>NC_089219.1:184944072-185622572 GCF_963924675.1 Phocoena phocoena | reverse complement strand
AAGGCGCCCCGCCCCCGGGAGCGCAGGGGAGAGGAGCGAAGGGGAGGGGAGGAGAGGGGAGGGCCGGCCGGGCAGGAATGCTCGGCGCAGGAGGCGGGAGGCGGGCGCGGGACATGTGAGGGCACATCCCGCGAGCTGCCGCCCGACGCGCAGACGGCCCGGGGAGCGAGCGGGCGATCGGGCGAGAGCGGGCGAGAGGGCGCGGAGCAGCGGCGGGGGCCGAAGCCCGGCGCGGGAGGCACCGGGCGCACCGGCCGGGCCGCAGTGAGGACCGGCGGGGCGCGCCGCGGCCCCGGCCCCGCGCGCGCCCATGACGGCGGCCGTGCTCCGGGAGGGCGTGTTGGAGAAGCGCAGCGGCGGGCTGCTGCAGCAGTGGAAGCGCAAGCGCTGCGTGCTCACCGAGCGCGGGCTGCAGCTCTTCGAGGCCAAGGGCGCGGGCGGCCGGCCCAAGGAGCTCAGCTTCGCCCGCATCAAAGCCGTGGAGTGCGTGGAGAGCACCGGGCGCCACATCTACTTCACGCTGGTGACCGAGGGCGGCGGCGAGATCGACTTCCGCTGCCCGCCCGAGGACCCCGGCTGGAACGCGCAGATCACCCTGGGCCTGGTCAAGTTCAAGAACCAGCAGGCCATCCAGACCGTGCGCGCCCGGCAGACCCTCGGGACCGGGACCCTCGTGTCCTAGACCGCAGGCTAACGTCTTCGCTTCCCGCGGCCATGGACGCGGTGTCGTGGGTCGTGCCAGGTGAGTTCTTGGGGTCTGAGCCTTTCTTTCCTCTTGCCCTCCCGTCTCCTCTCTCCTCTTTCCCCTACGGAGGAAATGCCCGCCCGGCCACCCCCACACCGCGCCCCCCCCCAGCATGCCCTCTCAAAGCTGGCCGTCGTAGGGCCAATGGGGAGGGAAAGCCCAGGAGTCGACCCTGGGTGCCTGGGCCTGGGGCCAAGAGCCGGCCTTCCCCCTGGGGCGCCGGGCAGGGGTCCTGAATGTGCCCGCAGTGCCTGAGAGGAGGGTGGGCAGGATGCGCACCGCGCCCCCCCCCCCCAGGTTTGTTCTGCCCTGACTCAGGTGGAAGAGGCTAGCAGAACAGACCTTCAGGCGGCTGGGCCTCCACCCCCACCGAGGCAGGGCTCCTGGGCTGTGGCTTTCAGGGAGCTGGGGAGGGCGGAGGGGGGATGAGCTTGCCCCCGCACCCCTTTCTGCTGCGATGACGCTCGTCCTGGAGCTTGACGGTGGGATTGAGGCAGGAAGACGGCCTCCCTCAGTGGCAGGGTTCTCAGGGTTGGGGCCAGAACCCAGGAGTCGTAGCTCCCAAGGTGGGACCTTGGTGGGAGCTGGGCCGGGCCTGGGAGCTCCACTACCTGTTCTCAGTGGTGGGTTTCGGGTCCTGGGGCTGAGCTGTTGGGAAACCAGGAGATCTGTGGGGTGTGCAGGCCAGGCCACTGATGCCAAAGAGGGTGGGCCTGTCCACCTGCCCCAGAGTGCCCGCCATGCTGGCTGGGCCGAGAAGGAAGCTGGAGGAGGGGGTGGGGGCGGCTTTGTGGTCAGCAAGGCTCAGGGGAGGGACCAGGAATAGATCCTAGAAACTGTGGCTCCTGGCCCTGTGCCGTCTTCCCCAGATGCCGCCCCCTCCCGGGGGAACCGGGCGCAGGTTGAGGAAGGATCTAGGTGTCGTTTCTCCCCTGGAAACCTGTATGCCCCTCACCCCACTACCACCACCCTCCTGACTCTCCCTGTCCTGCAGCTTCTCACCTCGCCAGGTCGGGTCCGTTGAGCCTGGTGGTCGGTGATGCACACCCCCGGCCCTCCTGTTAAGTGCCTCTCGTGGGGCAGTGCGGGGTCACTGAGAGGCCAGGCAGGAGGCAGACCTTCTGTCCTTAGAGCTGATCCTCTTTGATCCCCCAGGCCTCAGAGGCCGGGAGGAACAGCTTCCTGCAGTGATGACAGGGTGTTGGACAAATGCTGTTCTCTCTTGAAACGTTGGGAGCAGGTTGGGAAGCTCTGGTACAAACAGCTCCTGTGGATACTCGCCGCCCCCGTGTGTGCCCTGCCCTGACTGCTGTTCTTTCTTGCCAGCTTCCATGCTCCCTTTGGCTCGCGGGGTGTGACTGTGCTCCGTTTGGTGAGGCAGAGGCCGTGGACGCGTGGAGGAGGCGTTGGAGCGTATGAGGGGCGGCCGGGGCCGGGTAGCAGGTCAGAGGCTCCGAGGGGCTGAGGATGAAGACGGAGCCCCCGGGTACTCAGACTCCCGCTCGGGACCTTCCGGCCACCGGCCTGGCCTCCGAGATCGTGGTGGAGAGCTGCCATCCGAGCCCCCTCCCGCCACGGCCCTGCGTCTCTGCTGCAGACTGCTAACCGGCCCCCCGGCTTGGTGCCGTGCCCGGAGAAAGGCAGTCCCCCGGGGGCGCCGAGCCAGCGCCCCAGGACTCGGGAGGCCGGGCTGGCGCTCAGAAGAGGAACCACCTGGGCTCGCCTCCGGATTTACTTTGGCGGGGGTAGCTGATGGATCAGAGGCCCACACCTGGGGGTCATCTGCTGCTTGGGTCCTTCTGGGACCCCCACCCATCCAGGCCTCTCTTTGCACAGTTCTTTCCCCCTCCTTCCCCTCTCCCCCCACTGCGGTACTAGGCCTGGAGGTGGTGGGGGGGTGGGGGGGTCAGCCATTACCATTTCACACCCGTCCACAAATGCAAATGCCCTGCAAAGGGCGGTGACCACACTGTTCGCTAGCTGAGTGGAATTCTTTGCCCGCCTCTAAGACCTGGTGCTTGGAGCATCTGTCCTCACCCCACTTTCCCAGTCCACACCCCATCCTGCAGTCTCCAGCCCGGGGAGGGAGAGACCCTGCAACCCAGGGAACATGGACTCATAGGTCCTAGGAGAGGGGCCGTGAGGCCTGCACGGGCCCACTCGGTCTCGAGAGACGCCCCTCTGCCTGCTCTCCTGGGGGGGTGGGCGGCTCTGCATTCTGGGTAGGGCCTGTCTCTGTCATTTACACACTTGGGCCTTGTACATTAACACCGTTAAGTCTTCTCTAGGGGATGGTTGAAAAGGAATAATTTCAGTAGTGGGGAAACCGAGGTACAGAGACACAGCTGTCCTGAGTGACACAGAAACTGCCGATCGGGTAACCCACGTCCTGCCTCCCCTGTTGCCGAGCGGTGGCTGCTTGGCAGGGGCAGGGAGGCTGAATGTCCCCTGCAACAAGGCGGGGTCCCTCAGTGCTTCCAACCTGTTCGTTCCGCATCAGATTCCTCCTCCTGTCCGATCACGATCTCTGTCCTTTGTCCCCGTCCCTCAGAGTCCTCTGAAGCTTCTTGCTTATCTGATATGTGAACTACATCTTACAATCAAATAAGAACTTACAAGTTACCAAGGAATTTTTACAGATATCTCATTTATGATCTCCTTAGGCTGCATACCCAGCCCATGATGGCAAATAAGCATCACCGTCCGTGCCAGCTAGTGTGCTGTGATCAATTGGTGATGTCTGCCATGAGCTTTGGGAGAAAGGTGGGGAGGTTGGCAGCTCTTATATATATGTGTGGGGAGAGCATGGCGTCTGCCGCTGTCTCCTTGATTCAAGCTACATGAGAGGCTTAGCTTCTCCATCCTGCTCTAAAACGGCAGCCTCTAAACTAGAATCCTAAATAAATAAATAAAAATAAAATAGAATCCTTGCTCTTTCCATCGAGCCCAAAGGTGACTTTGGTGATGGTGATGGTGAGGATTCAGGGAGGCGTCCAGACACTGAGACACGGGGGCGTGTTTGTGCGCAGGCGGAATCGGGGTGCAGGACACACTCATCCAGCAGACATGCCGATGCCTCTCGCAGCCAGGGGCTGCGCTGGGCGCTGGGGCGCGGAGATGAAGAAACACCTGATCTGAGCCAGAGCCCAGGGCGAGGAAGTGCCCGCTGTGCCGGTAGAGGGGTGTTAGCGGCACAGGCGGTGTCCTTCTGCGCGGCACTGTCCTGCCCTCAGCGGAGCCTGCAGGGGTGGTTCCGGAGCTTGGCAGCTTAGGACAGCAGGGGGCACAGCCAGTGTGGGATGTCTGTGGGGGCACACACAGTGCAGGGGGAGAGCGGGCTCCCAACTCCCGGCCCTCCCTGCTTTTTGGGAACAGCCAGCCCGTTGGTTCCAAGTATGCTTTGGTTCCTATCCAAACCCAGCTTCAGCTGCTCCCCTTGCTAGGAGGTCCCAGCCCCTGTGAAGGGGGTGCTGCTGTAGGACCCCCAGCACCGACCCTCGAACAGACTCAGCAGACACTAGTGCCGGTGGCGGTTGTTGGGATGGGGATAATCGCTCGAGCCCTGTAGCTGCTTGGAGGCGCCAAGATCTCACAGCACGGGGATCGGGGCTTGCGCAGTGAGTTTCGTTTTTTAAAAGATACGTGGCCTCTCTGGGGTGTCTCTCTGCTTCCTGGGATCAGAGGTGTCCTCGCCACTCTGGCAGCTGAGTTTGGGACAGGGACCACGGGCCCTCACCCCAGGAGCGCTCGGCCGGACCACAGAGCAAGGTCAAGGTCTCCTGGGGGCACAGAGGCCCCGACAGTGCCAGCGGACATGCACAAGATGGAAAAACTTCGCTCAGTTGGGGCCCCGCCGTGAGGCCAGGGCGGGGCAGTCGCCACCATCTTTCCATTTGCCTCGGCAGCCACGGCTCACCCCTGCCCGATCTCTGAGTCATCAATGGGAAAATGAGACGGGGCAAGTCCCAGCCTGGCGGCAGCTGGGAATCCACTGAGGCCGGGTGGGGAGGCGGGGGAGAAGGGCCCGGCTGGCTCTAGTCAGGTGAGCTGGGCTGGGAGCTGAGGCTTTGGCAAGAGCCAGCCTGTTGCAGGGAATGGGGACGAGTGCAAAGAGCTGCCGGAAGCAGAGGGTCTACCGCAGGAGGGAGCGGGCATCGCGCCCGTGACCCTGGAGTCTGGCCTTTCCCGGAAGCTGGGGTGTAGAGGCACCTTGGCGGCCAGGTGCAGGGACCCAGGCAAGACTCTGTGATTCGCTGTGCGCAGAGCTGCCAGGAGGCTGTACTGGGAGCCCGGGCTGACCTCCTCCCAGCCACCTGAGTGTCCCGCCCAGGACGCAGTTCATCCTTCCGATTAAAACCTCCCGAGGTTTCCCGGATGCACAGGAAGGAAGTCCCAGCTCCCAGGAAGTGTGCCCTCCAAGGTCAGGGCTCTTTCCAGTGTCCGTCCCCACAGTCCCCAGCCAGCGCCCCTGCATGGGAAGCGCCAGGTCCCAGGACTAGCTGGGGGCCTTTGCTCACCCCACAACCCCGCCATGGGGAGCCTCCCTGCTCAGTCCAGGCCAAGGAACTGCTCTCTGCTCCTCAGCCACGGCTCTCCCGTCACCACGCTGCCTGGCGACAGTCGGTCACTCCCGTCACTGTGTTCCTGCTGCCTCTGAGTTCCTGGGACAAGGCAGGAGGTTCATCATCACGATGGCAAACGGTAACCGAGCTTGCTCCGTGGGCACAAGGGAGTCGTGGAACGTCCAGCCGCTGAGGTTGTGGATTAGGTTTTACATTCAGAAACTGAGGCCCAGAGAGGTTATGTGACCTGTTAGGAGTCACACAGCGGCTAACTGGCGGAGGAGCCAGGATTCAACTGGGCAGTGGGCCTCTAGATGTGTTCTCTGAATCCACACCAGACGAGTACTTCTCCCAGGATGAGCGGGAGAGTGACAGAGTGAGTTTGCCCGCGATTTCCTGGGAGAAGGGAGCTCACAGGCGGGCACTGAGAGTACGCACTGAAGCCTGGGGGCCGCGTGAGGGCCAGAAGGGACCCTCCACAGACTCATGGAGGAGGCTGCAGGGGTGGAGGGGTGACTGCAGCCAGGCCTTGAAACAGGAGGAGACACAGGGAGGTGTCCCCGGGTTGGGAGGATCTGTGGGTGCCCACAGGGTCAAGGCTTGGGCAGGATCCCCTGCAAAAACGGAGGGACCCCGGGTCGGGGGAGGGGCACGAGAACGCCGGGGACAGTGCCGGTCCTGTGTTGGCCCAAATGCTGTTTGTCTCATCACCTGGGCACAGGGACCCCATCCTGCAGGGACAAGGGCTCTGTGTCCTGGTTTTAGCACTGAAAGCTCTGTGTCCCCAGAAGCCCCTCACTCCTGGTTTTAGCACTGAAAGCTCTGTGTCCCCAGAAGCCCCTCACTCCTGGGCACTCTGGGACTGTTGGTCACCCCCCTCCCAGCCCTGCCCAGGGTCAGGAAGCCTGGCTTCTCCCACCCTCCCCATCTCAGCAGTCAGCTCCGCCCACAGCCCTCTGCCCTGAGAAGGGACCACGTAGAGTCCCGGGCTGTGAGCTACTGTGCGTTGGCCCATGGGCTCCTCCGGCCCCTACGCTGGCGCCAGCAGACTTTCCTGCCGTCCTCAGAGGATGGTCAGGTCCCGGCTGCAGGGAGGAAGGAGAACCAAGTGTCCTCCGGGCTCTCCAATCAGCTCCACACCTGCCACACCAGTGCCGAGCCTGCGCCACCTGCCAGGTACTGGAGCCAGAGCAGGCGGACTGAACAGGGAGGAGGGCTGTGCGGTGGGGGCAGAGCTCTGGGAGTGGGACGGGATGCAGGGAACGTTTCCGGTGGTCCTTCCAAGGGGGTTAGGGGTCTGACTCTCAGGGGGCGGGGAACGCACAGGGGAAGACCTGGCCTGGGCAGAGTTGACAGGGCTGGAAAAGGTGAGGTGGCACAGAGCCTGGGAGCACAACAGGTGAGCACAGAGGAGGTGGCTGACTTGGAGCCCCCCGCCGTGATCTCTGCTTTTCTCTCCAGGCAGGGGGGAGCCCATCTCAAAGCCGCTGCTCTTACACACACACCACTTTATTTTATTACATTGGAGAAAAATGTGAAAGGACAGAAAATTATAAAGAGGGAAGCAAATATCATCTCTGTGTTCCCATCTTTGAGATTGTCTTTGCTAGCATTTTGGTATATTTCCTTCTACATTTACTCCTATGCAAATATATACGTAATATATAATTATATATGATTTGTAATATGTAATTATTTTCACACATGGGCCATTATGTGTATTATATCTTGATTTTTTTATGTATTAATATACTGTGTTATGAGGCCATGACATTAAATTTTGTTTTCTTTTTTTTTTTGCGTTACACGGGCCTTTCACTGTTGCGGCCTCTCCCGTTGCGGAGCACAGGCTCCGGACGCGCAGGCTCAGCGGCCATGGCTCACGGGCCCAGCCACTCCGTGGCATGTGGGATCTTCCCGGACCGGGGCACGAACCCGTGTCCCCTGCCTCGGCAGGCAGACTCTCAACCACTGCGCCACCAGGGAAGCCTGACATTAAATATTTTAATGCCTGTATGTTATTCTATTATGTTTATATTATTTATTTGACATTCAATCCCTCATTCGTTGGATCCCCATGTTTTTTTGATTTTTTTCTTTGTTATATATAAGGCTGCAACAAACGTTTGCCTATTTAAATCTCTGTGTCTGGGGCTTCCCTGGTGACGCAGTGGTTAAGAATCCGCCTGCCAGTGCAGGGGACATTTGAGCCCTCGTCCGGGAAGATCCCACGTGCCATGGAGCACATAAGCCCATGCGCCACAATTACTGAGCCTGCGCTCTAGAGCCCGCGAGCCACTACTGAAGCCCGTGCACCCAGAGCCTGTGCTCCGCATTAAGAGAAGCCACTGCAGTGAGAAGCCCGTGCACTGCAACGAAGAGTGGCCCCTGCTCGCTGCAACTAGAGAAAAGCCCGCGCGTAGCAACGAAGACCCAACACAGCCAAAAATAATAAGTAAATAAAAATAAAATAAATTTATATATAAAAAAAGAAATAGTTAAATCTCTGTCTCTGGATTTTTAAAAAAATAATTCTTTTTTTAATTTAAGTTTTATTTTTGTAAAAATCAAAGTATAGTTGATGTGCATTATTATGTAAGTTACAGATGTACAAAATAGGATTCACAATATCTATTGAAAGTTATCATAAAATATTGGCTATATTCCCCGTGTTGTACACTGTGTCCCTGCAGCTTGTTTATTTTATACATAGTAGTTTGTACCTCTTACTCCTCTCCCCCTATTTTGCCCTTACCTTCCCTCTCCCCCATGGTAACCACTACTTTGTTCTCTGTATCTGTGAGTCTGCTTCTTCTGTGTTATATTCGCCAGTTTGTTGTATTTTTTAGGGTCCTCATGTAAGTGCCATCATGCAGATTCTCTAGGAGACTTCTCAGAGCGGCACGGCTGGGCCTGCTGGAGAACAGGGTGGGTGCCGGTGAGCTGCTTCAGAAGGGCTGGTGGTCGCAGAGGAGGGAGACCTGGGGGGAAGGAGATGGGTGTGGGGAGCCGTGGGGGGACTGGGAGGGGTCGGGGAGATGGTGGTGAGACAGCAGCCGTTTAGGAAATGCCCGTGTGGGCAGTGACTCAGGTCACCCACGAGCAGGTGTGCAGGTGGCCGCTGACCACCAAAGCGCTAATCATAGCCGCGAGGCCGTGTCTTTCTGGCCACGCTACTTGCCTTCCATTAAAACGGAGATGATACGGTCTACTTCCTGGATCACTGTGAGACGTGGTGGAGAGAGTGCCTGTAAAGGACACAGCACACAGATGGTGCACACGGCTGTCTGTGAGCACAGCCGTGTAGAAATCCTCCCCGCGACCTTGCCCACCTGATCCCCATTTGGGGGGAAGCCACGCGTAACTAACGTACTCAGGACCAACATCGAGCCCTCGGGGTACAGCCTAAATTACACACAGGCTCTGCCAGACTTACCTCCCGTCCAGATGAAGAAGTGCCACCAGGAAGAGTGGAAGCAGGGGCCCAGGGTGGGGGGACCCAGGCCCTTCCCACTGCCCCTGGGGCCCCCTTGGTTAGAAGGAGGCTAGAGAGAGCCAGCAGGTCAGTATCTGTCAAGATTCCTCGTCATCAGACTGAGCTGTGCCGCCACGATCTCCACCGGCACCGCTAACCGGGCTGCGTTCCAGTGGCCCAGAGCCCTGCACACACACGCACACACGCATGCACACGCACATGCACGCCTGTCCCCCTGCCCGGGAAGGGAGGGCAGGTTACCCACCACGCCTGAGTTCCCAGAGCCTGTCGCCCACCAAGCCCAGAGGAGAGGGCAGAATGGGACCCAGGCCAGCCCTGGGAGCCTTGGCTGACGCCCTGTGGCGAGGGAGGTGGGCCTCCGCGCTAATCAAGACGGATGAAAGGACAAACGGAACTCAGAAAGCGGTTCGAACACCAGCAATTAGTTATACTCGACTGGGGTGGTCGGGGCAGCCGTTTGGAGCTTTCAACTATTTGTGCAAAGGGAGACGTCAGACCCCATGCTTTCCCCACTTCCAAACCACGAGTGACAACACGCCTTCCCCCCTCCCGTGGGTCCAGCCGCAATGGTCTGTTTCTCCAGCAAGTCCCCTCCCAGCAAGGTCTCTGGAAGACCCCTCCCCTGTCCTCTAATCTTTGTCATCACCCTGTGTTTCTACCCAGGCCTCTGAGTCTCCAGGAACCTTCAGATGTGATCTTGCTGTGTTATCACAACAGCCTGTGATATTGGACTATTTCCTGATAGATGACGTGGTGAATCTCGGGCTGGGGGAGAAGCGCTTGGGGTGCAGGTAACACAGGGCTGCTGTGTGGGCCTCGGGGCTTGGGGCCCAGGCGCCTGGTGGAGATTTAGTGAGTGGAGTCTGCTGAGTGGTGTCTTACACACACACACACACACACACACACACACACACACACACTGCGAGCTCCCATGAGTTCACTTAGCCTCAGAGGCCGGGGTCCTGGCTGCAAGGGCGACCTCATTCCTCCACTTCCTGTGTCTTCCTCAGACTGGTGCTTGCCTGTGCTTTTCTTTGCCAGATTCCATCTTTAACAAATACGCCCTGCAGAAGGGGGTCCACATGGGCAGTTGGCCTCGGCCACACTCTTACTGCCTGGGGTCGGTTTTCACAGATGGAGACAGAGCAGGTTTTCACAGATGGAGACGGAGCGATAATCCTCTCTTTCTCCAGGAACACTGCAAATAAACAGGGTCAGGACACACAAGTGGGCACATAGTGAAACGTCAACTCCTGGGCCGCGCTCGGGCGGGCGTGGGTTCCCTGAGCTCTGCTCTCTGTCTGGAAGCCCTTCTGCTCTGGTTTCTCAGTCGGCCACCACGTTCTTCCTGAGCTCCGCGCTCCCGCTGACCTCGCTGGTCCCCGCTGCTCCTCTGAGACCCAGTTTGGAAGTCCCGGTGGCAGGCAGACCCTAAGCAGCCCCCATTGTCTCCGCCCCCTGCAGGGCTTGTGTGGACCCCGCCCCTCGAGAGCCACTGGCCTGGTGAGCGGACGAGTTGTCACGTCCGCAATTAGGGCCACGTAAGACCCCGGCGCCCATCTCACTCATCGCGGTGCTCTCCCTGCCTCCTTTCGACCAAGGAGAGACGTCCGTGTTGGATGGGCCCACGTGGCAGGACCGAGAGTGGCCTTTGACCAACGGCCCGCAGGGACCTGGGTCCCACCAGCGACCGTGTGAGTTTGGAAGCAGGTCCCTCCTGGTCAGACCTTGAGACGACACCCCGTCCTGGCCGCCAACTTGGTTGCTGTCTGTGAGAGCCCAGAGCAGAAGGCCCGGGGACACGCGCGGATCCCTGGCCCTTAGAGGCTGTGAGATGATGCACTATGTTATCTACACCGCAGTCTGTGACGAGTCGTCGCTCGGCAACGGCTAGCGAATCAGATGCTGTCGTCCGCAGGAAGACCGACTTCCCTGCTGCCAACGGCTGTCCTCACATGAAGGGAGGTCGGGACAGACAGGGCCAGCCCCGCCTTCCCGTCCTGGCATCTCCCTGCTGGCTGCCCCCCACCTCCCCTGGCCGCAGAGCCGGGCTCTTCTTTTCCTTTCCCCGAGAGCAGCATCTCTCCCCAGGGCAGGTGAGGTAGCCCGGCAGAGGCTGTTAAGTCCCCGCCCCAGACTGCCCACGCCCACGGGAACACCTGGGTCCCGGGCACATCCTGTGGACGTAACCCTCCCCAGGCCTGCTGATGGCTCCCTGGGCCTGGGCCTCTGCTCACGCATGCGATGTTGGCAAACGGCCCCAGCGCTGTTTCCTGAGGGACTTAAAGCTGCCCACCCTGCCAGAAGCCAGGAAGGGCGCGGGCGCGGCTGGCGGGGACCCTGGCAGGAAGGGTGTGCCCAGGGCACATGCGTCTCCTCTTTGGTCACCACCAGCACCCAGAAGGCCTTTGTTCAGGACTGAACTCTGTCGGGCCCTGGGAGGAACTGTGGACCGGCTGGAAGGACCCATCCTGGACCCAGAGTGGGGCTGCTGAGATCTGTTTGCTCAGCCCTCCCTCACCAGTGTGTGTCTAGGGAGCTGGATGTGCATCTCTGGCAGACAGTAAATCCTGTAGAGATGACCCAGGTGATGCTGAAGGTCTCCAGCTGTCCCAAATCATTTTCCCTCCCCACCTCTCTGTCGCTGGATCCACTGGGAAAGTTATAATGGTCTGAAGGGTGTGAAAATGCTTCGTGAAGTTGGGACAACTACCCACCACGGGGATCATTATTATTAGTCTCCGAGGAGCTGGACCAGGACAGCCTCATCTCCAGGTGTCTGGGGAGGCTGACTGCTAGCACGTGGACCATTGTGACGGTTTCTCCGCCGTGTGGCTGGTGATCAGGTGTCACGGGGCTTTCATAACTACCATCGTGTTTGATCTTCCCACCGCCTGGAGCAGAGATGAGCCCTTCTCACTTTGCAGATAAAGAAACACACTCCGGAAACTTTGGGTCATTTGCTCAAAATCACATAGCACTTGCCTGATGTTGGGTCGGAACTGGGGTCTGTGGGCCGAGCACGGGCTGGGGCAGAGCAGCGAGGGGACGCCGGGGGTGCCAGGGAGCAGGGCCGCCAGGAGGAACAGTGACACACACTGAAAGCCGGGCCAGAGTAAAGGATGGGGGTTTACGTCCCTGCCTGGGTGACTTAGGTGGGTGGCTGGGCTATAATTACGTCTTACCGAAGGCTAACGAGGGCTGGGACTCTGCTGGGTGCCCAGTAAGAACTGTAAATAATTCAATTAATAAAGCAGCAAAGGAACACGGGTGGAACAGAGGCTGTGAAGACAGGGTGGGAGCTGAGGTTTTCGGAAGGGAAGGGGCCGGGGGCGGAGCCACCACGAGGAACAGAAGTGCTGGCTGGGCCCCGTGCTGGGGTGGGCCCGGCGCTCCAGGGGCAGGCGTGCGGTGTGAGCAGGTCATGGCCGCTCGGCCTGGCCCCATGGCCCTGATCTGCCCTTCCCGGAGTCACACGAGAAAGACAATAGTCCCAGAGAGACTCCTTCTGGGGACAGGACAGGCGGTGCCAGGCTGCCTGGCAGGACAAGGAACCCTTGTGCTCCCTCAGCCCAGATCCTTCTCCCTCCTCCCTGGCCTTGGGCGGTGGTCGGAAGTTCAGATCCTGGGCTGGAGGAGGTTGGGAGCTCACGCCAGGGACTGGTGCTGGGCCGGGTCCCCCGGAGGTCTGGGCAGCGAGCCGGAGGGGCAGGGGCTGGGTCCTGGTGCGGCTCGAGGGGGCCTGCCTTGACCAGAGGGCGGCCTGATGCTGAGCTGTGCAGCCCTTCCTCCTTGGCCCTCACGATGGCCCTGGGCACAAAGGGGAGGGAGGCTTAGGCCCACCTTACAGATGAGAAAACAGAGTTCAGAGAGGTGGAAGGCTCTACCCGAGGCCACCCTGGGGTTCACGCCAGCGCTGCTGTGGGGACAGGACCTGGGTGCCTGTCTGAGTGTATCCAGAGGCGCAGGCCATCTGAAGGGTGGGGAGGAAGCCCTCCTCCCATCCATGGCTCCACCTTCCCTCTGCTTCCCCTGCCGCCTCCACCTGGCCAGGCTCGGCCTCTGGGGCCCAGGCTGAGCCTGCAACATCCCGGAGAGGGGGCCAGGGTCCCAGCCAGACAGCTCTCATTTACTCAGCTTTTCCTTGAAATTCCACACACTCTGGGCGTTTGGCGGGAGCCTGGAATGCTCTTCATCTGAACAATCTGTCTTTCAGGGCGCCTGCATCAATCACCCCATTGTTCCTCCCATTTCCTGGACCGCTCAGGCTGGGGGGCACCCGGCGCTGGCGAGGGGGGCGCCCCCTGGTGTCCCCATCTGGAGGCCCTCATTGCAGTGCCGGAGCTGAGCTGGTGACAGCGGCCTGAGGGCATCTTCCGACCTCTGGGAGGGGAGAACCCACGACGCAGGCGGTCAGGCACTTCATGAAGAAGGGGTGCAGCTGTGAGAAAGGACACTCCCCGGGTCCAGGGCCAGGGTTCAGCCTGAACTGCCCCCAACATCTGTGCGGCCTTAGGTGACTCGGCATCCTCTCTGGGCCTCGGGGGCCTTAGCCATAAATGAGAAGCTATCCCGGGGCTGGCGCACACGGTGCCGCAGTCGTGGGCGGGGCCCGGAGACAGTGCACATGGGGCTGCAGTGGTGGGCGGGGCCTGGGGCTGGTACACACGGTGCCGCAGTCGTGGCTGGTCTGAATCCCCGCTCTGCCACTTGTTGGTCAGGTGTGGCCGTTTGCCTGGATGAGCCTCAGTTTCTTGCTCTGTAAAGTGAGCTTACTAACAGCCACTGCTCATTATTTGTGGAAGCCGTATTCGCAGATCAGCCCCCTTGCTAAAATTTATTTGTAACCCCTGATCACTGCTCACGGGGCCTTTATGGTCACTCACGTGCAGGGGGGTGAAAAGTGTCACCTGCGGCACATGTTCCCAGCTGGCATTAAGCAAGACGACGTCTGCCTTCAGGTTTCCGTCTCATACTGTAAACAAGTATCTGGTGCCGCGTTTTTTGCATATTTGGGATTTTGTCGGTGATTCCAGTGTTTAAAATGGTCCCCAAGCTGATGCTGCAGGGCTCTCTGGTGTTCTGAGCTCAAGGAAGCTGGGACGTGATTTTTGGAGAAAACACGTTAGATGGGCTTCGTTCAGGTGTAAGATCTAGGGCTGTTGGCCACGAGTTCAATGTTAATGAGTCTTCGGTACATATTAGATAAAGTGTCTTTAAACAGAAATATACATAAAACAAGGTCATGTGTTGACAGGTTGGTGAAAACGCTGTGACCAGAGGCCCCCAGGAGCCCAGCCCTGTGTGTCCCAGGCACCGTGGCTCAGGGTTTGTCAGGTGAGAGTTCGGTGATGCTGGAACAAAACCTCGAACGACAGGGATCGATGGCACTGGTCGCGCAGGTCCCGGAAGCCCTGAGGCTTGGCTGCATCCAGTTGGCCAGTAGCTCTGCAGTTATTCCTGCTCCATGACGCTGGAGTCCACAGGTCCTTCTCCTGACCTCTGAGCCTCCTGTGGGGTCAGCTGCCTAGACGTGGGACCACCCGCCTCCCACTGCCAAGGGCACACGTGGGACCTCACCGCCGGCTTCACTCAGGCCTGGAGCTTCCAGGCAGTGCTTACTCCATCTGGTTTCAGCACGAGGCCCTCGGAACCCTCGATGCCCACAAAGGCTCTCCTCGGACGTTATCTCATTTCATTCTCGCGACAACCCGTGATGGCAGCCTTTTTAAAAAAAATTATTTATTTTTACTTTTGGCTGCGTTGGGTCTTCGTTGCTGTGCGCGGGCTTTCTCTAGTTGCGGTGAGCGGGGGCTACTCTTCGTTGCGGTGCACGGGCTTCTCTTTGCGGTGGCTTCTCTTGTTGTGGAGCATGGGCTCTAGGCACGTGGGCTCAGTGGTTGTGGCACATGGACTCAGTAGTTGTGGCTCACAGGCTCTAGAACGCAGGCTCAGTAGTTGCGGCACATGGGCTTAGTTGCTCCGTGGCATGTGGGATCTTCCCGGACCAGGGCTCGAACCCGTGTCCCCTGGATTGGCAGGTGGATTCTTAACCACTGCGCCACCAGGGAAGCCCCCGTGATGGCAGCTTTGCAGTCCCACTTTACAGACGAGCCTGAAGTTCACGGAGCCTAAGTGGCCCGTCCAGGGTCACCTGGTCGGTGGGTCAGTTCTGCAGAGTCAGGAAGTTCCCTCCTCCAGGCTCCCCTGTTAAGACTTCAATGTTCTGTGCATGGTCAGGGCCACACCTGCTCACTGACACTTTAGTGACAATGAAGGCATTGAGGTCCCCAGGAAACTGGCAGAGAGCCACGAGATAAACGTCTGAGCACCCCTCCTTATGCCTCTGCCTCCGCCCCGGGCAGCGGGCTTACAGCTCACCCAGGGCACCCCACGACTCTGCCTACCCTTTGCCTGTAGTCCTGGTGGGCTGAGTCTCCAGCCCCACGGTCACCGTGGTTACCTTCCTACACGTGATGTATAACCCCCCTCCCCCCTCCCACCCGTCCCTCCCACCCACGCCTTCTCAGTGAGTTTAGTTTTTATCTGGTTAAATTAAAAGTCTTTACATAATTTGACCATGTAAATACTTTTCACAGCAGAGCCGGAATTATGATTAATATTAATATTATGATTAATATCCCCTTTTTCCAGCACCATGATTTTCTCTGAAGCTTAGTTCTGCCTTGTTTACATTTGCTGGGTTGTCTGTGCGTTCACGACTCAACGGGCTTCCGTTTTTCTGGTGGCAGAGAGAACTCAGTTCATCGGAACCCACGGGGGATCTGGGACAGTTTCCTGCTCCCCTCTCCCTCCTTTCTTTTCTTCCATGACTCCCCCGCCCCGCCCCTGCTCTAACCTGTGCTGGTCATGCTGGTCCTTGGCCACAGCTGCTGGTCACTGGGTACTTCCTCCCTACCGACCTGGGACTTCCCTTTGCCTCTGCCCTAGTGACTCCCTGTTCCTGGCACCAAGCCCTCCCCTTCTGTGGGTTGTCCCTTCATTTTGGTGAAACCCAGCCTCCAGCAGCTTCTTGAGAAAACAGACAGGAGAACTCGGAAGCTTCACATATTTAAAAACATCTTTCCTCCACCCTCCAGGTCAGTTGATGGTTTGGCTGGGCACCTGAGGCATTCTAGTTGGAAATCTCCCATAGGATTTTGGAGGCATTTCCTATTGTATCCTGGTTTCTGGTACTGCTACTGAGAGGCCTGTAGCTGCCCGAGTTTTCAGGCTTTTGTGTGTGACCACTTTTCCCTCCGGAAGCTGGTCTGGTCCTCGGGTTTTTGGCCCTCATGGAGCTGGGCTCATCGCTTCAGTTCTGAGAGGTGTGGGCTCAGCGTCTCTGGTGACTGACTCCTAGGCTGTCTGACCCTCCATAGCTCCAAGTAGTAAAATACTGGGCCCCTTGGATGGGCCTTTAATTTTCTTACCCTTCCTGATCAATTTCTTTTTGTACTTTCTGGAAGATTTCTTCCACTTTCCCATCCAGCCCGTCTACTGAATGCTTTATGGTTGCTATCGTGTTGCTGACTTCCGAGGGTTCTTTTTACTTTCCGAGTGTTCCTTTCCTTTTTTCTATAGCATTCTCTCCCATTTCATGGGCACGGCATCTCCTCCATCTGGTTTTGAAGTTTTGTTCCGTTCCTTGCATTTTGTGCTTTCCCCAGATTAGTTTTGAATGTTTTAGTTCCCTTCAAGTCAGCCGTTTTTCTCAAATATCTGGCCGTCCCTCAATGTTCATGTATACAAAGGAATCGGAAGCACTGAAAGGCCGTTGGAAGCTCTGTGTGTGGGTGCGGCTGGGGTCCTGCGGTCTAACTCCAGGGGTCCCGCGGCCTCACTGCAGGCCTGTCAGACTTCAGTGCTTTCCTCGGGATGGTTGCTTTTCCTGGATCCGAATCTCCACCCTCTTGCCAGGGCGTCTGAGGCTGGCTGCCAGCGTTTCCGGAGCAGAAGTGGGAGGGGTGGCTATTACCCCTCCGTCTGTGAACTTTGCTCCATCCTCTTGTTTTCAGTGTGATGCCCGTATCCTGAGCTATGCCTGCGCCTGTGTCATTGACTGTGCCGACACCCGCTGTCTTCCCTGCCTTCTAGGGTATCCTGCTGATCTCGTTCTACCCACATCTCTTTATCTCCTCCTCTGAATTCCTTCCCCTGCCTGCCTTTGCACGTCCGACCCCTCGGGGTGTCATCCTCCCCCTGTCTCCCCCCTCCCCCTCTTCTCCTATCCCCACACCCTGCCCGTATTCTCCAGGCCTTCGCTGGATGCACTGGTGATTCCCAGTCTGCCTGTCCAGGTACCATGTCACCCTGGAGCTCTGCACTGGGATATCCACCTCCCACCCCCCACCCCCAGCTACCGGCCAGGCTGCTGGTCCATCCCCTGAGCATCTTGGGTGCCGTCTGTCCAGTGTGGACCTCGTCAGCTTCCTCCCAAACCAGCTCTTCCTCTGTGATGTACTTCTGCTTCCAGTTTAAGGCACCATCCTGTCGACTGAGCCGATTGGTCTAGATTCTTTCCTTCACCCCCCACTGCCTCTGCCCCTCACCTCCCAGCACACAGCGTCAACAGCTAGAGCTGAAGACCATCCTCCGGACGGCCTCTTGGATCTGTTTTGCTCATAAAAAAATGTTGTCTGCCATTCCGGTAACAGCAGCCCCTGCAGCCGGGCCCCCATGCTGCGCCCTGAGGGGACTCAGGATGGAGCAAAACAGGATACCGGCCCTAGAGAGCTGAGATGCCTATCTCAGGAATAATTTCAGTGAGCCCAGACTCTGGCATCTTCCCATCCATAGAAAGGTCCCCAAATATAACGTAACTCATAACTTTTAGGTCGTGAGGTTTTCCTCGGTCGAAGTCTCGTCTGTTTCACGGCACTGCTGCTGCCTTAACTCAGGTCCTCCTCAGCAGCCACCCTTATTATTATTATTGCACTGTTGTATTTTATATGACTTATAGTTAAATCTTTCTATATTTGTTTATTATCATTATTATTGTAATTGCCTCTGAACTGGTCGCTTGGTCTCCAATTCTTCCACCCTCGGATCCAGCTTTTATTCTGCAGTCTGCATGAACTTTCTAAAATTCACATCTTCCTGTGTCACCTGGAAGTTCTACAGCCCTTTAACAGACCTCTAGTAAATGCACGGAGTCCAGGCTCCTTGGCACCTGGGGCGCAGACCAGGTTTGGGGACTTGTCATCACCCCACAGCCACTCCCACATCACCTCCTGCTTGTCCCAGCTTAGTCCTTTACACTCTAGCGAGAGCAAGCTGCCTATATCCCCCCCCCCATGCATTTTCCTGCCACCGTGTCTGCTCGGACCACCCTGGGTCTGTAATGCCCTTTCTCCTTGGTTGCCTGACAAACTCCGATGTTTCCTAAAAACCCTGGTCTCCTCTCAGAGAATTCATCACACCTCATCAGAACTACGATGACGCACATATGGTTATTACGATTGTTTGGGGAGCTTTTTATATATTTGTGTGGACAGCAAAGCAGGAGGTGAAGGCTCCCGTCTGTCTAGATTTTAGTCTGAATCATGAAGAATTCACATTTATGGAGGTCGGGGAGAGGATAATAGGTGAGGTGTAGCAAGTGTGTACTTCACCCCGGGTGGGACCCCCTGAATTGTTGTGAGGCGATTGTCCATGGGGGAAGGTGTTGGTGAGAATGAATATCATTTTGTCACAGGCTCTGAAATACCGTGGTTCCCTGGCCTCCATGCTGCTCTGGAACCTTAATATCCTTAGTGTAAAAGCAGCAGGAAGTTTCTTCATACCTTTGCGTCTTAGGCATCAGAAAACGCCCACTCCCTGCAGACCCCGCTCAGCAGCGCCCTCTAGTGCCGGCCCTTCCCCTGCAGCCCTTTCTCAACATCACCCGGTCACCCCAGAGAGGAGCCGGGCGCAAGAGTCCCCTCTCTGGAAGGATTGTGAGTCCTTGGGGACAGCTGTGTACACACGACTGGATCGGACCCCCCCCCCTCCGTGTGTCCTTGACTGGGTTTCGGAGGGTCTTGGAGCCCCCAGCCTTGGTGTGCCTGTGAACGTGGATGACTTCCGAATGACGTGTGTGAATGTTACGGATTGCAAAACTTTCCAAAGGAAGTTCTAAGTCCCCCCAAAATAAAGAACCCCTTAACCACTTAGATCCTCAGGGGGACTAAGACGCAGGTACCCTCACGTTAAGGAAGGTAAACAACCACTGTCAAAGCAGCTACATGGGGGTCACAGTAACTGCACTGCAAACGTGTCTACCATAAGCTGTGTTTGTTGGTCTCCGGGTTTAGCGCTGGGCTCAGCCCAGCTCACCTGTGTGGACACGTGTGGACAGCAGGGAAGGCTGAGCGGGTGATGGATTCGGACCCGACTGGGGACGCCTGACTGTATCAGCGGGGTAGGTGGGTGGGGAGGGATGAAGTGTAGAGAAGTAACACAAACGACCGTGTGTACGTGGTCGCTGGGTCACGAGTAAGTCACACACACACACACACGCGCACGCGCACACACACACACACACACACACACACACACACACACACACGTCCCGTTGCGCCCTCTGGTGGCGAGGATGAGAACTAGAATTTAGGCAGTTTTCTCGCCCAGAAGGACTGAAGTGAAAATCCCAGTTTCAAGCTGTTCCTTATCAAAGTCTCCCTAACTTTAAGGCACATTTTGTGAAACCACAAAGCCACAAAATCCCCAGGTTAGCCATGGCCAATCCACACACAATAACTTGGCTGTTAAGAATTTCTTAATTATTCCTGTTTTTGGCTGCCACTAGACAGGAGCGAAAATCATACTTCACTTTTTGTTGATCATTTTTCTATTTTTAAGCTTTATTTGATAGATGAAATAAATTAATCAGGATAATAATAATCTGCTAAAAACAGAACAGTGGTTCTCACACTTTGGGGGCTCAAGACCCCTTTACTTTACTGAGGGCTCTAAAAATCTTTTGTCGGTCATGATTACCAATATTTACCATATTAGAAATGGAAATGGAAAAGAATTTCAATATTGATTGAGTTATTTAATAATCAGAATAATAAGCCCATCTTACATCTTATTATGTAAGCCCAAATAGGTTTACATAATAAGCCTGTGTAACATAAAATATTTTAAATAATGTTATAAATAACAAATGTATAAATACAAATAAAATACATTATCATTAGTTACTATAAATAATAGTTTTAATAATAAAATTACAAAGCAAAAATATCTAATAAGGGACTTCCCTGGTGGTCCAGTAGTAAATAATCCACCTTACGACGTCAGGGGACGAGGGAACTAAGATTCCACATGCCACGGGGCAACTAAGCCCGCGTGCCGCAACTACTGAGCTCGCGCCTCAACTAGAGCCCGCGTGCCGCAAACTACAGAGCCCACACGCTCTGGAGCCCGCGCGCCACAACTAAAGAGAAGCCCGCACGGTGCAGTGAAAGATCCCGCATGCTGCAACTAAGACCCCACGCAGCCAAAAATAAATAAAATAAAGAAATAATAAATAAATCTTAAAATATATATATCTAATAAAAAGAGTGGCACTGTTTTACACTTTGACAAATCCCTTTAATGTCTGGCTCAATAGAAGACAGCTAGGTTCTCATATCTGCTTCTGAAGCCAATCTGCTGTAATATGTTTTGTTTGAAGTTCACAAACAGTATTCAGACTTACACAGATAGGTAGTCGGAAAAGAGAGAAGTAGAATATTTGAATCATCTTTTCAGAGTGCTGTGAATACTCTTCTTGGGTTTCTGCATCAAAACTCAACAGGCGGGAGTTTCCTGAAGGTTAGTTCCGACGTGGAATCTGAAACCATATCAATGAAGTCTTCATTCTTCAACGAAGTTGCACGAAAACCCCCGTTTATCCTGCACTTTGAATGGATCTCTTACCGGGGTGATTCTCTAACGCTGCTCATTGGTCACTTGGAAGACATGCAGATCTTCCCAATGTGAACACGGTTCACACATTACACCGTGAGTCTGTAAAACTTTCGTTCTTTGACATCACTGCCAATCTTATCAGAGAGGTTTACGTGCTTGGGAAACTGTCCAGCTCACAACGGCAGATACAGATTTTCCCAGATTTGCGTTTTCTCCTGAAAGCTTGAATTTTTTAATTGGCAGCTGTTTCCCTCGAGGTGACAGGCCCACTGTATTCCCTTTTGAGAAACAATCTACCAACATTGAAGTCCGACTAAATACAGTTTTCAGTCAAGTGAAAATGACACGCGAAAGTGGCGGCTTCCACGTCCTCACACCTGCAGGCAGGCAGAGGACCAGCTCCCCGTGTACCAGCTGGATTCAACAGAGCTCCCTGAGCGCTGTCTTCTGCCTCATCAAGGGCGCTGTCACGTGAAACTGGCTTTTCCCCAGTGAGCGCGTCGCCGGCAAACAGTCTGCTGCCGCCACCCTGATTCCTGCTGTGACATCAGCAGGTTTGTCTGCTGCCGCGACCTTGATTCCTGCTGTGACATCAGCAGGTTTACCTGTGTCTGCCTTTGCTCCCGTTCAAAAGTCCATGACGGGGAAGAGGTGGGTCTGCCGGCAGGATCAGGTTCATCTCTGCCCTGCTGGTTTCCTCAGCCTCCATCGGGGTGCAGTTCTGTGTCTGCAGCATCGTGTCCCCTGCTGGACCAGCCAGGAGCAAGGCGAGGGCAGGACTCCGGGCTGTGGACCCTCCTACACACAACCCCTCTGACAAGGAGAGGAGACGTGGGTGGAGGCTGTGAGCGGACCTTTGGCTGGGTGTCTGCACTGGCGGGGGGAGGGACACACACAGAAGGGGCCTCCGCTTTCCCGAGGCCGCTCCCACCCCTCTGCCCCAGTGTGGAATGTATGGGACCCCCGAAGCCGGCCCCAGAAGGAGGTGCGGGGCTCTGGAGAGGTCATCTCACTCTGGCTAGGTTTTGAGGGAACTTCCTGTAGAACCCCTGATCTTGAGAAGGCCCCTCTCTAGCCAGCTCCGCCCCAAGGTGCCTGCAAAATCCTCCTGGGGTGAGAGTGGTGGACAGAGAGAGTGCACGGCCCTCTGCTGCGTTGGCACCCGTGTCCCCCTGGCACTCCTGGCCCCGGCCTGGACGCGAGATGGAGGGGGGTGGACATAGCCCACGGTGACCTCTGAGGGCTCAGTTTCACATCCACAAAGGCCCAGCTGCCCAGCTGCTGTCTCTATGTCTGTCTGAGCTCATTGTTGGAGGGGAAAACGGTTCATCACCTGTGTCAACGTCAGCGAGAGTTTGCGGCTGCTCCTCCCTGGGGGAGGGGGCAGCTGGGGCCTGGACACTCCAAGTGCCAAGAGCATGAACGAGAAGCTTCCCAGCCGACCCTTCCCCCAGGCCCCTGGCCATGGGCACCCCGACCATATTCCAGGACCCCAGGAAATAGCAGGATCCCTCCTGAGTCCTAAGAGGCGAGTTCCTGCACTGTCTTTGGTCAGAAGGCTCCTCTCCGTGTTCCCATCGGTCCTCTCCTTTGCTCCATGAGCACTGAGTAAGCACCTACTGTGTGTCAGGCACCGTGCCGGGCGCTGAGTATACAAACAGGAGTGTGACGTGGGGCTGACACTCAGGTTTCTCCAGGTGATGAAACAGATGACGTCAACGGGCTAAGTGCAGGGAAAGACGGATGCACCGGGGCCTGGACGAGGGCTCCTAGTCCGGTCAGGGTGGTCAGGGCAGGCTTCCTCGAAGAGGCAATGTTCCACTGATACTTAGAGGGGGGTGGGGTGAGAGAAGGGCCTTCCGAGAAGCATCTGTGGCTCCAGGAGCTTTGAGGAGAGGGTGTGTGGAGGTGGGGAGGCTGAGAGGAGGCCACAAAGGGCGGGCGAGCCCCCTGCGGGGTTTCTGTTTCATCCTTGAGGCCACAGCTGGAGGAACTGGGGACGGGACCGTGTCCTCATTTTAGGAGGGTGGTTCAGGTGGCCGCAGGATCCCGGAGAGGTTGCAACAAAGTTGGCAAAGTGGGGTGGCTGAGCAGAGACGGCAGAGGGCAGATGGGGGACTCCAGGCAGGGAGCAGGGCAGAGCTCGGAGCTCCGCTGACTGTGGGGCGGGGGCGGGGGATGGCCCTCAGGTTTCTGGTCTGGCGCCTGGGTGTGGCGATGCCATTTTCTGTGGCGTGGTGACCAGAGGAGGGGCAGGGGCCAAGGGGACGTGTGGAATGGCCGCTGGGCACACGGGCCACACCTCGGGGCCCTCGGGCAGGAGACACAGATTTAGTGCCAGGGAGGCTGGAACTCTGTCCCCACTGACTCATCCTCCCCTCTTAGCTCCAGGACTAAGTTCGTCCCTCTGACGAAGACGAAAATCATTTCTGGGAAGAAGGACCAGAGTGAAAGCGGTGAGGGGGGTGTCAGGGCACCCAACAGCACCCTCTAGGCCAGGCTTGCTATGGAACCCCAGGCCTGGGTCAGTGCCTGGGATGCAGGGGGCCTCCCGCAGGTATAATGAAGGAATCAACGAGCGAACGATGGCGGGGAGTGTGGGCGCCCCCAGAGTTCAGGCTTTGGAGAGTTGGGGGCAAAGGCAGGCGATGGGTCAGGGCAGTTCCTGGCTGGGCTGTCTGTGCCCGGCTCACGGGCTCTGTGGCGGGTGGCAGGCGGACAGCACAGGCTATTGTCCAGACCTCCAGCCCCAGGGTTGAGTCTGCCGGGGGGTGAGGTTGGGGGTGCCGACTTGGTTTACCTACAGGGGTTCTTCAAGTGTGGTCCCCAGACCTGCAGCTGTAGTAATATCACCGAGACCTTGTTAGAAATGCAAACTTCCAGGCTCTACCCCGGACCTGATGAATCAGGAGCTCTGGGCCAGGGACCCCAAATCTGCATTGACCAAGCCCTGCAGGAGTTCTGAGGCCCTCAATCCACTGGGCCAGCGGAGGCCCGGGCTGCTGTACACCACGCTGTGCCCTGAGGGACAGAGAGAGGTTAGAAGCCCCATCACTGGGGAGGGAGTTGGGTGTGGGGAGGTGACATGGCGGGTGCAGGCTTTGGAGGAGAGAGTGAGGAATGCTGACGTCCAGCTGAGCAGGGACTCACCCCCTATCTCCCGGCCCGTCACCGGCCCCCCCAGGCCTCCCGGGAGGGGAGGGAAGGGCCCCTTCTCAGGCGTCTCAGCACTGAAAACTCTAAAACAAACCTCCTACAATTTGGTAGGAAGAGGATCAGTGGGTAATTCGGGACATCACTTGTGGTTTTCGTGCAGGGATGAATTATACGGGGCTTGGGAGCCCAGGGCTGGTCTGCTGCAGCCAGCACACTGGCTGGGGACAACACATGAAGGCAGTGACGGTGGCTCCTGTCTATTGCCGGACGTCGCAGGGTGGGGCTGGCGAGGGAGCACAGAGGCCTGGGTGCTGGTCTCAGCTCTGCTTCCGCTTCGCTCTGGGGCCTTAAGTGAGTTGCTCAACCATCCTGGGCCCCGTCTCGTCATCAATAAGATGGAGCTCATCGCAGCCCCTGCCTCAGGCCGTTCCTGGGGGGCTGCTGTGAGAACGTCCCGGCTGACTGCTGACGTTTGTTAAGCGTTGGCGAGGCCCTCTGTACAGGTGGCCTCATTACGCCTTGCAGGGACCCCCGAGGTGGACGCTTTACCCCCATTTCCCAGGTGAGGAAACGAGGTGCAGACGCTACCCTGATGGGCATCCATGTGAGTGGCAGAGCCGTCTGCCTCTGCGTTGCCCGTCCACTCACTGTGTCTCCAGTGCCTTGGGGTGGAGCCTGGTCTGCGGCAGAAAATTGAGGGGCGACTCCTTTTCAGTTCTTCGTTCCTTCTGCCTCACCTCCTCTGGGCTGGCCTTGGGCCAGCGCGTGGGCTCAAGACAGGGGTGGGGGTGGGTGGAGGAGCCAGGAGGGGCTTGCGGGCTGTCCCTGAGGGGCCCCTGGCAGCAGGGAGGCAGGTGGGCCGGGCCTCGGCCCTTGCTAAGCTGGGTTCCTCCGCCTTGCAGACCAGAGCCTGGCTGACGGGTGTCGGCCATTGAGGTGGGGGGGGGCCATGGCCCCCAACCACGGCCTCACCGAGCTTTGCTCCCCTGGTCAGACACTTCCTTCCTCGCCTTGTGGCCTCCCACCCTGGGGGACAACAGCGACACTGGAAGCCCGCGGACCGAGGCTGCACCCCCTGCGGGTCACCTCCCTCCCCCCAACCCCGAGTGGCCCCTCCCCCTGGTCCTCAGCCCTTTGGTCTGACAGTTGAGCCGCCAAGTCACAGGTCTGAGAGGACCCCGGTCACACAGGCCCGGCTTCTGGTCGTGGCTGCCGCCGACTCCCCCTGGACTTTAAAAAGAGGCCCAGGGGAGGCTGCCAGCCTCACCCCGAGGCTGCCAGGCCTGGTCCGGTCACCGTACATGGTGAACCCAGTTTATGGATGAGGAAGCAGGGGGTCGGGGGACCCCGTGCAGCTGGGTTTTAAGGTGCGGTGTGGACGGCCTGCAGCTGCGGGTGGGGTGAATGTTGGGGGGGGGCTGAGGCCAGCCCCCTACCCCGGGCCCAAGCAGGGGCTGTTGATGAGGCTGGAGTAGGCACAGGATAAGCTCTGTTTCAGCATCTCACACAAAACAGCACAAAATGGATTTCTAGAGGGCAAGGGGCCGCCTCGGGAGACCAACAGAGGGACGAGGTTCTAGGGGTCAGGGCTGGGGCTGCGGTGTAGACGTGTGGATTACTCACCTTACGGAACAACCGGGCAGGCCTGAGAGGGGCCGAAACGCTGGGTACTGGGCGCGGGGTGGGGGTGGGGGGCGGGCGGGATGCTGCATCCGCAGGGAGGGGTCTGTGGGCCGTGGAGTCAGTCAGGTTACTGTGTCAGGGTTAGGGTGGTGCTTGGGTCAGAATTGGGCTAGAGTTCAGGTCCAGAAGTGACCGGCTTTGGGGCAGTGTGACAGGAGCCTGGGGCTGGGGGTTGGAAGGCCTGGCCCCCGCCACGCAGCCTCTTTTCTCTGGGCCGCTGTCCGTCTCGGGCACAGTGACCGGGCTGGACGGTCTTCCATCCTACGATCCTCTCGGAGGTACCAGAGCTGGCCAGGGGAGGCCAGGCCCTGCGGGGGGAGCTGGATTCTGGCTGGGAACATGGGAAGTCACTGGGCCTGGGTAGGCTCTGCTGTCTGAGCTCCCCGAGCCCGCCTGAACCGTGACCACGGGCCCTGCCCAGCATCCCAGAGGGTATTCATTTCCTATTTCCAAAGCTACACAAATTTAGTGTCTCACATTTCTGGAGGTCAGCAGCCCGAAGTCATTCTCACTGGGTGAAAGATAAGGCGTCGCCGGGCTGCTCCCTCTGGAGGCTCTGAGTGAGAATTTGTTTCCTGCCCACCTGGGCTGCGGCCCCTTCCCGCTCACACCAGCATCCTCCCTTCTCTGGCCTCTGCCTCTTCCGTCATCCCCCACCGCTGACCCTGATGCTCATGCTTTGTCTCCTAAGGACCCGTGTGGTTAAGTGGGGCCCCTATGGACGATCCAGGAGAATCTCCCCGACTCAAGCTCCTTATTTAATCTGATTTGCCAAGTCCCTTTTGCCTCGAAGGTGACATAGTCCCATTTTCATTAGGACATGACATTATGGTTTTTGGGGGGCGGGTGGTGCACTGTTCAGCCGACCACGGGGAATTCTGCCTGCGCCTCTCCAGGTCACAGACCCTGATTGTGGCTCTGTGTCTGGGGAGGCGTGTCTGTGCCAGACTTGGCCTCATAGCCCCAGGGACAGCTCCTGTCCGCAGGCAGGATGGGAGGGGATTGACCTGGCCCCTGGGCAGATGAGTTCTGAGGTGGGGGGACCTTTTGAGGACAATTTTAAGCAAGCGCAGGGGACAGGCTGCAGAGGCACTGGGACAGACAGCGGAGTCTTGGGGCTGCTACTTCCAGTGGGGGGCCTCACAGCTGGGTGTGGGCAGCCTGCAGCCGGAGATCGCGGGCCTGCGGGTGGGCTCCGGGGCCTCTGCGCCCACCCCACACAGAGGAGCAGGTGCTAGGGCAACAGGTCCTAACAGCCCCATGTTTGAAGGCCATCTCTGGGCAGAGAGCAGGAGAGGCCCGGGAGAGGTGGGTGGGCGTGAGGGTACGGGCTTCCTTCCATCTGTGGCTGAGCGGGGCTGCAGGCCCGTGTGGGTCTGAGGGTGGAGGCAGGTGGGGTGAGGGAGGTGTGGGCGGAGTCAGGACACGGGGGCCTGGGACAGGGGTCCCCATGCAGCCTGAGGATGAATCGAGCCCCGCTGAGGCCGCGGTTCCTGGTGGTCCCTGCGGAGGGGAGTGTCCGCTGGGAGGGTCCCAGTCACCATGTCTTTCTGAGATCATCTGCTCGCCTACTTTTTAGGTCCTTTTGCCCCTATTTCACTCTTCTATTTGTCAATCTGTTCTCTTTGTTTTTCCTTTTCAAAAAGCGGGATAATCCACGCAGACGATTCATTTTGTTTTTGCACATATTAAGGTTTTGTATGAAAGTTATTGCAAAAGTTATAAACCTAATAAACCAGCGCAATTAACTCCCATAGACTCATCCCCAGCCCCCAGATTCCTTCTCTGATCCCCAGCTGCTCCTCTGGTTTCCATCCCAGCCCATCCGCCTGGGATCCTGTACCGCCCCCCAGCACCCCCCGCCCCCCATATAACCTCCCAGACCCCGTTCTCCCTCCCTGGCAGCCTTCTTGCATGGAGGCTTCCCAAAGGTGACCTGACCAACGCAAAATCAGAGCAACTTCTGCTGGCCCAGAGGGAGGCGCCTCTACCACTCCCTGGCACTTGGGTATGTCCCCAGAGGACAGCCCTGTCCACGAGCTCTGTTCCCACCCGACTGACACTTGGCTAGAGCTCCCCAGCTTCTTGCTGCTGACAAGACCTTTCCTGGCCTCCGAGAGGGGTCAGCGTCCTGCTTGTCCTGCCCTAGCCTGGGCTCCCGGCCCATGAGATGACTAACAATAATAGCCGCTGGATTAACATAGCAGGCATTGTCTTCCTCTGACCATAGGGTGGGTATTAGGTGTTCATCCATCATCCTAAAAATAGCCAGTGAACAGGTGCAGCCCCTGCACACCAGCCCCCCGGATGCTGTTGGCATGTGGCCGTGACAGAGGGTGGGTCAGGGGACAGAGGGAGTTAGTTTCACCAAGTTCCAGGCACGGTGTGTGGGGCGCCGTTTGGAACCTGGGAAACCCACCAGGAGAGGGTGCAGAGCAACTGTGGACCCTCAGACGCCATGAGCTTGAAGGTCAGCTTAGCCCCAGGACCCTCACTGGACCCCCTCAGCACTGTTTACGTCACCCCCAGGTCCAGGAGTCTCCCTGGCGCACGTGTAGCAGAGCCTCAGAAGATGCCCGAATGTCAAGCCTTTTGCCCTCTTGGAGCCTGGTTCCCGCATTCCCTTGCGAGAGATGCAGGGCCAGCGAGACGGCCCCCTTTCCCCCAGGCCTCCCGGTGCCCTGGCGCCACCCCTGCTTGGAGCCCCATCCAGTCGGCTATCCATTCCCCCTTTCCGGGGCTGCCGTCTCCTAGGTGGTGGCCGCTGTGTGCAGAGGCGCCGTGTCCTCCTGAGCCGGGCACACGTGTGTCTTCAAGCCCGCCGGCTGCTGTGCCTGCTGCGGTGTCCCCTTCGCGAGGCGTGTGTGTGGTGGGCGGGGTTGGGGGGAGCGGGGAGGCGGGAGGGGCTGCGTCTGTTCTATTTTTACCCGCCAGTTGCTGTGGGCCGTAGTTTTCATAGCTTCCCCTCCACTTGCCCCCTACAGTCTGCAGTCAACCGCAAGGCGAGACCATCTCACCCACGGAGACCCAGGAAGGTGAGTGTCCACCGCCCGGGCAGTGGAGCTGGGGCTCCAGACTCAGGAGCAAGTGAGGGCTCGGATGGCGAAGAAGATGGTCTTGCCTGTGCCACTGGGTTTGTTGGTGGACGGTCCTGACAGTCCCACAGCGTTCAGTCCGTAGGGCGGCCTCTGCCCTGCAAGACTGTGGCTGGAGGTGAGCCCCCTGCCCGTTCGGAGCCGCGAGCAGGATTTCCCAGGCTGCCCAGGGGGCCGCCGGCAGGGCCTCGAGGATCGTTTTCACACCGCAGCCCAGCCGTCCCAGGAGGGAGAGGGGCGCGTTGGGGACCAGAGGGGGCAGAGGGGCTGTATTTGGAAGTTGAGGGGGAGCTTGGTGAGCAGTGCAGGGGGTTGACGCCCGGGTCAGAGGAGAAGGAGGGAGCGGGGGCAGGACTCGGGGGCTGGAAGGCTGCACCTACGCCCGCGCCACCGACCAAGGAAGCCGTCCTGCCTCTTTGTTCTTTGTCTTTGACAGCTCGCTTGGCGCCCTTTGCTGTCTGCACAGTGGACAGCAGGTGCGGGCAGAGCGCCAGCCAGCCTCCTGGCTCTGGCGCAGAAGGGGGGCTCTTGGGGGAAGGCAGGGGGGACAGCACTGGGATGGGAGCTCGAGAGCCTGTGAGCACATCAGTGAGGACCCGAGGCGGGGGTGGGGGGGTGGAGGGGGAGGGTGTCGGGCGGGGTGGGCTCTCTAACGGGGGGGCGGGGCCGGGAGACTGTCCCCAGCAGCTGTAGGCGGGCTTTCCTGTTCAGAGCTCAGGGTGCTGGGGGGTCCACAACTGCAGCCTTGGGAGCACAAGCCTTGTCAGCAGTCAGTCAGGGAGGACCGAGATGCCCTTGAACTGAGGTCCAAGATGGGGGTGCGAGGAACACAAGCCTGAGTAGCAGTTTGTGGTCCCTTCCCTGCTCACACGCAGTCACGTACACACTCACGCTTACACACACAGGCCCACACACAGCCTCAGTCTCGGTCTCACGGCCTGGCTGGCCTGTCCCACCCATGGGGCCTGGGGGAGGGTAGCCCAGGGACCCCCACCTCCCACTGTGGGTCCCGTTATCTCCCTCTTGCTGTTGGGGGCCGGGAGCGCGGCTCTCCCACCCTCTGAGCTGTCCGCTCCATCCTGAGTTATTATCTTGTCTCTGCTTGTCTTCCAGGGGACCTGTCGAGGGGTCCCGTCTGGTGGGTGTCAGCGCAAGGCTGGGACCCCTTGGCCTGGTGATTGTCAGCGGCCGGGCCGGGGGCGGGCCCGGAGCTCGGCAGGACGCCTGGCCTGGCCGGACAGGTAGCGGCTGTCTAGGGGGTGTGGACACGGCCGGAGGCCCCACCCCCCAGCCCCCAACCCCGCCCCCGACCGAGGACGAGTACGTCCCTCCTCAGTGAGATCTGTGCCCCCGGGGACCGTGCTGCGGGGGCTGGGGGTGGGGAGGGCTCTTCCCCAGCTGCCCTTCCTCTCTGGACCTCCTCGGTGTCTTCAGAGGAGTGCGGCCCTAGAATAAACAGCTGGCGATAAAATCTAATTGCAGCCAAGCATCTCGGGAATGTGTGGACTGTTTCTACTCCCCTCTGTGCCCCAGGGTGACAGCTGAAGCTCTGGGTCACACTCCCTCCACCGGGCCTCGCCCTCCCCCCACCCCCGAGGCAGCGGCAGATGGGGCGTGGTTAAGGCTTTCGCGTGGGAGATTCAGGCGGGGTGGCTGAGCCCCACCCAGGCTTCCCAGCAGGAGGGGAAAGGGTGGCGTCGCGGCAGAGGCGGAGGCGGCTCTGGAGGAGGTGACGGCGGCCACTTTGCACTTGTCCTTCAGGATCAGCCTGCCCCACCCACACCAGGCTCTGGACCAGATCCAAACCCCTGGCTCTGTGCTCAGCTCTCCCCTGGCTCCATCCCCTCCCTGATCCTTCACTTCATAACCCAGCTCGGGCTCCCAACCCCCCGCCCACACACCGGCTCCCACCCCAGCCGTGCCCCTCCCTCCCCGTGTCGTTGGCCCAGTGCCCACCCCCTGCACTGGAATGCTGTCCAGCCGGGGCCAGAGGGTGGTCAGGCCTGGCTGTGGACCCCTCTACGGCTCGAGGCCCTCCTCCTCCGTCTGAGCCCCAGACTCTCGGACTAAAAGGGGTCCCAGGGTCACACAGGTCAGGGGGCTTCATACTGTGCTCCACGGGCGCAGGACCTCACGGAGGAGCACGGGGGTCCTGGGCTAACGCCCCTTCCACCAGGGCCAGCCGCTCTATTGATTGGACTTGCTTTGAACAAAGGGTTCAAGACCAAATATTAAATGGAAAACAAGTCCTCTAACCCCCGATTTTGCAGAGGGAAAAGCTGGCCCGGGGAGGGTTAGGGTGAAGACCAGAGTGGGACACGGGGTTTTGCCCTGACTCCTGGCCTGACCCCCCTCAGGGCCCCTCACGGACCTGTCCCAGCTCATCGCCATCCACGTGAACGGCGCCCCCTGGCGGTGTGCCGTGTGGTGGCTTCCTGTGGCCTGTGCTCACTGTTCCAGACCCTGCCCTCTCAGACCTTCATGACCACCCACTGCCCACAGGACAGTCTGTCTCACCCTGTCATTCGAGGCCCCGTGAGCGAGCACCCACCCCCCAACTCCAAACGCATTTTCTGTGTATCCCACAGGTGTCGGCAAATGTTTTCTGGAAAGGGCCAGCTAGGAAATATTTTAGGCTTTGCAGGTTACATAAGGTTCTGTCACATCTTTTCTTTGCTTTACCGTCTTTTAAGCGAACAGTCCAGTCCTGGCCTGTGGGCTGTAGTCTGCAGATCCTGGTCCTACACACCTGCCCAGCAGAACCACTTTTGATTCTCATCTTGTTTCTTTGCCTTTGTAAGGTTTCTCTCCCCTGTGAATGAGTGAGTAAATGAATGGAGAGAAAAAAGAGTAAACGGACAAGTATTTACCCCATCCTGACCCACTGGAAGGCGATACGTCTGATTTCTCCTTTCTGCTATCGGACCTTCTTTCCCAGGCTGGGCGGCTGACACAGCCCCACGGCCCAGACAGTTCGGGGTGAGGGCAGGAACTGTAACTCTCCCTCATCCATGGTTCCTTCTGCCCCAGGTGCCGCCCCACCGCCGCCATGCCGGAAGTGTAAGTAGTATTGCCTCCCCCCCTCCCCGCCCCCGGCCCCGGCCCTCCCCGCCCCGCCCCGGGGCCCACCTCCCCGCCACCCCGACCCCGCCCCGGGGCCCAGGAAGGCATGCGCCGTTGCTGCAGATTTCAGACCATCTGTTCGGTCCCTGAAGCAGTTCCCTGGGAGACCAGATCCTAAAACAGGCACAGTCCTGAGAGCCGGGGTCCCTAGGGTCCACGTGTCCTCCCAGGCTTTGGGCAGAACTGGCTCCCAGTTTGTTGCTGGAAGACCCTCTTGGCCTGTGTCTCAGAGTTTGTTTGCACTGATCAAATAGATGGATCAAAAGTCCCAGGCCATGATTTAACGTTACCCAGTAGATGAACAAGCTTTGGGGAGGTACCTACTCGCCCGGGAAGGAAGTTTTCACAGCCTGGGACCCCACCTTGAGGGTTCCATCCTCCCCAGTGTACAGTGGTTCGTGTCTCCCAAAAGGGCCCCCAGTAGCCCACAGGGCCTGAGGGTTTCTATTCTATTCTGCTTGTGCTCGAACTGGCCCCCCTGCACGATGTCTGTCTGCTTTCTTTCTGGTGTGCTGTCACCGCGCCCCTCCCCCAGCCTGTCCACACGGTCTGCTGTCGCATGGATGCTATGCGTTGTTCACACTCACTCTGTCTTCTGCTCTCCCCCCCCCCCGCCCCCCGCCCACCCTGGCCTTCCTGTGATGGATGCCTGCAGCGAGGTAAGACTGGGGGTGTCTCTGTCCTGGCGGACGTTAGACAGGTGGCGGTAGGGTGGGCATTTGAGGAGAGAGAGTTTGGGTCAAGGCCTGGGGAGGGGTGCTCAGTGGCTGAGCAAATTCCCTGGAGAATATAAACCTTGGGGGAAGATTCTGGACGTGGGGCTCCTCAAGGTCCAGGGAGGGGGGCGCCCCAGTGCATCACGTCCCTGGAAGGTGGTCCTGGGGTTGGGACCAGACAGAGGCGGTGCGACTCTGCACCCATGCTGACCACCGAGCAGTTCTCCCTCACCGGGTCTGAGAGCGCGTCCAGCTCTGGGGGGCCGTCCTGTCCTTGCAGATCTACATTGGAAAGGTGGGAGGGAATCATCCGTGGGTTATTCCAGCCCCGCCCACCACCGGACACTGAGGGAGGAGCAACGGGATTCTTGCCCTCCCCTCGGGTCTTAGACGGCCCCGCCCCCGATACAGCCCAGGTCTGTTTAGACTGCTGAGATCACACACAGCCTGTGTCCCGCCTCGCCCGGGGTGGGGACTGCAGCTGGGGAGCTGTGGACTCAGGGCTGGCAGGCTGGGAGTTCGCAGCACGGATGGAGGAGACACTCGGCAGAGATTCTGTTTTTCCATAGTCGTGTGAATCTCTAAGTTTCACTGAGGCTCATATGAAAGTGAGTCCCTGGTGACTGATGGGCAACGAGGTGGCCAAAATCTCCCCCGGTTGGTGGGGAGATGGTGAGACATCTCCGCGGGTGCATGACAGTGTAAACCGCGGCTGGTGACGCACATAGCAACAGGCCATTCCCTGGCAACCACGCGGACCGGACACGCGGCAAAACCCTTGGCTTTCGGAGAGGAAAAGACAGAGCACCCTGAATAGCTGGATTAGAAGCAGGTTCCAGGCACGAGAGCCCCTTCATTTTCTCCCACAGGGACGGCTCAGAGCTGATTGCTTCTACTTTACGCACAAGAATAGCAAACCCAAGCTGTGGCCGGGGCTCCGCAGAGTAGCTGCAGGTGGTGGGGGGGGGCGTTCACCAGTAGCTCGAGAAGTGACCACCTGTGTCCAGGAGGAGACAGGAGCCCTCGGAGTTAGGGATGGAGCAGACCCCTCTCGCTTCCCTGGGGGACGCTGCCACAGGGCCAAGACCTATTAGGACATATCTAGTCAGCAAGAGATGTCAAGCATTTTTAATAAGAAGAGAAAATACTGTCTTCATAACTGAGAGCAATTTATATGGATGGTGTTGACATCAAGAAAAGTTTTGACGTCTAAAGAGATGGAGCTTCTTTATTGAGGGAACTCAGGGCTTACTTCTCTGGTGACACAACATTGCCCCAGCGTGCCAGGCCGTGTGCCTCATGCACGCTGTTCAAAGCCGGTGCTCACGCACGATCTCATTCTGTCTGTAGTCCGTCTGTGGACCGGGTTAGGTGGGTCTCAGCATCCTGACTCACAGATGAGGAAGGGAGTGCCCAGACCCTGTGACCTACGCAGTGTCTTGCAGGATTCAGCCCCTCGGTCAGGGAGCTGAGTCTCTGAATCTGAGGGGTGCAATCACAAGATGAGCTTTTAAGGGACCCTGAGGTGAGGATTCTGGGTTAGGATGGTGACAGGCAGGCGCTCATCCCGGCCTGGTCCAGATTTCTGGTTCTATAGCCGCCACCTCACCCATCTCTCCTCCTCTTTCTCCTCAGAGAAAACCCAAGATTACTGCCTCCCGCAAACTCCTGCTGAAGGTGAGCGGGGTCCTGGCTCTGGGGAGGTGTTCGGGGAGGTAGAGGGGTGCAGTGCACCTCTGGGGGGGAGGGTCATGGGAGGTCAAAGAGGAGGGAGACCAGAGTGGGGAGGAGGTGGAGGATGAGAGGGGATGGAGGAGGAGGGGATGGAGGATGAGGGGATGGAGGACGAGGGGGGATGGAGGACGAGAGGGCATGGAGGATGAATGGGGATGGAGGAGGAGGGGAAGGAGGAGGAGGAGATGGAGGAGGAGGGGATGGAGGAGGAGGGGATGGAGGATGAGAGGGGATGGAGGACGAGGGGATGGAGGACGAGGGGATGGAGGACGAGGGGGGATGGAGGACGAGAGGGGATGGAGGACGAGAGGGGATGGAGGAGGACGCGGCAGAGGGAGTGTGGCCAGAGCCCGGAGCCTGTGGTCAGAGGGTGGGAACCTGGAATTCTGGTCCTGGCACCTTCCCAGGGCTTGGCAGGAGGCGGGGCCATGTTCACGGTGGGACCCCTGGTGGGGGCAGAGGGCTTGCTTTATTTTGGTAAGAGATTCTTTCTTAGGAGCCCTGGGGCCCAAAAAGATGAGAAATGGTAAGAGGAAGATTGAAGGACAGTAAGGCCCGGGGTCCAAGAGCGCGGGTGCTGGTGTGTGGTCCCCCGGGCTTTGGCGTCACGTGGCCGCGCACACACTCCCACTCTTGGCAGCTGCCTGAGCTGGGCCTCGTCCGGGGCCGGGCTGGCGGTCGGGGGCCCGCCTCCCCTTCAGGCCTCGCTGCCGTGGGGGGCCGGGGCCGCGCTCACCGGGCGTGTCCTGCGCAGAGCCTGATGCTGGCCAAGGCCAAGGAGTGCTGGGAGCAAGAGCACGAGGCGCGGGAGGCCGAGAAGAGTCGCTACCTGGCCGAGCGCATCCCCGCGCTGCAGACCCGAGGCCTGTCGCTCAGCGCCCTGCAGGTGGGCATGGGGGAGGGGCTCCCGAAGCGGCGCGCAGCCCCGCCGCAGGGACTCGGACTGGCTCGGCCGCAAGCTCTCTCATTAGTCTTCACAGCCCCGTGGCGCGGGGTCGGGCAGGGGTGGGGCGTTGGGTCCCATTTTACGAGCGGGAAGGGAGCCTCAGCAGGGAGGAGGGGCTTGCTTGCGGGGGGTGCGGGGGGCTGAGCAGGGGCTAGGTCGCGTATTGGAGCAGCGTGACGGTGCAGAGCCGGGAGCTGGCCAACGCTTGGGAGGGCCCACTTCTCCAGACCTGCCCGTCCTTCCCCTGCAAATAGGCCTTTAATGTTTTTATAACATTGATAAGAGTTTAAACACCAGCGACTGCAGAGTGAAGGGCCCGGAAGGAGATACAGATCTCCTTTGACTTACGATGGGGTTAAGTCCCAAGAAGCCCATCGTCAGGTGAAACTGTCGTAGGGCCAAAGTGTACTGTCTACGCCTCACCCAGCGTACATCACAGCTCACCTGGCCCAGCTTAACCGTGTGAGGACCCCACTCACGGTAGCTGAAAGTTGGGCGAAATCAACTAACAGAAAAGCCTATTTTATAATAAAGAGTTGAATATCTCGTGTAATTTACTGACAATGAAAAAGCAGATGGTTGTCTGGTACAGAATGGTTTTACGTGTGTGGGTGGCCACCCTCACGAGCGTGGGGCTGCCTGGGAGCTGGGGCTGCACTGCCCAGCACCGAACATCACTAGCGGGAAGGGTTAAAATTCAAACTTCCAAGGATGGTTTCTACTGAATTTCTATTGCTCTCTCACCATCATAAAGGCAAAAAAGATCATAAGCTGAGCCATCGTAAGTCAGGGACCATTTTTTTAAAAAGACATTTATTTACTTATTTTGTCTGTGCCAGGTCTCAGTTGTGGCATGCAGACTTCTTAGTTGTGGCATGTATGTGGGATCTAGTTCCCCGACCAGGGATGGAACCCAGGCCCCCTGCATCGGGAACTCGGAGTCTTACCCACTGGACCGCCAGGGAAGTCCCACCATTTGTAGACCAACATGTCACCGATGGTTACCTCCAGGCGGTAACCTATGTTATTACTGCCTGGTGGTAATAATTCCTATTTTATTATTAATTAAATAATAATAATTAGTATCACTAATTATTCCTATTTTATTAGTAGTAGTATTTTTTTGTTTGTTTAGGCTGTACCGTGCGGCATGCGGGGTCTTAGTTCCATCGAACCCGTGTCCCCTGTATTGGGAGCTCAGAGTCTTTTTTTTTTTTTTTTTTTTTTTTTTTGCGGTACACGGGCCTCTCACTGTTGTGGCCTCTCCCGTTGCGGAGCACAGGCTCCGGACGCGCAGGCTCAGCGGCCATGGCTCACGGGCCCAGCCGCTCCGCGGCATGTGGGATCTTCCCGGACCGGGGCACGAACCCGTGTCCCCTGCATCGGCAGGCGGACGCTCAACCACTGCGCCACCAGGGAAGCCCGGGAGCTCAGAGTCTTAATCACTGGACCGCTAGGGAAGTCCCCTTGTTTTATTATTTTTGCTTAATACATAATTTTCAAAATTTCTACAATTAACTTACATTCTTTTTTTTTTTTTTTTTGCGGTACGCGGGCCTCTCACCGCTGTGGCCTCACCCGCTGCAGAGCACAGGCTCCGGACGCGCAGGCCCAGCGGCCATAGCTCACGAGCCCAACCGCTCCGCGGCATGCGGGATCCTCCCGGACCGGGACACGAACCCATGTCCCCTGCCTCGGCAGGCGGACTCTCAACCACTGCGCCACCAGGGAAGCCCCAACTTACATTCTTTTTATCATAAGAAAACTTTTTAGCGATAAGTACATTCGGAAAGGAAAACAAAGGACTTCCATTCAGAGCGAAGGGGTCTATCAGCCCCTTCCACAGCTCAGGTCTTGCCGAGGTGGAGGAGGGGCCGGGCACCCGGCCGGGAGGTGGAAAAGCGGGGCTGGGGGCTGAGCGGCTCCCTCATCTCCCTTCCTGACTCCCCTGCTTCCGCAGGACCTGTGCCGGGACCTGCACGCCAAGGTGGAGGTGGTGGACGAGGAGAGATATGACATCGAGGCCAAATGCCTGCATAACACCAGGGAGGTGAGCCGGGGCTGGGGGGTGGCAACACCTGGGAGGTGAGCCGGGGATGGGAGGTGGCAACACCTGGGAGGTGAGCCAGGGATGGGAGGTGGCAGGGGCACAGCTGGAGCAGGCTGGCTGGCTGGGACAGGGTGGTGTGTGAGAAGGTGGGCGCAGCCAGTGCAGGTCAGGTGGGTGGCGGGTGACGTCTGGGGGTGTCGGGTGGGCACTGACGTGGCAGTTGTGGACCAGGTCCCCCTCCCACTGCTGGGTCTGGGGAGTGGCACTTAGAAAGCTCTGGTCCCTGCACTCCATCCCCCAGGGCTGGAGTTGGGCAGAGAGAAGGTGATGCTTTTCACACAGATGAAAAGCACAGACTTCATCCAACCTGTAAGGTGGGCTCTTCAGTGGAAGAGAATCCACCCCTTTTATTCACCCACACAAATAATCATAGCCTGTTAATAACACCTTACCTTGCAAACGGCTTTCATGTGCATTGTCCCTTTGATCCTCCCTGCACGCCTGTGGACGAAGTGGGTGCTTTTATCTGCACCTGACAGATGAGGACACAGGTTCAGAGAGGCTGAGAAACTCGGCCCAGGTCACACAGCGGTGGACCTAGGATGGGCCTGGCCTCTGACCCTCACTCCAGTCACTTAGCACTCCCCCAGCATGGGGCGCGGGGCGTCACCTCCACCCAGACCCAGCTCTGGTGCGGTGGGCAGAATGCGGAGGGGCAGGGCTCCTGCTGCTGGAGTGGGCACCTGTTCCAGCAGAGGGGTGGGGAGGGACTGGAGCCACTTCCCTCCTTCCCACTTCTCCCCAGCAGGAATGACGATCTGTGGGTTCAGGGATCCCCCCAGAATTTCCTCCTGAGGTTGCACCCTGGAAATCCCCCAGGGGGCTCAGACATGGGGTTTATCCATCCTGCTGGACCAGGGCTGTGCCCTCAATGACCTGCTCTGAAGGCTCACTGGGAAGGGACTGGTTAGAAGCGGGAATAAGAGGAAGTGGCCCGTCCCACTGCAAGCAGGGCTTCCGAATGACACTTCTGTCTCTTCCCTGCATGGCCGCCATGGCCGCCACGGCTAACCGAGTTCCCTCTCGGAGTCCCACTCACCCCTGTACCAATTGAATAGGATAGAACGGAGGTGGCTGTTTGCAAGGTGACAGATAGTGGGTCTGGGCGTCCCCGAGGGCCTGGCCTGGAGCCTGGAGAAGTGGGGCCTGGCTGGGGCCCGGAGCCCTGAGCTGCCCCCTCCCCGCAGATCAAGGACCTGAAGCTCAAGGTGCTGGACCTGCGCGGGAAGTTCAAGCGCCCCCCCCTGCGGCGCGTCCGCGTCTCGGCCGACGCCATGCTGCGCGCCCTGCTGGGCTCCAAGCACAAGGTGTCCATGGACCTGCGCGCCAACCTCAAGTCTGTGAAAAAGGAGGACACGGAGAAGGTGAGCCCCCGACCTCACTCGACGCGGCCTCGGCCAGCCCTACGCCCCCCACATGAGCCCCGCCAGCCGGCGGCACGCTCCAGGACCCCTGGGAGACCAGGAGAGGCCTCACCACCCTGTTCTGGGAGGAGGGCTGGGATGTCCCACTTCTTAGGGGAGGCTGACTTCCCATCACCCAGCCGCTCCTGTGCAGGGAGGGCCTGGTGCTAAGTGTCCCCTGTGTGGCCGCCCACAGGAGCGGCCCGTGGAGGTGGGCGACTGGAGGAAGAACGTGGAGGCCATGTCCGGGATGGAGGGCCGCAAGAAGATGTTCGATGCTGCCAAGTCCCCGACCTCCCAGTAGAGGTAGGCAGAGCCAGCTCCCCGCTCCCAGGCCCCAGTTGACAGGGCAGCAGGGACGCCAGGACGGCGGCTGGCGGGCTGGGCAGGGTGGGCGGGGAAGAGGAGCCCTGAGGTGGCTCAGTCCTGGTCCCCTGAGACTGTAGGCACATCATCCCTGCTTCGGGGCCCTTCACTCCCTCACCTGCAGCATGGGGGTTGCGTCAGCTCCGTGATCCCCCAGGTGTATCACCTGGGGCGCAGATGATCTGGCCCCTCCCAGGCCTGCTGGATCCGAGCCTCTGGGGTGGGATCAGCCCCTAGGTGACTCTGATGCCAGAGCTTAGAACCCCTGGATTCCATGACCCCCAGGGCCTTCCAGCTCTGACTTTCCAAAAGTCTAAACCACTTTTAACTGCCTCCTGGGGAATCCTGCAAAGTGCCCAGCACTGGTCGGGGGGCTTCCATTCAGAGGAGACAAGGCCACCCACTCTCCGAGGAAGCTGCTGGAGAAAGCAGAATGTTAGGACACGTGAAGCCCTCTGTGGGCATGCGGAGGGCACGTGCAACAGGGCAGGGTCTGTCCGACAGCCCTGTCCATCTGAGAAGCCTCCTGGAGGGGCAAGCTCTCCGAGGATGTGATGGGGTTGTGGACGCAGGAGGGCGTGTCAGGGGCTGATGGTGCAACCAGAGCTCAGAGGTGGGGATTGGCCACGCGTGGGAGGATGCCCAGGCGGACAGGTGCGAGGAGCCCCGTGGGGAGGAGGGTGGGGAGAGCTGAGGCTCGTAGGAGCCCCTGTGGACAGCAGTCCAGCCTGGGTGCCGGGGTGAGAAGGCCTGGGAACTGAGGGCTGCTGCCTCTCTGTCCCGCAGGCAGCTGGCCAAACTGTGCTCCGGGTGCCCTGCCTGCTCCTTCCTGCAGCCCCGCCCGCCGGCCTCTCAGCATACCCCCCTGCACTGCAGAGCGCGCCCCCTCCTCCCACGTCTCCCTTCCAGCCTGAGCGCCTTCCGGCGGGACTGGGATTAACAGACACAAGAGGGGAGGAACGGCAGCGTCTGAAGACGGCGCCTGGCTGGCGGGTGGGCTCCCTGGGGCTCCCTGGGGCTCCGGCCGCTGTGGGGCAACCAGGCCTCGAGGAGGCATGCACCCTCCACTCTGTATGTCAAGCGCCCGTGGGCGTCACAGCCTCTCCATTAAAACCAGTGTCCTGCTCACTTCTGCAGCTCCGGCTGTGAGCACCTGGGGGAGGGGGAAGGCAGGGAGCCTGTGAGGGAGGCTGTGCTGGGCTTCAGGCAGCAGCTCGGGGCAGCATGGAGGGTCACCTGCTCAGGTCCCCCTGGCCCCCCTGCCATCTGGTCCGGTGACACCACACAGCACAGCCTCACCCCCAGGGTACTCAGCCTGACCCGCAGCTGCCAAGGGGCCCCTCCATTCCCAGCCCCTGGTCCTGCTGCTCTCACGGGGCCGTTCCCCCGGCTCCCCTCTCCCGGGTGCCCTGGTGTGCCTGACCCTCGGGGTGAGCAGTCAGGTCGGTGTCCTGGCCCAGCCAGGGGGATGCCCTGCAGTTCCACCCCGGCCACCAGGCAGCTCCTTGGTCACGCCTGCCCTGGGCTCTCCCATCGGGTCCCGGGCCAGCCCTGTCCACCTGTCTTTCCTTCACACTCCTGACGGACCATGTCCCCCAGGACTGATTCTGTCCCAAGGTGTGGCAGTCAGTTGTGTGTCCTCCAGGTCAGGTCCTTTCTCCATCCCGCTGACATCTGGGCCAAAGCCCGGTGAGGGGTGCAAGTCTGCTGGGGTGGAATGGGGGGCCTGGGGGCACCCCTCCACACACATGGAGGGCAGCGGCTCCCGTGACTCCTGAGATATGCCTACGAGGAAGCAGCTGGTCCCCGGCCCGGCCCTTGGCTTTTTGGCCGCCCGGCACTGGCCCCAGGAGAGGCTGGGCTGTGTGAAGAGCCCTCCAGCTGCCTGTGAGTCCCTGTTCTGCCCTCTGCTCCCAGTGCATTATCTACCATAAATGCCAGAAGCTGGGAGCAAAGTGCAGCACCAGGGGCCCCTGGGCCGGGGTCTGGCTCCCGGCCACGCAGCCGGCCAGCCCCTGAAGGACCAGCAGCCCGAGGTGTGCTGGGGGAAGAGCAGTCTGCCTGGGTCCTTGCTGCAAACAGCTCAGTGGGCGGAGAGGTGGACGTGCTCAAAGAAAACAGCTCCTAGAAACACGGAAACTCTCAGGCGCAGACACACACAGACACACACACAGACACACACACACACACACACACACGCAGCTGGAAAGCCCGGCGGGGCTGGGCCAGGCACAGAGCCTGGCTTGGGTCTCACGCCCGGCAGCCACACACACGCCCCCTTCCCTGACGCACAGGTCACCGCGGCCGGCCTGGGTCCATAGCGTGGCCTCCCCCCTCTGCTTCCTCTCAGCCCTGGGAGATCCTGGCCCCGAGTTGCAAAGGCAGTGCTCGGTTCCGCCCCCCAACTATCGACCTGGGGCCCAGCACGCTGGGGCCCCCACCCTGCCTTGCAAAGCCAAGCCTGACTCAGAGCAAACGCCTGGCGCAGAGAGCCCGTGGGAGGAGGGCCCTCTGGGAAAGGGCCCCTGCCCCACCCAAAGCCCTCCGGGAGGATGTCCAGTCCGTTCTGCTTCCTGGCAGGGCCAGACCTAGCCTGCCCCCCGTGCAACGGAGCCCTGAGTGGTGACGGCCAGGGGGCTCTGTCACAGGGCTCCTTGGGGTGGCAGTGGGCGGGGCTGGCTTAGTTGTGGCCACAGCAGGGCCTGGGCGGGAGGCGTGGTCTCTGGAGAGAGAGAAGCAGGATTCCACCCGGTCCCCACTCACCACGCAGGGACCGAGCCTGGACACGAGCAGGGCAGAGCCGGGAGCTGGGTCCCACTGAAGCCCAGCAGCTGCAGCACTCACTCCCCTCCAGGTACTGCTCTCTGCACCTGAATGAGCTCATCTAAGCTTCGCGACACCCCCTGAGAGGGACCACAACCACTCCGGTTTCACAGATGGGAAAGCGAGGCACAGAGAGGTTAACACCTTTCCATGGCCACACGGTTGGTGAACGAGGGGCCAGGACCGAGCTCAGCTGGTCTGTTAGAGCCCGGACTCCTAGTCACGACCTAATAACATGCCTTACCAGAATCACATCATTACGTTCTCACCAAAACCGAAGGGGTACCTGTTATCGCAGATTCATTGACACGTGAGGAGACAGAGGCTGGGAGGGTTGAAGTCACTCACTACGTGTCAAGGGCTGTGACAGCTGCAGGCTGGGGACAGGGACCTGGGTCAACCTGCCTTGGCGGTCACCCTTTTCTGGGATCAGGCTTGCCTCAACAGAGCCCGACCTGTAACTTTCCAGAAGGGATGTGGCCGGGGACCAAGGGCAATGCATACGCACCTTGGAGTTCACCTGTCCCCAGAGAGGAGAAAACATTCAAATGAGATGCAAATGCACCCAAATGGGCAAAGGGGCCGACTTTCTCCAACAGCAGGGACACGGACCTATAGCTAGCGGCCGCTGGAGGGGGAGCTCCTGCCTCCTGGAAGGAACGACCAGGGCAGAAGGCCACCCGCTACACCCCTGCCTGCCCCAGAGCCTGAGGAGGCCAGCCGTCCCCCAGGTCTCTATATCCACGGGGCAGGAGGCCGAGCCCGCTGTCTGTCTGGGGCCCACCTCGCAGCAGGATGTCAGGGCAGGCCCAGGCTCAGGGCTGCGGGGACTGGAGTGTCCTGCCAAGGAGGGAGCCCGTTAAACATTAGCCCCAATGGCCCCCCACGAAGCAAGTCAGGCTCCCCGCAGGGCTCCCGGCCGGCCAGGTTTGTTCCAGGTGGGTGACCAAGCTGCCGAAGCCTGGGACAGGCCGCTGGGGCCAGTGCGGACGGCAGCCGCCTCTCCTGACCCCAGCAGGGCTCCCTCCTCAGCAACCCTAAAGCCGGCCAGCGGGCCCTCCGCTGGAGGTGAGTGACGGGCAGTCTATCCCGAGACACACTCCTAAGCGGGTCCCTGAGGCCACAGCTGAGCAGCGCGGCCCCCATCTGCCCGTGGGTCTGGTGCATAGGGCTGTAGCCGGCTTCTGGAGGCCCAGAGAGGGAGACTGAATTGCTCAAGGTCACAGCCCTACCAGGGGGACAGAACAGGGCCCTGGACTCCCTGTAGGTGGACAGAGCTCTGGTCTCCCGGCCAGAGGCAGTGGGCTGGGGGCCTGAGCGGGTGGCCCACCTCTGGCTCCGGGTCAGCACCCACCTGGCTCCACCGGTTGACACGGGCTGGGTGAGCCCCACCCTCGGCTCTGGGCTCAGGAGAGAAGTATGGCCACACCTAAATGCCAGGGCAGGTTTTCCAACCCGGGAGCCCTGGGAAGGAGTGTGTGTGTGTGTGTGTGTGCGTGCGTGTATGCACCCGTGGCCGTCCGTCGGAAGGGGTGAGCCTGGTGTGTGTGCCCGTGAGGGTGGTGGCTTGCTTGCCCTTGAGTGCGATGGATGCCCACATGGCCCTCGTTTTAGAATTTTCCAGATGCAATTCCCCTGATTGGATCTCTGTGACCCAACTTCCTACTGCTCCACTGCCCGCTGAGGAAACCGGGCTACTGCAGTGAAGTTTCCATAAAGCTACATGCATTCAGTGAAAAGGGTTCTCCTTTTCTCAAGTATGCATGCCTTAATTCTATTATTTTAGTATCAAGATACCCTGTACTTATGGGGTGGGAGCACAGGAAGTGGTCGTTGTTGTCTTCTAATTTCTTCAAAAAACAAAGTGGTGGGGCTTCCCTGGTGGCGCAGTGGTTGAGAGTCCGCCTGCTGATGCAGGGGACGCGGGTTCGTGTCCCGGTCCGGGAAGATCCCACATGCCGCGGAGCGGCTGGGCCCGTGAGCCATGGCCGCTGAGCCTGCGCGTCCGGAGCCTGTGCTCCGCAACGGGAGAGGCCACAGCGGTGAGAGGCCTGCGTACCGCAAACAAACAAACAAAAAACCAACAAAATGGTGGCAACACGATTTGTGTATTCATATTTTAAAAAGTATTATTAGTTGGTGAAACCCAAAGCCAGGGAACCACTGCCCTGGATTCTTTAGGGTGTGTGTCTTACCTCCCAGTCACAGTCAGGCTGTGACTTCCAGCCCCGCTGGCCTGGGGCCGGGGATCCCCTGGTCTCCACTCTGGCCTCTTTGGGGAAAAAGAAGCGGCCTTATGTCCTGTGTAGACAGGGGTTGGGGGCCGGGGACTCCAGAGCCCAATGTCTTCCTTGGGAGGGGAAGAGAGAGGGGCTTCCTCCTCTCACTGGCTGGGGAGTCAAAAACTCCCCTCCTGGACCAGGGGATTCCCAGGGTGCTAAGCCCTGCCTTCCTGGATTCTCCCCAGGGGAAGTGGCCAGCACAGGCTCATAGTTATTAACATATGTACACAATTATACGGTGAACACCTCCGTGTCAACCACTCATTTTAAGAACTAGGGAACTGCGATTCAATATCTTGTAATTATCTATAACAGAAAATAATCTGAAAATAAGGAAGTAAATAATTATATAAATATATATGTGTAACTGAATCACTTTGCTGTACATCTGAAACTAACACGATATTGTAAATTAACTGTACTTCGATGAAAACAAAAGAACTAGGTTATTGCAGATGCTTTTGAAGCCCCTGCACACCCCTCTCCAGCCATGACACTTCCCCTCCAGAGCGCCGAGCCTGCGCTCTAGAGCCCGCAAGCCACAACTACTGAGCCCACGTGCCACAACTACTGAAGCCCGTGCGCCTAGAGCCCGTGCTCCGCAACAAGAGAAGCCACCGCAATGAGAAGCCCGCGCACCGCAACGAAGAGTAGCCCCCGCGCGCCGCAACTAGAGAAAGCCCGCATGCAGCAACGAAGACCCAACGCGGCCAAAACTAAATAAATTAATTAATTAAAAAAATTTGCTTACCACTCCTCCACTTGCGAATAGACTTGAGACAGTAGGTGTGGTTGCAGTTGGAGAGGATCCCGAGGTGGCGCTCGCTGGGGCTGGCAACGGGAGAGGCCACAGCAGAGAGAGGCCCGCGTACCTGTGAGAAATAGGCCACCTCCATGCAGATCCCACACACCATGTCCTTGCTGCACTGAACGGCAGACGAGAGCTCCCTGTCCTTCTCATGGGCCTCGAAATGCATGCTTCTGCTTTGAAGTTCATTAGAGGTGAAGATTGCAAAATTCACCCCTGTGAAAGAACGACGTGATGAAATACCACCACTTACTCACCTTTTTCCTGTGAATAGGCCTCTGGCTGGTTTCTGGAGTTTTGCTACTATAACCAGTGCTACCGGGGATGTTCTGAGCTCCTGCTCGGTGCCCGTGGTCAAGGTGCCGGGCCGTCCGCACTTGCTGGTTTCCAAGTACACTCCTGCAGCCATCTACCATCAGGGTGACCCAGATCCTGGAGAAGAAGGGTCCGAGACGCTGAGAGGCTCCGACCCAGCCTCCCAGGTGACACAGAGGGGATCTCAGGCTGTCTGGGGTTTCCTGTTCTCCTTCCCAAAGCAAGTTACTGCAATTCTGTAAACCTATCACGCCAAGTGCTAGTGTAGACACGGGGGTGAATGAAACACTCCCGCTCTCCCCAAGATGCTTGGGGCGTTGAAACACGGGCACGGATGCCCTGAGCACCGCCCCTGCCCTTGTGATTGTCCCCTTCTCCCGCCCGCCCTGCACAAGCCCTCAGGTGCTGTGGAAAATGCAGGCCAGGCTGTCCTGGGCCCCGCCCCGACGTCCAGCCATGTGCTGGACAGCTCCCCGGGCTGTCCTTGGGGCCCTCACATTCCAGTGGCTGAGGCCAGGGGTGCTGCTGACCACCTCACAGGGTGCAGACAGCCCCACACCAAGAGCTCTCAGGCCCCAGGGGTCAATACTGAGGCTGAGGCCCCTCGGGCTAAGGTCACCGGCCTTAGCCTTCACTGGCCCCTCAAGGTAGCAAGTGGGCGTCACCTGGCCTTCTCCCCTCCACCCAGCAGCCGGCCCCATGACCACTCGGCCTTCCAGACCTCCGGCCAACCCCTCCTCCCCCTCCTCTGTGCTCAAGTCCTTTTTTTTTTTTTTTTTGCGGTACGCGGGCCTCTCACTGTTGTGGCCTCTCCTGTTGCGGAGCACAGGCTCCGGAGGCGCAGGCTCAGCGGCCATGGCTCACGGGCCCAGCCGCTCCGCGGCATGTGGGATCTTCCCGGACCGGGGCACGAACCCGCGTCCCCTGCATCGGCAGGCGGACTCTCAACCACTGCGCCACCAGGGAAGCCCAAGTCCTTCTTTTTTTATGGACGTAAAAGTAGTCCCCTCGGTGGTGGTCTCCCCCTGAAGCCTGGTCAGTGTTGCTTTCAAAGTCTCGGGGGTCTTCCCACTCAGAGGCCATTTGCCTCGTCATTTTCAGCTATCGGGCAGGGTCATGGCCAAGTCCTCAGCTCAGGGCAGCATGAGGACCCCTTTCCTGGTGCCGTGACGGGCACACGAGCCCTCTCCTTGCGGAACCACCGTCCACTCAAGACCCCACATCTCCGTTCACGCACCATCCTGTAGCGGGTCCCTCGCCCCCTTCTCTGATGAGTGAATTCCACTCAACGTTCAAGCCCAACCCAGATGCTCCCTCCCCTTGCAGGCATCCCCAGTCCCTCCACTAGAATTAATTTCTCCTGATGACAGTTTCAGTTTTCATCGCAGCCTGTCTTGAACACGGCTTGTATGTAAGGACGCTTAGGAGTGCCTGTGTGTACCTACGCTTGTGCACACGCGTGTGTACATATGATTAGGAGCACATGTGGATGTGCACCAGCACGTGTGTGCCTCCACTGCCAAACTGGGACTGTCTTGGGGTCAGGATCTGAGTCCCCACCATCTTGGTGTCATTAAAAGTCAGCGCTGTTTGCTGATTGTAGCAGGTAGAATTAGGTTCCCGCACAAAAAAAATAGTCAATCTAGGGCTTCCCTGGTGGCGCAGTGGTTGAGAGTCTGCCTGCCGATGCAGGGGACACGGGTTCGTGCCCCGGTCCGGGAAAATCCCACATGCCGCGGAGCGGCTGGGCCTGTGAGCCATGGCTGCTGGAGCCTGAGCGTCTGGCGCGTGTGCTCCGCAACGGGAGAGGCCACAGCAGTGAGAGGCCCGCATACCGGAAAAAAAAAAAAAACAAAAAAGAACCTAAGCCCTGGTAGCTGTGAATGTGACCTCACTGGGAAATCGGGTCTTTGCAGATGTGATCAAATTTAAATGTGGTTGTATTGGATCAGGGTGGGGCTGTAATGCAAGGACTGATGTCTTGATAAGAAGAGGGAACTTTGGACGCGGGCACAGAGACACCGGGAAGGTTCCCTGGGACTCTGAAGGCAGAGGTGGAGTCACGTGGCGGCAGGCCCAGGGTTGCCACCAGCAGCAGCAGGACGACAGACGCAAAGAAAGGTCCTGCCCTAGAGCCTCTGGAGGGAGCACGGCTCTGCTGACGGACTTCTAGCCTTCAGAACTGTGGGAAAATAAATATCTGTTGTTTTTAAGCCACCTAGTTGGTGACACTTTGTCACCGCGGCCCTGACATAGCACCAAGCACAGTGCCCGGCACGCAGGAAGGGTCTAGTGAATATACAATGCCTGCCCTCAAGGAACTTTTGGGGCACTAACACGCACATAATTCACTTTTCCTTAGCCCCATCTCCAGGCTCCCAGTCCAGCTCTCATTCCTTGAACCTCAATCCTCACCTCCTTTGGCCAAGAAGGAAGGCTCCCTGGAGGAGGGGGCATTTGGGGACGGAGATGCCTTAGCAGGCTAGCTGTGTGTGTGTGTCCCAGCTTCTGCTTAGCGGCTGGCTTGCCCTTTACTGGGAGATCTCAGAGCTGGAGGGTATTGTAGAGACCACCAGCTCTGGATCAGTGCCACAGGGAGGCCAGGCTGGTCAGCGAGACCCAGCAGGGCAGACGCTGTCAGTTCCGCCTCCCTCTTCTCCTGCTGGTGCCTGGGGCTGCACCAGTTCTGATGCGTCGGGAAGATAAGACTCCGTGCGACTTGGGGACTGACCATCCCTGGTCTCCCTGAGGCCGGCTCCCGGGCGGGCAGCGCGAGTGGCACAGGCAGCCGGATGCGCACTTAAAGGGAGCCAGGTGGTGCCTCACTTGCTCCAAAACTCCACTGCTAGTTCCCTGTCCACTGCTCCCTTCCGGGGAAAGCCGAGCTTCCCCCGCCTGGTTCCACACCCAGCCCCTCCAGCCCAAAGTCCAGACCAGCCTGCGAGGAGACGCCTCCGACGTCTTGGCTTTTTCAGAGCCGGAGGCACTCCAGGGTGTGCAGAATGGAACCCAGGCTCTCCTTTCGGGAGGGGTGGGCTTTGCCCCGGGCGTGCCTGCGGTTTTGCGCGCGGCGCAGAGGAAGCGCGCCCCGCGCTCTCCCGGGGTCTCGGAGAGCGGGCCGGAGCGCAGGGCCGGGAGGGCTCTCCAGACCTCAGACGCGCGCCGGCTCCCACCTACCCGCCCGCCTCCCGTCTGGGATTCTCGGGGCCGAGCCGGTTGGCGGGCGGAGAGCGGGTCCGTCCCCGGGCCCCGGCCCCGGGCCGCGGCACTTGCGGGAGGGAGGGGCCGGGCGGGCTGGTCGGACAGGTCCCGAGCAGGAAGTCCCCACCCCCGCCCCGCACCGCACCGCCCCGCGCGGCCCGGGCTCTCGTCCACCCGTCCGTCCGTCGGAGCATAGGTGCGGCGGCCCGTCCTGGGCGCGCGGCCGGGTGGCCGGGGCGGGGACCGGGGCGGCTCCTTCTGCGACGCGCCTACCCACAGGCCAATCCGGGGCAGCAGGCGGTGCGCGGCTGCGCGGGACGCAGGCCGGGGGGGATAAGAGGCCAGGTGAGCCTACCTGCGCCGGCGGCGGGCGGGTTGCGCGCGGGGAGGCGCCGAGCGGACACGACGCACGCGGCGGGCGCCCGGGCTCCGGCGGCATGTCAGTCAGCAGGAGGAACTGGGCCACGCTGTCCAGGTGAGCCCGGGGGCCTGGCCGCCCCTGGGGGCCACAGAGTCGGGGCCACACCTGGCAGCTCGCAGGTGTTCCGCCTGCCCCACCGCCTCCTTCCTCCCCTTGGGAGCTGAGGCACAAGCAGGGTGCCTGGGGTGGGCTGCCGGCCCCTAGAGGCCGGTTCGGGGCACTGGGGAAGCGTTCTGGAGTTATGGCCCAGCCTCATTTCCCGAGAAGCCCCCCTGACGGCCCGCGTTTCTCTGTAGAGAGTTTGAGGGGCCCCGCCCGGGGAGGAGCAGGGGGCGCCGTGCCAGGAGCGGGGCAGCACCACCGGGAAGCGTTGGTGAACAGCGCCGGGGGCTGAGTACGGGGGACAGATGCCCTCCCACTGATGAGGCTCGCGTTCCGAGCGTGGCGTTTCGGGGTGGGGTCTGGGCTGGGTGACCTCACCACAGCTTCTGCCCCCCTCTGGGCTTCATTCTTTATTTGTGAGCTTATCCTCCCCAGAGCCTGGGCACTGGGTGTCGTATCCCTGCCTGCGGGACATCTGTCAGGGTCAGAGAAGCCTGGGGGCGTGTCCGGAAGGCAGCCCCCCTCATGTGGTTGGTGACCCCTGAACCCCTTGGGGCCACCCTGCACCTCCCCCCAGAGGTGCTTCCATGAGCATCTTCACCTGCGACCCCCCCCCCCACACACTGCCCCCTCAGGAGACTGAGGCCCACGTAGTAGATGGGAGCCCGGAAGGTTCTACTGGGTAGAAGCCGACCCCTCTCAGGGGGGCGTGTGGGTGGAGGCCCAGGCTGCCCTTATAGGCACGGAGCAGCATCCCAGGCCTTCCCCAGCAAGGCCTCTGGCTCTCCCCACCCCCTTCACAAGGGCTCCAGAGCTTCTCCAGGGCCGGGGGCCTCCCAGACCCTCAGACCTCACTGCTCTGAAGCACAGTTGCCCGGTCACCACGCTGCAGAGGGGCCCGCGGGGTCTAGAGAGGGGAAGGATACGCCCCAAGAAAGGAGGAGCTCGGTGCCCTAGACAGGGGCCCGGCCGCCTCAGAGGCTGGACACACCCAGGGAGGGTCTGTACTGCGGGTGGAGCTGGGGGTCAAGGTCTCGGACTCTGCTGTGGGTCACGGTGCGGTGCCGGCGTTGACGTGGGAGCGACTCTGCTTCCAGGCGGGGCCTGTCTGTTGGGGTGTGTAGTGTGGACACGTCTGGGTGGATGGTATGTTCTGACGTTGCCGAGTTTGGGCCTTGGGAGTCCGAGCCCATTTGGATGTCCATTGAAGACCACAGCGCAGGGCGTTGGGCTAAAAACACAAAGCAGGGCTTCCCTGGTGGCGCAGTGGTTGAGAGTCCGCCTGCCGATGCAGGGGACGCGGGTTCGTGCCCCGGTCCGGGAAGGTCCCACATGCCGCGGGGCGGCTGGGCCCGTGAGCCATGGCCGCTGAGCCTGCGCGTCCGGACCTGGTGCTCCGCAACGGGAGAGGCCACAGCGGTGAGAGGCCCTAGTACCGCAAAAAAACAACAACAACAAAAAAACCAAACACAAAGCAGACATGGCTGAGTCAGGAGCCCCCGGTCTGCTGGGATGTGTGTGACTTTGTGTCTGAGACATGCCCGGATGTGTGTCAGGGTGTGCGCCAGGTGGCAGTGGGGCGCTGGAACTTTTAAAGTGCGAGCAGGGTCTGGTCTTAGCTGGTCCCCTGCTCAGATGGCCCCGGTCTCCCCTGGCTGCAGGGGGGGCCGGGGGGCGGGGGAGGCGATTGCCAGGCAGCGGGAAGCCCCGGGGACCAGCCCCGGCCCCGCCCCCCGGCCCTCCCCAGCCCTGTGGGCAGACACAGCTGTGGCCGCCGACGCTCGCCCCTGAGGCAGCTGGAGCCGAGGACCCTCCCGCCCTACTGCTCCCTGGCGAACAAGCCTCAGCTGGCAGGAGGGAAGGGCCGTGAGTCACTGTCAGCGGAGCCTCCCGGGCTCGGGGTTGGGGGGGCGCTGAGGAGGGCGCGAGGAGCGTGGCCCCAGACGGGGCCAAGGTGGGCAGCTGAGGGCCAGCCTGCCGCCCGTCCTTGGCGAGTAGAAATTCAGACGCTCTAGCCCCGGGGCGGGGCAGTGGTGAGCTGCCTGGCTGGGTGCCCTGGTCAGCAGCCTTGCCCTCTCCTCCCTGGGCTGGCCTGGTGAGGGTGAGGCTGGGCGGGCTCGTCGGGGGGGGGGCCCAGGGGTGGGTCTGGAGCAGCGAGGGCGGGGGGAAATTAATCATCTCCCTGCCTGGGTCTTGAGCAGCCCTGCCACCTCCCGAGCTGCTCAGTTCTCCCTGACACCTCTCCCTAGACCAGCAGGGCTAGAAGGGACCTCATGGACCACCCAGCGTGGCCCCTCGTCGCGTGGAAGGCCTGTCCCCCCTCAGGGTCTGTAGACTGGCCCAAGGTCACGCAGCTAATCAGAGCTGCATCTCTCAGGCCGGTGCCAGGCCTGAGCTCCCTTTTCTCCTTCCAAGTTCTGCAAATCCTTGCTCTTTGAGCCCCAGGCTTCCACAGAATGCTCTGGGGCAGCCTTCACACCCTTCCCCTGCTTTAACCAGGGCAGCTGAGCCTCGGTCTGTCGTATAATGGGCTGTCGTATAAAAGGCGATTCAATTGGGGAGAGAACGGTTCTCCTGGTAGAGCTGCCAGCACTTACACCCCTGCACTCAGCTGCTGCAGACTGCGAGGATAGAGCTCAGGAAGGGTGGCCCTTGGGAGGGAGCAGAGCCAGCTCTGGCCTGAGCAGCAGGGCAGAAGGTCTTCCGGAACTAGTTAAGGGAGAAGGAGGTCCCTTGCCCTGAGAATGGAGCCGGTGAGGTCCGGAGTAGGGCGGCTAGCAGTCCTACCTGGAGGCAAAGAGAGGGATGTGTGTCCCCAGAGGAGGGCCAGGAGGTGGAGGAAAGGGCTGTTGAGAGGGAGCTGGTGGCGGGACGGCCGCCCAGGGCTGCGGCATCAGCTGGTGACAGTGGCTGGGACTCCCTGGGGTGCGGGACCTACACGGTCCACCCTGGCCTGGCCCTGGCGCCCGAGAGGGCGACGTGTTGGCGGCTGGGTTTCCTCAACCCTGCTTCCCCAGGCTGCGCCACGAGCTCAGGCCTGCGCTGGGCTGGAGGGTCCCACACCTTCCGAGGCCCTCCCGGACACCCCTTGCTCCCCCTGCCTCTTCAGCTGCTGGGCTCCTGAGAAGGTGGCAGGGCATCCTTCCCGGCCTTTAACCTTGTGCTGAAGAGGCTAGCCTATGTTGGAAGCTTCGTTCCTTCTTTTACTGGCTGGCCTGTCCTGGGGACGTTATTGACCCCCATGAGCCTCAAGGTCCTCACCTGCAGAATGGGGGTGAGCCGCCCGTCCCTCAGGGTTGCCGGGGGCCTCTTATCAGAGGTATCTGGGAGCCGCAGCCCGCGCTTCTGCCTTTATTTATTGATTGGTTGGTCACTGTAGTCAACAAATACTTGTTTGCTCCTGAATGAAGCCCTTAGTTGCTCTTTGTTTATTCCTGGGGCTCCTGTGGAGCCGCCCAGAAGCCTGGCCTTCACCCCTCCTGCCCTCTCCTCCCCGTTTTCTCCTCTTTAGAGGAGGAGCTCTTTGCTTGGTGGAGATAACGTTTCTCCTGGGGTGGGGGTGAGGTGCGACCACGTCACCTGGGTGAGCGGCGGGGTCTTGGGGCAAAGCTGGGGGTCACTGGAGGATGGGCCCCGAGACCCTCAGGGCGAGGACCCGCCTGGGGTGAGTCGCTTCCCGAGACCAGGCTCTGACAGATCACACACCGACTTGTTCCAGGTCCCACAAACAAACAGGTGGCTCCCCCGAGGGCTGAGCGGCCTGTGCTCAGGCCCAAGGAATCCTGGGAGCTCCAGCCCAGATGCGCCTGTCGGGGGAGGCGCCCCCGCTCGGGGGGCCGGTCTCCCTCGGGGCGGTGGGGTCCCTCAGCTTTGCAGGGCACAGCTGACCCCAAACTGTGCACTCAGTTCGGTGGGTCCAGAGGAAAGCCAGCTGAAGTGGACCTTTCTCATCTGGACCCGGGCAGCGAGGAAGGGGTGGGGCATTGGGGCCTGGCCGGAAGGAACCATGGGTTCCCGTGGAGTGAGTGAGTGAATGAATGAATGATCACGGAGGCCTTGGGGAACCCGGTTTAAACCCCGTGGTCAAGGCCGTGGGTCCTAGATTGGAGCCCTGCCCCATCCCCACGCAGGTGGAGTACAGACCTGAGGAGCAGGAGGAACTGAGGTTTTCACCAAGAGCTACCCTGACACCAGAATTGGGCGCTTCTGGAAGGTTGCCTGGGGCGATTGGGCAGATTGCCGTTCGGGGGTGCCTAGGATTTGCTCCCCCTTTGCGCTCTTGCTTATCAAGGCAGAGATCTGGTGGACCGCCCCCCCCCCCCAACCAGGGAGGAGGAACGCCCTGCCCTCTGAGGTTGACACTTGCACTCGGTTCCACATTTGGTGGCGCCTGTGCGTTCCGGGTGCCGTGGTGGATGCGCCCCGTCCTGTGGTCTTTTCTCTCCCTGCAGGGCAACTTCTTCACACTTTCTTTTCAAACCTTTCATACCCTCTCCGCTCTGCCTCATTTGCCCATCTTGAAAAAGAAAACATGACTTAAGATCTGTGTGTTTATTGTACGTAAATGACACCTCAGTTAAGACAGCAATCTTGGCGTCCACGTCCTCCTCCAGGTACCGTCTCATCTTGGTGGCTTTTCTTCTCGTTCAACCTTCTCAGCAGAGTTGCCGGCCGTCACCAGCTCCTCTTTCTCGGGTCCCCTTCTCCCCTTACTTGTCCAGTCGGGCTCTTTCTAAGGGTCCGGAAGCCTCTGTGCTAAACACTGCCTCCTGGTGGTCTTGCCCTTCCAGCGGTGTGGACAGGGCTGGCTCCTCTCCAGCTCAGCTCCTCCCGGGTTTCCTCCCGCGGACATCTCGCCAAACGCCTTCCTCCCTGATGGTCCCCAGCCTTCTAACAGCAGGCACCAGGAACTGCTCAGGCCAGAAAATCTAGTTTTCCTTGATTTTTCTCATTTCCTCGCCCCTCATCCCCATCCAGCCCATCAGCAAACCCAGTTGGCTCTGTCTTCAAAATGTGTCCCGAATCCATCACTTTTCCCATCTCACTGTCACCACCCCAGGTAACATCACCGTAGCTCGCGCCCTGGCGAGGGCCCCCCACCCCCACGCCCGGCCCAGTCCCTCTCCTCTGCCTTCCGCAGTCCTGTCACCATACAGCAGCTGGAGAGGTTTAAAATAGTGACCATAATAAGTCTTACCATGTCCCCCTCGCTGTGAAACTGTCCAGTGTCTTCCCACACCCTGGAATAAACCCACGCTCTCACCCGGCCCCTGAGCACAGCCATCCGGCCGAGGCCTGGGCTGTGCTACCCCCTCACCCTGGAATGCTGCCACCAGACCCAGCCCCTTTGGTCCTTGGGGCCCTCTCCCCTCCAGGTGCCTTCTCTCGTCCTCCGTCTCTTCCTGACGTTTTGTTCACGGGTGGGCTCCTTGCTCCCTGTCTGACTCCCCCACCTGGCACGCGCCCCAAAGGGCAGAACCCCGTCGGGCTCCTTCCCAGTCCCCGGAACCTGCCTGCCTGTAGACAGTGCTCAAAACGTGTGAGTTTAGTGACGATCAGATCAGCAGATGTGATGCTGGACTTGGAATAAAAGATCAGGACCGTCGTGTGGGTGCTCCCTTTGGGGAGGAAAACGGAGGCAAGGAAGGGACCTGCCCGCGGGCAGGAGGGCCAAGCAGAGGCCCTCCTGACCGGTGCCCCAGACAGCACTGGGGGGCCACTCCCAGCCCTCATGGCCTAAGCTTCTCCTGCGGCTCTGGGTGAAGCACGGCCTCCCTGCCCTGCCAGCCCCCACCTCTGACCACCAGGCTTGCTCGTCCCTCCCTTCTGCCTGGGCCTCGAGTTTCTCCCGGCCCTGGCCTGTCCCCCTTCCTGAGATCCAGCCCACGTTCAGGCTCTGCTGGGGCCTCTGCTGACGCTGCGGCCCCAGTAACCCTTCCCTCCCTGCGCAGAGCTGGGGGGCTACTGGTGGACACACTTGTCTTTCTCAGTATTTGGCAGGTGTCTCCGAGGCAGGGGTCCTGCCCTGGTCTGTGAAGCCGCAGTTTCCGACGGGGCGCTGGCCCAGCACAGTTCCTTGGGGATATTTGCTCTTTGGTTGGGATGGAGGGTGGGGATGGGTTGGGGGGGGCGGGTAGGTGGATAAGGGTGACGGGTGGGCAGGGCGGTGGAGGTGATGGGGGAGGGCTGTTTGCAGGGACAGGAGGTTGGGTGGCTGTGTGATTGAAGGCGGGGATGGGTGGCTGGTAGGCCCTGTGATACAGGAACCAAAAGCAGGGTGTGGCCCCTGCCCCCGGCACCCGAGAGCTGGTTCTCGGGAGCCAAAGAGGCTGCCGGGGGCTCCTGGGAGGTGAAGGGAGTGATGCCGGGCCCTCCCCGGCTGTAACCGGTCTCAGTGGGGAGTCTCCCCCTCTGGAGAGCCGAGAAGTCCCACGGGGAGCTGTGTAGCTGAGGTCGTTTCTCTGCGATTGTCCACTGAGGGATGTCATCTAAGTCCCCGGACCAGAGAGAGAGGGCAGCTTGTCAGGTTCACCCACCTCCTTCAGGCAGAGCTGCGCCTGCCCTCCCACACCCCTGGGCGCCCCGGAGCAGGGGCCCCCATCCACCTCGGGGGTCCAGGGTGGAGTCCAGCCCAGCGCCCCCCTGGGGGGGTCGTTGCGCAGGCTGGGGTGGCGGGCCATGTGGGCTGCACTGACCCCTGTCCCCCCATAGCCTGGCCAGGCAGTGGACCCTGGAGGACGAAGAGGAACAGGAGAGGGAACGGCGGCGGCGACACCGGAGCCTGAGCTCCACCGTGGACGACGAGGTGGCCCAGCCGGCCCAGGACGGAGACGCGGCGGCCCCAGAGAGGTGCGGGGGCGGGGAGGCGGCGTCCTGGTCCCGGATGACGGGCGGGAACCAGGCTGGGCTTCCGTGGGTCCTACCCTCACCAGGACAGCCAGTGAGACCAGTGCTCATGAGACACGCAGCCTTTGCTGGACGTTTTGTGAGCGTAGCTCAGTCCTTCCAGGCTCCCGAGAGGGAGGGTCCTAACCCGTCTCACAGGTGGAGAGGCTGGTCAGAGAGCACACGGGTTGTCCACCTGGAGAGCGGGGGCCGCGGGTGTCGTCCACATCTGTCGGGCCCCGGGGCCAACTCTCTGCATTCAAGCCGGCTGCCTCCCTCTAACCCGGACCCTCCGTGGTCCGCCTCTGACCGCAGGAGCGCGGGGGCCGGTCTGGCCACCAGATCTGAGGGTCGAGAGGGGAAGGCGGAGAAGGGCCTTGTTCACCAGATGCTCCTGTCTGTCAGGACGGCGCCCGCACCTGCCATGAGTCTCCTCTCGCCTCCGAACAAGCCCAGTCTGCAGTCTGGGAAACAGGCTCAGACGGTGAACTCACCTGCTAACCTGCTCCAAGTCGCACGCGAGCAGGTGGTGGGGACGGAAGAGGCTCCTTTGCTGGAGGCTGAGGGCCTCTCATGTTGCCCTTGTTCCCCTGGGTCCCCCAGAGGAGGGGGCTGACAGGGGCCGGGAGGAACGTCAGAGGCCTGGGTTCTACTCCCAGCTCCACCGCCCATTAGCTGTGTGACCTGTGCCAGCTCCCTGGCTGTCTCTGGTCCTGATCTAAGCCGCAAGGGGCGGGGCCTGGCACAGATGAGGTCTTTGTTGATTGGGGCTGAGCATGGAATGGTCACACCTTTCAGGGGTTTATGCATTTCTTTGAAAAGCGTCATGTGCTTTGTTCAAAGGATACCTTAGAAGCCCGATGCGTAAAGCAGATAAAAGGGTTCCTGATTTAAGCGATGGTGGTTCCGGCGGGGGGGCCTCGGCCTTCCTTCCTCGCCCCTCCCACGTGGCCCCAGAGGCATCTTCACTGGGTCGGAGGGCACCCCAGGGTCTCTCCCACCTCTGCCGGCCTCTGACTCTGTCTCCCGCCCCATCTCCCATCTTTCGACTCAGACTGCCGAGCGTGGAGGAAATGGAGGTCTCCCCCCGACCACCCCTAGACTCCAGCGGTGAGGACGTGTGGGCCGTCCTCAGGGCACGGCAGGAGCGGAGGCAGAGGCAGCGGGAGGCGGAGGTCGCACAGGCCCCCGTCCGGGAGCAGCTGGACACAGAGGAGGAGGATGGCGCGGGCACTGGGCAGGCCGGGCAGCTGCCCCCAGCGCCCGAGAAGGAGCTGGGGCTGCTGCTTCGCCGGAGACTGAGCCGGGAGCAGCGGAGCTCCTGGGTCCGGGAGGAGGAGAGCTTGGTGGGCAGGGAGCCGGGAAGCAGCAGGAAGGGGGGCTCAGAGAAGCCCTCTGCCCCAGAGAAGACATTAGCGCCCGAAAAGAGCCTGGACTCCAAGGAAGTCTCCACCTCCGGGAAGACTGCCAGCCCTGAGACAGTGTCTGTGTCCCAGAAGATTGCGGTGTTGGAGAAAAGAACCATCTCGGGAAAGACGGTTCTGGAAAAAAAAAGTGTCTTGGAGAAGCTGCCGTCCCCAGGGAAGACGTCGGACTCAGAAAAGAGACTGACGTCTGAGAAAGCAGCAGTCTTTGAGAAGACCCCGGCCCCTGAGACGCGGCTGGCCCCAGCGAGGGCGGCGGCCCCAGGGCAGCCCCGGGCCCAGGAGCTGCCAGCCTCTGCGCAGAGCCCGTCCACCCCCAAGGGGCAGGGGAGGGCCAGCCCCAAGCAGGAGCCCCCGTCCTCGGCGGGGCTGTGGGGGCAGGGGGCAGAGCGTCCGGCTGGGACTTGCCACCTCCCACCCATCACTCTGCAGGTTGGCGGTGCCCCTGCCCTCGCGCCCCCCGCCCTCCGCCCTCCCTTCTAGTCCTGTCCTCCCGCCTCTAGGCCGGCCTCGGCAGTTCCCTCTCCCTACCTGCTCCACCACGGTCAGGATAGCAGACCCGGGGGCGGGGGCATCAGCTGTGCAGCGGGGAGCACCTGGTACCCCATACCACATCCTCAGCCAGGGCCCAGACTGCAGGCCCTCATGGACCCGTGGGAAGCCTCAGATCCTTCTAGAAGTCCCCCTGGAAAGCCCTGCCTGGTGGCCTGGCCCCGGGACTGGGTCCGCCATCCCCACAGCAGAGGGGCAGGAGGCACGGGACTGTCTTGCTACCTGCCTCCCCCTGCAGCTCCTGGGATGGGCCAGGCCAGTGGTGCCCCCGTGGCAGCTCGGGATTGGGGTGCCCTGGCCTTCCGTGTGATACTCCCTCTTCTCCATCCAGATGAAAATCCCCAGCAAGGAGGACAAGGAGGACACACCCTCGCCCACCCAGGCCACCTACAGCAGCTCCCTGAAGCGCTCCAGCCCCAGGACCATCTCCTTTCGGGTGAGGCCCGGGTCCCTTTGTCTCCCATTCGCTGGAGGGCATGCCGAGGAAAGCAGCCCCCGTTACGGCCCAGGGCCCTGGGTTAGACACCAGGGACGTTGTATGCAGGCACAGGGCTTTTGGGTGCCCGAGGGTGGCCGAGAGCAGATGGGGTTGGATCGAGTGAAGCACCGGTTAATGTCTGGAGGCGGGTGTGGACGAGACCCAGCAGCCCCAGGTGGTGGGCACAGCTAGCCTGCAGGAGGGCGGCGCAGGTGGACTGCGGGGAGAGCCATGGGCTGTCCCGGTGCCCGCCGCCCTGCCTTGCCCCAGGAGTACAAATCACGTGGACCGGGGCTGGTCCTGTCACTTTACACCAGGATTTACTCCTGGTTTCTCTGTTTACTGGGTCACTCACTCACTTTTTGACCGTGCGCTGTGCCAGGCCCTGGGGAGAGGCAGGAGACCTGCTGCCGGCCGGTGCCTGTCCCTGCCCTTGCCCTACGGGGCTCGGGGCGGTGGGGAAGCAGGCAGGAGGCAGGTGGTCGCAGCCTCCCCAAGAAGACCTGGGGGCGTCAAGGAGGGGCCGCTGACCCGGCCTGGTGGGTGGGGCCGTGTCCCAGACCCTTTAATGGGGGTTGGACTGGGGGTTGAACGGAGGTGGGTGGGAGGCCCCAGGAGGGGGATGTGTTCTGACAGCTGAGCCCTCCCTTGAGGAGGCCGCGGCTGACCCCACTCATGGGCACCTTCCCTCTCGTTTCAGATGAGCCCCCGGAGAGACCACTCAGAGGCGGCCTTAACCCGCAGGTCAGGGGCCCGGAGGCTCTGTCCTCTCCGCTTGTGCCTCAGGGTTAGCAGGAGGGACTGAGGCCCGAGATGTGGCGCAAGGGAAGGGATGGGGGGAGCTGCTTGGAGGAGGCGGGGCTTGGGCGGGGCTGTCCTGAAGCACAGGGGTGCGGAGGGAGACTGACCAGTGCAGGAAGGGATGAAGCCGCTTCAGCAGGGGCGCGGGCGCCCGGGACTCTGCAAGCTTGACGAGCGCTTCCACCTCCCCCCTCCCCCTGCCTCCGCCCACAGCGTCCATGCAAGCAGCTGGAGGACTGTGTGTTTTTCTAAACAACAACAACAACAACAAATGGGGTCTGAAGAGTAGCTGTGCACATGCATTGCATCCGTCTGCCCCCAGACTATCTCTAGGGCAGCAGTGCTGGGCGAGGACTCGGGGTGGGGATGGGTGCTGGGGCGCAAGGTGGATGAGACCTGCTGCTGCCCTCGAGCAGCTCACATCAGACATGAAATGTGCAAGAGCCCCGCAGCACGGAGGTGCCGGGATGGGCATGGGAACTGACGGCTGGAGCCCCTCATGGCTGTGGGAGCTCGGCCCTCGAGAGCTGGGGGCTCTGTCCCAGAGCGATTGGCATCTGAAAGGACTTGAACTAGAGGGAGATTTCCCAGCGGAAGGAAGCTTTGAATCGAGGGGCCAGCACGAGGAGGCATGGAGTATGACCCACACGGTGTCCGGTTGGCCGGCTCCTCGGCGTGGTGTCAGGAGGGCAGGCACCGCCAGGTCATGAGTCTTGTACGCTCGTCCGGTGGCCTGAGGACAGGTTGGGGTTGGTCGGGGGTGGGGCAACCTGGTGGCTGGTGTCCGGCTGAATGGACTGTTTCTAGGGAGGACCGGGGAGTCCCCGGAGTCTGTAGATCGTCACCTTGGCCAAGTCATTATGGTCTCACTCGGTGACTGAGGCCACTTTCTCTTTGCCGAAGCACTGGGGGTGTGGGTGCAGGCCCGGTCTCCCTTGGGGCGGGGGGTCTCACCTGGCTTGTCTTGTCCTACCTTTCCGTCCCACAGCAGCAGCGTGAGGATCCCAGCCAGCTCCTTCACACTGGGCCAGAAGCTGGAGAGATACCACACAGCCGTACAGGTGGGTGGGGCCGGGCGCCTGCCCTGCGTGGTGGGCGTGGTCGGCGCCCACCCTCAAGGCTCAACGGCTTGTGCTCTCTGCTCCCAGAGATCAGAGTCAGTCAGGTCTCCGGGCCCCTCCCGCGCTGAGTTCTTGGTGGCTCCCGTGGACGTGGCCAGCAAGCGCCACCTCTTTGAGAAGGAGCTGGTGGGCCAGGGCCGGGAAGGAGCAGCCTCCGGCCGGAAGGTGAGTGGCTCAGGCCGATGAGGCTGGGTGTCTGCAAATCCCGGCCCCTGGCCTGGGCAGCGCCAGACAGCTCTGCGTCTTCGTGCGTCAGTTTGGGAGAACCTGCCGCTGACTTGAGTTCCCCGCCACTCGTGAGCCCCCGTCCCCCTGGCTGTGCGCACAGCCCCAGTGCGGGGGGGCGGGCCCGGCGCCCTGGGCTGGATGGGTGTGGGCAAGGTACAGGCCTCCGGAGATGCCCACCCGACCCCGACACGGAAGCTCTCTTTTCAGGAGAATTTGCGGCTCTCGGGGGTTGTGACATCGAGGCTCAACCTGTGGATCAGCAAGACGCAGGAGTCAGGAGATGGGGACCCGCAGGTACCTCCTGAGGCCTCACCACGGGCCCTTTCGTGGCAGAATGACCTGCCAGAGGAGGGGCAGCCCCAGAAGTAGTGGACGTATTCTGGGCGTGGGGACGGCGTTGGATAAGCCTGCGGGCCGGAAGGCAGAGAGGAGGAGGGTCTGGGGTCCTCCCTCGGGAGGGGGAGGGGTCTGGGGACCCCTGTGCCGTAAGCCTGAGCCTCTGGTCTCCGCCCTGATGCCTGCAACCAGGAGGTGCAGAAGGAGTCGGCAGCCGCCAGGAGGATCCAGTGGAGGAAGAAAGTGGACTCCCTGGATGCCAAGGTGAGGGCAGGGGTGGCCGCCCCGCGGAGACGCCACACGCCCAGCGCCACGCACACCGACTGGCCTGTGTTTGCACAGCCCCGTTCTCAGGCTGGGTTGTCGCAACCTGCGGAGGGCTGGCTGCACCCTCGTCTGGCTTCGCTTCCCCACAGCTGTGCGAGCCCCTACCCCCCTCAGCCAGCAGATCTGGGGCCTCTGGCCCAGTGTGGGCGCGGGGCTTGGGGAAAGGGGTGCTCCCTGTCCAGCACTAGGAACCCGTCTTGTGCTAATAGCCCTTTGCCCCGTAGGTGTGAGAAGCCTTGTCTCATCACCCCGCTCCCTTTCTGCCTTGGACCTGGGACCAGGAACGTCGGGGGCGCTCAGCCAGCTCCTTCTCTGCCCAGCCTCTGGGGCAGGTGTGCCTGGCCCCTTGTCCTGCTGTGGGCACAGCAGATCCTGGGCCGCAGCGCCGGCCTAGGCACAGCACGACTCTTGTCCGCACCTCAGGCCTCGGCGTCCTGTCCGGAGACGGCTTTTCCTGCTGGCCCTTTCCAGGGACAGGGGCACCGTCCTGCAAGAAGCCCCGGGTCCCTGCCTGGTCTGAGCCCAGCAGGTGTCTCCGTGTACCTCTCAGAGGCCGGCCAGGCTGGAAGCATCGCACTGTCTTCCCAGGCCCCGTCCCCTGCTTTGTTCTCCCTCACACCCCCACCTGCTGCTCTGGCCAAGCCATCGTGTGCTCCCCTCCCGCTGTTCTCAGGAAAGAGGTGATAAACTCATTCACTCTCAGGTGTAAGTGACTGATAATACTTTAAAAACGCTTCCTTCCCGGAAGCTTTGCTGTTAACGGGGACCTCCCGCAGTGTGCGGGGAGGGCTGTTTGGCTGCGGGCGTGCAGGCGGGAGGCGTTGCCCTCATCACTTGTCCTCATGTTTAAGGGGGTTGCTACCCAGTTGTCTAGCACGGTGACTTGAAGGGGGGCAGAACTGCCACAAACAGTGCCAGGCCTGCAGTCACATCCCAACACACACGATCCCCAAATCCGGTCCTCTGTTCCTCTAACGTCATGGCTCCTGTGGACTCGGCGGACACTGGGCCAGCTGAGAATCTAGGCCAAAGCCAACTCAGAAAGCCTGGGGCCTGTCAAAGCCCTTTGTGCTGTAGTGACAAAGGTAGACGTGTGCGGGTATGTGTGCACACAAGCGTACGTGTGTGTGTGTGTGTGTGTGTGTACGTACACACACGTGTATGTATTTTCTTTTAATCGTTAGAACTAAATTAGAACTCCGTTCCCAAGTGCCCCGGAGCCAGCTGCGGGAACACAGGTGCAGAGCCCACGCCCCCTCTACCCCCGGCCCAGGCCCACCTGGGAAACCCCAGGGCTCCTCAGAGCACAGCTGGAAGGGTCACCAGGCCCCCCAGCCTGTGGGGCAGACACGCCAGCCTTGTCCAGCCTCTGTGATTCTGAGTGAGGCTCCTGCCTTGCATCCTGGGGTCCAGGGCACAGGAGGCCCTCGGGGTCCTGTCCGTGACCCCAGGCTGGCCCGCCTCCCACAGGTGGGCTTCCTGTGGCCGGCCCTGTGCCTGCCCGGAGCCGGGGGTCAGCAGGACCTGGAGGGCCTGCCTGGGATGCCCGCACCCGCTACCGACTCGAGTTCCAGGACGAAGCCGGGGGCGGGGCAAACACTGCCCAGAGACGCGGGCCCTGCCAGGCGGGCCCTGCCAGGAGCTCGGGGTTCAGACAGGCGACCTGCAGGATTTTGAACGCTCTCGTTCTAAACTTGGGAAAGTCCCAGCAGGGGAATTTGTCCAGCACAACCGTCCTCTAAACCCTCCCTCCAGCGTGGAGACCCGAGAGCGGGCCGAGGGGCTCCGCTTGGTCCTGGGGATCTGGGTGTCCGGTAGCTGTTGCCCTCGGGGGTGGAGCCCTTGGTGCCCGCACCCGCGCACTGGGGTGCCCGTCAAGGGCTGACTGCCGGGCAGGGTGTGGGGGACAGCACCCCACGACTCCTGCCCCCTTGCACTCGTGCATCCCGCACACGAGGACCCTGCACGCACCCTTATCGCGGGATGGATGCACGCCCAGGATGACTTCAGCTGGCGGCAGTGTGAGGACAGAGTGTGCAGCCTGGGGGTGGCTGGGCGACAGGTGGGGGGAGGCCCCTCGAGGAGGTGACAGCCCACTCCCTCCAGGGACAGAACAGGCCCCCACCCTCCCACCCACACCCTGCCCGGAGACCCGGGACCTCACAAGCAGCCTCTCCTCCTGCGGGTCCTCAAATGTGCAAGCACCATACCAGCATCTGCTTCTTCCAGTCAAATCCTGGCCAAGCACCATCTGTTTTCTCTTCGTTCCCCTCTACCATTAGCACGAGGAGGTGACGTTACGTCTGTTTGCAGGGACGGGGCGTCCACGGCAGGTCGGATGTGGTGGCTGGTGGGTGGCTAGACTCACCGGCTGAGCGACTGCCGCCCACGGTCCGAGTCAAGTTCCCACCTTAGGACACTTACTGAGGGCCTCACACAGTTAGTCCACAGATGCCGAGAACCTACCAGCTTTTCCCCGTGGGGATCCAGGTGGCCAGATGTCTGTCCCAGGCATCCGTGCAAGCAAATTACGTCCCACTTGAAGGACGGTTGCGCTCACAAGGAACCCACTGAAGTAGCTCGAGTTAAGGGAGGACTTAGGAAAAGCGATTCCTAAATTCCAGGAGATCCCAGGCCAGGACACAAGGCGAGGCTAAGGTCCTGGTCGGCTGTACCAGGACAGCGGGGGATGGGGGGTCCCCCCCTGTTTCCCAACAGCTTGGCTGCGCTCACCGTTCCTCCCTGATGCCCGGGAAGCCGGCAGCAGGCTTGTGGCTTCAGCCTGCCCCGCCTCGGATCTGCCGGCAGTGTAAAGGGCCACATGGCAGGGATTGAGCCTGGAGGTGGGGAATCAGACCGCTGGGCTCGGAGGCCACCGGGGACCATGGAAGGACAGTTTCAGCTGAATGACGCGGCAAGTCTGATGGGGAGTGGGGGCGGGGCATGCGGAGGACCCTTTCAAGGGCGTCGGTGGTGGACGCGGCACGTGGCTCCCGAGGCAGCCACGTACGTGCGGGCAAACCCCAAAGCCCTGGACGCTGGCCTCAAGGACCTTGTGATCTCGTGGGGTTAGCAGACGATAGTCCCGTGTGGCCTCACTTTAAAGCCATAGTGGCGTGAACTTCCACCGTCTTCCCCGCCCCTCCACTCAACCAGCTGCCCCTTCGAGGAGAACCCTCATCCTCGGCTGGATGTCCGACCTTGAACCTGACCTCCGGTATTGGGTTTAACCCCTGCGCAGTAAGGAGGGCTTGCCACGTGGCTTGGGGGGTCAAGGAGCAGACCCACTCTGCAGATGTGCTCGCTGAGGCCAGCCCAGCCTGCCTCCCCCACAAGGCTGCTCGTCCTGTTAGAAGCGGCCAGTCGCCTGGAAGGCGCCTTCACCCGCAGCATCACTCCAGTCGAGCTGCAGACAAGCCCTGCCTCTGCTCCCGAGACCCCCGCCCAGAGACTGACCAAGTGCCTTGTGCCCCCGGCCCCGCCCCCAGCCTGCCACCCCGTCGCTGGCATCCACTGTATTGGGATTCTCAGGAGGGACAGCTGGTTTGTGTTACATGCCTGCTGCCTCCTGTCCCCTGCCTATCTGTCCTGGTTTTAAATAGCTTATCTGAGCAGCTGGATGACCACATGGGCTTATATGGCCTGGGGTGCCTGTTCCCTCAGCCCTGTCCCCGGCACCTGCCAAAGTAACAGCCAGCGCCCCGCTCCCCCTGCCCCCGCCGCCCCCCCCAGGGTGTCTCCCGCGCACATTCCTCCACCGCGGGGCTTGGCTCCCGGCCGACCGCGTGTCTGCTTAAAGCCCTCTCCATCCCCTGCCCTCGTCCAGACCCTGCGAGGCCGCGGACACCGCAGGACCCGTCTTCGGCAGCTCCTGCTCTGGGTAAGGCTCGGGCAGACTCTGGAGAGCGGATGGGAGAGTCCCCGAGTCCTCTCTGAGAGGGTGTCGGGGCTGGGGGAGGCCCCGTTCCCCTGGGTGCTTCCGAGGAGGTGTTGCAGGGACAGGACTCTGAGACTAGTTTAAAGGGCCCTCAGGGAGAGGTTGGAGGCTTGGGTTTGAGTCTGGGATCTGTCAACGAAGGGTGGTTTTGCTGGAAAGTCTTGGATGAGCGGCTTTCCTTCCCCGGGCCTCAGCTTCCTCATTGGTAGAAGGGATAGATAATTGCCAGGCCTCTGAATACATGGTGCTCCAACCCATGGGGACTCCCCCTCCAGGCAGAGGGCCCCTGAGGCTTCCCAGGGAAGGGGTCCCTCTCGATCCCCAGAGAGCAGAGCGAGGCCTTGTTCTCATCAGTCAGAACAGTCCTTGTGGCCGAATTCTCTTTTCCCGGAATTCAGACACTGTCCTGAGGCAGCGGGGGCCCCTGGAGGCCCCTCCAGGCAGACACGGGGTTCATCCGCCCTCCCAGACCCAGGACTGCACCCCTCCCCAGGCAGGGCACGGGCTGAGCAATGGGGAGAGACCCCCTTGGGAGACCCCTTCATGGGGGGGGTGAACCCAGCTCACTGGGTTAGAGGGTTAACCCTGAGTCCAGCTGCCCCCCACCACAGGGTCCCTGCGAGTGTGACCCTTGCCCCATCCACCTCCATACACCCCGGGGAGAGCGCTTGCTCTAAGCTCCTCCGGAGGGAGAGCCATTCCCTCTTCTCCTGGGCAGGCTGAAGACAGACTGGGAAAGGGGCTGCCTGGAGCGTGGGGAATTTCAAAGCCCATTCCTGTCCTAGTGCAGCTGGGAAGCACCTGACCTCCTGAATTCCTCCTCTGACCCGGGTCTTGGGTCTTATAGGGCAAGGCCTCGTTCTCTCCTGGCAGAAGAGGAATCTGAGAGGATCAAGTTGCCCACTGCCCCTGGCCTAGCTCTGCTGGTGGGCTAACAGCTGCAGGCTTAGGAAGGTTCCAGTTGAATGCTGGGGACAAGGGCTGAGGGATGGGACCCCCATCCCTCTGTTTTATAGACAGGTTAACTGAGGTCCAGAGAGGTTAAGTGACTTAACTAAGGTCACACAGCAAAAACTGGGTTTTAAACCCAGCTCTTTTGACCGCCTGGCCAGCATTCTCTCTGCCTTCTATCATTTTTGCTTTACTCCCCAAGAAATGTGCCCCCACTCTCTTGGCTGTGAGGGAGACCGGCTAGAAATCAGTCTGCGGTGGCAGGTGGGGGCCCGGGCGTGGGCATCCTGGTAACTCACCTGCCGGGTTCTCAACTGCCTCCAAGCTGGAGCCCCGCCCGGGCCCATCGCCTTCCTGTCACCAGTCCCCTGAACAATTGTCTTGGCTGTGTCCTCTGCTGAAAGCCCCCCTCCCACCCCCCATAGCCGGCAGGCTATTTTTAGGAGCTGGATAGCGCTCATAGGAGCAGGGGGCAGTCTCCGGGGCCGTGCCCGATGGCTCTGAGCCGGTGGGCGCGGTTGGGCAGGAGAGGAGAGAGAGACCCCAAGCCCCAGTCTGGCCACGCACCTTCCCTGGGAAACCTCCCTGCGCCAAGGTGACAGATTCCACCCGGGGTTCAGGGAGGGGCTCCCCAGTTCTCGGGCCACTGATTCTGGCTACTTCCCTGGGGCTCCAGGCAGTGCTTCATCTGCCAGACCCCCACCCCCTCTGGGCTGGGGGCTCTTCCCCTGCCACTCTCCCCGCAAGGCCCCATTTGAAGACCCTCTGGGGTATGTCTTCTCAGGATACCCTACACATCTGACATCTCTTCTTCTCACCCACTGCCACCCTCACCCCGGGGGAGCCAGCTTCTGTGCAGAACTCCCTGTGCCTGGCCCCGCCCTCACTGCCCCACCGACTCCAGCGAGGGGAGCTGGCGAGGGGGGCTGGCTCGCTGCAGCGCTCGCCCTGACCCAGCAGGACTGGACGAACTGAGCCAGGTTCAAAAGAGCAGCCGGTCCGAGGCTGCGGCGGTCTTCCGCCAGAGGGCCCTCGGGGCAGAGGCTCCTTCAGAACTTCTCGGCCTCAGAGGGGCTGCCTCGCAGTGGACGTCACGCCACCCGCCAGAGTCGTGGCTCACTGCGTGCCCGCAGATGGGTGCCTGGGGCGGGTCTCGGCCGGGACAGTGGGGTGTGCAGGGACAGGTGGTGTGGGTGTGAGCACCGCTCTCCGTGCCACTGTCACCGCAGGCTGAGTGGGAAGCTGGTGGCTGCTGCGCCGGGGGCCAGTGGGGCAGGGTCAGGAGCAGCCTGGCATCACCCCTTCGGGGAAAAGGGGACTGAGGTGTAGGGAGGTCAATGACCTTTCCAAGGTCACAGGCAAATGTGAGGTGGAGCCAGCGTTCAAAGCCAGGTCAGCCTCCCAGTCCGTGCGGGCAGTCTCCACCGCTCCCTTGGCTTCTCCCCGTCGTTGTGGGGAAGGGACGGTAAAACGCTTTCCTCGGTGTCAGCGTGGTCCTCACAGACCTCTGGGCCGGGCAGCCAGGATGCGGCCACTCTGTCTGCGCTTTGGGAAGACTTGCCCCAATGCTCAGCTGACAGGAGAGTCTCTTGATTTTCTGTTGCTAGTGCAGTGGGGGGAGAATCTCAAAACGAGAGCTTCCCCAGAGAAACTCCATTGAGCTGGACTTTTTCTTGAGCCGGTGTAGATAAACACGCTGCCGTGAGAAATGATGTAGACCCACACCCACTTCCCAGTGTCCCCCGCGGTAACACTTGCACAGCCAGGACCAAATCACAGCGGGACATGGAAGCACCATCCGTGATCTTACTCGGATTCCCCGCTCTCCTTCGACTTTGTGTGTGTGAGTGCGAGTGTGAAATTCCCGTCCGTTTTAGCCTGTGCAGGCCCGAGGACCCACCACCAGAGATACCGAGCAGTTCTAGAGCCACAGACGTCCCTCGTGTGCCTTTTCCTTCCACGCCCACCTCCCTCCCAGCCCCCGCAACGACCACCAATCTGTTCTCCATTTCTACAACTTTGCCGTTTCGAGAATGTTCCTTCTCTAGATGGAACCACATGCCTCGGCTTTTCCTCCCCCCAGGGAGAGTAATTCCCTGGAGGTTCGTCCGGGGTGTCGGCTGCACCCCCCGTTTGCTCCTTTCTGTTGCCTAGTTACCGTCCATGCCACGCTGGGCCACTCCCAGGGGAGACTGCGTGGATGGGGCAGAGCTTCTCCCCGGTCGCTGGGCAAGGCTGGCAAGGCTGGGGAGGCTTAGAGCTGGGGTTCAGACAGTCACCACGTGGTGCAGGGGTTGCTGTGCTCCCCGACAGAGGAGGCAGCGGGCTCTGCTGCCGTCGCGGGCGGATAAGGGGCGGGTGGTCAGCGTCTCGGGTGGACTGCGGGCCCAGCGTTCCTCGCAGAGCCGGGAGGCCGGCTCCCCGCCCGTGCTGACTGTTCTTCTCTCCGGAGGGAAGCGGAGACCATGTCGGACGCGGAGGAGGCGGTGGACAAGTCCGAGGGGTGAGTACTGGGGTCATGCTGGGGGGCCGTCCCCTCCGTGCACCTGGCCTGGGAGATGCCCGGTTGTGGGCCGGGGCCGCGCCCCTCTGGGGGCCCCGGGAGAGCCGCACCCCTTTGTTTCGAGCCCTGTGCCTCTGGGCTGGCCTGCGGGGTTGGCAGTAAAGAGCCCATTCCCGGGGCAGTGGGCTCCTGCTGGGAGCTGGGCCTCCCGAGAACGGACCAGAGAGGTTCCGTGAGGACCCCGAGGCCACAGAGCGACCGTGCCCCAGGAATCCACCTCAGAGCCCTTGTAATCACTGCCCCGGGCAGCCGCTGTTCCTGCGCTGCCCTGTCCCCGCGCTGTCCCGAGCGCCGGGGGGGGGGCACACACTGGCGGCCAATCAGTCACCTCCTTGCGGGGAGTGGGTGCACAGAGGGACACGAACGCCGGCACGGCTTGGAGCCCGCGGACCTCCCTCCTGGGCGCGGAGCGTGGAGGGCCTGGGGGGGCTGCGCCTCCTGCGTGGACTTGGACCCCGGGTGGAGGGGGTGGGCAGAGCGCAGGGGACCAGCAGCTGAGCCAGGTTTCCTGGTGGTGGTCAGAGGCGGCGGGACCGGAGGCTGGGCCAGACCAGGCTGTGCGGGTGGGCAGAGCGGGCAGACGCCAGCACCCAGGGCGGAGGGCAAAAACTGGGGTCATCTTCAGGAAAAGGCCAGGGTGTGGTGTGTGGGTGTGGGGGGTGTGTACACGTGTGTGCAGCGTGCCCTGTGCTCCTGACGGCATCTCCCCTCGCACCGCAGGGAGCAGGAAGGTAAGCGCATGCCCCACGCTCACTGGGCAGGACAGCCTGCTTTGAAACTGATGGTCTCTTCTCTCCTCTCTTGTGGCCGCGTCTCATCCCCGGAGCAGAAGGAACCATGGAAGGTATGGGGGATGGATGGCGGGCGAGGAGGGGTGGCGTGGAGGGAGCGCATGGTCCCCGCCTCTCACTCTTAGCTGAGCAAAGACCCTCCACCAATCCCAGCTCCTAGCTGGGATCAGCCCGAACCCTTGTGCTCAGGTCTTGGGGCAAAAGGTTTAAACCTGTCTCTATCGCCCACCAGGTGATTCACACGGAATCACTGCTTTTTTTTCCAATTAATTATTTTTGCTTTTTTTCTCTAATTTTTTTTTACCACGTAAAGTTTTAAATGCACATAAAAGTGGCAAAAATAGAATAATGCACCCCCCACGCACCCATCACTCAGTCAACAACCATCAACTTACAGCCCATCTTCTCTCACTTACTCTGTCTCTGCCCGGTATTTTAGAACAGACGAATCCTCCCCAGACATCGTAACATCACCCCACGCTTACATAGCTCAGTATGAATCTCTTAAAAAACATAGCCATAATAGCATGACCACACCTAAAAGCGTTCAGTTTGATGCTTTTTCAAATGAGATTATGAAGGTGTTCAGGTATCTGAGACACATCACGTGGATGTGAAGACCTTGTCAACTGGCGAGGGTCCACTCTGACCCTCGGATCTTTGCCCTTTTCCTACTTGTTGATCATTTTCATTATCATGGTCTCCTCAGCGTGGTGCCCCTTCTCCCTGCGAGCACCTAACCTTCCCTTCTTCCTGAGCACTTGACACATGCCGGTGGTCACGAGGCCTCTCTCTGTCCCTACAGTGCCCCCAGTTGGCCCAGCATGGCCCTCGGGCCCCTCAGGCTTCTGCCCCCGGGGAAGGGTGGATCCTGCCCCTTAGAGGCTCAGCAGATCCTCAAAATCATCATGTCAGCACATCGTGCATGGACACTAGGGGGAGGGTCTCTGGGAGGGAACCGGGGGCCTTGGGAGCTGACCCAAGTTCCCGAGTCTTCTGGGGAAAGTGGGGGCATCTTGCATTTGAGGCTGTTCCAGGGGTACCTGACAAAGAGGAGACACAGAGACACTCACAGGAGAACCGGGGCGGGGGGCCCTTGGGAGTCAGTTCTCAAGGAACACCACTCACATCAGAGGCTATTTGAATATTTTTTGAGTCAAAAATCTAGCTCCACCTTCAGTTGTGTTTCCTGCAGGGACTCTCCATACGGTGGGTTTTCCTTTGCTTTGGGGGATTTGCCAGCTCCTGGCAACAGGTTTTGGGGGGTGAGGTTTGAGCCATAGACTCTGGATTTGGTACCAATCTGCCTGCTACCCACAGCAGGACTTGGCTGTGAATTAACAAAATAATTCTCCACTGCGATGGGGGTCTGAGTCCCTGGAGCGTCCGCCTTGCTTGCAGTGAATGGACCACACCTGGCTCCCTGGTAGCTAAGTCCCCGGCTGCCAGCGACCAAGAGAGCGAGGTCTGGAAGGGTGTCACTAAGCCTACAGGATGGATAATCCCAGGACCTCTGCTTTCTTCAGGAGATAATAGCTCTACAGGCAGTCGGCCTTCCTAGAGAGGGAGTGTTGGGCCATGCTTCCTTGCATGGGGCAGCTTCCTTCCAAGTCTGCCCTGTGTCCGCCTCTCCTGGAAACTGGAGATGTCTCGCGGGTCCCTGAGAGGCTCCTTCAGGGGTCGAGGTGTGGAGGGGTCTGACAAGGGTGCGTTGTTCCCACTCTGGGGCCTCTGTCCCCGCGGGAGGGAGATGGGGGCCCTGGGGTCTGGAAGCAGGAGGTGGCCAGATACCCTGAGTGCCTCCGACGGCCTGGGCACAGCCAAGCATCACGGAGAAGGGAGTGCACTTATTTCCCCTTTGCCGACCCCTGAGGCTCAGGGAAGCCACCGGAGCGGGTCTAGGAGTTGGTGGGTCAGGGCCTGGGCTCCACAGCCCACACCCGTGCCACCATACGCCATCCACTGCTGCCCCGTCCTGCTCCCAGGCTAACCTGTCTCGCCTCTCCCCTCGCGGCTGCCGCTCCCCGACCTCAGAAGAGGAAGCCTGGAGAGAGGACGGGACAGCGGTGCAGCTTTGCCTGTCCCTGTGCTCCCACCCTGTCATCCCAAGTTGCCCCCATGAGGAGGGCCCTGCACCGGGGTGGGGACCTTGGTGGAGGGCCGGGACCACGCGCCTTTCCGTGCTTTCCGAGAGGGACCCAGGCTGGCCAGTCCCCCACCCGCTCCAAGTCCAGGATCCAGAGGGGACCGATGTCCGCCTCGCTGCGCACACACTGTTCTGTGCTGGCTCCTCCCTCTTAGGGGACAGCCCCTGGGCAGGGTGGCTGGGGTGGGAGGGGCCTGGGGACAGAATCCTGGGGAGAGCAGCTGGGGGACTGGAAATAGCCCCAGCAGAAAGGACGGGACGTCAGCTTGCAAGTGTGCATGGCTGCAGGTGGACGGGGTGCGGTGGGCGGGCACAGACTCGGACTGAATTTTAGCGGGAACTTTCTGGTAGTGACGTCTGAGGATGTGGGGGCACCTGGGGCGTTCCCCTTGCGGGTGTTGGGTGCCCACTGGGCGAGGTGGGAACTGAAACCTCAGACGGGGTGGGAGAGGTGTTAACAAGATGGCCTGAAGGTGGACCCCACACCTGGCCATGTCCTTGCTAGCCAGCCCTCCCCTCTCACCCCTTCTGGAAGGATCTTCTTTGAGGTAAGGGTCCTGCAGGGATCAAAGAAGAGGACTCTTCAGGCCTCAGAGAGGACTCAGACCTAGAACAAGAGTGGAAGCAGGGGGTGTGGAGGCCGGGGGTGGAGGCAGGAGGTGGAGGCAGGGAGTGGAGGCTGGGGGTGGAGGCCAGGGGTGGAGGCCGGGGGTGGAGGCAGGGGGTGGAGGCAGGGGGTGGAGGCAGGGGTTGGAGGCAGAGGGTAGAGGCAGGGAGTGGAGGCTGGGGGTGGAGGCGGGTGTGGAGGCCAGGGGTGGAGGCAGGGGGTGGAGGCCAGGGGTGGAGGCGAGTGTAGAGGCTGGGAGTGGAGGCAGGGGGTGTGGACATTTCCGTGCTGGCCTCACCCCCGCCCACCTCCAGGCTTTCCAGCCCCCCTGCCAGGAGTCCACCACATGCAGAGCCTCAGTCAGGGTCTTTATCAGCACCCGCTGCCGGCAGATCCCTGTGCCTGGCGCCATGCTGTCGAATGTGTCTACCCACTCGGAGTGCCTGACTGGGGCGGGGTCTATACCCTGCCAAGCAAGTGGATGAAAACAGAAATCCCCCTGACTCTTTGGACCGTACATACATCCACATGCAGGGCAGCTCCTTCACCCACACGCAGTCCTGCTTTGGTCTCTTTCAAATACAGATGAAGGGTCTCCAGGGCCTGAGCCCGGGACGGGCGCTCCCCTGACCCCTGTGGTGCCACATCGGGGGATGGGGTGGGGAAGGGGGCCTGAGTCGACAGAAAGAGCCCGGCAGACAGCCCCCACCCATTCCCTGGTGCCGCCCAGCACCCGCCTGGCCTTCCCAGAGGCCTCCAGGTGCAGAGCCGGTCTCCAGGACCCTGAGAAGGAGCTGATAGTAAATGTTTTAGGCTTTGTGGCCACCTGGTCTCTGTGGAAGCCACTCAACTCTGTTGTTGCGTGAAAGCAGCTTGGGCCGTGCTCCAATAAAACTTTATTTAGAAACAGTCTGGGGGCCAGATGGGGCCACAGTTTGTGGACTTCTGGTTTAAACCAAGAACAGAGTAGCCCCCGTCTTGTCACATCAGTCACCCCCAAATTCATGTGGAACCTGGATGTCGCTGGCCCCCTCCCCACACCTCCGCCCCGGGCTCTGCCGGCCGGCACGAGTGTGCCCACTGTGTCTGGTTCACTTCTCCAGAACAGGAGGAGGAAGTGGAAGAAGAGGCTGGAGGCGGGACTGACGCGGAGGAGACTAACGCCGAAGGTGAGGCTCCACCCGGGCTGAGGGTGCAAGGGGCTCTGTCCTGGAGCCCGGGGTGGCGAGAGCCCCAGAGCCACTCCTACAGCAGCAAGAAAACCGCCTGGACCGAGCTTTGCAGCCTGGGCGGCCACTCGTCCTGTCGGGGCTCAGCCCTCGGTCGCCCTGTCAGTAAACGCTGGCCACGTGCCCCTCTGGTGCCCGGTGGTCTTGGGCCCAGGGCAGGTGCAGACAGACAGCTCCGGGCTCTGGACCCCAGACCCCCACAGGGCACACTTGGCTGAGGACCTGTTGCGGGGAGGCTCTTGGCAGGGGTTTGAGCTCGCAACCAGGACCTTTACTGATTTCTCACGTTCTCTTTAGAAGGTGGAGAAGACGGAGATAAAGAGGCTGGAGGTGAGGCCCCCTGGGTGTTGGGAGGAGGCGCTGGGGGGCCGGGGAGCCCCTCCAGCAGTTTGGGGGAGACCCCAGGGAGGCGGGGGAGGGGCTGGGGAAGGCAGGACACAACTCGGTGACCATGCGTGTTTGGAGGTCGGGCTCCTCCTTGCAGAGAAGCTGGCCCGGTGGTGCCCAGGGGAGAGGGGTGATGTCCAAGGGCCCAGGCAGGGCAGGGCAGTGGTCACAGCCACGTCCACACACGAGGCGCCTGGAGCCCAGCTGAACCACTCGAGGGTGGGGAGTCTGGGGGAGGAGATCCCAGGCATGGATGGTCATGGGGTGGGTCACTGCTGCGGTCATTGTTGGCCGGCGGCCTTCCCCAGGGGCGCAGGTGGCCCCAGTCACGCCTCTGGAGGGGCGCAGCCAGTGGGTCTCAGGGTCACGCCCCATCAGCTTCCTGGTCCCGGGCCGCCAGGAGGTCTGGGGGCAACCGAGGAGACAGAGGCTCTGGAGGGGACTCTGGGGCCAGGACCCCCAGGGACCGTGCCCTGGACCCCTCTTCACCGTGAGGCCAGCACTGCTGAACGAGAGGGCTGTGCGTACGTGCGTCTCCCGAGGCTCCCCCGGGGAGCAGCCCCGAGAGGGAGTGTGGGGTTTGCAACCCTGCAGCTTATTTCTTTGGGTGTTCCTGCAACCCGGGGCCGGGAGGGACTCACAGGTGGATGGTGAAACGGAGGCCCACAGGTGCCCGGCTCATCAGGGGCAGAGTGGGACCAGATCCGGGCCTCCTGACCCCGTGGCCGTGTGCTTCCCTTCTCTCCAGATGGCCCAGTGGAGGAGTCCAAGCCCAAGCCCAGGTGCGTGGTGAGGCCCTGGGAGCAGAGGGCTCATGAGGGAGGACAGCTGGGGGACAGGACCGCAGTGCATGGTGGCACAGCCAGCACAGACCACCACGTATGGTTTTACAGGTTGTGCACTGCACAAGAGTCTCTGCCGTCTGCTGCCAGGGTGTGTGGGGTCGGCGGGGGATGGGGGCTGAAATCCTCCCACACTCCATCACCAGTTCCGCGCCCTGCCCCCGTCAGCACCGTGTCCATCTAGAGGAAAATGACGAACTAGCTGTGGCCCTGGGTGGACACCTTGTCCGACCCTACAGGAGAGCTAGGACTCCATCCTCAGTGGCTGAGGTGGGGCCGGGGGGAAGAGGGAGGACAATTCGGGGAAGCCAAGCAGTGAGTGTGTGTCAGCCTCGGCGTGTGGTTCAGAGCGTCACCGAGGGCCACACAGGGCAACTTGTTGCCACACACGTGACACTGCCTGGGAGCTCTGGGTGCTGGGTGGGATGGGGGTTTTGGGAACGCCAAGGCCGCCAGCTGACGGGACCTCAGCACACGCAGGCGTCTCCCTGCGGTGCCTTCCGGCTCGAGTGGATGGTCTGAAACTAGCCCGGCCCGGAAGTCCAGCCCCTTCCCGGTTCCCCCGCTGCTGTGAGCGCTGCAGCGTCTCGGTTCAGCCCCACACAGATGAGGCAGACGGGAAACCCAGGCCCAGCGCCCGGGGCCTGGAGTCCCACGCGAGTGTGGGAGGGGGTGGGGACCAGCGTGGCCTCCTGGGCTCCTGGGGAGGTCCCGTGGGTCAGCCAAGCTGTCTGTCACCTGTGCATCTTCTCTACTTCCTGGCTGGTGGTTTTGAGCCAGGCGCTATGTCTCGGAGTCTCGGCTTCCTTGAGTGAGATGAGTGGTTCCTACTCTGTGGGTAAACGGGAGGGCACGTGCAGGTGCCGTGGGACCCTGGTGCTGAGCGGCCCGGGGGCTCCTGTGTGCACGCCATGCTGGAGTCACCGTGCTGGTGGCTGCGCAGCGGCGGCCGCGTTTCTGCAGGGGTGAGAGGACCTTGGCCGCCCAAGCACCGCAGCCCCTTGGTCCAGAGAAGGCTTGGTGCTCACGCCTCCTTCTGCCCACCAGGCCGTTCATGCCCAACCTGGTGCCGCCCAAGATCCCCGAAGGAGAGAGAGTGGACTTTGACGTGAGTGGGGGCTTGGGGAGGGCAGGCCCCCTGGGAGAGAGCTCAGGACCTCCTGGCGGAGGGGAGGTCACGGGCGGGGGGCACACAGTGCCCGACAGTGTCCTGGGTCCGGCTCCAGCTGCTCTCCTGGACCCAGGCCCCTCCCCCCTGGCATGGGGGCGGTGGGCAGCCTCTGAGCCCCGCCCCCCCGCAGGACATCCACCGGAAGCGCATGGAGAAGGACCTGAACGAGCTGCAGACGCTGATTGAGGCGCATTTCGAGAACCGCAAGAAAGAGGAACAGGAGCTGGTCTCCCTCAAAGACAGGATCGTGGGTGTCGGGCGCCTCCCGGGGCCGGGGGTGGTCCAGCAAGAGCCCCTGGGGCCCCAGCACCCTCCCGCCGAGGGCTGGAGCCGAGTCATCATCTCTGCCCCCCCCCCCGCTCCCCCCGGCCCCCCCCCCCGCCCCGCCACTCACGGAGGGAAGATGCGGTGACCTCCGGGATCCCAAAACATTTTCCGGGGGACAAGAGGCTGTTCGCCTTCCTTTCTCCCCTCTACCTCCCGTGCTGCTTGGCCGACGGCAGGACGTGGCCTCTGCCTCCAGCACAGGGCAGCGGCCGGGGCGGGGGGGGACACTCAGGGGACACGGAGAAGCCCACCGACACTTTGCAGGCGTTGACGTCAGTCCCACAGCGGGCGCTCCCTCCGCAGGAGGAACGGCGGGCAGAACGGGCGGAGCAGCAGCGGATCCGGGCGCAGCGAGACAGAGAGCGGCAGAGCCGCCTGGCCGTGAGCGACCCCGCCCTGGCCCTCCGCGCGCGCAGACTGGGACTCGGTCCGGGGCGAGCACCCACGCGGCGCTGGGCGTTGCGTGCGCGACTAGACAGAAAGGCCCTGAGTGGTTAAGGCACCCCCCTCCTCCCTGCACAGCGCGCCCCCTGGGAGCTGAGGTGCCGCGGCCCCCGTCCTGTGCTGCTACTGCCGGTGCCCCGCCCCAGGGATGCAGCTCACCCCTGGGGCTTCCTATCCCTGGCCTGGGTGCGGGGACCCTCACTGTCAGGAGCTGGGACCCCGCTCGCTCAGTCCCGTGTCCCCGGCCAACAAACTCCAGCACCAGGCTCCATGCCCGAGTGCCCTCAATCCCCAGGACAGTGTGCTTGGCCACAAGGACCGCCAGCGCCAGCCCAGAATCAGGGTGTCCGGCCCCCACCCCTAATCCACTCCCTCCCTGCCGGAAACCAGGAGGAGAGGGCCCGCCGAGAGGAGGAGGAGAGCCGGAGGAAGGCTGAGGATGAGGCCCGGAAGAAGAAGGCTCTGTCTAACATGATGCATTTTGGAGGCTACATCCAGAAGGTGGGGGGCCTCCGGGCGTCCTGTGTCGTGAGGAGTGACTGTGCGCGGGATCCCGGGAAGACATGTCCAGCCGCTGTTGCGAGACTGAGTTCTCATGCCAGACCGGAAGCTGGCCCTCGCAGCAGCTGGCTTTCCCCGGGAGGGGCTGCTGGGACGAGCGCTGTGAGCAGAGCCCAGAGCGCCACTGCCCCTCCCAGCCCTAGCCCCACGCCGGCTGGTGGAGCCGGCAGGCCCTGTGCCCCGTCTCACATCCACCGTGTGTGGCCTTCTCAGTCCACTCATCTGTAAAATGGGGTTAATGTCCACCCTGCCTGCTCTGAGAGGGTCAGACGAGCTACCCTGGAGTGCGGCTAAGGGCTGCCCGGATGCAGGCTGGTTTGCTGCTGGGAGCTCACCCCCACCAGATACCCCATTCCCAGGGGCGGAGAGATGGGAAGTTGAACTTCTCTGTGCAGGGGACACATCAGAACATTTTCTTAGATGTCCAAGTCCCCAGCTCAGAACTGGGCCAGCCTCCTGGCCCCTGCGCCCCACGGCGACCCTACGAGCGGGGCCCTGCTGTCAAACATCCCCACCCCACCCCGGACGCACGTCCAGTAACTAAGGTGGCCCGCAGCACGGCTGAACCCTCTCCTTCCTGTGTCTCTGCCTGTGTCCCTGTGCCCTCCTCTCTCCCTGTCTCTGTCACTGTTGCATCTTTCTCTCTGGGTCTTCCTCTTGCTGTCCTGGCTCTGCAGGCCCAGGTGGGTGCCAGTCCTCAAACCCTCCTCCTCCTTGTAGTCTGGGGAGCCCCAGGAGGGGAAGGCATTGGGCTGGGGGGAGATGTGGGGAGGTAGGGGTCCGGGGAGCCCCCACCTGTCTGTTTCCTGGGGAGCCCAGGCAGTTGCTGGCCTGGGGGTTGCAAGGCTGAGCCTCTGTCCCCGCTGGGGTTGGGGGTGTGGGGATAGGAGGGGGTGTTCACTAACCCATTCCCCTGCTTCTCACCCCCTCCAGACGGAGCGTAAAACTGGGAAGAGGCAGACGGAGCGGGAGAAGAAGAAGAAGATTCTGGCCGAGAGGAGGAAAGTGCTGGCCATCGATCACCTGAACGAAGACCAGCTGAGGTGGCTGCCCGCACGCTGGGGCTGTACCCGCGAGGGAGGGGCGTCGGGCCGAGGGCAGGGGCACCGGCTCGCCTGAGCCGCCAGGGGGCGCTCCGCCCCAGTTATTCCGTCGGCGGCTTGGGCGGGACCGCGACGGGCTGGCCGGGGCGGCAGAGCCCCGCTCCCCTTCCCCACCTGCGCACGATGTTGGTGCGACCCCCACCCCTCCACGCTTCGGGGCTGTGCCCTGGCGGCGCCGGTGCCCCGTCCTCAGTCCCGGGCACTGCAGTCAGCCGGGGTGGGGGGCTTTGGCAGGCCTGGAGGGCGGGGAGGCCGGGAAGGGGAGCGGTCCGGAGCAGCAGGGAGGCAGGTGAGGCCCCTCCTTACTGCCCCCGCCCACGGCCTGTGCAGGGAGAAGGCCAAGGAGCTGCGGCAGACCATCTACGACCTGGAAGCGGAGAAGTTCGACCTGCAGGAGAAGTTCAAGCAGCAGAAATACGAGGTGAGCCGTCGTGTGACCGTGTGCCTCGCTCGTGTGGCCGCTGGGCTGGCTGGTGCTTCTGGAGTCTGAGGGTTCGCTGTGGCTGAGCAGACACTTCCTGGCGTTCCAGCCCTGGGGTCTCCCCACTTCTGGCCTCGAGGCAGCAGCTCAGCCCACTGAGCACGCACGACGGGGGGGACCAGGATGCACCGGGCCAGGCCTCCCGGCGGAGGTGGTGGTGGGGACCTCACCGGGGACGCAGCTGCTTACTTCTCACCGTGATGGCCCGGGGCCCTAGTGTGGGGTCCCGGTCCTGCCCACCCCATCCCCAGGCCAGCAGGGCCCTGAGCCCAGTGGGTGCCGCGGGGTCACTCTCTCTTGCCTCCTTTTCTTACAGATCAACGTTCTCCGCAACAGGATCAATGACAACCAGAAAGTGTGAGCACCCCAGCTCCATCCCCCCCTGCCCCCTTCCCCATCCTTCCTGTTTCCCAGGCCTCCCGCCCCTTCCTCCTCTCCTGTAGGGTCCAAGAGCTCCCCCACCCCCCCCACCCCCCCCCAGGCTGCTGCCCTGTTGAGCCTCTGGAGGCAGCTCCAGGTGGCCCCCTGCCCCTCTCAGCCCTCAGCAGCCCCCCACGCCCCCCACCTACCCACCATGGAGGGCTGCCCCGCGTCCTGTCTGACTGGGCCCTGCTTCTCCTGCAGCTCCAAGACCCGCGGGAAGGCCAAAGTCACCGGGCGCTGGAAGTAGAGCTGCAGTCGCCTTCTCCCGGGATCTGCTCCTCGCGGTGTCCCCGCCCTGCACACCCCGGCTCCCGGGGTCCTCCAGCACCGGAGGCCCGCTCCCGCCGCAGACCAGGAGCTGGCCCAGCCAGAAGCCGCACTCGTGCCTGACCACGCCCCCACGCCCACGCTAGCCAGTAATAAAGGTCACCACGCACCCACGGCATCCTGTCACTTCTCTTTAGAGGGAGGGAAACTGAGGCGCACCCTGGCCTCGCAGGGACTCGGGGCGGACAGCAGCCCTCAGGGACACAGGCCCCTGGACCAGGGCTTTCGGCCCCTCCCGGTGGGGAGAGGGCGCGGCCCGGGAATGCCCACGCTTTCCCCAGCCTGGGCCGCAGGGCAGAGAGGCTGTGATGGGAGCCCCTGGCGGCACCTCACGGCCCCCAGGCTTCACGAGTGAGTCACTCCCGGGAACAATGAGGCCTCTGGGCACACCTGCTGTCCTCCTCTCTGTGCACACCTGCTGTCTTCCTCTCTGGGCACACCTGCTGACTTCCTCTCTGTGCACACCTGCTGTCTTCCTCCTCTCTGGGCACACCTGCTGTCCTCCTCTCTGTGCACACCTGCTGTCTCCCTCTCTGGGCACACCTGCTGACTTCCTCTCTGTGCACACCTGCTGTCTTCCTCTCTGGGCACACCTGCTGTCTTCCTCCTCTCTGGGCACACCTGCTGTCTTCCTCCTCTCTGTGCACACCTGCTGTCTTCCTCTCTGTGCACACCTGCTGTCTTCCTCTCTGGGCCAGGGTGCGAGAAGCAGGTGGAGGAAGGAGGCCAGTTTCATCAGGCGGCTTCTCACGCCTCAGAGGCCTGGGCCCGTCTGCGTGCCCCGGTTCCCCCCACCATCTGGAGGTCCCCTTGGGCTTGAACTGCGAGCCAGGGTCGCAGGGTCCCTGAGCTGAAGAGAACGGGGCCCTGGTCCAGTCGGCAGATGACATGGAAGCCGCCCGGGAGGGGGCGGGCCGCCCTGCTCTCTGGGGTCCCCTGCACGCAGCTGTCCCTCCGTCACGGAGCCCGAGGGCTTGTGGTGGGACCGGGAGGGCCCCCAGCACCGGCCCGAAAGGGCAGGGAGGCAGGTGGCAGGACCTCGGGCCCACGGGGTCTCTCACCACTGCCCCCGGGAGACCCACCGGAGCTCCTGGGCACGGCCCCCCTCACGCTCCCCAGTCGACAGCTGCACCAGTGTCCCAGCCTCTCCTCCGCAATGGTCCCCTCTCCTGCCACCAGAGAGAGGGGCATCGAGCCCAGAAGTGGACACCAGAATTTTCCAACCACCACCAAGTCCCCACGGGCTCTGCTTCCTGTGTCCCAGCGTCTCCCTGGGGCAGCAGGACGGAATGATGGTGAGGTCTCGGTGCCAAGCGCTGTACCTCCCCTCCCGACAGGGTCCTCATGCCCGTCTCTGCTTCAGTGGACATGGTCTTGCCTTTGAAAACCCCGTGCAGAGGTGGACGCGGAGGGCAGCCTCGCCGAGGCCAGGTCCCGCTTCTCTCTTCTCCTGAGGTCCCCTGGTGTCCAGGAGAGGCCCTCGGGTGCCCCAGCGCCATCCCCATGCAGAGCTGGCCGTGCTCTGACTGTGGCAGGTGGTCTAGTCCCCACCCTGGCGTCGTGAAACGAGCCCTACCCTTGACCCGAGTGCCACCTCTGGCTGGAGGCTGCCCTCGGGTGCCCCAGCGCCATCCCCATGCAGAGCTGGCCGTGCTCTGACTGTGGCAGGTGGTCTAGTCCCCACCCTGGCGTCGTGAAACGAGCCCTACCCTTGACCCGAGTGCCACCTCTGGCTGAAGGCCAGCAGGCCCCTGTGTGCTGTTCCATAAGCACCGTCCATAAGCGAAGGGTCTGGGCGGGCGGGCTCACCAAGGAGCGAGTGAGTGAAGGCCGGGGCCCAGAGCCTAGGGCAGGGGGCCCTTCCAAGTCCAAGGCAAGGGTGTGCGCTCTCCCCATTCTCTCCTGGGAAGCGGGGGGACCACGATGTGTGCACCGAAACCCTTCGATGGACTCAGGATGTGGAGGTGCCTGGGGTGGGGGCACACCCGCCTCCCCCTCAGCTCTTCCTTCCATCACTCTTGTGCTGTCCACGCAGCAGGGCCAGAACCAGACACTAAAGGTGGGGGATGGCCAGGAGCCGGCCTGGGTGTCCTGACCAGCTGCCCACCAGACACCTGACCCCTGCTGTGCCCAGCGTCCCCTGTACCCCAGGCGCCCCAATCCTTCCGGGCTCCACCTTGCCCTGCTTTGGCCACACCCCTTGCCTCTGGGATCTGTCGGTCCCCTGTGTACCCACGTGCTCGGGGAAAATGACCTCCGGGCTCCGAGGCTCTGGGTCAGAGACGGAGACCCTTCCCGTCCCTCAGGTTCTCTCTCCACACTGGTGCACGTCCCAGGCAGAGCTGGTTCATATTATGCCCACTTTCAAGGTGGAAAAGCTAAGAGACAACAATGGGTCCTCCTGGGGCCTGCTTGCCTTAAAACCCAGCGCTTCCGGCTGCAGACCACGTCAAAGTCCAGCCCTGCACTTCCCAGCTCTGTGGCTTTGGGCAAGTTACTTGCCTTCTCTGTGCTTGAGTTCCCTCATCTGAAAACTAGAGCCGCACCTGTGCGGTGACCAGCGCTCACTGCCCATCAAGTGTGTGATGGATGTTGGCTGCCGTCTCTGCTAATTTGGCTGTAACCTGTCACCAGCCCCCTCCGGGGCTCAAGGTGTGTGGAAGCCAGATCAGCAGCGCTGGGCCCTGGCTGGCCCTCCTCGTGCAGGGTCTACGGAGCCCCCAGAAGCCTCTTTTCTCTCTGGGCTCCAGGTCAGGCCTTCTCCTTTAGAGACCCCGGTGGCTGGGGGCCAGCACCACCCTGCTGCTGGCCGGCCCCGCCTGGAGCTGGCCTGGGCCTGTGCCACTGCCCACAGGAAGCGGCAGAACTGGCTCCCAGCTGGGGCTCCACCCCTGATACTGCAGGCTGGTTTCTTGAACGGGTGGGGCAGGGCCCGCCCTGGGGCCAGGGGGGCTGGTGGCGCTCCTCCTGGCCAGACTCTCCCACAGGCCCAGGTGTCTGTGTCCCTGCGGAGTCGCCGTGGCACTGGCCTCTCTGGGCTCACTTCCCCCGGGAAGTCCAGCCCGCCCACCAGGCCGACCTGGGCGGAGACAGTGTGAACTGGAGAAATGCTTGGGAGAGGGCAGGCTCACCCCTTTCCCCACACACAACACGCCCTCACGTGTTCCTCACTCTGCCCCCGTGCACGCCTGTGTTGGCCACTTTACATGTGTCCTCTCTGGCCAACCACCCACGGTCCCCAGGCCACATCCCCTGTGGATGGGGAAACAGGTTCAGAGGTTTAGGCGCTGTCTGAGGGCCGTTCGCTTAGTAAGTGCAAAGCTGGGGTTTGAACCGGATCTACGGCTCCAGAGCCAGGACCTTGCTGCTGGGAGCACCCTAAACCTCCCCAACTTCAGAGCCGCCCTGCCCCCCAGGGACCCTGGGAGCCCTCTGGGGTGGCCTGGGTCGATGCAGGGCAGGAGGGCAGAGCTGGACTCTGCTCCCTCCCCACCAGCCCAGAAACAGCAGCCCCTCCCGGCAGCCTCTCTGCCCCCTTGGGAGCTGGGGGACCAGACAGGGGATGTGCCCTGTTCAGCATGGGAAGGCCAGCCTGAAGGGCAGGGACTCAGTCAGGGACCTCCCCCTTCTCGGGGCAATGACAGCCCATCCTTGTGACCACGTGGTTGGGGGGCATCAGGAAGCACCTGTCACTGCTTTGCTGCTGGGTCACCCTGATTGCACAGAGAGGGACCCCAGGGTGGAGGGGCTGGGCCTGGCTGCCCTGTATTGCTGGGGTGACAGGGACACCCCAGGGGATGCTTGCAGCCCCCCGCAGTCCAGCCAGATGGAGCAAGCTCTTCTGTTTGCTCAAACGTCCCACACTCTCCCACCACCGCCCTCTCCTCCCTGTCCCTGGACGGCCCTCCTTCCCGCTCTCCCATCCATCCCTCGGGGCCTCGCTCAAGTCACGGGTTCCCCAGTAGTCTTGCGGGGAAGACCAGCTCCTGTGGCCTCCCGGGCGATGCCTCCCTGAGAGCCCCACGCTGAAGGCCCTTCGCTCTGGGCCTGTGATTCAGAGGCCGGGTCTGGGCGCCCCACGCCCTCCCCGGCACCCTCCCTGGAGCCTCAGCTCCACCCACCCGCTCATGCCTGCTTCTCAGCCTCCACCCCAATGGCTACAGGAATTTAAATGGCTCTCGTTGGAAGACTCAGGAGAAAACTGTTTCCACGTGGCGCTAAGCGCCCAGGCCCCAGGGGGCAGCCCCGCCCCGTGGCCCGGCACTCCGCAGACCAGCTGCACTGCACAGCTTTAGGGAGCCCCGGTCCCAAAGCAGTTTCCGCATAAAGTGGGGCCCGGGCACTGGCACCCCGCAGGAGGCGGGCAGGGCTGCTCTTCAGGGAAGTGGAGGGCCGGCTGGAGCGGGTGTGAGGCCCTGGAGGCTCCGGGCTGAGAAGTGCCCAGATGGGGCTGAGATCACGTGCTGGGCTTGCGGGGGAGGGTCGGGAGACCCTGTTCAGCGCCAGCTGCCGCACTCCTCCCCTCCCCCCACCCACCCCTCCCCTGCCAGTTCCCCAGAGGAGCAGCCCACGGGTGCAGGTAGCTGAGAATGAAGAGAGGGGTCGCTTCATTTCTGCTCCGTGCTAATGGCCAAGCAGTTTTTATTTTTCCTCTGGACTTGACATAGTCGCCCCTCTGGCTCCACATCTCCTACCTTCTGGGGTCCAGGGCAGGCGGTGAGTAGTGGGCATAACTTATAAGCCAGCTCCACGATGACACAGACAAATGCTGTCAGATCAACACGCCCTTGCTGTGCGCTGGGGCGCCATGCGTAATTCACGTGCGATATCTCAGTCCCACGCCGAGTCAGGGCCCACGTAAATAACACCCTCTACATGAGGGACTGGGGCTCAAAGAAGTTGGGTGACGCATCCAAGGCCATGCAGGGCAGGACCTTTGTTGTTTTGATTACGATTTTTAAATTATTTGCATGGTACGCTTTGTACCAAATTGGGTATCTGATAGAAACCAAGAAAGGCGTGTTTTTAAGCAACTGCTTCTGTATTTTAGCCAACACATGTTTGAATAATTTCTGATTATATGGTGCAAAGTCTGCGTGCAGCCGTCCCGATGGTGGGAGATCGAGTGTAAAATAACATTCACATGTGTCTACTGCAGGCTTTTGATGGCTCCCCGGGCACCCTGCTGGCCGTCTGGCTGGTGAGCGTGAGGTCTTGCCGCTGTCCTCGCTCAGATTAACATCGGCCTCACCCCACTCAGCTGTGCTGGTTGGTTTTCTCATCTCTCTCCTTCTACGCTGGGAGCTTCCTGGGGCCCTGGCTCAGTCATCTGTGGAGCCCAGTGTCCAGCCCCAGATGGTGAATGGATGGAGGAAGAGATCATTCTCACCCAGCCTGTCTGGTACAGGATTTGATCATCTGAACATCAAATATTGACGGGGAGGGGCCTCCCTGATGGCGCAGTGGTTGAGAGTCCGCCTGCAGATGCAGGGGATGCGGGTTCGTGCCCCGGTCCGGGAAGATCCCACGTGCCGCGGAGCGGCTGGGCCCGTGAGCCACGGCCGCTGAGCCTGCGCGTCCGGAGCCTGTGCTCCGCAACGGGAGAGGCCTCAACAGTGAGAGGCCCGCGTACCGCAAAAAAAAAAAAAAAAAAAAAAAAAAAAAATTGACGGGGAGGGCAAATAAGGCAACACTGTCACATTATAGCTGTCCTAGCTTGTATAGTCAAAGCACTGAATCAACCCCAAACAACTGAAACTAGAAAAAGAACAACTTTGATCTTGAAAGGTCGAGATGTTCGCCTCACTCACGTGACATCAGCCTGAGCACCGGGTCTGACTGATGACCGGTCTTTCTACCGTGAGGTTCATCCATCCTTCCGTGAATCCAACACACACGCAGCGAGCACAGGGCCCAGCGCAGGTAGTGACTGTTGTCAGGGTCATAACTGGCCACAGGGCAGGAGCTCCAGGTCTTCATAGGCCAGGGAGAGAGAAAGTAAACACATTAAGCCAATGAATAGATAGATACTAATATGCAGATAGAGGTACTCGTATGTACACACTTAGACACACACATGTGGAATGTGGGAGCCATGGCTGGGTTGGTGCCCAGAGTGAGCAGGGGTCCACAGAGGAGGAGAGCAGAGCTGTCGGGGGGCAGAGGGAATGCAGGGCAGGGAGGTTGGTGTGATCCGGGGCCTGAAAGAGTCAGGCAAGAGGAGGTGGGAGAGGAGTCAGGGAGGCCGGCAGGGTCCTGGGGGCTGGGGGAAGGGGGTCGATCTTCCTCGGTGTGATGGGAAGTCACCGAGGGTTTCAGGCAGGAGGACACATTTTGGTTTACGTTTCAAAAAAGATCACTTTGGCTGTGACGCTGCCAGAAGGCACGTGGGGAGACCAGGTGGGAGGCTGTTACCGTGGCGACGGTGGGGCAGCAGGTGGGACAGCTGAGGTCCTGGTTGGGGGTGGAGGAGAAGCGATGGGGTTCTGAGATCGTTGGTGTAGAATCTTGTGGTGCGAGTGCCCTGCGGGTTGCACAGGTTCTGATCTACTCCCCAGGCCCGCCTCACCTGGTCCCTCCAGCATCACCCCAGACCCGGGAGGGTCTGGTGTGAAGAGCCATCTGCCGCCCGAGGGACGTGACCCCAGACCCAGCTGCTCCGAACCAGAGCTGCTCAGAGATGCACCACAGCGAGATGGGCATTTGCCCCAGAAGGTGAGCCTGTGCGGGTTCCTTCACCAGGCCAGTCTTGCTACAGGAGAAACACACACGCGGTTGGGCTCAGCCGTGGGCTTTGGGATGCAGCCACCCTGCGTTCTGCCATGAGGGCTCCTGTGGCCCAGGACTGGAAAGAGTGCCCGCACTCCCACCACTGCTGCTCTAGCTACAGGCTTCCTGCCATGACCCAGGGCCCGCGAGGCCTCTACCCTGGGCGCGACCTCCGTGGGGCAGACCACACCACCTGTGTGTGCCCCCAGGAGGGGGCCCAGGGGTGACTGCGTGTGGCCGGTGGGGCTTGGGGGAGCTTGGACGGGGGGCTGTGATGGGGCTCAAGGTCCTCCCAGAGTCAGAAGAGACGGGGTGGAAGAAACAGATTGGGCCGCTGGCCAGGGCCTCGGCTACCACGGCTGGGGAGGCCTGGCCTTTCCAGGGCTTCTCCCATCCACGGAGGCCGAGGCGCGTGTAGGGCACTGTGGGACCAGCTGCAGGGGACAGGATGGGGACGGGTCACCGTAAGCTCTAGAAAGGCTCAGAGTAGCTACCCCTCCCCCATGGCAAAAGAAGGCGGTTTGGGGGGCTTGACTGTGGAAAGCTGGGGGGCTGGGAGCGTGGGGTCCCAGGGCGTGGTTTAGTGTCCCTGAAGAGAAGTGGGCGCCTCACAGCGTGGCCCAGAGCTGCTGTCCGGTGAGTCTGCTGCTTGGACTGTCCCCTCCACGACCCACCTCTCGGGTGCCCTCCGGCCCCTCTGAGCCTGCAGACGATGGAGCAGAGGACCCGATGGAGCCTCTACGTGGAGGGAGGGGAATGGCCTGATACCCATGGGACCAGGCAAGAGCCGCTGTCTCCTTCCTCTGGCCCACCCCCACGAGCGGGATCCACGTGGAAAGAGGCATGGGGGGTGGCGGAGCACAGGCCCTGTCCCCCCAGGTCTATGCGTGCTGGCGGCGGGGAGCTGTGAGTTGAATATGAAGCAGGCGTTTGAGGTGGGTTAGGGTGGAGTCTTCATAACTAAGACGTGAAGGTTCAAAGAACTGAAACGGCCAAGTCCGGCACCTTGACCCACCACCCTGCAGGAAAGGGGCTTCCCTGGGGCTCGGTTGTGGCCGTTACTGAGATAAAAATGAGACTTTCATAAGGAAACCTCGCCTCTTGGAGTTGGGCATCCCTGGCACAAAGGCTGACCCTGCTGTACCCTCCCCTCCCCGTGGCGCTTCCGGCCCCTTTCCTGTTTTATTATTCATGGTCTGCATACTGTGTGTTTTCACTGTTTATCTTGTTTTTCTTCTGTCTCTCTCCATTCACTGTAAGCTCTAAGAGACCCGGGATTTGTCTTTTTTGCCGAATTCCCATCTGAATCCCCGGCATCAAGACTGTGGCTGGCGCACAGTGCGCAGTAACTGTTTGTTGAGTGAATGAATGAATGAATGACCATTTATCCCCAGGGAGTTGAGGTTTGGCACTGGACGGGCCGCCCATCCCCAGTGCTCTAAAAAGGTCAGAGAGAATCTTGCTGCTGGGAAAGGAACAGAGAGATTCGTGGCCCTGGGGCCGGGGCGGTTGGATATTTGACGCTCAGAAGAATTTATCACTGGAAGGGAATTCACAGAGTTTTCAGCTGCTGGCAATGGAGAGGCCAGGGCTACAGGGTCCTGAGTGAACGGTTGGGGGGACCAGTAGGAAAGGAGTTTTTCCCAGGAAGGAGATTGGGCTGCCTTGTCGGCCGACAGTGGGACCGTTGTTCGGGCCATCAGACCCCATCCTGCACCTGCTGGGCCGGGGCTGGGCCGGGGTGGGGGGGCAGGTGGGGAGTGGGGAGCCCATGGGTGCCCCGGAGCCCATTGTTAAGTGCACAGCCTCTGAAGCCACCCGCCCTGGATTAGTCCCAGTTGTATCACAGACTTGCTAAGTGCCCTTCCTGTGCCTCCGTTTCTTCGTCTGTAAAACGGGGTGACGTGACCACTGGGTCATTGTGAGGATGAAACGAGCTTATTTAGATCTGAGAGCTTGGAGCAGCAGATGGCACACGGGGGAGGCCTGGGAGTGTTTGCTGGCATCTCAGATACTGTGTGTGTCCCCTGTCCTTCTCCTTCCAGGGGGTGCCCAGCTCCCCTCTGCCTCCCCTCAGATTCCCGCAGCTTAGGCTCCCCTCACCCAGCCCAGGGCACAGGGCGGGCCTTGGCCGCCCCTCCTTCCTGCTCTCTCCCTCCTGAGTCAAGCCTGGGACCGCTGGTCATGGGAAGATGGGCCCACCCTGCCCTGCCCTGCAGCCCCCAGCCGCGGGGGGAGCTGACGGCACACCCCTCTTCCAAGGAATTAGGGCTTACCTGGGTGGGGTCCCCAGGCCTTGCAAATGAATTTCTGTCACCCTCCCCATGGGGTCCGGGGCAGACTTGGCCGGCTGCTCGGCCTTGGCGTCCACCTTCTGGGCCTCCCACCCCGTGCCTGCTTCAAGTCCAGGCCCCCAAAGCTCTCGCTGTCAGGCTCTCCCCACTTCCCTATTATTCTGCAGCCCCAGCTCTGCTTCCTGGTATCTTTTCCCTCCGGTCTCCCCTCTCCAGTAGGTCTGCTCTTCCAGGGAGCCTTCCTGGACCGGCTAGGACCTCGCTGCTAAGTGTGGCCCACAGCCGCGCGGCAGGGGCACCCCTCGGGGGCTGGCGGCAACGCAGAAGCTCAGAGCCTGCGTTTTAACCCGATTGCAAGGGGCCACATGCACGTTACAGCTTGACAATTACTGAGTGAGGTCACTCTTGCTGTTCCGACCCCGACAAGATGGAGATTCTGGGAATCTGGGTCAGCTGGTCAGGCTGACTGAGGACCGAGGAGGGGGCGTCTCAAATGCTGTAAATAACGACGCAGGTCTGCTCGGGCCCCATCCTGAATCCTCCTTTGACCGCAGCCCGCCCACCAGCCTCTCCTGCTGGCTGAAACCTGGACACACCAACTCCCCTGGGAGGTTGTCCCCGTCATGGGACCCCCTCAGCTGAGGCAGAGGCCCCCTCAGGCCATGCCTGGCTGGTCTGCCACTACCGTGCTCCAGGGGGATGTCTGCCTGGGGCCCCAGAGTCTCCCTTCACCTGGGCTGCGGCAGACTGGCCCAGACTGGCTCCCTGCAGGGAGACAAGGTTGGGGCGGGGGACTCACGTCACCTCCTCCCTCTTTCTCGCTCTCTCTGCTCCCACGTGTGCGAGCACTTAAAGCTTCTGGGGGTCCTGAGTGATGAACGCTAGGCGCTTAACCTCATTTAGAGTCTCCAAAACTTAGACCTCCTTTGTCACTTAGCACCGAAGAACGTCCCGTGGGAATAACTTAGGGAAATGCTAATCTGATGCCTTTCTATACACACGCACACATACATGCACACATGTACACACAATGCACACATGTACATGCAAACACACGCAGGCACACACGTATGCACGTACACCAGTTACGAAGGCTTTCATGTGAGGCTCTGGTGCCGAGGAACCCTTGCACCCTCGGGAGGTGGGAAGCTGACACTGGGGGAGCTTCTCCCCACCACCCTCTGGACAGCGGCCGTGGGGTCGAGGCGACGTTGCCTTGCCCAGGGTCTATGGGGCAGGTTGTCCTCACCAGCCTTTGTTTTGAGTCCCAAATGTGATGGTTCTCTCAAATCCACCAGCCTGGCCTGGAGCTGGCACCCCTGCTGGTTGTAAAAGGGTAGAGGGAAGAGCCCTGTCTTGCCCACCTGGAGGGCGGGTGGCAGCCTGGGCTTCTGCTGACACTGTGGTTGGACGGAGGTGGAGCTGGCAGGGCCAGTCCTCACGGCCTGACTTGCCAGCTGCATTGGCCGGGCCTCCTGCCTCAGGCAGATGCTGAGGCGGGAGGCTGTGGGGTCCGGGCACCAACCCTGGGTACCCCCGCTCCTGCCTGGCCGGAGGTTCGGGCTCACACAGTCCCCGGAGGGCACTGTGGGAGTTGGCCTGACTGTGGGCAACTGCTGTCTACATGCAGCTAAAGGGGGGAAGAGTGGGAACCTGGGTCTCAGACCACGTTCAAATTCCAAGTCTGTCACCTACTAGCTGTGTGACCTTGAACAAGTGAGCCTCTCTGAACCGTAGTTTTTATTTTTTTTAAATAAATTTATTTTATTTTTGGCTGTGTTGGGTGTTCGTTGCTGCACGCGGGCTTTCTCTAGTTGCGGTGAGCGGGGGCTGCTCTTCGTTGCAGTGCGTGGGCTCTAGGCATGCGGGCTTCAGTAGTTGTGGCTCGCGGGCTCTAGAGCTCAGGCTCAGTAGTTGTGGCGCATGGGCTTAGTTGCTCCACGGCATGTGGGATCTTCCCGGACCAGGGCTCGAACCCGTGTCCCCTGCATTGGCAGGCAGATTCTCAACCACTGCGCCACCAGGGAAGCCCTGAACCGTAGTTTCTTTATCTGCGAACGGGGAGTGGTCATGCCTACCTTGTGGCGTCGATATAAAGATTTAGGTGCTTAATGTGTGGTCATTGCTCTGTACGTCTACCTGTCCCCACGGCCCAGCTGTCCTCCAGGACTTCAGGCCCTAGAATGCAGGGATGCGAGGCACTAGGCTCGACCAGAACGACACACCAGGCTCATCGGGGGTCCCCTTGGTCATGGAGACCCAGGTGAAGTTTTCTTTCTGAGAGAGGTGCAGAGGGTGGGATTTTAATGGCCTTGTGTGGAAGGGGTGGCATTTGTGGCCCAGAGATTCAGAACCACTTGATAAATGCCAAAGTGCTTTTTTATTAATTCACCGGTCATGAAACTTCCAACTGGTTGGCTAAAGGGCGTGAAGTCCTTTCTTACATGGGGTCCCTGTTGACCCACCGTCAGGCAGCTCGTCGGCATTGACGTGCGTCCCCGAGAGGCTGACATGCTGGTCGGTGACATCAGTCCTCTGCTGAGCCAGAGGACGACCAGTTAGGCTGGGGGACGCTTGCTGGGGTCACTAAGGCATAGTTTGCCCTGTGGCCTCGCTCTCATTAGCCCCATATTCTAACCAAGCAAACCGGCCGGCCCCAGACGGGGTGACCCTCATAGTATTTCTGGGATCTGTTCTTCCATGGATCAGAACTTTCTCTTCATCAGCACGTCAGCCCAGCAGCCCTGGCACCAGACGTGAGATCCTAGGAGGCCTCAGGCCTCACAAGCGCCCGAATCACTGAAGCTTGAATGACACACAGCGGAGCCCCCGTGTCCGGCTGTTTACGGGGTCCTCAGCTCTGACACTGGGATGTCCCCGTGGGTTGAGCCCCAGGAGGCCGGGTCCCGCCCCGCTTGTGTCGCAGCCGTGCCGTGTGGCTCTGGGCCAGCCTCCCTGGGCCTGTTTCCTCTTCTATGAAGGGGACGTTAGTGCCCTGAGCTCTGCCTGCCTCACCAGGGGAAGCAAACAAACACCCTAAGGCTTTGCAAGGTAACAGGGTTATTTTGTGGTCCCTCAAGTAAAAAGCCTGTCGTTAGGATGAATAAGTTCTGCTCACTCTTTCTCTGGGTGCGCTGGGCGGCAGAACGCCCTGCGTGCTAAGAGGTGATGAGTGAGGCCTGCAGGGTCTCCAGGGCAGCCTGGACTCCAGGAAGAAATGGCATCACAGCTCAGGGTGGACTGGCTGTGGGCAACCTGGACCTGGGGTCTGGGAGACTCGGGCTCAGGGCTCAGGAGACGCCTCCGCACAGTCCAGGCTTGCGGCGGCTCCTGGCGCCCCCGCTCTGCGCTCCCTCTGCCCTGGGACCCCCGAGGCCTCCTGCTCCCATCTGCAAATCCTCTGAGGGGCCAGAAGGGCCTGTGCCCCCCGACCAGGGACGGCGACATCACGTCCCTTCAGCACCCGTACACATTAAATGCACCACGACCACACAGATCGGAGTTCTTTACCGTCAGTTTTACTTTCCCTGTCATCACATCACCCGTGGGGACTCCTGGGCAGGGAGACAACGAATCCACACGTGGTTTCCACGTTTGTAGACGCTGGACATGAGGACGGTGGGGACGGAACATTGTATTTTGCATCGTAGGGTCGTTGCGAAAGGGCTGCTTCACAGCAGTGACCGTGACCCGGAGCAGCAGCGGACGAGCCCCGGGAACATGAGCTGCGGGGAGGGCCGAAGGGCGTGCCGACTCCGTTCATAAGAAGCACAGGTCGGTCAGGACAGGGGCTGCCCTGGGGAGCAGGACAGACACAAGCGGGGCCTGAGGGCCACTGGGAGCCCGTCACTTTCTGTTCCTGATCTGGGGGCTGGCACTCAGTTGGCAGAGATTCACAGAGCCGCCCACGCCGAAGCCATGCGCCTTCCTGTGTGTACGCTTTGGTTAAGGAACAGCTCACCAGTTAAACGACAGCTCACCAGTTAAACGCTTATTGATGTTTTTTTCCTAATTAAGCAGCCATTTTTAAAATAATTAATTTATTTTTGGCTGCAGTGGGTCTTCGCTGCTGCATGCGGGCTTTCTCTAGTTGCGGAGAGCCGGGGCTACCCTTCGTGGCGGTGCACAGGCTTCTCATCGCGGTGGCTTCTCTTGCTGCGGAGCTCGGGCTCTAGGTGCGCAGGCTCAGTAGTTGTGGCACGTGGGCTCAGCAGTTGTGGCTCATGGGCTTAGCTGCTCTGCAGCACGTGGGATCTTCCCGGACCAGGGCTTGAACCCACGTCCCGTGAGTTGGCAGGCGGATTCTTAACCACTGCGCCACCAGGGAAGTCCAAATGCTTATTGGTTTTGAAGCTGTAGCTTGATCTCACGTTTTGGAAGCCCCAGACCCGGTGTATCAACAATCTGGGCCCCAGACAGGCCGTCTTTCTCCCGCTAGGCTGAGGTAGAGCCCTCCTCCCTGGCCTTGCTGACCGTCACCAACTGAGGGATGACCCAGAGGTCAGGTCCATGGGCTCTACACAGAGGTCACTGCCCCCCCAGGCTGAGAAGAGCCCTCTCCAGCCTCCTCCATCCGGAGCCCACAGCCATACGTCTGACCACCACTTGGAGCTTATGACTTAGAAAGTTCCGTGCGCCTGCCACGTCCCTTACGAGCCTCTTGAGGCAGGGGGCCCCAGCCCGTCCTGCAGGACCCAGGGAGAACGTGCTTTCAGTAAACGCGAGCTCCTTTTATAGCCCTGAAGCTCACGTCCCCCAGGTGCCTGCCTGGACATGTTCCCCTGGGGGTGGCTTTCCCTTTACAGGCTGTGGGACACTGGGCTTGTCTATCCCCTCCCTAAGCCCCACGTGACTTATTTGTAAGATGAGTGCAGCCACACCAGCGTCCTGGAGACGAGGACGGAATGTGGGACCCGGAGAGGGTGGTGCCCCCCCCACGGTGAGCCCAGTTCTTGCCTGGCGCAGGGTCAGTGAGAGGGGATCCCTCGAGAAAGCCGGCGGCCCCTCGGTCCTCAGCAGCTCCCCCAATAATCCCCTGCTCGAAAGTGTTCAAAGAAATGCCAGCAATTTATTGATTTCCTATATTTCCAAAAAAAGCAAACGCATAGCGTACCCCCCAGGGAAACGGGCCTGGCCAGCGCTAGGTTCCTCCGCAAACATGGAGCGGGGGCGGGGGGACGGGCTGCAGAGCGCCCCACCCTCCCTCCCTGCCCAGCCAGAGCCCCTTCCTCACTGTCCCAGCTGCCCCCGCCTCAGCCAGCCTCCAGGGTGGATGGGACCAGCTCTGCCTCTGCGTCCTGGGAGCAGCTGAGTCTGCGCTGCTAGGTCGGCCCCGCGGCACCGGCTGCCGGTGGCCAGTGACCGGGCCTGTCGTAAGCGCAGGAGGCCCTGGGTCGGGGCAGCGACAGGGAGGACAGGGTCCTCCCCCACTCGGCGTTGGACTGTCCTGTTCCGGATGTCGAGCCCGACGGCGCGCGGCCGACGTGTACTTCACATCCTGAGCTGTACCTCAGCGGGCCCTGTGCTCCTTCTGGAGGAAATTTATCCACAGGCCCCTCCAAGGTCTGCCTCTTCCAAAGTGACAGGCCCAGGTGGCTGGCCTCAGAAGTCATGAGAGAGGTGACCAAAGCCAGGCCTGGCCTGACGGTCCACCTGGCCCACGGGGGTCTGAAAAGCTGCCCATCCCCAAGGCAGAAGCTGGGCCCCGGCTCCTAACCCTGCGGGGGAAGGAAAGCCGAGGGAAGGGGCACCCCCACAGGGTCATCGGCTAGTTCCCTCTCACCCTGACTGAACTGGATGGTCCTCTCACACTGGGGACCCCTAGGCCCCTCTTTCCTCCAGAAGAACGTGAGACAGGGGTGTGGCCTCTCCGTTCACTGACGTATCCAGAGTGCTTACAACACTGCCTGGCTCCGTACGTGTTTCTTTGAGAAACCAGTTCCTCTGGGCCCTGAGGGCTGGCAGAGGGGACAGTCTACTGGCACCAGCTCCCCACGGGCCCTGAGAGAGAGGCAAGCCACCACCACGAGGGGCGGGGAGGACGCGGCACAGACCCAGCGCCAGAGCACGCCTGGCTGCGTGGCCCGTCACCTCGGGTCTGTTCCCCACCCCCTCCCTAGTCCCGTCCTGCTGCCACACCTCTCATCAGGAGGGTCCTCAGTGCAGAGGCTCTGACTGCTGGGGTGAGCGGTGGGGCTGGACGGGGCGTGGGGGGATCTCCAGGCCGGGAGGAGGGAGGACGAGGCAGCCAGTTCCCCTCGATCACCACCAGTGCCGCTCGGCGGGGACGCTGTGTCCTGCCCTGTCCTACATGCAGACCAAGGACCATTTCCACAGCCCTTCTCTGGAGGCCCCTCCTCTACTTCTCATCTGAAATGCACAGGAGTCTGGGGTCTGGGGTGGCCAGTGTCCCTGGTGGGCCTCTTATCACGTCCCCCGCGGTTTGCACAAAGTAGAGACAGAGGGCTGGGGTCGGGGAAGAAGCGAGCGGCTCTGGCTGGGACGGGGGTGGCTCCCCTTCCTGTTCTACCCGAATTCCCTTCCTCCGAGTCTCCTGGGACCCAAAACACTCCCTCGCTTGGATCTCGGCAGGCGCACAGGGCAGGACCCTCCTGGCTGACTCCCTGCCCAGCCCAGCCTGCCCCTCCGCTGGGAATACGAGGACCAAGCTGCCATTCCCTGAACAGCTGCTGGGCTTTGAGCACCATTCTTCCTTCTTTCTCCTGCAACAAGTGGATTCCAAGCCCCCGGAAGGCAGGGGCTTCCCAGGCTGAGCCCGCTCTGACGGGTACACAGCCCGCGAGAATGGCCAGGCCCCCTCTCTGGCACCTACCCTCGGGACAGCCTTCACACAGCGAAGCCAGCGTGCCTGTCCTGGCCCATCCTGCAGATGGCCGCGTGGCACTGGGGGCTGGGCCGCACAAGCGCACAACTAGATCTTCCCAGGAGATACACCGAACCCCGTCAACCTCCCTTCCTGCAGAGCTGCCTCTTAGCGGGGGTTGAGCCCCCGGCCTCACATATTCCCCACCGCGCCCCGCCCCCTGCAGAGGTCCCTGTGGGCCTGGCGCTGGCGTGGCCCCTGCCCCGGCACACACAGCTCAGGACGACGGGGAAGCTACACCCAAAGCACACATTGTCCTCGCCCGTGAGGGCGAGTCCCTCCACCACCGCAAGCTGCAATCCGGCAGCTCACACAGCTCTTTGCAGTTTCAGGTCCTGCTTTCAGCACACGCGCACGCACGCACGCACGCACACACACACACACACACACTATACACATGTATATGTACCGTTTCTCAGCAAAAGAAGTATTGACATCAGATGTAAGCTCCCTTAACTGAAGAAAGGCCCCCCAACCCTCCCCAACCCCCATTGCCTGTCAGTTCCCCCAAGAAAAAAAAAAAAAGAATCTGAAAGTATTCTTGTCATCCACAGCGTCCTGGTTTGCTCTCAGCTGTGGTTAAACATTTCCCAATACCGTGCAGCTGGACAGAATACCCCTCCAGCAAGGCCCGAGTCTTCTCAGCTGGATCGTATCACGTCTGGAAAAGGACAAGGCCTCTAGTGAGTGCCCGCAGGGGGACGGCCACGCCACCGGTCTCGCCAGGGCTGTCTCCCCCTCTCACCACGTCCGCACAGACGTGCCCAGGCCTGAGCCTGGGGTCAGGGTCGCCCTTGACACGTTCATAGGTTGCTCCTGTTGGGTCAGAGCTGCCCCCCACCTCAACCCCCCCCTGGTGGCCAGCGCAGCACCGAACGCCGTGACCGCGTGCATCAGGCATCTGCTGGTTTTGGTCTCCTCTCCTTGCCTGTCCTCATGTCGTTGGAGCCCATTTGCCAGGAGTGGGTGTCTGAGGTCTAAGCCTGCCTTCCGGGGGCTTGGAATCCACTTCATCTGGACTGAAGTTATAGCCCCTACCCCGGCCAGGACCCTCCCTGGGCGCTGGGATTGGGGTCCTGGCGATAGCCGGGGCACGAGGAAGTCCCCTTCAGCTCAGAAGACCCTGTCCCCATCCCTGGCTCTTTGCAGATGGCTCCACCCTAGGGCTGCCTGCCTCTGCTGACCCTCGAGGGTTGACGAGGTCTGGTTTGAGCATCTAAGCCTGGTCCTGGGCTTACCTGCATCAGAATCACTTTGGATGCTTGTCTAACAATGTATTTTCCTGGACCCAGCTGCGGAGCCACTGAATCAGAACTGCTGGGGCTGGGACCAGGTGAGTCTAACGAAGGCTAAGGCTTATTTATGAGCCTTTGTCACAGATATCGGATCTGAGGTTTTGGTCCCTAGAATCATCAGCTGGAAACAAGCTTGTTCACACTAGGCATGTTGCAGAGACCGGAAGGTGGATTATAGAAAGGAGAAGGTGCTGAGCTGTAGAAGCCCAAACCCGAAGCGACACATGGTGTCACTGCAGTCCACGTGAATGGCACCATCCGGGTCGTGCAGTGTGCAACGCACACGGCTGTACCCAGCAGTTCTGCCCAGACCTCTGGCCTGTCGACGCTACCAGGACATCGCACACCCATAACATCCTGTGTGGGATGGTCACTGGCCAGGCAGTCTACACGGCTGTCCTCACAGACAGCCTCACCGTGTGTCCGCTGGACTGGCTTCTGCATCCCTGGGGAGCACCGCCTGGCTCCTTTCTCTGGGACTGGCTGAGGCGGTGGTAGGGGTCCCGGGGGCGCCCCCTGCCCTGGATGGGCCGACTCTCACCTGCAAGCTGAACTTGCTTGGGTAGCCTCTTCTTAGATTCGGGAGGTGAAGTTCCTGAGGCTGCTGGCCCCAGCTAAGGTTCCCAGCATGCTCTTATCGAAACCTTGCTGCGGAGGAGAAACAGGAGCGATATGAAACATCGCAGGACGGACCAGCGTGGGCGTCCACGCGGTCAGAGGCTGCCCCCAAGCATCCTCGAGCTTGCGCGAAGCTCTCTGGACACACTCTGCACGTGTGTCGGGGCTAACACTGGCCTGGTGTGACCAAGCGTGAGGTCACTGACACTCACGAGTTAGTGAGATGGGTCTGGCCTTCCGCACAACGGAACATCCTACGTGCCATCACAGAAACCTGAATCGAGGCGTGAGGGTTTAGCTACCGCTTGTCACTCTAGAAACAGAGCAGCCACCGAAATCAGGTTAGAAAAATTGTTTGTTTCTTCCTCTGACTGGCCCCGCTTTTTAAAAAGATGAATCCCGACAAGAGCTCTTGGCGAGGAGGTCATGCCCGGCGGGGCGGAAGGGTCATGGGCTCTGTCTACCTGTGTGTTCTGCCACCTCCAGCCTTACCAGCCCCGAGGGCATGCCGAGCAGAGGCTGAATCTCACTCCTGTATGTCTCACAGCACATAGCAGGTGCTCAATAAATGCTCTGGAGTGACCGAGGGCGGCCCTTGAGAAGGGGCGCCTGGCTCCAGCCCTGGCCTCTGAGAGCCTCGTCAGCGCTCACTGACCGGTGGGGACACAGGGGACCAAGGCAGGCGGTTCGAAGCCCCGGTCCCACCTGGTCTGGGCATGGGAAACGTGATCACCCCCCCCCCCCACCCCGTCCCCTGCAGGTTTGCAGGCTCTCTCCTGCCAAGCTTGGCAGGATGTGGTGGAAGGTCCCAGAAGAGACGAGTCCTGGGTCCCAGCCCCACTGTCCTCCAACTGGCCGAGTCAAGGCCGACTCCGGGGCCCCGTCTCCCCGGTCTGCAGGAGGGACCAAGCCCATGGCGGCCTCACTGGGGATGCAACAGCCCTATGAAGGTGGATGAGCACTGAAGCACCAGCCCAGTCCCTTTGGGGCTGCGGTCAAAGCTGGCTCCAACTGCGTGGCCCAGGAGAGCCTGACGGGGGGACTCTCTGTGTGTCCCGGGCGGGTGCCGCCTCCCTATCTGGGTGAGCCCAACCCTCGGGCCACCTCGGAGCAGCTGGAGGAAGAGCTCCCTGGTCCTCTCACCCGCCTCCCCTCCACGAGGCCTTCCTGGCAGCTGTCACGTGGCCAAGCCCACCTGCCCAAAAGAGCAGGACAAGGGCCACCACTGGCAGTGGCTTCACACGGCCCCGGCCACCTGTCTCCCCACCGCGCTGGAGGAAGAGCCGTCCTTCTCCTGTCCAGGGGGCTGTCCTCCCACCCCCTCCCCTGCCTGGTCAGGCAGTTCCTGAGCCTCCAAGACCCTGTCCCCACCCCCCACCCCCACCTTCCTTCTCCTCCTTCACCTTCCCTGCAGAAATGTCATTAAACAGGCAGCTTTTTATGCATTCTTTTGTCTCCCTGCCCTCTGGCCAAACTGAGGTGATCAGGTCCCCTCCCATCCCCCGCCCTCCCCCCTGCAGTGGGCCCCATGGGGCTCCCCCTCCCCCCCCTTTGACAGCTATGCCCTAGAGTCACCGGAGACTTCTGGACGCCCAGATCCAGGCCCTTCCTGTTCCCATCTCCCCTCGGCCCCCAGGAAGGGTCTTCTCCCTGCTTCCGCCTTTGTCCCCCAAGACTTTTCTGCAGACGTGCTGCCCGTGCCCGTGGCTTCTCCCACGTGGACATGCAGCCGTCTGCACGCAGCCTGGCCTCTCTCCCCAGGCCCCACACGCGGACCCCAGACTCCACCTCTCCATCAGGGCTCCCTCAGAAGCCCCTGACCCTCCCCCCTTCCCTGGCTGATCCGTTTCTAAACGTAACCACAGGGTCTCCAGCCGGAAGCCCAACCCGCCTGTTTCTTCTGCCCCTGCCCTTCATGGCCACCCTCACCGCTGCTGACACCTCGGTCTAAAGAGCGGCTGCTCCTGAGATGGGAAAGGAGGTCAGTCAGCATGAAGGGCTTCTACAGAACTGGACCCGACCGTGCGGCTGGGGAGGGGGGAGGTGTTGGGGACAGAGGGGCAAGGTTGCCACCGGACAAATCCAGCAGCCTGGTCTCGTGTCCACTCCACCCTGCAGTGCATGCAAGGAGCCTTCCTAGGGCTGGTTTCAGCATGTAACCCTCTCCTCCAAACCCTCAATGGCTCCCCAGCGCCAAAAGCAAACCCTTTAGTCTGAACTTGATTGGGTCTCGCCATGCGGCCCAAACCAGCCTTCCCAGCCAGAGTGCACTCGTGCCCCCAAGTGCGTGATGTGCCTTTGGTCCGCCTGCTTCCCAGTTCGTTCCCAGAAGAACCCCCACCCCCAGGCCTCTGCGGCACTTCCTGGATCTCCTCTGTCCTCCACCCCCTCAGCGCCTCCGCAGGCCCTGGGCTGAGATGTGTCAGCGCCTGGATCCCAGTCACCGAGGGGCTGGCCTCTCCCTTCCTGTGCCGCGCGGACCCGAGTCAGTGGTGGGAAGGAGCGGGAAAGGCTCGCCGGCAGGGGTGGAAGGTGTGGGCCCTTACCTGTCTGAGGACCCCCTGCAGCTCCCTGCTGGACCACATGTCAGCCAGGAGGAGTCGGGCGGCCTCTGCAGCCCTGGGGGAGGCACTGCACGGGTAGAAGTTCATCAAGGGTGAGACTCCAGCAACTTGAGGATGAACGAACACCCTCTTCCGTCCCCCCTCACCTCCTCGTGGGGCGGCCCCTGGGTGCCCGAGAGCGCAGCCCCACGGGGGTCACTCTACACAGCGGGCACAACCCCAGGCCCCTGCCCACCTAGAGGTACCCGGGACTCTCTCTGGGGCCCCGGTCCCACCCCCTGGCCTTGTCCTCGGAGGAGAGGAGCCCGTGGAGCAGACGCAGCTCCCGCACGGCTGGGTCTGCCGCTCGGTGCCTCCCGCTGGCCCACGAGGACTCAGTGTCGCTGGGTCCCCTGGCTGGGAAGTGTGCTGCCCGAGGCCTGGATGCAGGAGCTCGGCTTCTGGACTTCCCTCCTGGTCAGCCTCCCCGCCGCTCCCCCGTGCACCGCACGGCTCCCCCACCCCGCACCGCACGGCCGGCCCAGGCTGCAGCACTGCTCCTCCGCGGGGCCGGGGAGGGCACGGAGGGGCCCCCGTGCTGCCCACCTGCTGCGACACAGGTTGATGACGTTGCAGACCATGTCGCTGGAGAAGTGCTGCTTGGCCATCCCCGGCAGCGACGCCATCAGGTTCCTCACGGTGTAGCAGGTCGAGGACAGGATGTCCTCCGAGTTGCTGGTGTGGCCGGTATGGCTGCTGAGAAGTCTGGTCACCTCTGGGAACACTTGGTTCCCTGGGAGAGAAAGGAGGGGACGGCACGGGGTCAGATGACCGAGGGCTCCCACGGGGCTCCAACTCGGGGCTTGGGACCGTATGGGACCTCGCACGCCCGCGCCCCATCCTCGGGTGACCTGCCCCTTCCCGTGCCCGAGCCTCTCTCGGGCCAGCTCCCCCCCACCACCCCGGGAGCGGTCAGAGGGTAACCTTTTGGTAGGCTCTGGAAAGTGGGGGTCCCTCTCGAGGGGGTGGGGGTGGGGGCTGGCCTGAGCCACACGGCACTCACCCATCACCCTGTGCAGTGCGGGGTGGCGGGACATGTTGCTCAGGAGGGAAGCTCCGGACCGCACCACGTCTGAGTTGCCCGACTGCAGGAGCTTGGCGATGTGAGGCAGGCCCTTCTCCTTCAGCCCGATCAGCTGGCTCATGCCGCTGGACATCTGAGAGAAGGTACGCAAGAGTGAGGCCTTGGCTGGGCTCCCCAGGCCAGTTACCCCAAACCGAGAGACCCCAGAACTCTCTCTCTTCCGTGCTGGAAGCAGAGACAGACACACATTTGCTCCCACCTGGGTGACTGCAGAACGAAGCCCCGGGCAGACACGCACCTGCACCTCACCCGGGGCAGCCTGGAGCCCAGGGAACGAGGGAAGTCTCCGGCCCCTCATTCACGGCGGGAGGGGCCCCAGAATCAACTTCCAGATTGAGCCGGTGCCAGTGGCTGCCGCTCTGCCTGCCTCACCCTTCCCGGCACTAGCTGCTCACGTGAAGCCTCGGGTCGAGGGCACCTGGCACCTGAGGAAGTGCCCACCGTCCTCTGCCAACCTCCCTGCCTTCTGTGGAGTCGGTACATACTTGAGTCAAGGAGGGATAAGAGCGGGCCTATGCCTCGCGGAGGTGCCGTCCAGGTCAGCCCACCCGGGCCGCTGGCCGCAAAGCCATCCCGGCCGTAACCTGGTCCGGGCTGGTGTGGGGTTCTCGAAGACCCCCGGCCTATCCCCTCTCAGTGGGGGGTCCTCCTTTACCCTCAACTCACCCCTGTCCTCTTTCCGCCCGCCCCCCTTCTGTCCTGAGCAAGGAGGAGGGCGGGGTAGCCACAGATGTGTCTCCCATGGCACACGTCTCAAGTCTATCAAGTCCTCCCCCTGCCCGTGGCCTCAAAATCTCTCCCGATCCTGCCACATCTTCCTCTGGACCTGCCCACACCCCAAACCCTCTATTTCCACCCCTGTCAGTTCAGCAAAGAGGAGACCCCTCTCCTACCACAAACACACCCTTCTTCCTGTCCCCCATCCCAGGCCGAGCCCAAGGCCAGCCCAGGGCCGGACACCAGGAGGCAGACTCTGTGGCACAGACAGAATCCAGGAGGGCTGGGTTCCACAGCCCCTGTCCTCCACCTGGGCGTTCCCAGGCGCTGAGGATCCTTCTTCCACACGTCCCCAGTGCCTGGCCCAGAGCCTACGCGTGCCAGACCCTTGACTCAGGCAGGCCCCGGTACATGGGGACGCGGGGAGCTGAGCCCGGGCCGTGGGTGGAGAGGCAGGTGCGGGGCGGGGGCGCTCACCAGCCCCTTGCTGGCGGTCAGGTTCTGCAGGGCGCCGGCGCAGGCCTCCAGGGTGGCGTCCTTCCTGCTCTTGCCCATGAGGTTCAGGTAGGTGCGGATGGCGTTCGAGTGGTACAGCCAGCTGCTGCCCTTGGGGTTGGGCTCTTCCTCAGGAAGGGGGCAGTCGTAGTTGTTGTTCTGGGGACAAGAAGCAAGTCGAGAGGGGCTGAACCCACGCATCCTGCTCCCCCAGCCTCAGGGTCATGGTTCCCAGATGAGGAAGCACCCGCTGCCCCCTCCTCTGTGCACTGCAGCTGCTCCCCGGTGGGTGAGGGGCAACTGTGCCCTCTGCCGTCTCCACGGGGCACAGAGCATCCTCGGTGCCCCGGGCCAGCTCTGCCCCCACCCAGCTACGAGGCTGCTGTGGGTCTCACACCCTGACGCCTCCACCCCTCCCAGAGTCACAGCCTGAACTTGACCCTCCCGGGGCCAACAAGGGTGGTCCAGGGCCTGGCTCCCACCACCGGCACAGTGATGGCAGCCACCGTCCCTCCGCAGCATCCCTCTGCTTCTGGGGAGACCCAAGGGGCTCAGGAGGCGGTGGGAACCAGGACGCCCCCCAATCTTCAGGGGCGAGATGAAGAGGGGGAGAATTTACTAGTCACACAGCAAGAGACACAAGCCTGCAAACAGGGGCCTGGAGCTTTTGGTCTCTGGGGGTCTGAGCAGCTCCTACACCCCGAGCACACACACCCCCAGTGTCGTAAGATGCCAAGGTCGGGCAGGGGTCCATCCCCCGGGACTGGCCTCAGGCTCCAGCAGGGCAGACAGGCGGGGTGCACGAGGCAGTGGGATCCGGGGGACTCCGCGGGAGCAGACGGACAGACGCGCGGACAGACACGTGCGCTCACCGTCATCCTGCCGTTCTTGCTACTGAAGCAGCCGGGGGAGGACTTCTCGGTGCAGGCATTGCGGGCGTTGTGCTCCAGCTGGCGGTAGCGGGTGGGCACCTCGGTGTCCAGGCGGTAGCAGAGGTTGTGCAGGGTGCACATGCAGTTCTCCACAGACTGGGGGCCAAGCAGAGACGGCGCTGAGCCTCTGCTCAGCCCCCGAGCGCCTGGCTCAGTCCCTGCTGCCAAAATCCCTCCAACGAGAGGGCGGGCCCCTCGGGCTGCCCTGGGCCAGCACAGACGCCCCCACGGTCCAAGAAGTTCCCAGTGGCAGCTGCTCCCAGATCTTTGCCGCTTTCCTTCCGTAAACCCTCCCGGCTCGGGGGCGAGGCAGCAGATCTGCCCTCTTAATGTCTGGCCCTGCTGGGGTTTGGGAGCCCCTGACTTCCGGGGCCCGGGGTCACCCTGGCGGAGGCGGTGTTCCATCCAGAGCGGAAGATCACTGTGCTGCCGGGGCCACCCTGAGCAGTCAAGTGACAGGCTGTCTCCTGAAGCCGGCTGTCACTTCCAGGGGAGGGAGTAGTAGGAGACAAAATCCCTCCCCAGGGAAACCGTGTGCAGGACCCAGGGCCCGTGATGCCCGGCCAGCCCCCTGGGGACTGCTCGCCAGTCTCCGTCCTGCCGTGCGGAAGGACCTCAGCCTCCAGTATACCTTCCTGCCCCGATGTCCCCTTTCTGTCTGTCTGGGCAGGTGTCCAGAGTCCTGGGGGGGTGGGAGGGTGGCTCTACCAGGGCCTTTGGGGGCGGCAGCGGACGCTCACAGAGAGCTCGCCCTGAGCCAGGAGTTCCCTTCGTGTTCTGCTTATTAACTGAGTCTCTAAAACAACCCCCGAGGTAGATACGATGTGGACTGAGGGACAGAGATGAGGGAAGTGTCACAGTCGCAAAGCCTCTAAGTGCGGGAGAGGACCTGCCCCTGTAACCACTGCTTGGGCGCCACCCGCCAAGGAAGGGTCGGGCTGCTCGGCATCCACACGTTCCCTCTGCTGGCCAGGCTCTGCGTCCCTTCCGGCCACCAGGCCACGCCTTAAAGGCTCCCAGGAGCGCAGACCTGCCCTGTGGAATCTGGGAGAGAAAAGTACCAGGACCTGGAGTCCCAGGCCGCCCTCACTGATTGGAGACAGAGAGGAGTCTAGGTTCAGGGGTGCCACCTGGGGCCACGCTCACCTTGTCGTCACAGCGGCCGGCTGCCACACATTTCTGGATATAGGTCATGAGGGAGTCAATGAGACCCGTGTAGTTGCGCATGGTCTGGCGCCCCGTGTCTGCGGAGCTCAGGTTCCTGGCAGAGGACATGGGGCGGGTGGGGAGAGGGGGGGACAGGTGGGAGGGGAGGAGATGCAGCGGGGAGGGGAGGGGGGGAGACGAGGAAAGGAATGGGTGGGAAACAGAAATGAGGGCCAAGGAAGGAAAGAGAAATCGTTCAGCAAATCCTGCTCAGTCCTGGCTGAGGCTGGGAAGGGGTCTCACTGGGACTCGGCTCCTGGCTGAGGCTGGGAAGGGGTCTCACTGGGACTCGGCTCCTGGCTGAGGCTGGGAAGGGGTCTCACTGGGACTCGGCTCCTGGCTGAGGCTGGGAAGGGGTCTCACTGGGACTCGGCTCCTGGCTGAGGCTGGGAAGGGCTCTCACTGGAACCCGGCTCTTTTCACCCTTCCTGCCCACCTGGTCCCCAGGCCCGTAACTTTTATGTGTCCAGGGCTCCGTGCCGCTGGCAGCCCAGGCACACACCCTGCCCTCGTGGCACTTGCTGGGCAGGGGACTGGACGTCCCTCCCCGCGGAAGCTGTGCTCTGCCCCCAGCAGCGGGCTCACTCCCACCCGGGCAGTCTGGGCCCTTCCGCCTGGTGCAGGTGGGGTGTGACTGCTACCACCCCACAAAGTCCTCGATTACCCTGGCTCTGCCTCTGCCTAGCCTCTCTGCTTCCCAGAGGCTGCCGCCAGGGGCGGGGAGGGAGGAGCCCAAGCCAACTGTACCCCTGTTCTGGGGCTCCCAGGAGTTGGGGAAGACAAACCCCGTCAGAGTGAGGTGTGACCCTTAGGGGGGATCTGCTCCACAGTTCCACCTCCATACCGCACCCCCCCACCCCGGAAGCAGCGCGCCTAGGTCCCTCCGCCAACAGCCTCCAGGGCCTTTGCCACACCCTGGGGCAGAACTCAGGGAACTCTGGGCAGAGCAGTGCCATCTTCACGCCGAGGAATACGGCAGATGCCGTTCGCACCCCAGCCGGGAGCCCACCAGCAGACCTGTGTCTAAAAATGCTCAAGACAGCACAAGGAAGGTCTATTTTGTGGTGTGGAAGAAGGGGAAACAGCTGTGCCAGTTTAGCTATTCAGATCCAAGCCTTTCCACTCAGATCCCTAAGGAAGACCCCCTCAGCAGAGGTGGTGGGGTCCTGAGCCTCCACCAGGCCCAGGGAAGCTGGGACGCAGCCACATATGGGAGGCCAGGCTGGTGTCAGCCCCCTGCCCCGCTGAGCCTGGGCTGAGCCGGGCTGAGCTCCCCGCCCTCACCTCAGGCAGCCGGTGGCATTGAAGAAGACCTCAGCGTCCACGGCTTTCTGTGGCACGTTGCTGTTGCCATCGCACCAGCCGGAGAACGGGATGATGACCCGGTCCGTCAGGACGGGCAGGGCGTCCGAGATCAGCTCCTCCTTTAGCTCGTCGGTGGAGGACAGGTTCCAGAGCAGCCCTGGGGGTGGGGACCGCCAGGGTCAGGAAGACCAGGGACCCACTGCTGGCTGGACACCACCTCCCGGACGGGCCTCTGTCCTGTGAGCATCCCGTGAGCCCACTTGCCCACGTTTCAACTAGACGGCAGGCTCTTGAGGGCAGAGCGTCTAGAGTTCTCTGTGCAGGTCAAAGTTACACACAGGGAAGCTGATCAAAACACGTGTGACTCATCCATGTTTTCTGATACCAATGCTAGCACTCAGCATCTTCTCACGGCCTCTGCTTTCCACCCAAAGGTCAGCCCAGAGACTCTTACTGGCTCTGTATGTGGCCCCATCTTCCCCATCCCACTCCAGGTCTCCTCAGTCACTTCTGTGCCCTGTGTGCCCCCCCTGAGTGCTTGCTGGCACAAGCCTTGGATACAGGCGCTGACGACCTGTTGACCTGCTTGCTCCCCTTCACCTGCAAATCCCAGGGTCTGCTGAGTACGGGTCCTGCCTGGACACCAACCCTCCACTCCCTCCCTCTATCCCTCACACATAGATGGTGGATGGATGGACATGGACAGATGGATGGAGGGACACAATACCCAGGGTCACCAGCTGGACACGACCAACTGGCCAGCACCGGTCCCATGGGACTCCTGGGGTATCAGCCCGAGGCCGCCCATGCCCCACCCTGTCCCGGGCTGTGGCCGCCCCACTCTCTGTGGCCGGGCTCCCCACCGGTCAGCTGCTTCTGGATCTCCGTGCAGCTGGTAGTCCTCAGGAGGTTGACGGCCTCGCGGATGCCGCTCTGTCTCTGAGTCTCCAGCTTGTTCGTGGTGCTACGGAACACCAGGTTGCGCAGGGCCCCAGCCGCGGCCTGCTGCACGTTCTGGTTGGAGCTGCGGAGAAGGTCCACCAGCTTGCAGATGCCGCCCAGCTGGTACACCTGCGGGACAGGGCGCCCAGCGCCGGGCAGGGCGGTGAGGCTGGGCTGACGACCCTCCACTTGAAGCAGCTTCACCCCAACCGAAACACCCAGGGCGGCCGAAATAAACAGGTAGTGCAGGGTGACAGTGACCGGCCAGACGCGGAGCAAAGGCGGGACTTCGCCGCCAGCTCTCTCGCACCCCAGCCGGAACTCCCTGAGCCCCTCCTCGGGAGCCTGGTGTGAGGACCGGACGGGAACACGCATAGAAACACACTTCAGAACCCTAAGGCGGGGAGACCCCCCTGCAAACGCCTCCTCGATACAGCAGGAACTGGAGGCAGACGGACCCTGCCCACTCTAGGAAATGCATTCACGGGACTGCACCCTTGGGCTGACAGCGGAGGACTTGATGAGTCCTCCCTGCCAGCCACGCTTAGAGGCACAGACAGCCCTGTTCTCCACCACAGAAGCCTGGTGAGAGACGATGGCACCACCGAGGGACAGAGACAGAGACAGAGAGACTGAAACAGAGAAAGAGAAAGAGAAAGAAACAGAGAGAGGCAGAGACAGAGAAAGAGAGAGAGAAAAAAACAGAGACAGAGACAGAGAGACAGAAACAGAGACACAGAGAGACAGAGAGACAGAGAAACAGACAGAGACAGGGACAGAGAGAGAGACAAAGAGACAGACATAGAGAGACATAGGCAGAGAGAGACATAGAGACAGAGACAGAGAAAGAGAGACAGAAACAGAGAGAGACAGAGACAGAGAGAAAGAAACAGAGAAACAGAGAGAGACAGAGACAGAGAGACAGAAACAGAGAAACAGAGAGACAGAAACAGAGAAAGAGAGAGAGAAAGAAACAGAGAGAGACAGAAACAGAGAGAAGGGATAGGGGGAGGAAGTTGAAGTGGAGGGAGATGTCCCTCCTTAGTGGAATCTGAGGAGGGGTCTCTTTGGAACCCGTGGCCGTCACCAAGGGTCTCTTCCACAGCCAACAGAGGAAACACGGCCGAGTGGCGTCCCCTCCACCAGGGGCTCTGCTCCCACAGAGCGTTAAGATGCCCGTTCTGATCTCGGGCAGTGCCAGGCCCACTCCCGGGCCGCAGGCAGCTGGGCTGGGGTAGAAGGAGCCATCGGGCAAATGCCCCCACCAGCTCACGTGCAGGGTCAGGCTGCCCCACCCAGGCTCCACCCAGGCCACTTACCTGCTGCTTGGCAGACTCATCCTGGAAGCAGGTGTGCTGGATGTAATAGGCCCCGATGGCCTGGCACTTCTTGTCCGGGGAGGTCAGGCACCGCACGGCCTTGGGGATGGTCAGCCCGCTGCACTCAACGTCCTCGCTGCAGATCCTGTGGGGACGCGCGGCGTGGGGTGCACGAGGGTTACGGGGGCTTGGAATCCCCCTTGCGTGCCGAGAGCCAGAACGAGGAGCCCCAGGCCCCGCTGTGGACAGCTCCTCCAGGGGAGGGGGAAGGCTCACCCCGCCGTGAATGCTTGCTGGGACAAGGCCCTGTCATAGGCTCGTGTCCAAGCAGCAAGTTACCTCTGCCCTGAGAGAAAACTCTGCCCTATTCCTGAGCGGAAGCTCTCCACCCACTCTGCCATCTCTCATGTCTGTGCCTGGTACTGGGAAAATGGAAGAGAATGGCTGGGGGCCTGTCCGTCTATCCATGCCCTGCCATCATCCATCCCTCCCTCCCTCCCTCCCTCCCTCCCTCCCTCATCCACCCATCTTCCCTCCATCCACACATCCATTTATCCATCCATCTATCCATTTATCCATCTTCTCTCCATCCATCCATTACCCATTTATCTATGCATCTACCCATCCCTCCATCATCCACCCATCTTCCCTCCATCCACACATCCACTTATCCATCCATCTATCCATTTATCCATCTTCTCTCCATCCATCCATTACCCATTTATCTATGCATCTACCCATCCCTCCATCCCTCCATCATCCACCCATCTCCTCTCCATCCATTCATCCATCCATCCATTCACCCACCCACCCACCCATCCATGCATCCATCTCTCTTCATTTCTAAGTCTAGCTAATTCTTCTAACACAAAAATTCTCACACCTACTCCTTGTTCCATCCTTACGGCTACTGCCTTCCCTCTGACCATGGTCACCCTCGCTGGGACTACAGTGAGGACCCCGCAGCTGGTGTCTTCTCCAAGCACTCCCAGCCGAAATGTTACACCCCTTCCCCAGGTAAGCAGTCTTAACACCGTTCACTGTGTTGTCCCCATCAGCAGCTTCTCACACTGCAAGTTCAAGTCCAAACTGCTTAAACTGACATCCAAGGGCATGTGTTAGATCGAACCGCGCCAAATGGCCGATAACCAGCTTTTCTGAGCTACAAAACTAGAACACTCATATTCTAGCCCAATAGTCTGGCTCTGCTGTGTCCCGTACACTCTCCAGCCCTAATGTGGGTCTGCTCCAGCAAGGCTGCCCTCTGCACTGTGCCCTGATCAGGGCTCAGGGGTGCCTCTGTCCCTTCCCCTCACCATCCCCGTGACCCACTGAAGACCCACCACCTTCCCAGGGAAAGGAAACCTCTCTTCCAGGGCCCACACCAGCTCCCAGGGTGCTGACTACAGGCTGCCTCCCCAGCCGCCCGTGTCCTGGGTCCCACAAGACAGCGGCGACAGCTCCTTCTTGGCACCCAGCCCTGCCCCCATAGAAATCTTCCCAGCGTTTCTAGAGGAAGAAACATGCCTCATGTGTACCAGCCTCATGCCTTTCCATAGCAGGTGCCCGACTCCATTTCTGGAAAGATCACCCACGGGGCAGAGCTCTCCAGTCTCCCCCAGCCTCACTGAGAGATTGTCGCCCAGAATCTGCCAGTCGAACGTCACCTCCAAGTGGCCTGTCACTCACGCCCTCCATGGCTCACCTGACCCTGTCCCCTCGGGGCCTCTGGTTTGGGGCGATGAGCCAGGGCCAGGCGCTGCCCTGGTCAGTCTCCATGGGACAGAGGCTTCTTAGTCCTCGCGCAGAACATCCTCAATACCCCTTACGGCCTTCGAGTAGCCAGGAGAGGGCCGGCTTTATAACGGCTCTGCTTATGGGCGGGACAGCATGGTGAGTAGGGGAGGGCACAGGGTGTGGCCTCGGCTGTGTGGTCTTGGGCGAGCTACCTAATGTCTCTGTGCCTGTTTCTCCTCAGGTTCTAGCCTGGAAGGACTCTGAGGGTTAGAGATGAAGATTGCAAGGCTCGTGGGCTCCATGGCAGGGGGTTCATCCTGCAGCCGCAGGATGGCCCTGGGCTGTCGCTCTCTTCACGGCTGTCTCCCCGCTCTGACCACAGACCACACATGCTCAGTGAATGTCAAGTACATGAATAAAGGACCACTCAGTGGTGACAGAGGACAGCTCCAAGGTTCATGGGGCTCTGAGCCCTGGAGGGCAGGCCTCAAGACCCTCGAGACCCCGTGGCCATCCCCAAGCCACCCTGTGCCCAGGGCTCTCTGTAGGACTCCCACTTCATCTCCTGCATTCCCACCCCTGGCACTAGATCTTACCAGTTTTTATGACTTTTGCCCTGTAAGATGGACCCGGCTCTTTCCCATTGCTGCCCCCAGGGCACACTTCTTTCCTTCAGAACGTGGGGAGAGGTTTACACGCCCAAGCCCAGGGATTCTCAAACCCTGGCAGGGTCTCCGTCTCCCGCAGGCCGGTAACGCACACACCGTGGGCCCCTCCCAGGGTTTCTGAGCTGGAGGTCTGGGAGGGCCTGACAGGAGTGTTTCTCACAAGTTCCCCGGTGACGCTGAGGCTACTGGCCAGAGAAGCACGCTTTGAGAACTGCTGGCCCAGCTAGCTTCTGATTCTCCTCCCCTCGTTCAGTACCCGTGACCCTTGAAAACTCACGCACTCGACAGGTTTGCTCAGTGTCTCCACGCTGAGAACTTCCCGGGCTAACGGTGTGTCTCCCGTGCCCCACGTGCCCCCCCGCCCCGCCGAGTGACACTCACTTGGAGCTGGCCCTTGAGTGGCTGAAGGACTGGTCCTTGGTGCAGGAGATGGGCTGGACGTACACGGGGTCCTGCCTGGAGGTGCAGGAGGGCGGGCGCGCCGGGTACTTCTTGACCCCCTTCTGGCCGCTGCAGGTGCTGTAAATGCTGTAGCGGTTCTGGGCGGTCTTGAAGCCCTTGCTGCCCAGCGTGCCCTTGCGCAGGGTGCCGCGGGGGTCGCAGTAGAGGTCGGGCTCGCTGCGGCTGGCCTTCATCTTCTGCATGAAGCAGATGTCGCTGCCGACGCCGGGGGAAATGCAGCTGCTGCGGGGGTACTGCCGGCCCCAGCTCTCCATCTGGCTGTAGGAGCTGAAGCGCCTGTTGTCTGCCTCCCGCTTAAGGGTCCCATTGTAGATCTGGCCAGAGAAGGGGAGAGGGGCTCAGCCGAGGGTCCCGACCCGGGATCCAGCCCCCCGCTGCCCCCGCGATGACGCTCAGAGAAGCCTGGGGTGTTTGGTGTGGAGGGAACCGTGGCCAGCGTCTCAGACTACTTTTCAAACTGCAGGCTGTGACCCGTCACGGATTATGAAATCAATTTAGCAGACTGTGACCATCATTCTTTTTAAATGGGATTGAGTAATATATACTGGAATTAAAAATATCAGAGTACGTGCAGTGCAGGTAGCAAATGGCAAGAGGCATTCTAGGGGGACCCCTCGAAGGCCAGAGGGGGAAAATATCCCGCTCCCTGGGCCTCCTGCACCCATGGAGGCCGGCCCGGGGCTGCAGCAGGAGTGCAGGGCGGCCTCCTAGGCTGTGCCCTCAGGCTGGCAGCAGGGGAGAGGTGGGCAGACAATAGTAAACTTATAATAATGAGGCGCCCCCAGGGCTCTGTGTGAGCCCAGCTGGGGAGTCAGGCGCCCTGGGAAGAGCCTGCAAAGCCGGAGACCTGGTGGGAGCGAAGCCGTCACAGGGCCGTCCGAGGAGCTTTCCCAGGAGCTCACGGGCGGTGGGTCTGCCTGCTCTGACTTGTCCCGAGACTAGAGGATCAACATGCAGCCTGAGAAAATGCCTCCGCACAGGTGCCGACCTGAGACTCAGCTTTGCCAGGGTGAGCTGGGGCCAGTCCAGCAGCCCACAGCCTGCCCGCCCCACCCCGTGAGTGAGCGTGTGTGTGCATGTGTGTGTGTGCGCGTGCATGTATGTATGTGTGCATGTACGTACATATATGTGTGTGCGTGCGTATGTACGTATGTGTGCGCGCACGTGTGTAAGTGCCCACACACAGGGGAGTCGCCGGGCGTCTGGGAACTCCCCTCCACTCCAGATCTAGCCACCGGCCCTTGGCTGGGCCCCGTCCCTCTCTGCAGGGAAAGACTTTGGAGCAGGAGACCGCCTGTGGGTCACCTTCCGTCAGCAGTGACACCCAGTGCTCAGAAGACACCCACTGTCAACCTTGGCCAAGGTGCTCTGGTCAGCTCCGCCCACGCGGGCAGCTGTGCACTCAGGCGGGCAAGGCGTTCACCCCCAAACTGGGTCAAGCCAGCCAACTCCAAAGGGAACTGGTGTGTGGGGCAGGGTAGGCACAAAGGGACAAGAGGCAGAGGTCAGAGGAGCGGGCCGCCGTCTGACCGTCCTCAGTGGGCAACCTGCACGGCACACGAGAAACACGCAACTAGGCCTCCAGGCCTCAGGCTGGCGGCCACACCCCACCTTCCTCTGGGGGAGGAAGATGACATGGCGCCATGGAGGGAAGGCTGGACCCCCCTGGGCCCCCCTGGTCCTCAGTGATGACACTCCTGGTCGTCACCCCAGACTGTGACTCCGGAGAGGCCCCACGCTTCCCCGGCCCAAACCCAGCGCACGCACCATCCTGCTGGCGAAGCTCAGGGCTTGCTCTCCTGCCCTGGCCAGGGGTCGGGGGGCGCTGCCCACAGGGGCCGGGGTGCCGGCTGTGCTGCGGGAGGTCAGGTACGGGCAGGCAGCGGCCCCGCGGGGCAGCATTTCTCAGCCACAGCCGCGTCGTGCACCCCACCTGGTTCCTGTGGCAGGGCCTGCCGGCGGGCTGGCAGTGGCCAAGCCAGCTGTGGATGAGTCTCCCGCCCTCGGGACCTTTGCTGTCGCTTTGACAAGCGTGAGCAAGGGCTCCTCTCGGCCAGGCACCATCCCCTCCTAGTGCACAGGGGGCCTAGGCTCCCCTCCAAGGCGCAGACGAGCCCTCCCAGAGCAGGCGGCCCGTGGCCTAGCTGACGCCTGTGCCCTTTGCCCCTTTTCTCCTATCTGCCTGAAATGTGCATCTTGGTTTCTTCATTGGTAAAGTGGCATCATTGTGCCCAGCGTGCAGGGCCGTTGGGAGAACTCGGTGCACGGATGTTTGAGAGGCGCTTAGCACAGAGCGTGACGCAAGTGCCCCTCTGACGCTCAGACTCTGGGTCTTGCCGAAGGAGCTGCCGGGTGGGCACGGGAAGGGGGAGGAACCCAGGCAGCCAGGAGCGCCTGGGAAAGGGGTGCACGCTGGCTTCCAGGGCCCAGGCTGCTCTCACCCCGTGGCCACAGAACAGCCTCCATGGGTTTCAGAAAAACAGAGGAGACTGGTCCACCCAGATGGGCGGCTTTATGATCAAACAGCCTGGTGGTGTTTCTTTGCATGGGCAATGTCGGCCTTCAGGCCAGACAATTCTTCACTGTATCGGATGCTCCAAGCATTGTGGGATGTCTGGTGCCCTGGCCCCCAGGCCCTAAGTACCAGTAACACCTCACAGCCACTCTGACCAGTGAGAACACCCCACACGCTTCCAAACGCTGCCTGTGGATCGCAAGTAACCGCCGGACCAGACCAGGGAGCGAGGCAGCACGGGATGGCGCTGGCCAGGCCGGGGCCCGCTCCCACACTCAGACAGTGATCTGCTGGCAACGTCCTCTGCTGTGGCTACAAAGGTCACACACACACACACGCACCCCGTGGTCTGGTCATCTCATGCTTCCTTGGGAAACTCTGGCCTCGCGGGGGATGGCCCACGGGACCACAACATGCCAGAGGTGAGATACTTGATTTCCCGGGAGCACAGCCCACCCCTCGGCCAGAGAGCAGGCTGGGCCGGGCAGCCTCAGGGACGCCTGGGCAGTGTGTCCAGAGAGACACATTTCAGCACCTGGAACCATCCAGGGAGCCTCCCGGAGCCCCGCCCTGCTCTGCTAGTGACTTTGGTCTTATAATCCATTTTCTCTCCCTCTCCCCTTCCTTCGTGGGAAAGGGGAATTTTGCCCCCCACTGAGTGCCCTCACCCCTGCCCTGGGCCCTCAACATAATCTCTCTTTCCATCCCTCCTGAAGTCAGCAAGCTCGCAGAGGCCAACCCTCTCATTGGCAGGCAAGGAAGCCGGTCCGACAGGGCCACTGGGGCAAAGTAAAGCAACGGAAGTCCGGGACCCGGGGCCTCAAAGCACTGAGTGCGGGTGACCCCCGCGAGCCCCCCTCGGTCTGCAGCAGCCAGGGGTGCACCAGGTGGGCCCGGATGAAAAGAGGGTCTGTGTCCACTGATGAGCCCTTTCTGAAACCAAGCTTCGCCAGGCAGGCAGGGCCGGACAAACCTGCTCCGGGCGGACACGCCCGGACCCTCCTGCCCAGGCGCGCAGAGAAGAGTCACGTCCTATGCCCTCCTGTGAGAGCCAGCGCGTGGGCCACTTCACGGGGTCCTCGCCCTCGTGGCCCAGGGAGGGGGCTCCTGAGAAAGGATCCGGATTACAGACGCCTCAGGGACAGACCCTATCGGCCATTTCTCTGCACATGTCACCCCACTCAGCACCCAGCCGGGCCCCTGGGGCAGCAGGCAGACAGCAAGCCTCCCTCCCCCTGGGAGTGCAGTCGGGATGGCACCGCAGCAGGTCACAGGCAGCAGGGGGTCTTCCCACGCTGCGTGGTGGCCCGGGGGTCTGGAGGGCACAGGTCCCCTCCCAGCAAGGGCTCCCGGGGGGAAGCTTAGGGCCCAGGGTGTGAGGGGCTCCCCCGGGCATGGGGCGGCTGCTTGCTCGGCAGTTTGCATCAGCGTGGAAACCACCGGCCTGAGTCACCAAAGGTGGGACCTCGGCTGGGGGGAGTGCCGGTCCTCGGCACCCCCCCCCCCCCGCCCCCACCGCCGGGCACCGCTCCCTCTCCGGCTAGGAGCAGGGGCTCCGCCCTGGGCCGGCCCGCCCCTCCTTCCTCAGCACGCGGCTTCGTGCGGAGCGTGGAGGACAGACGGAGCAGCCCCTCGGCTTGGAGGCCCTGCTGTGTGGGCCCGGAGGAAGCTATGCGGGTACCCTGGCCAGGGAGTCCCTCAGGGTGGGAGGAGCTGCCCCAGAGAGTCCGTCACCCGCACCCAGTGACCAGCAGATCCCCCGGCTTGCGAACTGGACAACACTAATGGAGGCCCGGCTCCCAGGCTCGGGGGAGGCACCACAGAAATCTGAAACTGAAATTCAGTGCCGGGGGCTGGGCATCTTTTATCACCTGAATGTTTTTAATATGAAAAAGAAGGTAGTTCTGATGTTCATTCTGAGAGTAGATTTCACCAGAGAGCTGGTTAATAATGGCGTGTCCCTTATCACCTCGTAGGGTCGGGACTGAACTCCCAGTGACCAGGGCAGGAGTAAGAACTGTTGTGGGTAATTCAGAAAAGTTTTCTGAAGTATCTGGACCATGAAGCCCAGGTAGAGAAGAGCCTACGGCGCTCGGACTGCAGCCTGTGGGCCTTTCACGGAGGTACTGCTCTCTCCAGGGACAGAGGCCACAACTCTGGGGAAAGAAGCCACCTGACCTCCTGGGCTCCAGGCTCCAAGTCTGCCTCTCAGGCCGGGGGCAAGGGTCAGGCCCACCGTGGCTCCTGCTGTTACTGGCGACAGGGCGGGAACGGGGGGCACAAAGTGCGTTTGTGTGCCCCAGCACCTGGCCGAGAGCTGGCCTCCATGACATGTGATGTCTGGAAATACAACGGTGCCAGTTCCAGCACCCAGCACCCAGCTGCTCCAGCATCCAGCACCCACCTCCAGCACCCAGCACCCAGCTCCAGGACCCAGCTCCCAGCTCCAGCACCCAGCATCCAGCACCCAGCTCCAGCACCCAGCACAGCTCTAGCATCCAGCTCCCAGCTCCAGCACCCAGCTCTGCCTTCACATCCTGCTCCCCGTTTCATCAGTAATCTGTGGGAGAAACTATTTCCTGAAACTCTGTTCTTGGACCTCTCCCCCTGCACACCTGAGACGTGGGTTTTTCTCAGCTCCTGACCCGCCAGGATGGGTTTGTGGGACAAGGACCTCAGGTTTTCTTCGTGGAAACCTTGGGCTTCACTTTGGGAAGTACCCCCTGGCAGGTGTCTGCCTTTCAGAGGCAGCTCTCAACAGTTCCCAAGAGGCAAAGGATCCCTGCACCTCGGCCACCTCTCTCATGGGCTCAGAAGTGTCCAAGGCACGGTCCTTCTGCTCCCCAGGAGCCCCGTGTTCTGTGGTCACTTTGGAACCCAGAGGCCGACCCCTTCTTCCCCGTGATGGTTCGTCCTGGGGAGGGAAAAGTGAGGGCCCCTCCAAGGTTCCCACGTGAAAGAACTCCTGGAACCTCGAGGAAGTGCCAGCTTCCTGAGACAGCAGACCTGAGCGTCAGGGAGCTCCCGCTGGGCCAGGCACCCCACCTTGTGCAGGGAGACTGGGGGTGCCCCTGAACTGCCACCCGAGCCCTGCGCCAGGAGGCACTTACCAGCCATAAGAGGAGGGCCAGACGCTGCAAGACGGCAACATCCTGAGAAGCAGGTTCTTCCTTGGCCAACAAAGAGCTCCTTGGAGACTCCTTGGTGAAAAACCCACTCCCACTGAGGAGACAGCCAGAAATTTCACAGGAAGGAAGGGACGACTGGCTGGACCCTCCAGGGCTTGGTGACACAGCCCCGACTGGAAGACGAGCCTGTGTGCATGTGTACACACACACTCCACGTGCACACCCGCCTGCGTGGGACACACATCACTTGGCTGGGGGTGGACTCAGGCGGGTAGGTCTTTGGAAGTGCCTCGAGCTTATCCTAAGAACCCCACAGCGGGCCTGGTACTTCACAGTTTGTAAACAGCCCTCCCATTCAACCTCTTGCTGGAACCTCACAGCCTCCGTCCCCCGCCTGGCCGAGGAGGTGCCGGGACAGGCAGCAGCAACTGCATTCTCTCTGAGAGCACCTCTTAAGCTCGGAGAACTTGAGGCTAAGACGGGGTAGACCCTGAACCAGGACCCAGGGCTCTGACCTTCCTGGTGTTCGTCCTCCAGCCACTTGGCCACCAGACTCTGGTGACATGAGTGAAGTCTAAATGGCCCAGAGCTTCTGCAGGACAGGCTCCACTACCACCTTGGGCTACTCGCTGGCCCCTCACCTAGAAACCCCTCCCCAGAGCCCCAGACACAAGAGATGCCTGCTCTTCCTCTTTGGCTGATGGTGGGAAACGTTTAAGAAGAGTGCGGCTGACTGGCCGTGTGACACGTGATAAGGCTCTACTGCCCACAGAGCCCGGCTGGAAGGCCCTCTGTCCTGAGAGACGCCTACGGGCGAGGCGGCCTGTGATCACAGCAGGGCTGGCCGGGGGGGGGGGTCTCGAGAGGGAAGGCATGGAGGAGTGAGCGCGGGCCCCCATGCCCTGCACCCACGCTTGTTCCTGGAGCACACAAGCTGCCCTGAGACATCAGGACATCACGTCAAGACTGCCGACTGAGGCCGAGCCCGGAGTCTCCTGCACTAAGACGAGTCGTCCTGAGCTTCTTGGGGCTCTAGAAGCTGAGCCACCTCCGTCCCAGCCTCGGGGGCAGTCAGAGGGAGGAGAAGGGCCTGCCCCGAGCCCCCCAGCTCCCTCCAGGCCTCCTCCCATGGCACCTGGCCCTTCCCCCAGCTCTGTGGGCCTCCCAGAGCTGCTTAGGGCTGCGGGGAGATCGGGAGAGCCTGGGGTCTCCTACCGACCCTCCCCAGGGGCAATTGATCCTGCAGGGCTTGGTGCCCGGCAGGCCCTGGGTTAGTACAGAGGGCCACAGACCTTGGCCGGAAACCTCATCTTTAAATGCTCCATTCAAGGGATCTCCCTGGTGGTCCAGTGGGTAAGACTCTGCGCTCCCAATGCAGGGGGCCCGGGTTCCATCCCTGGTTGGGAACTAGATCCCACATGCACGCTGCACCTAAGAGTTTGCATGCCACAACTAAAAAAAACAAACCAAAAAACATGCCACAACGAAGATCCCGCATGCCACCACTAAGACCTGGCGCGGCCTAAATAAATAAATATTAAAAAAAGAAAAAGAAAAGAAAAGATCTAAATGCTCCATTCAAAAAGGCCTTCAGCTGGGCACAGGGCAGTCACCGGTGAGGGGAGGGGAGCCACCTGGTCACCTTTCTCCTTGGCCCTTGTCTCTACCTGACCTGCTGGACCAGCTTTGGGAAAATTACCCTGCATGACGAGCTTATGACCCAGAACCCCCCCAAGTGTGGGCCAGGCTCCATCAGCAGTCGTGAGGTGACTTTAGGGCATTTAAGGGCACAGCCAATAAGTAGCACTGAGGCTCACAGAAAACTCCTCTTTCACTTTGATCTACCGTGAGGAGAAGATCCAGGCTGGTGCCAGGATGTGTCTTTAACATTTGCCAACCTCCCTTTCTGGGCAGAAAGATAAAAAGCCTTTTTACCCATTTGGAATTAAACAATGATTTGTTTTCCTTCTATTTATTGTTATTGATTCTAAATTATGGTAAGCCTTCTTTTATGGCAAAGGATACCTTTTTTTTCTCTCAAGTTACTGATACAAAGTTTCTTTTCAAAATGTATGCACTGAAATTTAAAAGGAAGTTTATTAAAAATGAGTAAATAATAATTGGTGTGATGATTTTGTAAAACCTCTGACAGCAGAGATCAGATGAAACTCTGTTGCCTGCAGTGGCCGGGGTCCCCTCCTGTGACACTGTGACCAGGAGCACAGGGCAGGGGCCCCAGAGGTCGGGTTCTAGTCCTGGTTCTACCCTGAGTGGCTGTGCAGCCTTGGGCGGTCACCTCACCTCTCTGAGCCTCTCGGTTTCCCCAACTAGAGCCAGTGCTGTAAGGCTTCTGACTTTTAGTGTCGTTTCAGCCCCGCTGGAGTCACACTCGCCCTTCTCCCCAGCCTAACTCAGAGCTTCGGAACAAACCCAGGAGGCCGTCTTCACCCCCACTCCGGGCCACGACCTTGTGCAGGTGTGTGTGTGGGGTGCCCCCTGCTAGAGCCCCCAAAGCTGCACCCCTCCCCAGCTGTGTCTCCACCTCCTCCTCCCACCCCCGCCCCACTGGATTTTCCTTTTCAGCTAAGTTTGCTCTCCTGCGGCTGGAAGTCCTTGGTGGCGGCATGCCAGGGCCGGGCCCTGGGCGGGGAGGCTGAGCCTCACCCTAGGGCGGGGTGAGGTCCTCATCCACCTACGGGAAAGGCTGCTGCATTTGTCAACGGAGTCTGGTGACAAAAGGCAGTTGCAACCAGAATAGAGGCCCTGGACGACCTGCCCAGGGCTTTGTTTTGGCGGCCTCCTTCGGGGCCCCTCCTCCCTCCTGGCTCTGGAGCCCTTGTCGCTCGCCCACCGGGCAGGAGACAAGGTCCTGACTCTTCCTCCTTCTCCTCGTGTCCCCCGACACCCCACGCAGAGCTGACTGGGCTCTGGACCCAGTTCTGCCCAGTCTACCTGTGAGGTACCTCCCGGGCAAGCCCCTGCACTTCTCCATAGCCTGACTTCCCTGCGAATAAAATCGGAATAACAGGAACTAGTTCACCCATCTGGATCTCACAAAGGTGGAAGGATCAGGTTGGGAAGTGGAAACAGGATTACCTTGTACACGTTCAAACCGCTCCATAATTCAAGGGGTTCTGAGGACTGGGCTTCCTCCCACTGACAGCCCACCAAACATGAAGGTGGCGGTCCTGGCAAAGCCGGCACTTGCCTGCTAACCCAGAACCCCAGGGCTCCGTCCCCAGACCTCCAGGACCCTGGGGACCAGGGCTGGAGCTAGGGAAGAAGGCGGGGTGGTCACTTGGTCCCACCCACCAATGACAGACCAGGAGACTGAGGCCCGGAGAGGGTTAAGGAGCTCGTGCTGCAAACCCCAGCATTTCATCACACCCTCTCTCACGCTGGTGTCTCGTCTGTTAGTTGCTTTTGTTTTCTTTTAAATAAATAAATTTATTTATTTATTTTTGGCTGCATTGGGTCTTCGTTGCTGCGTGCGGGCTTTCTCTAGTTGCGGCGAGCGGGGGCTACTCTTTGTTGCCGTGCGGTGGCTTCTCTTGTTGCGGAGCACGGGCTCTAGGCACGCGGGCTTCGGTAGTTGTGGCACGTGGGCTCAGTAGTTGTGGCGCACGGGCTTAGTTGCTCCGTGGCATGTGGGATCTTCCCGCACCAGGGCTTGAACCCGTGTCTCCTGCATTGGCAGGCGGATTCTTAACCGTGCACCACCAGGGAAGTCTCCTGTTAGTTGTTTTTAACTAGCGCGTTAGGGCTTTCAAGTCTTGTTGGCTCTTGTCAAGAGTTAAAAAAAAAAAAAAGGCAAAACTAAAACTCACTAATTTTCTTCTGGAGCGAAATAAAGAAGTTTGCAACTGTCCTTGATTCTTCAAATCTTCCCTCTAAAGTTTCAGCGGCTCTACTGTGACACGCATGTGAGAAGGAAGGTGGGAACAAAGCAGATCACAGGGGAGCCTCCTTCTTGGGGAAAGACGCTGACCGGAAGTGACAGGTGGATTAAAGCCAAAGGAAGATGTAAAACCAGGCTCGGTCCTCTCTCAGAGGAGGGGGAACTCCTTCCCGAGCCCATCTGGGAGGGGCCCCTGCAGACTGTCCCGGGCTGGCAAAGCCCAATGCTCCCACCCACCAACCACACAGTGGCCACACTGAGTCCCCTGCACGGACGGACACGTCTCTCTGGACATTGCGACCAATTGCCCGCCTCCCTCCCCCACAAGGGTCCACCAACTGGGACAGTGACAGGTGACTGCCCTCTCCTGGGCCTGGCCTCTGGAGCTGCCCTTCTCGGAGTGATGCCTGTGCCTTGTGGGCACTCACAAAGGACAGCCCAGGGGCTACGGTCCCAGCTCCAAGCCTGGCAGCACCCCTCTGCCCGCTCCTGTCGGCTAAGGGCAGCCCCCAAGCCCAGCTCCCCGCCTGGAGCCCGTCCTGGGACTCCGCTTGCATTGATCTGCGGGCCGGGTCCTCTCCCTTCACCGGCCCGCAGTGCTGACTTCTCTGCCCCCAGGGAGGACATAAAACACAGGACGTCAGAGCCGAGGAGACAGTCTTATGGTGCACCCGGGGCCCGGCAGGGATGGAGGGCCAGCAGCGGTCGCTAGGCAGTGCTGCGGAGCCCCACGCCCAGGCCAGTGGCCTTTCCTCCACCTCACCCCTGGCCTCTAAAGAGTCCCTGCTCCCCCCAAATCTGAGCCAGGAAGAGCAGCCTCTCCGAGACGTTGGAGTCAGCCCTCAGTGAAAAGCGGCTCAGAAGGACGCTCCGGCCCGGGGCCAGCAGGATCGTCCGGCACGGAAAGCAGGGCCACCCCATGCACATGGCCACTCCGAGGGACACCCCGACATGGGCGTATGAGTTTGAACAGAGGGGATGTCTCCAGCCTCAGCGATGCCCAGCCGGGCGCTGCTCCTACAGGGAGGGAGCCTGGGCGGGGGGCCGGCCTGCGGCCCCCACTCCCTCGCCTCCTGTCTCGGACAAATTCTGTCCCTCGACAGCAGCATCCTCGTTGGGCGAGAGCCTGGGGCTCGCGGGACTGGGTGGGGGTGAGTCACTGCTGGCAGGGGGACGCCGGGCTGGCAAGCACGACGATCACCCCCTCTTCGTAGGGCAGGTGCATGCGTCCCCTCCATCCTTCTCTCCCCAGACTTTCCAGACGGAGGGCAGGCACCCCACCAGAGAACCCAGCTGAGAGAGGGGAGCAGGGCCGGAGGCGGGGCGGGGTTTTTAAGCACTGGGAGTTACCGGCCCACCTCCCCTCTGTAGAGCTAAAGGAAATGAGGGCCTACCAGCTCTCCATCCTGCTGCAAGGGTTAACTGCCTGCTGTTTCCCCGGTGCCTGGAGGTGCCCAGATGAAAGCGGGGAGGTCATGCAGAAGCCCTCACCCACCTGCAGGCCCCGGAGACCACCGTGAGGCCCAGGCTGTGGCTCCCGCAGCTGTCCAGAGGAAGCTCTCGAGCCGCACAGAACCCTGAAAAGTCGGGGCTGAAGGGGTCCTTGGCTAGGTCTAGTCCAACAGCCTTGCTCCGTGGATGAGAAAAGGTCTCAGGAGGTGAAGACCCCCCCGGGTCCTTCCCTCCGCTTGTAGCAGCCAAGCTGAGACCAGAATCCAGGCCTCCTACCCGATCAGGTGTGTCCTATTTACAGCCCCGACTGCCCTTCGAGATAGGAATTCTCACCTATTTCAGAGATGGGCAAGCAGCCGAGGTTAAGAATTTGCCGAGGGTCATCCAGCTAGCTGAGGGCCCAGGGCTGGTCCCTCCACACCACCTGCCATGGGAGGGGTCTGTGTTTATTGGGACCTTTCTCTGCTTTAAGGGCTAGAGTCCCGCCATTTTCTCTCCGGCAGCCCCTCGGCCTTGGGCCCTGCCGCCTGCAGACCCTGTGCACACATGGCTCACCAGAGCCTGGGTTCCCATGCCCCACGGAGCTGTGCACAGCCTCAGCCCTCTCATCTACAGAAGAGGGCCACCCAGGTGTCTCTGGGTCTGGGGTGGGCAGGACCAGTCCCCCTCAGGGAGAGGGTCCCCAGCACGTGGTCCAGGAGACCCTGTCGTGATGGGATCACCAAATACTGACATATCGGTTAAGCAAGTACAGCTGAGAAGAGGCTGGGAGGAAGATTTGCTAGCGAATCCTGGATTTTTTTTTTTAAGAATTTTTTTTTTTGGCCTCCCCGTGCGGCATGCAGGATCTCAGTTCCCCGACTAGGGATTGAACCCGTGCCCCCTGCAGTGGCAGCTCGGAGTCCTAACCACTGGACCACAGGGGAATTCCCTGAACCCTGGATTAAGGCAGAGAAATGGGGTCAGTGACCAGAATGAAGGCAGAATTTCCCCTGGCCGTTCTCCTGGGGAGTCTTGACCTCTGCCCCCGCCCCGAGCACTGGGCTGGTGTAACTGAGCACGGTGGAGGGATTCAGCACGATACCCCCACGGGACACCCTGGCCCAGACCGCCTGGCAGCTGCTGCGCGCGTGGGATCGGCTCCGGTGGGACGCTCTAGGCCCGTCCATAACCAAAGCACATTTCACTCCACGTGACGCCCAGAGGCACGTAAGCGCTCTAGATGTGCTTCTTGATTTGTAAATAGGAAAACCATTTGGGGCTGGAGGCGGTGGAAAGGGAGACCCTCCTCTTAATCCAGAACCTTCCCTGGACGCTAAACTGTCCACCTGCCACAACGTCATCCAGGACAAACCCACGTGCTTTCAGTGATTTCTCCTCCCTCCTCCCTCACCCTGCTGTCAGCCGACCCAGGGGACATGTTCAAAGTGCCCCGTACAAGGACCTCAGGGGGGCCGTCAGCCTCCCTTTGCTCCCCTAAAGTAATTCTGCCTCGGTCCCCAACCTAGGACAGGGGCACTCAGGGAGTCTTGTTTTTATTACAGGGAATGAGTGGAAATACACCCTGACCTGGGGAACGCCAGGTCCAGCAAATAAAAATGCAGGACATCCAGTTAAATCTGACTATCAGGTAAACAACAAATAACACTGTGGGACCAGTATGTCGCAGATATTGCATTTCTTTATGTTTGACTTGGTAGCCCACCCTGACCCCCACGGCTGAGTGGCTCCAGCTTGAGTCTAGGAAGGAAAAAGGGGCCACTGCCCTGCGTCTTTTATGTGAGGCTGACTCATCAAGGAAAGAGTAGGCTTGGCTGGGGGACGGAAGGGGGGAAATGAAGGGATCTGAACTCATGCGTCTGTTCCAAGTCCCCAGAACATGCTATAGTTTTAAAATACTGAGACTGCAAAAAAAAAAAAAACACACCAGAAAACATCCCATAAAATGCCCAGCAAAAGAGCGCAAAAGGGCTGGATGTGCCCCACCCTTTGCACCAGCTCACCTGCTCCTCCCTGGGCCTCTGGGCATCACTGACCAGCAGATACGGTCTCCGAGGACCAGGAGAGAATAGAGAACAACTGGCCAACGACTTTCTCGGGACCAGTTCTTCTTTTCCTTAAGCCCCTTGATGCTTTTTGTGTGTCAGACTAACTCTGTTTCATTCTATGACAAAACCGTCTATATTCAATTTTCTTATCTTGTGATATAAGTGATCATAGATTATAAATAGTAGGATGAGATATATCTCATCTGTTTTTTTAAATTAGAAGACTATTGCTGAATTAGAATATAAGGTAAAATCATAAGGTACCACCACTGTTTCTCAAACATTCTTAGAACTTTCTTTTTGGAAGTGCCCACAGACCCTTTGCATACTTAAATAAAATACATAGTCAGCGGTGACCAGTCTTTGTTATTTGAAGTTGATCTGATATTTGAAACAAGACAAATCTGAGGAGTGAGGCTCTCAGAGGGCTTAATATCATTTCTGCTCAAACGCAGGTCCTGACAACACACAAACGGGGCTGGTTTTCTTAGATGGCCCCTAAAATGGCACTAACAACAATTATATTTTATAAAAAATAATTTTTTTAGAGGTTCCAGAAACACTTCCAGCAATGGCGGCACAGCTGGACTCCTCCAGCTTAGCAACCGACACCTGCATTCGATCTGTCTGCGGTCCTCCCAGGGCAGATGGAGGCTCCTCTGAGGAGGGGCCGTGTGCCCTGTTCCCTCCCCCTGCCCTCTGCGCTCGTTTCCTGGGAGGGGGGGCACTGAACTCCCCTGGCTCAGCTGTGCCAATCCCTGGGAAAATCCCATGGCACCCCTGTTGCCTTGCCCCCTGCCCCCCTTCCCCTAAGTCCTGACTAGCGGTTCCGCCATCGTGGCTGACGTGCTCGGCTCCAGCATCAATCCTTCCACCCATCCGCCTCCCTCCACCAAAGCCCCGTGTCCCACAGCCCCTCCTGAGCTAAGCGAGCCGGGACACGTGCCCAGGCAGCTCCTGACTGAGTCACTCTGAAATCCCGCCGGCAGAGAGAAGGAGCGATGAGGGCTGGGCCTTGGGGTTCGGGAAAGGAGGGAATTCTCACCGGGCGTCAGAAAACAGTCACAGGGAGGGTGTAGGGGCAGCTGGGAGCCGGTGAGGATCGAGTTAATGGACCAGAAGCAGTGCTCAACCCAGCCGCACACAGGCTCTCCCAAGAAGGCCCTCAGAACGAGTTCCCTGCAGGTCCTGGTTACAAATCTCCACATGTAACAACCCCTCACTGCCCATCTGATGACACGTCCCGGTTAATGTAACACGTCAACCCCTGAGTGGAGGTGAAGCACGCACAGATGAGAACACTGATACCCAGAGAAATCAGAGCTTGATCTAAAGTCACAGAGCCAGAGAGCAGCAGAGGCCCGGGGCGGGAACCCAAGCACCAAGTTCTGACTGGGCAATGCAACACTGTAAAGACACATAACATCTGCGCGGTCAGCACGATTACTCATCTGTCTGCTGGTCCCGTCCAGGCACCTGCCCCTCCTTGGGTCTCTCCTAATCCTTTTCACGGGCATTACGAAGTCATCTTCTCAGATTCTGCCTGGTCATCAGTCTCTCTGTCAAAGCCCTTTACTCACATCTACGCCTGGTCTGCCCGCCTACTGGGCTCAGTCAACTGTCTTTATCGGTTATCGGCACTGAGGGGATCAACTGACATCAAGAATCGGGAAAAAGGGAGGGAAATAAATTCACAGCAGACCTAGTTAAAGCTGTGACGAAAGACAGATCCTCCCAAATCAGCCCCAGTGAGAACTTACGTAGGAAGGAATCCAGTGGAACACAAGGAACACCTCACTCATAAACCTCCCACCTCTCTCCTGCCCGGGACCCCGACGTCTGTGAGCAATGTGGACTCAAAGCAAAAGCTGCTAAAACCTGAGGCCCAAGCAGACGGAGCCCAGAGTCCCGTGGAGAAGCGGCCTTTATCCCCAGCTGCACAGGCCTGAAGGGCCTCAGAGAAGGATTTCCAGAACAATATAGGCTAATGCTGAAATAAGCAAAACGAAAGGGAAGCCACAGGATTTGCAGACCGGGAGAAAACCTGGGTGTCACCTAGCCCGACACCCCGATTGTGGAGTAGAAGAAAACTCCTGCGTGGGCTTGTGTGGTTGAACCAGGGCATCTGCCCTGGTGCTTGATGGAGAGTTAGGGCTAAAGAAATATTTGTTCAGTAATGGGTGGACGGGCATAGCGGGATGAGATCACACAGAAAGACAATGACAGGGCCGGGATTAAAGGATCTAGGATAATGTCTACTCATGCTAATTTAAAAAAAAATTCTTAAGAATGATTATAATCAGGTTGGTTTTTTTTTTTTCTTGTTTTTTGCGGTACGCGGGCCTCTCACTGCTGTGGCCTCTCCCGTTGCGGAGCACAGGCTCCGGACGCGCAGGCTCAGTGGCCATGGCTCACGGGCCCAGCCGCTCCGCAGCATGTGGGATCTTCCCAGGCCGGGGCACGAACCCGCGTCCCCTGCATCGGCAGGCGGACTCTCAACCACTGCGCCACCAGGGAAGCCCAATCAGGTTTTTTTTTAATGCACGTTATTTCGTTTAGTCCTGACAACAATCCCCAGAGGTAGACTGTGTTATATCCATTTTACATGTGGGGGAACTGAGACCCAGAGGTAGAAGAATCTCGCCCAAGGTCATGTGCTCGGCAGTAACACAGCTAGAATCTGAACGCGGGTTTGTCCAACTTACAAACTCAAGCCACACTCCCCCCTGGGCACACATCCTTGGTCATCAGCACATACTGAGGAGAGGGTTCCTTCGGGATTTTTCTAGAAACATCTAACCTATACATGACTGGACCACGAGAATTCAAACTTCTTTCAAATCTATGATCAAATCAGATATATTGGGAAATGGACTTTTTTTTTTTAATATGATGTTTTCTTTACGCTTTTTCTAAAATGTTCTCATCTGAGCCATTCAGAAATATCCAGTCAGACAGGAGGCTGCAGTGAGAGCCACGTGTGAAATGATGGCCAAGCAAACGGACCCGGTCAGAGCTGGGGGGCCTCCCCTCGGGGACCCTTCCCACCCCGCACCACTGTCTCGGCGACCAGGACACGCCTTCTCCTCCATGAGGCCTGAACCCACACCCTGCGGGAAGCAGCTCCTTACCGGATAGCCCCACGAGCCGTTCCCCGCCTGGAACTTCGAGTAGTAGCTGCTCCGGCCGGTGGTCCCGCAGGTGTTGTAATTGTCGGCCAGGCCATCATACATGGAACCTTGAGGACAGGGGCAGGGGTTAGGACATTCGCTCCCCACAGCCCTCCTGCCCTCGGCGTCCCCTCTGCATCTGGTGCCCTGCGGCCCTCGGAGACCAGGGCTGAGGCCTTGGAGGAGGAGAACGGGGAAGCAGCCGTCTGTTCACCTTCTCCCTCTCTCCTCCCGGCCCTCCACAGCCAGATGGCTGCAGGGTCAGCTCCGAGGGCCTCGGCCGACCCCTTCCTGGGGGTCTACCCCTGTGGCCGGGGGTGGGCAGACACCTACAGGCCAGGAGTTGGCCTGGAGGGCTTCAGGCCCCCGTCATCCCGGTCCAGGGAATCACAGCTCCGAGTTCCACAAGGACGGCCTTCCCACTCATGGACGACAGCCCGGAGCTCCACACGGCAGCTCCAGAGCCTCAGGGCCGCAGGGCAGCTCCGCAGGGTCCGGGGCCGACGCCACGCGGGACTCTGGTCCCCGAGCCCAGCTTTCCGCCCCCTCCTGCATCTCCCAGGTGCCCCAGCTGCTGCAGGGGGAGCGGCCACCAACCTCAAAGGCCCGGTGAGGATTAATGAACTGTCTTCCGAGTGCTTGGGGGCCCACAGATGACAGGCTCCGGGGAGGACAGAGTGTCATTACTCTTATTAAGGGTAAAGTGGCTTTGGATTTCAGAAGGCAGCCTGGACGCTAGGCTCCTTCACCGGATGGCTGGGGAACCCGAAAGGACAGCCCAATTCTTCCCGCTGTCCTGCTGCCCTTGAAGCGAGGCTGACAGTGACCTGCCTGGGGCTTTGCTCACACCGTGTCCCGTGCCGAGTCTGCCTTCCTTCCTCGGCCACAGCCACTGAATCGCAACCGTCTGTAAACCCAAGTTCAAAACCTGCAACCGGGCCCCGCCCAAGAGGTTGTCCTGCTGTCCGTACCCCAGGTCACATCCTGCCTGGTGCCCCATTTCCTAGACTAGGAACCATGGCCCCATGGCCTGGGCATCCGGAGCAAGGGTGGTCCTACACTCTTACTAAGCGATGGTCCCTGGGGAAAGTCGATCCAGGGAGAGGGGGTTGACCCAGCATCAGGGGAAGGGTCCGGCCGGGATCCCACCTGGCTCAATTCACCCCTCCCCATTGGCTGTGCTCCCTCAGACTCCCAAGCCTTTGGGGGTGAGCGCTGGAGTATCTGAGGTGGGGGGAGAAGACAGAGCAGAGGGGCAGCTTTGGGTTGTGGCAGATGTCCCTGCCTGGTGCCACCTCCTCTGTCCAGAGCCAGGTGACCCCCAACAGCTCACAGGAGGGGCAGTGTCCCTGATTCTCCATGCCCCCCATCACAGAGGATCAACTGGCCACTGGGGCTGCCGGCTGTGGCACAGACCCACTGTCCTGGGCGCCTAGTGGTGCTGGAATTGGTCCTGGCTCCGGCATTTGGGCAAAGCACTTGCCTTCTCTCGGCCTTGGCTTCCTCTTCTACAGACAGAGGGGTTTGGCTTCTCTGGACCTCAAGGTCCCGTGGTTGTGTGATTACGGAGACTTGTGTCTGGGCATTCAGAGAAGCCTGACCTCTCTTCTCTAGAGACAGGGCTCAGCAAGGAAGAAGTTTGGGCATCAAAGGCTACATCACATCACCACCTCCTTTGCTGCCTGCCTCAGGGTCCCCCAGAGGTGCCCCACCCCAGAAAGCCCCAGGCCCAGGCCTGGCTCCAGAACGGACGTCCCTGAGGCTCTGAATTGCTCCAAGCTCCCTGGCAGCTCATGCCTCTTCCTTTCTCCAGAAGCTCTGGAAAAGCTGCCTTTGTCAGGACGAGTCTGGAGGCAATCTCATGGGCGTGGACGCCCAGAACTCGCTCTCACCGAGAAAAGGGGCTGCAGCCGACAGCCAGCATCCCATCCATCTCCCCTCCGTCCAGCCCACTCCTGACATCCCTTCCAGGGCAGGCCAAGGCAGGGTTCACCTGGGCAGGGATTTCTCACCCAAGGGCAAGCGTGGGTCAGCCAGCTGCTTTGGATGAAAAATCTGGGGTGGTGACAGACACAGAGTTATGGGAGAGGCGTCTCCAGGAGGCTCCGTGGAGGGCAGGCTCCCACAGAGCCTCCGCCCTGCTCGGGAGGGAGTCTGTCAGCAGTGATGTCACTCGCCCTCTTGGTCATCAGGTGAAGCATATCCTCCCCGACACCCTGCACCTGCCTGCCTCCCTCTCATTCTCCACTGTGCGACAGGTGGGGAGTTCTCTGCCGTGGAGGCAGATGACCTCTGGAGTACCTTATCATTCCAAGGCCAGTCCCTGTGACCCAGGGGGCACTGTGGTGATGACAGGTGTGGGCTGTAACTCTCACTTCTGGTTGGGCCAAGGCCTCCAGGCCCTTCCAGGCAGCTCCTGAAGGCATCTCCCCAAGATCACCTGCAACTGGGGGTCAAACTGCCTGACTCCCACCATGAGCTGCTTGGCTTGGCCTCCTTGTGAGAATGTAGCTGCCATCACACCAGCCAGCACTGCTTCTCTGGCAGGAGGCAGCTGCCCTTGGGCCGAGGTTTCGAGGGTGGGGAGTCCAGACACCTCACACACTTGCAGTCACACCTTGCAGTGTGCCAGATACCCGAAGGGGTGCAGGCGGGAGGCGAGCCGTTTGTGAGACTGTTACTCCCACAGCAGAAGCGAGCGCTCCCTCTCCTGACCCTGGGGGGTCTGGTTGGGAAGTACCGCCCTCTGAAAGTCAAGTTCAGCAGGAAGAACATGGAGCTTCTCACTGAGAGTGATGGGACGGCTCTGATGACCTGCACTTCTCCACTGGCCCCTTGACCTCACTGGACTGTCACTTCTAGGAACCCTTTCCTGATGACCCCCACCTGGTCCCCGTGCCCCAGGCTGCCTGTCCTCTCAGTGCAGGGTACGGTGAGGTACGGTCCCCCTGCCCAGCTCTGGTGCCTTGAGGCTCAGTGTTCCCATAAGCGCAGCAGGGGACTGGGGTCCTTGCCTCCACTCAACCAGGCCCCCCTCCCACCCAAAGAGGTCCCTGGCGGGTCGGTGAACCGGGGAGAGACTGGAGCCAGAACGCCCAAGGCTATATGCTCAGGGAGGATTCTTGGTCCAGAGGTGGGGAGGGAGGGGGGTCCCAGCACCAGTTTGCCCCACAGTCACCCCACCTCCCGGGAAGCACTGCACCCGCTGTTGTCGCTGGAAGGGCCCATGGGCCTTTCCGTGTGGCCCAACTGTGTGTCTGCCTCGAGGCATCTGCCCTCCCACAGAAGCCCGGGGTCAGAGAGCAGAGGTCTGCCTTACCTGTGGACCAGCATGGCCGGCCGCTCCCTACGCTGCAAGCCTCACTGTGGGTCATTGCTCCGGGTGACAAGCCATCTCAGAAAACCCACCCCGCACACGGCAGCACCCCGGTGCCCCTTCCCTTTGGCCTTGCACGGCGGCCTGACTCTCCCTGTGTCACTGGGCAGCCCTTTGTCAGGACCCCCGGGATTCCTTCCCCACTGGGATGGATGAACCTTCGCAGGTATGACTCATCCTTCCACCCCCAAGCTTTCCATGGGTCACACCCGCCACGCCTGAAACATTCCTGCTCTCCTTCTCAGCCAAGCCTCTCCCTGGAGCCCAAAGCCTGCACAAAACCAGCTCCTCCTGGAGAAGAACCACCTCCCACCCCGGCGCCCCAACTCTCCCTCGGAGCCGTGTCAGCACTCGGTCTACCTGCTCGACACAGTCTGTGCTGTACATTCTCTGTGTGTGTCTGCTGGGGGCGTTCTCCACCCACCCCGACCCAGGACCAGACTCACCTGGAGAAGGCCCTCGGGACACTGGCCAGCCTGGCCAAAGGGCTGCCCCAGGGGCAGAGGTTGCCCGAAACGCCTCTCCTCCACCCCAGTCTCCCCACACCCCCGTCCCTGCCCCTGCTAGCCACAGGCCCTCCCAGAGAGGGAACCTGCGTCTCACAAGGCTCCTGCCTCTTCTAGCTGCTTCTGCACTTACATCTGTTCCTTAGCACAAAAAGCTTCAGAAAGGAAGCCCACTGTCTCTCGGCCTCAGAAACGCCTTTACTTCACCCCCTAAATCCGTCCCATCCAGGGTGCCCAGCAGGGTGAGGCCCACAGCAAGAGGAATTTAAATTAGACAATAAGGAGAACTGTCGGAAGAGGGCACGGAGATGTCTGGGACCCCAGACTGTCCCGCAGCCCAGCTCCTGCCCCTCGAACATCGCAGGGGATGTTCTGCCCTCCACCCAGGCCAGCGGGGTGCTCGTGGACACGCCGCCCTGTCCTGGACGGGAGGAGTTCAGCTCCACCCCACCCGACACGCTGGCGCAGTCGTTGCCCTTTCCTGGGCACGCGTACAGAACGGAAACACCAAAGCACACCGGGGTGTGTCCAAACCCAGCTCTGCTGGTAACCTGCTTCTCCTCCTCCCGACCTGTGTGTGGCCATCACTAAGCCTACGTGCTGGACTGAGGGCAGAAGCGTGCTGGGGCCTGGGCTCAGCCCCCCGAGGGGGTCCAGGGTAAAGCATCGTCACCAGCAACTACCACACTAGATGCCCGTCCCTGTGTGTGTGTGTAGAGGTGTGTGCCTGTGACGGGGGTGGTGCCCACAGGGAGTCTCTGTGTGAGGCCAGAACGAGGATTCTTGAACTTTGCTGCATATCAGAACCGCCTGGGAGCCTTTAAAAGTCCACACGCCCGCGCTGTCCCCATACTAACTGAACCGGAACCTCTGGGGGCCGGAAATTCCCAGACTCTTCCGACGTGTAACCATGCTCAAGGACAGTGCTTTGGAGGATGGTTTTTGGGGATCTGATGCTTCCTGGAAGGAAACCGTGAGGGCCGTGTCTTGAGGGGAGGAGCTTTTTTTGCAGCTGCGGACGGTCTGGGGAAACCGTCTGCAGAAGCAGTGAGTTATCCATCTATTTCCAGGGAAACATCTGGAGATGATCTCACCCCGCCTCTTACAGTTGCACAGACCCAGAGAGGGGCAGCCACTTGCCCGAGATCACACAGCAGCTGGCAACAGATCAGAGAGAACTCAAGCCTCCTGACACCAGCGGGACTCCTGCCGCTGCACAAGCGCCGCGAGGCGGGCCGCGTGTGAATGCGCGTGTGCGTGAGGACACGTGTGTGTGCACAGCGGTGGGTCTACGTGTGCATACATGCGTGCCTGTGTGGCGTGTGCCTACAAAGAGCCTCACAGGAGGCTACCTTCCATGGAAAACAGTCCTCCATTTTGTTTTGTTCAAACATCACAGAACTTCTACGGGTCATACCCTATCGCAGAAGTAGCTCCCAGAGTTTTAAACCTAGAACAAATGGCTTATTGATATTTACAATTCCGTGTGTGGGGAGAGGAATTTCTTTTGTTTTGTTTATTTGTTTTCTAATCTCTGTCAATGAGTTTAGCAAAGGAGCAGGATGTGGTGGGGGAACACCCTGGAATACTCGGCATTTTTGCAGGAGTTGTAACAGGCCGGTGGAAATTCTGGCTAAGCCCTCAGCTCCTAGAGGAGGCATTGTGAAGAAATGAGAACTGGTCTGCTTGAAGTTTAACTAAGATGTTTCCCTGCTGGGGCAGGCCTAAGCACAGACACGTACCTCCTCCCGTCTCAGTTTTGGTCCTGAGAAAATAACCCCAGCCTGTGGTCAGGGCAGGACACCTTCCAGGAGAGTAGAGACAGCAGAACCTCCCAGGGTGGAGGGTCACGCCGAGACACAGCCCCCCATGAATCCAGGGAGCCGGCCAGCGGGGCCCTAAGACAGGGTCTTGGCTCCCCTGGGCACAAGTCTGCCCCCAGGAGGGCCCCGGGGAGCAGGACACCTGTCCAGCGCACCCCACCCCCACCTCTGACCATCACAGGTGGGAAATGGTGCTTCTGAGAAGAATGGAGACAGAACCTTCGGGCCCAAGGCTGACGATGGCTCCCGGGGCAGTGGGCAGAGCGCGTGGGTTAAGACTCCCTGGAGTGATGTGTGGAAGGCAGACGGTTCCACCGAGCTGTGTGTGTGTGAGTGTGTGCGTATGTGTGTGTGCGCGCGCGTGTGTGTCTGTGTGCATGTATATGTGAGGGTGAGTGTGTGTGCGTGTGTGTGTGTGTGTGTGGCAGCAGCGGCTTCGGACTTGGATCAGAGGAGATTTGGGTTCAGCTTTAGGAAGAGATTCCAAGCGGAGCATTAAGGGCATGAAAATGGCAGTTGTCTCCGCTTGGGCCAGACGACAGCGCACCAGTCCCTCACCCCACGGCCCACCCCGCAGCGGCTCCCCGCCCGCCGCAAGGAGGTCATGTTTCCCAGCCCTGATCTCCGGCTGGGCAGCCACGTCCCCGGGCTCCTCCCGCTGCCCCACGGGGACCCTCGGGAAGCGTGGGCAGCAATGCTCAGGGGCCCCATTCAGGAGAAGATGGGTGGGCGGGTCCTGAGCAGCCTCCTCCTGCGGGTCTCCAGGCCCCAGAGAACCCCTCCCTGTCCGGGGACTGCCTGACAGGGTGGGCCATGCGTCTGGGCCCGTGTTTTGGGGAGGGCACGGCAGAGACTGGCGTTCATGCCAGGCTTCTCCCACGCGGTCCCACACCCAGCCCTCGGCGGCTCAAGGCCCCTCCCTGACAGGATGGAAGGCAGCCCTACGGGCTGGCTCCGAACAAAAGACACTCCTACTGCCAGGATCTTGGGTGGCTGACCCCTGACTGTCCTACAGGGCTACAGGGAGAGGCAGCTCCTCTGCGGTCAGTGGGGGCGCACCTGGCCTTCTTCAGGGCGGGGGCCCAGGAGAATCAAAGACCCCAGAGAAACCTGCTCTTCTCTCTTGGGCAACTGAAAGAGAATTCGAGTCTGTGCAGGGGGCGAGGGGGATGACCTGGGGTGTGGTCCTTTCACAGCCGCCAATCACCCCTCCGGGGACCAGAGCAGACACATGGAGTGAAACCAACAGGACAGAGAAGGACCAAAGCAGGGAGAGGCAGTCACAGAACAAACGGGGGACGCCTGGGCGGCGCTGGCGAAGAGACAAAGCCGGATAAACCAGAAACACCAGCTGCAGGTGGCCTGACGGCCTCTCCCAGCTACAGTGCCGCTGGGGAAACTGGTCAGAGCCAGGGGTAGAGGGGACATGCCTCCAGGGTCAGCCCTCAGAGAGGGACGCACTAGCCATCAGAGTCCGCCCCTGCCTGCTGACGCCCCCGGAGGACCTTGGGATGGAGAAGTGGAGAGAAGAGGGATGGATGTGTCACCCACAAAGAGAGAGGCCAGGGGCACAGTGCCCAGCCAGCGCCCCATGGGGGAATCAGAGGGGGTGTCTGGGTCACCGGGGCTGGTCTGAGACTTTTCTGGAGCTGTGAGCCTCAAGCTCAGGCCAGGGACAGAGCGGGAGTGGGGTGGGGACAGGTGAGTCTGCAGCAAGGGAGAGAGGAGGTTGGCTTGAGCTGTGACTGGGCTGTGGCCAGGAAGGGCACTTTGTTTCCCAAACCTACTTCCAAATAAGGCTGGAAGCAGCTACCAAGGCACCAAACAAAAGGGAAGGGGGCAAGCGCTCTGGAGGCTGTGATCTTGAGTGGGGGTCTGGAAGGAGAGGAGTAGGGGGCCCAGGCCAGGGTAAGGGGCACAGCCGCACAGACCTTTGGGTTTGGGGTGCAGGGGAGTCCTCCGCCAGCCACTTTCTCCCCCTCAGCTCTACACGGGGGCCACTTGGGCGGGGGCACAGAGGTTGAAATCGTGAGCTGGTGTGTGTGTGTGTGTGTGTGTGTGTGTGCGCGCGTACGCACGCGTGTGTGGGAGAATCGGTGAGGATTTCATCCCCTTTGTCCCCACCTCTTTACTACCCTCATTCTCCCCGCTCTCTCATGAACACCTGACTTGATCAATATATCTTTTTTTCAATAAATAAATCTTGGATGACCTGTACTGGTTTGCAGTCTGCAGCGTCTTTATTAGCATTTAAATAAATAAATAGAAGGTGCCCTGATCTGTGTGTAATTCTCACTGGGAATTGTTTGTATGAAAGCGTTTGGTCTAAAAATCCTCCGCAAAGGGCCCTGTCAGGTATCATACCTTCCTCCTTGCGTTTCAGGGGTCCTACCCCTTTCTCCTGGCCGCCCTCAGGTGGGGGAGCTTACCGTGGAAGGGGGAGAGGGCTGGCCAGGCCGGCACCTAGATGGACAAGTGCCCACCACGAGGGCCCAGCGAGGCGGGGGGTCGAGGGCGGGGGATTCCCAATCTTGGCCACAGAATTCCCTAGTTGCCCCTAAGACACTTGTTTCTAGGCAAGCTGAGTGGGTCAGGGCGAATCCCGTGGGAAAGTGGGTTTCTCTCAGCCACGGGAAAGAGGGCATCCTGGTCCCCTTCCCGGCCTCAGTTCCCAGGGTCCGCACTGGCCCGGGGCGACATTGGAACCACACATGCCTCTTCCAGGTGCGAGGCTCCCGCTACCACGCCGCGCAGTCACAAGGGCTTGTCTGCTCCCTGCGCCACCTCCCCAGCCGCCCGCCCCTCCCGGGCCTCCACTCGGGTCTCCGTGACTCCCTGCCCGTCGGGCAGCCACGCACCGCCCTCCCTCCGGACCCCCCCAGCCACCGAGATCCCGCAGCTAAGTCCGGGCAAGATGGGGCGGGGTGAGGGAGGCGCACGACCCCGGGCGACCGGGTAAGACAGGACGCGGAGACAGTTCCCCGGAGCAGGCCGGGGAAGAGAGAGCCCTGGGCCCCGAGAACGGCCCTGACTGCGTCTCCCACCGCGTCTCCACCCGCCAACACCGTGAGCGCGCCGCCGAGCGGCGGCTGCACAGTAGACCCGGCGGCGGAGGGGAGCGCTGCTGGGGTCTGCGCGCGCCCCGCGCCCCGCCGCCCGGCCACGCGCGCATCCGGCCTTTACCTCGGTTGGAGTGGCTCGGGGTGGACGACTGGGAAGTCTTGGGCTTCTGCCGCTTGACGGTCATCATCACCTGCTCCTGCACGCGCTGCTGGCCCGACGTGCCGGTCTTTATCCTCAGGTCCGACGGCAGGGCCAGCGTCGAGTTGTCCTGGTCCTGGAAGCATTCGTAGGCCAGGGCGGTCTTGAGCGGCGAGTGGTTCATGGCGGCGCGGGGCGCGGGCCCGGAAAGCGAGCGGCAAGGTGCGAGGTGCGGGGCGCGCGACGTGCGGGACGGCAGCGGGGTCTTCTCGTGCTCAGAGGCTCCCTGTGCCCCTAGAGCGACGGCCACGCGCGTGACGGCTGCCGGCTGCTGCTCCCGGTACTTCCACCCGGCTTGTCCTGGCCCAGGCACTGACGGGCCCGCCCTTCGCCGCGCTGGATATACCGCCCCGCCCGGCGCCGCCCCCTCCCCGCCGCGGCCGCTCCAGCGGAGCCCCGGGCGCTGAGCTGCGGGCCGGGCGCTCTGGGGGCGGGGCTTCAAGTCCCGAGCCTGGACCGTGCTCTCTCTTCCTCTGTCCCCCTTCCCTCTCCCCGCGACCTGCCGAGGGGAGGCCTCCGCCGGGGAGCCGCCCTCTGTCCCGGCGGTCCTGCGCGCTCAGGGATAGAGTGCGTGCTCAGCTCGGGACTGAGGGAGACTTCTCTCTAGGAAAAAGGAGTCTTTCTCGACTGGGCCCCCTGCACAGCCAGATGCCCATCTGCCTCCGTGCAGAGGTCACTGCGGAGACCGGCCCTGTGGATGGGGGCTCCCAGGTTGACGGCAAGGAGCGCAGCCCGGTCCGAAGGCTCTCTGCTCCAAGACAGCTTCCAACCTGCAGGGAGGGGGTGAGGGCCTGAAGCCCACAGCAGGATGAGACTTGAGATGCAAAACCACAAAGTAGTACCCACCCCCCAGGGCATGGGCATGCCAGGGGAAACACCAGGTGAACAGTGGGTGTCTCTGAAACTCCAGACTTAGCCCCTAAAATGGGTGCCCGGTACATCTTCGGGACTCAATAAAAAATATGTTTTAACGGATGAGTAAATGAAGACTAGCTAATTTAAGGTAGATTAAGTCTGATTTGAATCCTACCCAGATCCTTACTGAAAAACCGTAAGGTAGCCTACCCCTTAAAACTACCCGGCTGTGGACTTATCATCCTAGGACGTTGTGTGCATTCTCCCATACTCCCTGGGGCGTGTGTAGTGATGTTTCATTCTTGTAGCATTGTCCTCAGGCCCCGAGGTAGCCGGCGCCAGGGAATCTGGTGTGTAACAGGAACTGAATATTTTAAACCTATGTTGATGGAAATCTTTCTAAGGGCAGCACACCCCTGCCTCTCCCCCTTTGGCAAAAGACCCTGAGCACATTTACGCACTTCTTGACAACTCAGGGTTCCCATGCTGGACATCCAGTGCTGAACGGACAGTGCAGTCCTGTCAGTTTCTTTGTGTTCCGGGCTCCTCCAGCCATCACCTCTGCTGTCCTTTGTAGTTGGCACTCACAGCTCACACCCTTCACTTTCAGCCGGCCCTTCTGCTCTGCAGAGGAAGGGACCCTCGGAACCTATGCTCGTCGGGAGTTCTGTGAGGTAGACTTGAGAAGCCCAGGGATGGTCTCAGGGACCATATGATGGTCACTCGCTTGCTTCCTCAGACGTGGGTGTTATATGCGGGAGCCCAGCTGTTCTCCGTAATGCATTCCTGGGAGCCACGTGCAGAGAAGAAAATCGTAAAGCACATCGTGGATTCAATAGAAATAGTTTTATAATTGAGGGTTATGTCCCTAAGAACTTAGAGTCAAATAAACCGGAGATGTGACCAACGGTATGTCGTGGATACCAAAGCTCAACCCCTGTAGACCTTGATTATCACTTCAGATTGTGAGATTCTGCTTTGAGCCATAGTCTGCCAGGGCTGGACCGAGCCTTGGACATCACCCAGCCCAGCCTCTGCGGTTTTCTGACTCGAAGAGGAGGTAGCTTGCCCGTGGTCACCAGTTAATACGTGGCAAAGCCTACATTTCAGTCGGGCCTGGTGTCTCCAGGGCCAGTGTGCTCCCCTCCACGCTATCTGGCCTCCGTTATAAAAGTCCTACAAAATGGGCCTTAAAGTACAGCGCACACCGATGACAGAAGGGGCCCAACATCTTATAAAGTATACACGACAGCACATAAAAACACAAGTCCATTGTATCATGCATTTGGCGCGCATCTACAACCTAATATGCTGGCCATAATAAATGTTCATTTCATCTTTAAATGATGATAATTTTGCCACCTTTAGGATGTAGAAGGGCCCTGAGGGAGGTGACGGGAGTAGCCCATACTGCTATAATAGGCCATACTTAGCCCCTGGGGGTTGAAACGGATTATCTTTAAAATGGTTTCCAGATATGAAGTTTTTCTAGATGCTTCTCTATTATTTTGATATTAACGTTTTGATCTATGGACAGCCACAGCAAGTATTTGCTGTGCTCCTACAAATCAGGCACAGTCTGGGCCCTTTACCTAGACCATCTCATCTGAATGCAATCATCCTATGGGTTGGGTACCAGCAGCCACATCTTCCTTTTTCGGGTGAGGAAACAGGCTCACCATGGTCACAAGGCTGGTAAGTGGCAGAGGCAGGGCCGAGCACAGGCAGCCTGGATCCAGCACCTGGGCACTCGGTGACGGGGCCTGGCTACCTCCTTGAGATTCCCCTGTGACGAGCAGTGGCTAAAAGCCTTCCATGGGCCAACCTTTTAACAGCATCTGTTTCCATCACAAGGCACGAAAGCCAGGCCACCTGGGATCCAGTTCCAGCGGTATCCCTAACTCGATTCATGGTGCTGGATAGGTGCCCTCCTCCATCCTCCCCACCAAATCTGTAAAGCAAGGAGGTAGATTTGATAGCTCCCCAAGTCCACCGTAGCCCAAACACTCTATAATTCAGCTGTCAGTTATGGGGGTTTTTAGAGCAGGAGAATCTTGACTCAGGTCTTCTGGACTTTGCCTCTCCTACCCCAACGACAAGGTGAAACAAAGTCTGGATGTGGACGTGGATGGAGGGAGCGCCGGCACCACCGGTCCGTCCACTCTGCAGACACTATTTTATCTCCCAGTAACCCCCCAGGAGGTATTGTTCTGCAGATGAGAAAACACACTCAGAAACAGGAAGTCAGTGGTGCAGCCGGGATCTGAACCAAGTCTGACCCCCGACCTGGGAGAAAGAAAGGAAGGTGACTCAAGCCACAGGTCTGGGGCCACAGGGAGCTTTGTTCTGGCTGGGAAGATTGGTCTGGGCCACAGCTTTTCCTGTCACCTCTCTCTCCTGCCTGCCCAAGCCCCGCCCCTTACGGGCCCTGCCCCTGGAACAGGCCAGAGGAGAGGGTCACGGTCCCCAAGTGAGGAACAGAGGTCACAGAGGCCCCGGAAACGAGCGCGCTCTGAACGGCATGCCTTTAGATGGTGAAAACACCCGAGTGGGTGCGGGTGGATTTGAGTTTAGAGGGTGTGGGGTGGTCTAGGGAAGGCGTCTTGGAAGAAGTTAATTTTGACTGGATTCGGAAACAAGATGAGTCAATCTCATCCTCAGAGACATTGGGATGATGGGTGTGGATGGGGGTCTTGGCCTCCGCTGCCTGCCCTGCAGACTGCCTGGGACCCAGATTCCGCTCTCAACACTCAGGGCTCTCCGAGAGGCGGAATATAGATTCACTCATCCAATGAGTACTTCGTGAGGCCCTCCCACGAGGCAGGGCCCGTGCCAGGACATGAGGCCGAAAGAGACGAAGTTCCTGTCTTTATCCAGCTCACCTCCTAGAGGTGAGGGAGGCACAGCTGGGCCAGGTAGGAACACTGGCTCGGGTGGAGGCTGAGACGATGCCTCTGGAGCTCCTGCTGCTTCTAAGGGTTGAAGCTACTCCTTGCTGTTTCCAGCCCCTCAGGTGAGGGGACCACCTCTACCTGAACCCCAAACGGAGCTGGAAGCGGTAGCTTCCTGGGTGGACCCCTTGCGAAGCCCAGTCCTTCCTCCCCTGCCCCCTCCCTGTCCCGGGTAGCTCTGGGCTTTCCGGCTGCCTGGTCTCTTCCAGCTGAGTCCCCGGTCAGCTAGTGGGATCCCCGGTGGCAGCCCAAGTCAGGAGCTGTAGAGCCTTCCCTGGGGGACCCCGCTGCCCCTCGCCCACCTCTCACTAGCCTCCCTTCTCATTTTGTTTCCTGCCAGCCCTGCCTGACTCGTCCGGCGCCGATGCCTCCCCTGCGCCTTTGCACATACGTTCCTCTGCGTGCGGCTCACTCAGGCTGTCTCGTAAGTCTGTCCCGAGTGCTAAACGGCTACGCGGCAGGCCAGTCCCCACGGACAAAACTGTGATGGATGGCCGGGTCCGCTCTCGCTCACCCTCTGAGCGGTGGTCAGGGAGGGGTCAGAGAGGGGCGCACAGGCCACCCATCTCAGCAGTGGGGGAAGGTGCCACAGGCAGAGGGAACCACGGGGTAAAGGCCATGAGCCTGGCACGTCCTCGGGGCCCACAGACCAGCGCGGCCTCGGCGCGGGGAGGAGAAGGTGCGCACAGGTGGACACAGGCGGGCAGGGTGCGCTGTCCTGCGCAGCTCTGGGTGATGACGGCAATGTTCCGTGTCTGTGCGGATCGAACCAGTTACAGCTAAATGAAGTGTGGCGGGGGGCGGGATAAACTAGGAGTGTGGGATTAGCAGATACAAACCACTATACATAAAATAGATGAACGATGAGGACCTACCGTCTAGCGCAGGGAACTCAGTATCTTGTGATAACCTATGAGGAGAAACAAACTGAAAAAGAATATATATATGTCTAACTGAATCACTTTGCTGGGTACCTGAAACACATTATAAATTAACTATACTTCAATTAAAACTTCTTTAAAATAAATTTTAAAATGTCAGCTCCTCAGACACACCAGCCACATTCCAGATGCTTCCATGTGCGAATACAGAGGCCACCAGCACAGAATCGTGCCAGACCCTCTAGACCTCTGTCCGGGGTTTGAATCTTATTCTAAGAGGATTGAGAGGCCCGAAACGAGGGGGACGAGACCCTCCAGCCCTGCCTCCTGCCACCCGTCAGCTCATCAACCCGGTTTATCCCTGCCGAGGAATTCCCAGACATTGAATGAATTCAGTGCCCTCTCCTGGGACACTTTGTAGCAGGTGCTGTACCCGTGTTACAGTCCCCGTCACCTTCTTAGCCTGAGGCAGGGGCTGTGTGCTGCTCTTTTCTCCTTCCCCACCGTCCACACCGCTGGTACACACCGGGCGCTCAGTAAATGCTTACTGGGTCCAGCCGAGTCCACCCCCTTGCTCCAGAGCCAGGTCTCTGGGATAATGGACGCTGAGTGCAGCCTGGTCGAGCCTTTGCCTTTCTAAACACTGATTTCTCTCACGACCTTTGTCTCACCACCTGCTGTCAGGGATACCCCGGGGGCTGCACCCGAGGCCCCAGCCCATCCTCCCACGCCTCCAGGGAGCACAAGGGGCCCGCCTGCCCTCGCACTTCCTGAGGGAGACCCGCATCAGGAAGTCAGAATTCCCTCCCTGCCTGCCCTGGCCTGGTCATCCTGGGAGAAACCAATCTGGGAAGTCATCTTCCCAAGGACCTGAATTAATGGACTTTGTGCTGACCCCTCGCAGAATCCTGGACCCTCGCCGCCCTCAGGGGAACAGGGTAGGAATGGACAGACCCTGGACCTGACTCCTGGGGTTAACTCACGCCACCCTAGGTGTGGGTGCCCGCAGCCCTGTCGCCCAGGGTCATTTTCCCCGGAGGGTCCAGAGGGGCCGCAGAGAGGCTCCCGGCCCCCCCTGGGGGTATGGAGAACAGAGGGGTGGGAACCGCAGGGGCCACGCCCCAAGCCCTTCGCAAGGACCTTGATTAGACGATGAGAGCGCGTGACCGGGCCCCCCATGCCCGAGGCTGGGACAAGAGGGGCGCCTGTGCCCGTTCGTCCGCCCCTGCTGTGCCCAGCCCAGATGAGGGGGCAGGGCCGGCAGTGGAGGGAGAACAAGCAGAAGACTGGGTGCCGAGGCCTGGAGAGCAGGGGGAGCCTGGGTGAGTCCTAGGCGGCTGGGCCGGGGGGGCCAAGGGGCAAGGCCAGGGTGTGTGCTCCATCTCCCAGAGCTCAGAGCCTTTCAGAGCTGCAGTTCTGGTCTCCCTGGGTGCGGTGGGTGGGGCGGCAGCCCGGGAGGCTGGGAAGGTGATGAATAACCCAGCTGTGGTCCAGCCCGGCCCAACTGGCTGCTGTCAGCACTAGATCTGCTTGGGCCCCGCGCCTCTGCCAACCCAAAATTCCAGTTCTGTGCTCCCCACGCCGGCAAACCCAGCACCTGCCTTTCCAGCTGCCCTGCCCCCTGGCCAGCAGTGACGTTTTGCAAACCTGCGATAGGACTTGGGCTCGGGCGGAGCCCCAGCCTCAGGATTGGGGGGCGGGGGCGGGGAGGCACATGGCTGTGCAGGACCGGAAGCCACCGGAGCGCAGACTCCAGGGCCTTCCCAGGAGGCAGCTGGGAAACAAGAACAGGGGCTTTGGGGGCCACTGCTAGCTGTGTGGCCTTGAACAAGCCACTTGACCTCTCTGTGCCTCAGTTTCCTCCTTTGTAACATGAGGTTAGTCACACCTACCTCACAGGCTTCTTGTGACCATAAATATGTATAAAATATTTATCAAACGTCTAGCCTGGTGCCTGGTATACTGCAGGAACTTAATAATAATCAGAGCGTCCTTCCCTCCCCCCCACACCTCCTGTCTACCTGCGCTCCCCTCCAGACCCTCCCTCCCCTGGTTCTGCTCCCCCTCCACCCGCCCCGCCCCGCCCCGCCTCTCCTCTAGCAGTCGTGACTCCGACCTTGGGGACCTCAGAACATCAGAGGTCAAGGGGGTCTCAGAGACCATCTGGTCAACCCCTCGCTTCGTCGGAAGAGGCCCCTGAGAGCAGAGGGGCCTGGTGATCCCGCCTCACAAAGGCCTCCCACACCCTGGGGGGCCAAGTCGCTGCTCCCTTTGGGGGACAGTGGGGCTGGGTGACAAGCCTGAGGGGAGTCTGAGAGCGGGTTCCTGTGCTGGGAGAATCGTGGCATTTGTGAGGTGGAGCCGCAGCCCCAGACCTGCTGTGGGAGGTGCAGGGCTGGCAGGCCTGGCATGTGAGCAGCCCCCCCGCCCCCCGTGGGCCCTGCACTGCCCTGGGTCTCACAGTCACCAACCCCAGCCGCAGCCCTCACCGCCTCCTGATAATTGGATGCGTCATCCGCTGGCGCCCGCAGATAGGCAGCCACACCCAGGGCAGCTGGCACCCTGGCAGTGTTTCCCTTCTCAGCTGCTGGGCTGCAGCCGGCCGGGCCACGGATGGGCGCCTGTGGGAGCCCGGATGCTCGGGCCTGGGGCTGGACTGAGGTCCTGCCGGGAGGCAGAGCCCGGTCTGCGCCGCCCCTCGTCTCGGCCTGGACTGCCCGTCCGGGTGCCTTTTTATCAGGAGCCCCAGTAACAAGCAGGCTGGCGCCTCGGCGTCTGTGCTCAGTGGGGCCCCGGGCTACAGGCTGCTCCCAAAGGGTCTGTCATCTCCCACTGACCCGGCCTGAGCTGGGAGCCACGGGGGGTCACTGTGGCCCGTCTGCCTGGCGGGGCTGCTGCCCACCCTCCGCACGCAGCCCCGTCACGGCCACGCCCCCCAGCCCAGCTCACACGCTGCCCCCTCCCCACAGGTGTCCTGAGCTGGACGTACCGCTGCCCCCGCACCTCGTGCCGCTCAGCACATCTTGCGTCCCCCAGCTCACTGTAAGGTCCGCGCGTCACCGGTAGGCCTGGATGTCACAATGGCTCGGCGAGCGTTCGCCCATCCAGCGACATTCCGTGTGTTCTCTTACGACGTCCTGCGGCCAGAGGCCTCTCTGGGCACTGTGTTGCCCCCCCACCCTCCTTCCAGGAGGTACTGTCATCCCAGAGGCCCTGCTGGGGTTAGAGCTGGACCTGGGCCCGTTGTGACAAGGAGCTGGGGAGGAACTTGGGGCTCCCCAGACACCTTGACTCTCAAGCCACCTGCAGCCTTAGCTCTGCACTGGCCACCACGGCTGCAGAGGAAGCAGGGGGAGGGCCAGGCGGCCGGGCTAGTCTCACTCCTTCCCAAAGGCGCCTCTCCGCACACTTCGCATCTGCTGGTGTCGGCCCCCTCCTGCCCGCAGGAGACCCTGGGCGGCCTGGCTTCTGTCACGGAGGACTCTGTCCCCCAGCCCAGTGTCTTGGAAACTGGTGACATCTGAACTCTGCTTAAGCCAGATAAAACCATTCCAATTGCCCTCAGCTCAGAGCTTGGGCTGGGGAGGGTGGGCAAAGTGACATAGAGACAAAACCTGAGGCCTTTTAGGACACAGGGAACGCTGGGGACCGCAGAACTGTGGAAGGCAAATGTGTGGTCCCGGATGAAGAGTTTTGCTGCTAGGTCTGCAAGGGGAAATCACAGGTGGCCCTCAGGAGTGAGTACTTTTTTTTTTTTTTTTTTAACGGTACGAGGGCCTCTCACTGCTGTGGCCTCTCCCGTTGCGGAGCACAGGCTCCGGACGCGCAGGCTCAGCGGCCATGGCTCACGGGCCCAGCCGCTCCGCGGCATGTGGGATCTTCCCGGACCGGGGCACGAACCCGTGTTCCCTGCATCGGCAGGCGGACTCTCAACCACTGTGCCACCAGGGAAGCCCAGGAGTGAGTACTTTTTGGATCACTGGCTGGCTTGGACAGTTTTTGCCTCTGCTCTTGTCTTTTTGCACATGGATTCATGACCCTGTTTCATATTTACCTAGTTCTTTAGTCTACAAAATGGTTTCCTGTCCTGATCTCTTGGGATCTGCCCATCAGTTTCCCGAGTGAAGTGTCCGCCCCGTTAACGCCCCCATTGTAGTCTCAGAGGTCCTTCCTGCAACGCTGAGCCGAGGGCTTTCCCTCCACGTCCACCCGCCACACAGCACGGGACAGTCTGGGGTGGACGGAGCTGCCGAAGCACACAGTCGTCGGGGGACACTGTGGCATCCCCCAAAAGAGATGTGTCCATGACCTGACCACAGAACCCACGAAGGGGACCTTATATGAGCAAAGAGTCCTTGCAGATGTAATTAAGGTAAGGATCTTGAGATGAGGTCACGCTGCGTTTTGGGTGGGCCCTGGAGCCCATGACGAGTGTCCTTCCAGGAACAGACAGAGGGAGATGGAACCAGAGGAGACGGCAGAGGGTGGGGGGTGGGCGGTGCAACCCCAGCCCAGGACGCCAGGACCCCCAGAGGCTGGAGCACGGATCAGATTCCTCCACAGAGCCTCCAGGAGGAACCAACCCTGCCCAGACCTTGATTGTGGAGTTTTGACCTCCAGACTGTGAGAGAAGGCATTGTTGGTGTTAAGACACCAAGTTTGTGGTGATGTGCGCGTCCACCCTGGGAAACAGAGACACTAACTCCGAAACGCTCTCGGTCGCCTGGCCTGAGCTGTCGGCCTCCCAGCAAACCCATGGGGCACCTGGCTGGGGTGGGTGTGAGACCCAGGGCTGGCCCCTGGGGCCGGGGAGGGGCTCCGGGATGTCACAGCCCCTCGGCAATGGCAGCACGCAGGGGCCAGCAGCTCCTGCCCAGCACTGGATGGCCAACATCTCACCCCTTGCCCTTGGCCACCGACTTTCTGTTTGGTTTCACTTGTACCCAGAAAAGAATGTGCTCCAAGGGCTCGGGGGGAAAAGTAGGCACGGTGACGTCACCTCCCTGGGAGGGATTTACAAGGCCAGTCCCACACCTCGGCCAGGAAGTCAGCCTCGTGTCGTGGCCCCCCACCCCACGGGGTGCCCTGGCTTCGTACATCCCGCTTAGGCAGCTAATGTGGTGCAGCCACAGTTAAACCCGACAAGCAAACATAATGGGGCCCTGTCTGTTGATGGGCCTTTCACTTGGGCAGTTTTATGCCTCCTGGGAGGCCCTGATGCCTCTTTTCAGGTGGGTAAACTGGGGTGCTTCTCTGGGAGGAAAGCCAGAGCAGGGCTCCAGTCCAGTTACTGATCTGTGATACTGGCCAAGAACTTGGTTCCCAAGGTCCATCCTCATGGTAAGATGGTCCACCAGCCTTCAACAGGAAGCTTAGTTTAGTTTAGTTCTGTTTTTTTCAGAAATTTCCTCAGGATTTGCCGGACCTTCTTACAGACGGTCACACTGGGGCTCAGCTGGCTTGGCTTAATGAGCAGTGGGAGGTGGATAGGAGAGGGGAGGGTGGGTGTCGAGGGGGAAGGAGCATTGCCCTGGGGGCTTTGTCCCCCACACTACCTGGTACGAAGCAGAGGTCTGGGCCTGGCTTGGCCTCCAGCTTGCTGTGTGACTTTGGACAAGTCGTTGCTTCTTTGGGTTACAGTTTCCTCGCCTGTGAGATGAGGGGTTTGGGGTAGATGCTCTAAGTCGGTGCTTCTCAATTCTGAACATGTGTTGAATCACCTGGGAACCTCCTTACGATACAGGTTCTGTTTCAGCAGGTCCGGGGCTCTGCACTTCTGACAAGCAGCCCGGAGACGCCTGTGCTCAGACCACGCTTAGAGTGACGGGGCTCAGGCCAGGTCACCTGTGATGCCTCCAACGTGCCATGGTCTCTCAGCCACCACCTTCCCCAGGGCACTGTTTGAAGAACAGACAGGCTACTGGTGTGAGAACACTTTGTAGGCTGCAAAGTCCTGAACAAATGTATGTTTTTAAGACCCACACAGTGTGAATAAGACTCACTGTTTGGAGACAAAGGCACCTCTCATCCGCTAACGACCTCTTGGGCAAACGCGTCATTTCTCGGAGCCTGTGAAATGGGGGTGACAGCACCCACCTGGCAGGCTTGTTATGAGGATTAAATAAAGCAAGATGGTTGAGTGCAGCACCCCACAGAAGGCGCCGGGCCACCAGCGCCCCTCGACTACTGTCCTCTTTATGGATGGGGACGGCCAGGGAGCTGCTGCGGCCACCCTCGCCCATGCTTTCCCCTCTCATCCTAGAGTCCAACCTGCCAGGTGATGGTATAACTGCCACCTGGTCCCCAGGGTCCTCCGAGTCCCACCCAGCTCCTCCCCTTACCCTGCTGTCCTGGAGGCGGGGCCCCAGCTCCTCTCCAGGTCCCCTGAGTGTGTTGACTCCACCGGGAGCAGCTGGGGAGCCTGTGAGCTGGGCCTCAGCTGCCGAGGGGGTTGGGGCAGGAGGGAGGCGCAGGTCAGGGGGATCCGAGGTTCATTCCCCTTGGGAAATGAACGCCCCGAGGTGCTTGGGCGGGCGTGGCTGTCAGTCTCCATGGCGATGCCGTTTGTGGGTAGAAGTGGGCAGGCAAGGCGGTGCCAGTGGATGCTGGGGGCAGGCTCAGAGCCCCCCACTGGCCAGCAGGGGCTTTTTCTTTCCCCACCCCGACCTCGCGTCCGCCCCGCTCTCCCTCCACGAGCCCTGGCGGGGTGGCCACTGTGGCAGCCGGGATGCTGCCAGATGAAGACTCTCTCGACCCCTGCGGTGAAGTCCGGTTACGTCTAAACAGAACCATTGCCCTCATGGCTGTTGGCGCTGATTCTCCGGTCAGCGTGGGTCTGACGATGAGAGACGCCTTACTCAGCCCACTGGCCACGGAGAGCCCCCTGCAGGCCAGAGCTGGGCCCCTGGGGAGGGGGCTCAGGGGACCTGGTGCCCAGCCCAGTCCTGTCTGAACGGAGCTCCACGCTCCAGGCCAGGGGTCTCTGACCAAGACTGGGGTAGCTCTCAGTTTCTAGGTATAAAGCTTTAGGTTTGTAGAGGTGTAATGTTTACATAATATACTTAAATATACAGGAAAAAAGAGTAAACTACCTTATTGTCTATACCAGATTCCGGGGACGCACTGGCCCGCTTTCTCATTCTGACCATGCTGTAGAACCAATGGTGAGAACAAACCAGCCTGCCCGTTTAAGGTCACTGAGGTGCCGGTTTGTAACAATCTGGCTTGTATTCTTTCACAGTCGCTTGGGTGGGTGATGAATTCAACATTGAAACTGCACGTCGGGGCTGTTACTGCTTCTCTCAAGGGTGCCCGAGGGCACCCTCCTGGTGTAGGAGAGTGGGGGTCTGCCCTCCGCCCTCTGTTTGCAGGTCCCCCTGCCCCGTCCCAGGTGAGGCCCTGGGGCTGCTCCTAGGGGGGCGGCGCCATCTCTCCGGCTGGCCAGGCGCCCCCCACCTCAGCTCTCCTGGCCCCAAAGATGCCTGAGTCCTGGTCGTGACCAAACCTCCTTCCCAGCCTGGCTGTGTGGCACCCTGCAGCCTTGTGGCTGCTTTGCCCGCTCCAGCTTCTTGGCAAATCTGCCAGGCAGCACCCTCAGCCCCTCCTGAAGCTTCATGGGGGAGGGGCAGGACCTTGGAGAAGCCCCACATGCCTCAGCAAGGCCGTAGGGAGCTGGGGGACAAGAGCACAGGACCACCTCTCCAGACACCTAACCTGCTGCTCTGTCCCTTTTTGGATGTGGCCCCATGGGGACCACTGGGCTTTTCTAAGGGGCCTGCCATTCGTGGGTCCATATACTAAGAAGCTAGGAGGGTGACCCCTGCATGGGGACCCCTACCAAACTCTCTGGGTGTTTCTACCCCTAACTTATACTTCTTCCCTCCCCTGAATGGAACCCGGTGGTGGGGGGGAGGGCAGGACCCTCATGCCTCCCCTGCCCGCCTGTGCCCACCCCGGGTCTCAGGAGTGTCGTCCTTCTCCTTCTGTTGGGTGGGAGGCTCTCTACATCATCCCCTTTCTATGTGGACAAGAAGTCTCCCAGATTAGTCTAATCACAGAGGAACTACAGGGAAAAGAAGAACGAAAGCCTGGACCACGTTAGGGGAGATTTGAAAGCCAGCCTCCGCTTTACACAGAAATCTCACAGCAGCCTGCGGGACAGAACTGGGCTATAGGACTTGGAGCCAGAAGGACTGGTTTGTGTTCTGGCCCTGCTCCTGCCCGGCTCTGCTCTTCTGGACAGAAGAGCTTCTGCAGAGACAGGGATGTGGGAGCCGTTTGGGAAGACGGGGTGGGTGGGGGAGAGCCTGGGAGCTCAGCACAGGATCGCATGCAGATCAGGACCCTTGGAGCGCTGCTTGTCTGGGAGTGGCCCCCCTCCTCACATCAGTTCCTGGGATGTGGCAGCAGCGGGGGTCCCAGAGCCTGTCCACAGGTTTGGCCGTGGTGGACTGATCCAGGCAGAGCAACCCTGAAAGTGGGGCTGGGGTGCTCTGGGTGCTGGGGACCCACTCGTCAACCACGCTGCCCAGCAGGCAGAGAACCCCGGTGCACAGACAGAAAGAGAGTGAGGCAGGGCCCTGGGGAGGAGAGGGGAGGCGGAGAGGGGCCCCCAGCCCCTGGTTCCGAAGGGAGGCCTTGCAGTGGCCTCCTGTTTGGGATCCCTGATAACTGAGAAGGGGCTGTTCTGGGCAGGGGATGGGCCTGGTCCACGGGGAGTAGAAGCAGTGGTGACAGCGCTCCCCTGCAGCCAGGTGAGTCCACTTGCTCTGGCTCACGTGAGCGCGGCCCTCAGGCTGCCACAGCCAATGTCCGCCCGCTCCCAGACGCTTCCCGCGGACACTTCCCTGTGGATGGAACTCTGTGAACAGTGAATCACGCTGGGACCCAGACAGGGGAGGGTCACGGGTACAAGGGAATCTGGCAGTGACGGGAAGAGGAACCAGGTGACCTGCTGGACCCTCCCTGTCCCCAGAGCCTCTCTTTCCAAGGGAATGGCCCTGCCGGTGGTGTCAGCGAGGGAGACGTGGGTTAGACCCCTGCCCCTGGGGCTCCCTGGAGCTGCTGCCCCCAGGCTTCTCCCAGAGATGGCTGGCTGTCCAGGAGGGGGTCCTGGACCAGCAGGAAGAGTGAATGTCCCGGGCACAGCCCCCCGGACTCGGGAAGACTTGTCACCTCCACTCGCTCCTCCAGCCCGGTTGTCTGTCACCAGTCAGGTCTCCATCCTGGCCAGTGGTCCTTAAACAAGAGAGCATGAGAACCATTTGAGTGCTTCTCTTAAAAGGCACACTTTAGGGGCTTCCCTGGTGGCGCAGTGGTTGAGGGCCCGCCTGCCGATGCAGGGGACACGGGTTTGTGCCCCGGTCCGGGAAGATCCCACATGCCGCGGAGCGGCTGGGCCCCGTGAGCCATGGCCGCTGAGCCTGTGCGTCCGGAGCCTGTGCTCTGCAACGGGAGAGGCCACAGCAGTGAGAGGCCCACATACTGCAAAAAAAAAAAAAAAAAAAAGCACACTTTAGGAACCCACCCAACTCCAGGGTTAGGCCGAGGAACCTGAATTTTTAAAGAACATGACAGGTCCAGCTAATTTGTGGGGTTGCATTTTAAAAATCGTGATAAAATATACATAACATAAAAGTTACCATTTTAGCAAATTTTAAGTGCACAGTTCAATGGCATTAAGTGCACCACGTGTTCTACGACCATCACCACCATCCATCCCCAGAACCATTTCATCTTCTCAAACAGAAATGCTGTACCTACTAAAAAAAAAAAAAAGTCCCTACCCCCCACCCCCCAACCCCTGGCACCCACTCTTCTACTTTCTGTCTCTGTGAGTTTGACTATTCTAGGTCACGTAAGTGGAATCACACAATATTTGTCCTTTTGCGACTGGTCTATTTCACTGAGCATAATGTCTTCCAGGTTCATCCATGTGTAGCAGGTGTCGGAATTTCCTTCCTTTTGAAGCTGAATAATATTCTGCTGTATGTGGAGATCCCATCGTGCTTATCCATTCGTCTGTCAGTGGACACTTGGGTGGCTTCCGCCCCTTGGTTGATGTGAATAACGCCGCTGTGAACATGGGTGTGCAAGTATCTGCTCAAGTCCCTGCTTTCAGTTCTTTTGGGGACAGACCCAGACCCTCTCTCACTTCTGCCTCTGCCATTTCATCCTTTTTGCTTCCATCACCCAGAACTTCTTGATCTCTGTCTTCCACGCCCCATCCTATCTCCCTTGCCTCTTCTAAAACTGCCCACACTTCTCGAAGGCCAACTTGGGAGGCGGCAGCGGGAGAAGCCAGGCTTTGGGGGGACCGGGTGGTCTGTGTACCTGTCTGGGAAGTTCACCTGTCTATGTCCTTGGACTAGTTACCTAACTTCTCTGTACTTCAGTATTCTCATCTGTGAAAAGAAACTGATGAAAACCAACTTGTAGGATAGCTCTGAGAGGATTAAGAGGAAAGATAAACACCAAGTGCCCAGCACGGAGTAGGTGTTTGTTAAACACTCGTAGTGTTGGTGTTCAAGAAAACATTCCCTAACAGGTTGGATGTGAGGTGTGGAAGCTTCTCAAACTCTGCACCCAGAGGAGATGGGAAAAACAAACCCCCCTCCCCAAATGAAATAAGCTCAAACTTCTTTGCTCCTGTAAATTTAGTGTCAGGTGAATTCTTGGAATTTAGCAAGTTATGTTTTCTGAGTAACCTCAATTTCTCTTGTGTAATTTAAACACATTTTCTCTTGCTTTGCCCTTCAGAAGCTCCCAGAACAGCTGTGCAGAGTCCTCTGTAATTACAAAAATGTCTTTCAGGACTTGAGAACTTGGCTCAGCCCTGACCTGTGGTCACTGGAGTTAGAACTCAGACAGCCCCTGCATGTGGCATGCCCAATGGGGAGCAGAGGAGGGTGAAGAGTGGCTCTTGTCCTCCGGACGCCGAAGGCATGAGAGCGAGACTTACATGCATGAGGCAATCTGGGGAACAATACAAGACAGATGTGACTCATCGGCTTTATATCACAGCTAATGGAGGGTGTGGATGGGGCCGTCGTGTCAGCGTAAGCAGTATGGAAAAGGAATAGCACAGCAACTCTGCAAATATGCTGTGGGTGCAGGGAGACGGTGTGTGGGGGTGTGTGCAGGGGGAGGAGCAAAGCGTGAAAGAGATGGGGGAAGAGTCCAGTCTGGAAGAAAACCTGAGCGGAAAACAGAAGCAGATTCCTCCCTAGCGCATCCTGTTTTAGAGAAAGTGTTACTACAATCTTCAAAGACTGGATAATAAAACTGAATGGGATAAAAAGAGATTGCAGGGTCAGGAAGACAAACAGAGAACTAGCGACCATTACTAACCCAATAAATGATTTAGAAGCAGCAACAAACAAGGCTAAAAATAGAATGGCACAAAGGAGAGGCTTGAAACCATCACAATCAACGCAGAGAAAAGCAATTACAGAGACAAAAATAAGTAAAGATCAGCTAATGTAAGAATAATTAATATCCTTAAAGTAGAGAATGATACAAATGAAATAGAAAAGATATGTGGGGATATTGTACAGAAAAGGCTGCCCTTAAATAAAGGACGGACTGAATTTACCAATGGAAAGGACGCCAGGAATAATCCCAGAAAAAAATAGTTGGTCAACACAGAGACGTAACCTGTTTAAGTTACCGAACTTCAAAGCATGAAGAATTTTTCAGGTGTCCAGGTAGAGAAAAAATAAGTCATTACAAGAGGGAAACTCAGGATAGTCTCAGATTTCCCCACATCCAACACCAGGAGACCATGAAGAAATGTCCACAACACACGGAGGGAAGGAAAGCGTGGCCAAAGTCGAAAGTCAGCAGAGGGACCCTGAGATGTGAGAGCCTGTCTTGGAAATACCATCCAACAATAAAAGGCAGAAAACCGGAGTGACTCAAGCTGAGGAACCCAGAGAAGAAGGGCTGGTGGTGAGCGGTGCATCCATTTACACGCAGAGCAGAAGAGGAGCACTTAAAACTCCCAACATGATGAAAATTCTATAAGAACAAAAATCAGGATGTGGAAGAAGGGGAGGGATGGAGTGCAGGGGTCAGTGCACCGTCTACAATAAAAGCGTAACTCAAAACACCAACAACTACAGGCTTTTACAACGATTTCAAAAATAATTTATTTCCCTGTCTATAGAGGGATCATATAGGTACAGATGTCTCTTGTGGTTATGAATCATTTATCCAAGGTCAAATAATGCCTTCAGCTTTCCTTTTCTTTTTCTATCATATGTAAGCACAGATAAACTTATCCTTTTCACATTTTCAAAGCATGTAATGTGATCCCATTCTTATACCATTATTTCTGTTTATCTGTCATCTGTCTACCATTCTATCTGTCTTTACATTTTTTTTTTTTTTTTCTTGGTACGCGGGCCTCTCACTGTTGTGGCCTCTCCCATTGCGGAGCACAGGCTCCGGACACGCAGGCTCAGCGGCCATGGCTCACGGGCCCAGGCGCTCCTCGGCATATGGGATCTTCCCAGACCGGGGCACGAACCCGTGTCCCCTGCATCGACAGGCGGACTCTCAACCACTGCGCCACAAGGGAAACCCTATCTGTCTTTATGTTTAGACATGTGCCAAGTCTGATGTTCAGCAAATATTTATGTTGGTTATTTCTGGGTGGTGGGATCTGGGGTGTTTTATTACTTTCTCCTTTGTGGATTTCTGTGCTATTTGGTTTTTTATGATAAGCGTGTACCATGTTGACAAAACCCATCAAAATCACTACTTAGAAACATTAAAGGAAAAGTTAAAGTCAGAGGCCAGACAGCAGAAGCAAGAAGAACTACAATCCTGCAGCCTGTGGAACAAAAACCACATTCACAGAAAGAGAGACAAAATGAAAAGGCAGAGGACCATGTGCCAGATGAAGGAACAAGATAAAACCCCAGAAAAACAGCTAAATGAAGTGGAGATAGGCAACCTTCCAGAGAAAGAATTCAGAATAATGACAGTGAAGATGATCCGGGACCTCGGAAAAAGAATGGAGGCAAAGATCAAGAAGATGCAAGGAATGCTTAACAAAGACCTGGAAGAATTAAAGAACAAACAAACAGAGATGAACAACACAATAACTGAAATGAAAAATACACTAGAAGGAATCAATAGCAGAATAACTGAGGCAGAAGAACGGAGAAGTGACCTGGAAGACAGAACAGTGGAATTCACTGCTGAGGAACAGAATAAAGATAAAAGAATGAGAAGAAATGAAGACGGCCCAAGAGACTTCTGGGACAACATTAAATGCAACAACATTCACATTATAGGGGTCCCAGAAGGAGAAGAGAGAGAGAAGGGACCCGAGAAAATATCTGAAGAGATTATAGTCGAAAACTTCCCTAACATGGGAAAGGAAATGACCACCCAAGTCCAGGAAGCGCAGAGAGTCCCAGGCAGGATAAACCCAAGGAGAAACACGCCAAGACACATAGTAATCAAACTGACAAAAATCAAAGACAAAGAAAAAGTATTAAAAGCAACAAGGGAAAAATGACAAATAACATACAAGGGAACTCCCATGAGGTTAAAAACTGATTTCTCAGCAGAAACTCTACAAGCCAGAAGGGAGTGGCATGATATATTTAAAGTGATGAAAGGGAAGAACCTACAACCAAGATTACTCTACCCAGCAAGGATCTCATTCAGATTCGATGGAGAAATCAAAAACATTACAGACAAGCAAAAGCTAAGAGAATTCAGCACCACTAAACCAGCTCTACAACAAATGCTAAGGAACATCTCTAAGTGGGAAACACAAGACAAGAAAAGGACCTACAAAAACAAACCGAAAACAATTAAGAAAATGGTAATAGGAACATACATATCAATGATTACCTTAAATGTGAATGGATTAATTGCTCCAACCAAAAGACACAGGCTCGCTGAATGGATACTAAAACAAGACCCATCTATATGCTGTCTACAAGAGACCCACTTCAGACCGAGGGACACACAGAGGCTGAAAGTGAGGGGATGGAGAAAGATATTCCATGCAAATGGAAATCAAAAGAAAGTTGGGGTAGCAATACTCATATCAGATAAAATAGACTTTAAAATAAAGAATGTTACAAGAGAAAAGGAAGGTCACTACATAATGATCAAGGGATCAATCCAAGAAGGAGATATAACAATTATAAATATATATGCACCCAACATAGGAGCACCTCAATACATAAGGCAAATGCTAACAGCTATAAAAGAGGAAAACGACAGTAACACAAAAATAGTGGGAGACTTTAACACCTCACTTACACCAATGGACAGATCATCCAAACAGAAAATTAGTAAGGAAACACAAGCTTTAAATGACACAATAGACCAGATAGACTTAATTGATATTTATAGGACATTCCATCCAAAAAATGGCAGATTACACTTTCTTCTCAAGTGTGCATGGAACATTCTCCAGTATAGATCACATCTTGGGTCACAAATCAAGCCTCAGTAAATTTAAGAAAACTGAAATCATATCAAGCATCTTTTCCAACCACAACGCTATGAGATTAGAAATCAATTACAGGGGAAACAAAACGTAAAAAACACAAACACACGGAGGCTAAACTATATGTTACTAAATAACCAAGAGATCCCTGAAAGAGGAAATCAAAAAATACTAGAGACAAATGACAACAAAAACACAATGATCCAAAACCTATGGGATGCAGCAAAAGCAGTTCTAAGAGGGAAGTTTACAGCAATACAATCCTACCTCAAGAAACAAGAAACATCTCAAATAAACAATCTAACCTTACACCTAAAGCAATTAGAGAAAGAAGAACAAACAAAACCCAAAGTTAGTAGAAGGAAAGAAATCATAAAGATCAGAACAGAAATAAATGAAATAGAAACAAAGAAAATAATAGCACAGATCAATAAAACTAAAAGCTGGTTCTTTGAGAAGATAAACAAAATTGATAAACCCTTAGCCAGACTCATCAAAAAAAGAGGGAGAGGACTAAAATCAATAAAATTAGAAATGAAAAAGGAGCAGTTACAACAGACACCACAGAAATACAAAGCATCCTAAGAGACTACTACAAGCAGCTCTATGCCAATAAAATGGACAACCTGGAAGAAATGGACAAATTCTTAGGAAGGCATAACCTTCCAAGACTGAACCAGGAAGAAATAAAATATGAACAGACCAATCACAAGTATGAAATTGAAACTGTGATTAAAAATCTTCCAACAAACAAAAGTCCAGGACCAGATGGCTTCACAGGTGAATTCTATCAAACATTTAGAGAAGAGCTAACACACTTCCTTCTCAAACTCTTCCAAAAAATTGCAGAGGAAGGAACACTCCCAAACTCATTCTACGAGGCCACCATCACCCTGATACCAAAACCAGACAAAGATACTACAAAAAAAGAAAATTACAGACTAACATCACTGATGAATATAGACGCAAAAATCCTCAACAAAATACTAGCAAACAGAATCCAACAACACATTAAAAGGATCACACACCAAGATCAAGTGGGATTTATCCCAGGGATGCAAGGATTCTTCAATATATGCAAATCAATCAATGTGGTACACCATATTAACAAGCTGAAGAATAAAAACCATATGATCATCTCAGTAGATGCAGGAAAAGCTTTTGACAAAATTCAACACCCATTTATGATAAAAACTCTCCAGAAAGTGGGCATAGAGGGAAACTACCTCAACATAATAAAGGCCATATACAACAAACCCACAGCAAACATCATTCTCAATGGTGAACAACTGAAAGCATTTCCTCTAAGATCAGGAACGAGACAAGGATGTCCACTCTCGCCACTATTATTCAACATAGTTTTGGAAGTCCTAGCCACGGCAATCAGAGAATAAAAAGAAATAAAAGGAATCCAAATTGGAAAAGAGGAAGTAAAACTGTCACTGTTTGCAAATGACATGATACCATACGTAGAGAATCCTAAAGATGTCACCAGAAAACTACTAGAACTCATCAATGAATTTGGTAAAGTTGCAGGATACAAAATTAATGCACAGACATCTCTTGCATTCCTATACAGTAACAATGAAAGATCAGAAAGAGAAATTAAGGAAACAAACCCATTCCCCATTGCAACAAAAAGAATAAAATACCTAGGAATAAACCTAAATAAGGAGATAAAAGACCCGTACTCAGAAAACTGTAAGACTGATGAAAGAAATCAAAGATGACACAAACAAATGGAGAGATATATCATGTACTCGGGTTGGAATAATCAATATTGTGAAAATGACTATACTACCCAAAGCAATCTACAGATTCAATGGAATCCCTATCAAATTACCAATGGCATTTTTTACAGAACTGAAACAAAAAATCTTAAGATTTGTATGGAAACACAAAAGACCCCAAATAGCCAAAGCAAGCTTGAGGGGAAAAAACGGAGCTGGAGGAATCAGACTCCCTGACTTCAAACTACACCACAAAGCTACAGTAATCAAGACAATATGGTACTGGCACAAAAACAGAAATAGATCAATGGAACAGGATAGAAAGCCCAGAGGTAAACCCACGCACCCATGGTCAATTAATCTATGACAAAGAAGGAAAGGATATACAATGGAGAAAAGACAGTCTGTTCAACAGTTGTGCTGGGAAATTAGAACACTCCCTAACAACATACACAAAAATAAACTCAAAATGGATCAAAGAACTAAATGTAAGACCAGACACTATAAAACTCTCAGAGGAAAACATAGAAGAACACTCTTTGACATAAATCACAGCAAGATCCCTTTTGACCCACCTCCTAGAGTAATGGAAATAAAATCAAAAATAAACAAATGGGACCTAATGAAACTTAAAACCTTTTGCACAGCAGAGGAAACCATAAACAAGATGAAAAGACAACCCTCAGAATGGGAGAAAATATTTGCAAATGAATCAACTGACAGAGGATTAATCTCCAAAAATATAAACAGCTCATGCAGCTCAATATTAAAAAAATAAACAACCCAATCCAAAAATGGGCAGAAGACCTAAATAGACATTTCTCCAAAGAAGACATACAGATAGCCAAAAGCACATGAAAAGCTGCTCAACATCACGAATTATTAGAGAAATGCAAATCAAAACTACAATGAGGTATCACCTCACACCAGTTAGAATGGGCATCATCAGAAAGTCTACAAACAACAAATGCTGGAGAGGGTGTGGAGAAAAGGAACCCTCTTCCACTATTGGTGGGAATGTAAATTGATACAGCCACTATGGAGAACAGTATGGAGGTTCCTTAAAAAACTAAAAATAGAATTACCATATGACCCAGCAATCCCACTACTGGGCATATACCCAGAGAAAACCATAATTCAAAAAGACACATGCACCCCCAATGTTCATTGCAGCACTATTTACAATAGCCAGGTCATGGAAGCAACCTAAATGCCTATCAAGAGACGAATGCATAAAGAAGATGTGGTACATATATACAATGGAATATTACTCAGCCATAAAAAGGAACGAAATTGGGTCATTTGTAGAGACGTGGATGGACCTAGAGACTGTCATACAGAGTGAAGTAAGTCGGAAAGAGAAAAACAAATATCGTATATTAACGCATATACATGACATCTAGAAAAATGGTACAGATGAAACCGGTTTGCAAGGGAGAAATAGAGACAGATGTGGAGAACAAACGTCTGGACACCAAGGGGGGAAAGCGGGGGGCGGGGTGGTGGTGGTGGGATGAATTGGGAGATTGGGATTGACATGTATACACTAATATGTATAAAATAGATAACTAAAAAGAACCTGCTGTATAATTAATTAATTAATTAAATTTAAAACGAATAAGTGAGTGTATCTGAAATCAGTCCTGGAGCAGAGGGGGCTCTGTGGTGGGCGTGGCCCCCTTCCTGGGCTGAGCCTGCCTCTGATGACAGGACGATTGGACACAGGAGAGGCTTCTTGGGGGAGACGGCTTGACTTGGACCCTGAAGACAGGCAGGCTTGGAGAGCATCTGTTTTGCCAGGCGTTCAACCTGGCAAAATGGATTTAACCTCCTAGGTTAAGACAGATTTAACCTTCCCAGGTCCGTGGGGTGGGTGGTGTCACCCCATTTTATGGGTGAGGAAACTGAGGCCAGAGAGACACAGCAAGGGCAGAGCACGACACAGCCAACCACGGGAGCCGGTGCGTCTAGGAAGCCGCCCGCCGTGCTCCGAACGGGAGTCCCGCGCAGGAGTCGCGCGGGACTCTGAGGGCGTGTGTTCCAGGCTGAGGCAGGAAGTTCCCTCACAAAGGCTCTGAGGACGGACCTGTGAGCACAGCAGGGACGCCCTGGGCCTGGAGGGGGCGAGCGAGGCTGCACAGGGAGGGGGTGATGGTCTGGGCCACCCCGCGCCACGCAGAGCCTGGCTCCCACAGCAGAGGGCAGTGGTGGGTCGGGCCCTGTGGAGACCCCCAGGCCCCGAGAGCAGGAATGCTGAAGCCACAGAGCAGCACGGTCCCAGTGGTGCCCACGGCCGCCTGCCCTGCTGGGCGGGGACACGCATCTCTCGGCCGGGCCACGCTCGCAGAGGTCAGAAACGGCTCCTTTGCCCCCACAAACTCATTAATTACACAGTGAGTGGCAGTAGCATGGTCTCCGGCTTCCTCATCCTCCTCAGAGCCTGGGGCCTTAGGACCCGCAGCCCCAGGGCTCTGTTTTGGACCAGGTGCCTGGCTGTATCTGGGCTTCACCAGCCCAGTGGAAAGTGGTCACCGCCTGGATAGCAGAACGGCCGCCGCACAAGAGTCTGGCCCCGAGTCCAGCCCTGAGACGTGCCGCTGGGCGGCCTTGGTGAAGCCGGTCAGCCTTCCCGCCGTCAAGGCCCAGACCCGCAGAGGGACCCAGGACACCTTTCGAGAACATCAGCCCTGCCTACACCCTCACGTGGGCCTCAGAGGCTCCGCCCTCCCCTCCTCACAGATGGAGTTCCCGATCTGCACTCCACCCTCCAGGACTCAGACACCACCCCATGGGACAAGCTGGGGGTTAAGAGTACAGGCTTTGAAGTCCCATAAATTTTATCTGAATCATGGCTCTGCCACTCAGCAGCCTTGTGACCCAGGCTGAGCTCACTAACCTCTCCGAGCCCCTCAGACGTAAGACGGAGATAATATTATCCACCTGTATGTCTGTCACGAGGATTAAATGGTGCAAACAGAGCACCTGCACACAGCCGAGGCCCTTCCTGCTGGTCCTGACCTCCGGGTCATGTCCGCTGGCTTCCTGGTTGGGGCTCAGCTGGTGCCTTGGGCAGGCAGGTGCCTTCCCTGGGCCATCTCTTCAGCAGTGCCGACAGCCTAGTACAACGGTCGACCCCACCACAGGCCCCGGAAGAGGGCAGGGCAGGCTGTGGGCTGGATGGCCCTGGGCCTCCAGAGTGCGCAGGGCCCCGAGAGACGCCTTGCGATCACGGCTGTCCAACAAGCGTAATGAGATCCACACGCACAATTTAAATCTTCCAGCAATTGCATTTAAAGAAGCAAAAGGAGGGACTTCCCTGGTGGCGCAGTGGTTAAGAATCCACCTGCCAATGCGGGGAACACGGGTTCGAGCCCTGGTCCGGGAAGATCCCACATGCCGCGGAGCAACTAAGCCCGTGCACCACAACTACTGAGCCTGCGCTCTAGAGCCCAAGAGCCACAACTACTGAGCCCGTGTGCCGTGAAGCCCACGCACCTACAGCCCGTGCTCCGCAACAAGAGAAGCCACCGCAGTGAGAAGCCCACGCACCGCAATGAAGAGTAGCCCCCGCTCGCCGCAACTAGAGAAAGCCCGCACACAGCAACGAAGGCCCAGCACAGCCAAAAATAAATAAATTAATTTAAGAAAAAGAAGTAAAAAGAAACAGGTGAAATTAAATTTAATAACACATTTTATTTAACACGATATATCCAAAATATTATCATTTCAACATGTAACCAGTATAAAAATTATCGTGATATTTTGACATTCCTTTTCTCCTATGCCATGTTTGACACCTGTGCTCTACAGGCAGGTGTGGTATTAACAGATATTCAAGATACAGACACTCAGAGTATTTGGTGAGAAGAGTGAGGTGTGGGCCCAGGAAACAGTAAAATGTGCCTCCCCTCCCTCCTCCCCCCTCCTCTCCCTCCTCCCTCCTCCCCCTCCCTCCTCCCCTCCCTCCTCTGCCCTCCTCCCTCCCTCTCCTCCCTCCTCCCATCCTTCTTCCCTCCTCCCCTCCCTCCTCCCCTCCCTCCTCCCTCCCCCCTCCCTCCTCCTCCCTTTCCCCTCCCTCCTCCCCCCTCCTCTCCCTCCTCCCCCTCCCTCCTCCCCTCCCTCCTCTGCCCTCCTCCCCCTCCTCCCTCCTCCCCTCCCTCCTCCCTCCTCCCCTCCCTCCTCTCCCTCTGCCCTCCTCCCATCCCTCCTCCATCCTCCCCTCCCTCCTCTGCCCTCCTCCCTCCTCCCCTCCCTCTCCTCCCTCCTCCCATCCTTCTTCCCTCCTCCCCTCCCTCCTCTCCCTCTGCCCTCCTCCCATCCCTTCTCCCATCCCCCCTCCATCCTCCCCTCCCTCCTCTGCCCTCCTCCCTCCTCCCCTCCCTCTCCTCCCTCCTCCCATCCTTCTTCCCTCCTCCCCCCCTCCTCCCTCTCCTCCCTCCCTCTTCCCTCCCCCCTCCTCCCTCCTCCTCCCTTTCCCTTCCCTCCTCCCCTCCTCCCCTCCCTCCTCCCTCCTCCCTCCTCCCCGCCCTCCTCCGCCCTCGCCAGGCTCTGTGCAGGCACTCCTCTCCCCACCCCCAGCTCCCCGCTCCCAGGGCAGCTCTAGGCTGAAAGGTGAGGAGTCCAGCCCGGCTGGACTATCTTGATTTGCGGACATTTATCAAAGCTCTTCACGACTGAGGTCTGTGCATTTGACTTCCTGCCAGCTCTGCTCCCAGCAGGGCCCCTACCTGGGGCAAGGGAGGGACAGAAATGGACAGAGAAAAGGCCCCCTGGACCTCAGGCCCCAGGGAACTCTGGGGACACAGGCGGCCCCAAATCCTCCCTCCACCACTTCACCCCACACGCATTAGTGACGGGCCCAGGAAGGGTGTGAGTCCCGGACTGGCCCCTGCCCTCCCAGTTCCCACCCCAAAGGGGAGCAGGCTTCGCCGGGGAGGCCTGAGAGCCCCTCGCCTCTGCCTCGTGCTGCCCGGTGGGCGGCCGGGCTCAGGAACACGGCCCTGCGCTTCCCGCCTGCCCTCACGATGTCCGCGGCCACCCTCGGGCCAGCCTGGCACAGGAGGTCCCACAGAGGCTAATCGCCCGCCCCTGCTGTCCTGAGGATGGGAGGGCACAGTCGTGCCTCGTGGTGACAGGACATGCTCCCCACCTCATGCCTGGCGCATCTGCAAGTGGTTGTCGGGTGACCGGAACTCCCAGCTCAGGAGAGGCGGCCATTGAGGGGCACCCTCCACCCTGCCCGCTCCTTACTTTGACCCGGGCCCTGGAGGGCAGCTGTGCGTCCTGACAGAGCCCCTCTTCCTCTGTAAAATGGGCAGGGACACCCCTCGTGAGACGGTCCTGAGAAATACGTGAGGTTGCAGGATCAGGACCCAGGACACACAGAAGTGCTGACTCGGTGGCCAGTCACTTCCTCCTGTCTCTCCGGCTAGAGGATGGCCCTGCGCCCCTCACAGTAAGGGGGTGTCTCAGGATGACTTGAGCCATGCTCCTCTCTCTGGAGCAGGCCCAGCACCAGGTCCTCAAAGTGTGAGTCATGGAGCCCAAGGATCTCCCTGGGGCCCCTGGAGCTGGGGAAGGAGGGGGCTGTTCCTGGAGGGTGGGGTCTGGCCCACCATGCCCACTCTGTCTGAGTGGCTCCACTTTTATCTGCTTCAGGTATTAGGGCTTCAAATGCTGCTATTTGAAAAGAAATTTTTGGTGCCCCAAAACGTTGAAGTCTTTTCTCTATAACCTCTCATGTGTTAGACTGGAAAACACAGGCCCCATCACACAGGACGAGATGCAGACAGGTGGGCCAGGTCAAGGCCTGGGGCAGGTGGCTACTAACACTGGGGGCTGAGCCCAACTTCCCCTCCCCAGGCAGGGGGTAGGGGTACTGGCCTCCCGGGCAGCGTTCAAACTCAGGGCTCGGCTGTCAACACCCGAGGGGCAGAGCATCAGTCCCCAGCTCCCACCTTCCTGGGTCCTGGGGGCCCTGGGTGGGCACCACGCCAGGACAAACGGAGAGCTCAGAGCCCCAGCAAGTGGACTCAGCCTGGACCCTGTGAGCTCAGTGACGTCACCAAGCCCAGGGGGGTCCGGACACAACCAGGGCACCCAGGGGCCCTTCCACTAGGGAGAGAGGGAGAGGCCCTGCGTCCAGGAGGTCAAGTCAGTCGAGCAAAGGCTTGGAACACACAAGCTGGCACCTGGAACCAGGTGTGCCGAGGGACACGGGCCCTGCCGGCAGGTTACTACCCAGGGAGCTGGGATGCGCTGTATCATGATTTGTGGACATTTATCAAAGCTCTTCACGACTGAGGTCTGTGCATTTGACTGTATGTAAAACACACGTCAACGGCTCAAAGTCCTCGAGGGGGACAGACTCACATGGAGGGAAAGGATGGACTGGGGCCCGCAGACAGCTCTGTGCCCTCTGACAAAGGCAGCCCAGGGAGACAGGACAGCACGGGGAGGTGGGTGCGGCCCCTTGTCGGAGCAGGGGCCTGGGAGCCACGATTCTCTGCCCAGAAGCCAGGGCCAGACATGCCCATCTGTGTGCACACGATTACCAGAACCTGACCCGCCCAGGCCACGCTCCAGCTCGCAGGCCTCCCCAGGACCTGCACGCCGGGCAGTCCGGGTGAGCACACTCCTGGCTCCTTTCGGTCCTCAGCCCCAGCTGCGGGGAGGGCCTGGCGGCAAGGCGGGCAGAATCGTCCCGCGTTACAGGAGCGTTTGTCCGCCTGCAGAGTCATCTCCCTGCAGCCCACTGCCTGGCCTCCCTCCTCCGGTGCCGGGCCCACCACCTGCCGGGCCCTCACGAAGGAGGGCTGGGGAGCACCCAGGCGACAGGGTGTGAGCTGCCCGGCGGCGTGGGGAGGCTGGCTGGGAGCCATGACTCCTTGCTTGGGAAGCTGGGAGCAAGCACCGGCAGCTCCCCTGACGCAGGCGGGGGCTGAGTGCTGCCTCCGCCGGGCTCTAGCTGTGGCTGCCACGCCAGTCCCACCCCATGAGCCTCCTCAGGCCTGGGGGCGGGGAAAGGCCTTGCGCGTGTGCCCGCACTCTTCCTGGGAGTCCGGAGCCCGCACCCTGGGCCTGGCCTCCAGGTGAGGCCGGGCAGCCTTGCCTGGCTCTGGAAGAGGAGGCTCCCGGGGCGGGGCGGCAGCTCCCTGGGCGAGGCCAGGCCTGGGGGACGGGTGGGTCCACTAGCTGCAGCCTCCAGCAAACGACAAAGCCACACCTCTCTTACCTGGAACAGGTGAGACCTCCTCAGCCCACCTCCCTGGGCCAGACCCACTTCCCGCCCTCCCTCGCCTCTCCGGAATATGGCCCGACTGGCCCCTGCCCTCTGGTAACAGGAACCAGCCGGCTTCTCCCACTGCAGGGGGCAGGCCAGCACTGTCCCACCGGGAGGAGGAACAGAGGGACCCAGGCAGGGCCCCGCCCCAGGGGCTGCTGGGGAGCTTGACAGTGCCTGTGATGCTGCAGGGTTGTGCCAACATGGACCAACTCCCCAGTCATTAACAAAACAAAACAAAACCAACTTCTCAGGAAGGAGTATGAGAACGGTAAGCTCAGCAGAACGGGGTCTCCCTCCCCAGCAAGCTCAGGAGCGGAGGGAGGGGCTCGCCTGTCCTCCCGGCCCGCTGCTCCCCCCGCGGCAGCCCTGCCCCCGCCAGTCCTGCCAACTCCCACTCTGCCCGGTGCAGGCACACACGTTTATCCCGGCTCTGGGATGGACTGGGCTGTCCTGGCTGGGACTGCTGCAGAGCTGGGGCAGGACAGCGGGTGATGATGGCACTCAGCTCCCCGAGTCCACTGCCCTGTGGACTGGACAACTACTCCCGGCCGCCGTCTGAGCAGGGACACAGCTCCAGGGGGTGGGGCAGGGTGGGCTCCCGTCCAGCAGACACTCACGCATCCCCTCCATGGCCGGCCCTGAGCTGGCCGGTTGTCCACGGGCCCACAAGCCTGGAGGAGGGGGTGAGGGGCAGAGGGACGGGGCTGGGGCGTCCACGCAGAAAGGAGAGCCCCCCAGAGGATGGCCAGAGGTGGGGTGCAGGCTGGCAGGGCTCCACACTGGCTGTAGGTCTGGGGCTGTACGGGGCAGGGGAGGACACTCCCCAGGGGAGGCTGGAGTTGGCAGGCTGAAGCCCAAGGTGGACGAGAAGGTCGCTCTGTTGGAAGGCACCCTCCCCACCGCTTCCGGCCAGCGATGTGCAGAGAAGAAGCGCCTGTCCCTGCCAGGGCCACCCTCCCAGGGCCTGTGCCCGCCCGCTGGCCACATCGCAGGCACCTCACTCAGGACACCGTGTGTCGGGAGGGAGCACAGCAGAGCTGCCGGGAGCTGAGGCCGCGCCCTGTCTCCCCACCTCCTGCCTGCCCGCCTCCCTGGCCGAGGTGGGCTTGGCTGGACGGAAAGGGCTCCCACAGCCCAGGGAGGGTGTCTCGTCTGAGCCTCCGGCTGGGCCTGGCCGCCGCCCTGTCCACTCGCCCTTGGCCGTGGCCATGCCCTGTTCTTGATGGGCCAGTCTGCAGCCCTGTCTGGGCCATCTGAGCCAGGCCCTGGGGGGCTCCACTCTGGCCACACCAGGCTCTGGGCCCAGGAGGAAAAAGGGGGTCTGCGTGTGGGCGTGTCCTGGAGGGAACGTGCTGAGGACACGTCAGCAGGCCCAGATGGCAGCACGAGAGAGAAGGTGGCGTTGGGCTGGGTCTCACTGGCCCTGCCCACTGTCCCCAGCCACAGGCCATGTGGGTCACCAAGACCCCCAAGGACCTGCCTCCCGACCTCCCCTCTGAAGCCCTTCTAAGTGATACCCAGGACCTGAGCCCTGACACCAGAAGACCCCAGGCTGAGGACCATGGAGGGGGGAGGGGGAGGGGGAGGAGGGCGCGGGGAGGGGAGGTGGCTGGGGAAGGAGACACCCCCTCCGCCAGGCCAGGGACAGGGCTCCTGGTCCAGCACGGAGTTCTCCCGGAAGGGCCCAGGGGAGATCCGAAGGGGAGGGAGAACCTGCTGGTGGTGGCTGGTGCCGCCCTCCATCCCCTCCCCTGCCCCCACGCAGCCCCCTTTCCTGAAGGACGAGTTCTCACAGCCACGTGTCCGGCCCGGCTGCAAAGCCTGGGGCACCACCTGGTGGTCAGGTCTGGGATGGCAGGCCGCTGGGCCCCAGGACTCAGGAGGGGGCCAGGGCTTCCCCAGTGCCCCACCCACCCCACCCATGCACTCTGGGTTGGGCGGGGCTCCTGGCCCCCACACTGCTGGACTCCACTGCCTGCCTCTCCCACCTGCTCCGGCCATTCCTCACTGGTTTTGGCAAGCTGGCCTCCCTCTGGGCGCGAGCACGGATCGGGGGTCTGGGGGAGGGTCTGTGATCACCTCCATGGCACCAACGAAGGACTGGGCTGAGGGATACTGAGTGACTTTCTCAAGGACACACAACTGGTAAACGATGGTGCTGGGACAGGACGGCACCTGCGGGACACCCAGAGCTTCTCGGGGTGCGGAGCCCCAGGAGTCTGCATCCTCAGTCCCAGGACAGGCCCTCCCTGGGGGGAGAGTGGAAAGAACATTAAACTGGGAGTTAGAATTTAAGCCCAGCTCTACCCTAACTCGCTGTGAGGCTCTGGGCAACGTGCTTTCCCTCTCTGGGCCTTGTCTGACCCCAGAGGACGTCACACCCGGACAATCTCCATGGGCTGGAGGCCGGGCCTCGGGTTCCTGGCTCCCACAGACGGGGGGCTGGGCCTCACGCTGCAGGTGAGTGACAGTGACACCCTCCCTTCCTGCCTGCCTCCACAGGGGAGTAGGTGAGCCAGACCTCTGTCCTCCTCTGTCCTGTGAGCCCCCCTCCTTCCGGGGCCTGCTGCCCTCAGCTGCCACCAGCAGGAGTGAAGGGGGCCCATGGGAGCCGGTAATGACCTGACCTCGGATTAGCAGCGTTCAAAGTGCATTCACGCTCATGACCCCGGAGGTAGGCAGGACCGCAGTACTGGCCATTTGAGGAAAGTCCAAGACCCGGGATGGTTAGGTGAGGTCCCCCAGCGGGCAGGGGCAGCCTTCAAGTCAGTGCAGTTTGTTCTCACCAGGTATCTGCCACACTTCCGTCCCCCACCCCAGCTCCCTGGCTCCTGTCACTGCAGCTGCAGGGCCTGGGAGAGCCGCCCCTGTGGCCAGGGCCCCTCTGCCTCTGAGGTTCGCTGGACCATGACGCCCAGTCTTCGCTCCAGCCGACCTTCTGGGCCTCCCACTCTCCCCAGGGGCTGGAGCATCTCCCAGAGGCTGGCGGCCAGGGACCCGACAGGACACTCTAGGTGGGAACCTGATGCCTGGGACCGGTCCAGCCGTGGGCAGAGCAGCCTCAGGGGCCCCTCTCCAGGCCGCCTGACCTCTCCCGCAGCACCACCCGCTGGCCCTACGGCCCCTCCCTAGGCCAGAACGGCCGCGCCAGCCTCTCTGCAGAGACCACAGCCAGTACCCGCTTGGTCAGCCTCATGGCTTCTCCGGCCAGTGCCACCCAAAGCTGGGCCAGTTCCTGCTCCAGGATGCCCAGACCACGGCCCTCTAACCCAACAAGTAAGAGGGTCATTTTCCTATTTGAGAAAGTCCCCAGCGCTGCTGCCCTCCTGGCTATATAGCATTACAACAGCCATCCATCACATTATTGTCAGTGGTAATATTACTGCTAAGCCCCCAGAGTAATTCTGACATGCACTGAAATGTGGGAACTAACCCTACCCTCACCCAGGACCGGTGACATACTTGCGGGTCCCGTGCAAAATGAAAACGGGAAGCCCCTTGTTTAAAAATCAAGAATTTCAGGATGGCAAGAGCAGAGCCTTAAGCCAAGTGAGAACCCTTCCAAGCGGGGGCTCTGGCGGCCACAGCTCACGCTGCCCCCCACTCATTCTGAGCCCCTACGGGTCCCGACTTCCAGCTCCCCCCCACCCCCACCATTCTCAGCAGGGGGTTCCGAAGACTCGGGAAAGGTGGGGTGTCTCCAGTCACATGACGACACCCTTGGTCGTTGCCATTGGTTGGCTGCGGCCGTGTTTTCACAGCCAATGAGGGGAAAGAGAGGGAGGCGTGGGCGTGGCCTGGCGCGGAGGGGCGCTGGAGGGCAGGGCGGAGACCAGCGCACCTGGGCTGCTGGGACCTGTGCCCGCCCCAGGTTCCTACAGGGGAATAAAGTGACCGTTGTCTTGTCCTCTATTTCATTTCCTCTCTCACCACAGTAGACTGTCCCCAACGATCCTATCTTATCTTTTATGACTCAATGCAGATGTGAGAAGGCCTTTCCTGTGCTTTGGAAATTATGTACAAGTAAAAGGCAATATAATGTAGCTTAAGAGGTAGACACGGGAGACATCTCACCCACCTTAAAATTGGGAACAGAAAACATACAACTCAGTTGAATACATCTGCAATGTCTGTGACCTAAATTAATGCATTCAACAGCACTCGTTCGAGTACAATGTTTTCCATATAAAGATCAGTAAAGGTGAGTCGGGGGAGGGGAGGGGAGACATGAGAGGGGTGTGTGTGTGTCCGAGAGAGAGGAATTCTATTCAAATGCTTTGTGCAACAGTTTATTACTTTTACTTATTTTGTTAAATGTACATACCAGAGTGTACAAAAAAGTATTTTTTTTCTGGTTTAAAGAATGATAAAACATAAACTCCATGTTACCTACCCAAGTTAAGAACTAGATCACCGTGGTTTCCCTGAGGCCTCGCCTTAGCTGAGCTGCAATTGTTTCCGCCCGAGCCTCTTTATGGTTGTGCCGCTGTGTGTGCATCCTTAAACAGCACAATGCTGACTGTGCCTGGGGTTGACCCGGATGTAAAAGGATGGACACACACTGTGTGTAGCTTATGTCATTTGTTTCTTTCGATCAAACTCTTTTTGAGATACATCCACGTTAATGACCGAAGCAGTTGTTACTCGTTTTTGAAACTTTATTCGATTTCATTTTCTTTTTCTATCCATTCTACTGCTGGTACATATTGCATTGTTTCCAGTTTGTGGCTACTGTAACAGTCACGATGCTGCTATGAAATCTCTTCCCCAAGGCACACGTACAGAAGTTTCTTGTCTAGACTATAGCCTACGAGTGGAATTGCTGGGTCAAAGCAATTCCTGGGATGGTCAGTTTTCTGTGTCAACTTGGCTGGGATAAGGGAGGCCCAGATGGCTGGTGAAACATGGCTTCTGGGTGTGTCTGTGAGGTTGTTTCCAGAAGAGGTTAGCACTGGAATCTGTAAAGGTGGTCCTCATCAGGGAGGGTGGGCATCATCTAACCCCCTGAGGGTCTGAATGGAACAGGAGAGGCGGAGGCAGGGCGAGTTTGCTTGAGTTGGGACCTCCATCTTCTGCCCTTAGAGAGGGATGACCCTGCTTCTTGGGCCTTCGGAATCACACCAGGATGGACACTGTTGACTCCCAGTGTCCCAGTTCCCGGGCCTCAGGTCTGTACTGGAAGTACCTCTGGCTTCCCTGGGCCTCCAGCCTGCAGACTGTGGGATTGACTGGTCTCCACAGCCCCTCAGAGTAAATCTCTTTCTATTCATCCACATGTAACCTATTGGTTCTGTTTCTCCAGAGAACCCTCACTGATGTAATTCCCACACTCCACCTGCTCAGGTAATGGCTTTCTCCCATTCACACCCCTATTAGCCGTTGGCGAGAGTCCACAGTCTCACCAGAATTTGGGCGGACTGTTAATTTTCACTAGTCTGATAAAGTGACCCATTATACAATTATGGTTTAAATATTACAAATTGGGGTTTAGAGGTTAGGGTTACAAATGAGGCTGAACATTTGTCCATATATTTCTGAGCCAATATTTGTATTACCTGTTCTTGGAAAGGTCTGTTTGCGTCTTTTCCGAATTTTTCTCTTGAGATGGTTATTTTCTCATTGACGTGAAGGGTCTTTAGAGACACGAATCACGGACAGTAACTGACCTGATGGGGTAGCAGATCCATCGCCCATTCTGTGGCGTATTCTGTCACGTTCTTTATTGACTTTTGGTAAAACGTTGAATTTTAATACAGTCAAATGAATCTGTTTTCCTTCATGGCTTTGCTTTTGACATCTTAGGAAATCCTTCCCTACCTCAAAGTAATACAGATATTTTCCTATTCTAGCACGTTCTAAGATTTATAGCTTTGCCACTTCTATATAAATTTTTAATACACCTGGCATTCATTTTCATGTATAGAATAAGGTCGGAATTCAATTTCACTTGGATAACCAATTGCCCCGGAACAACTTATGAAATAGTTCATCCCCTCCTGTTGGTTTATGATGACCACTGTGTCATAAGTCAAGTTTCCCAATAGGCCTGGGTTTATTCTTCGTGATAGTGAGCCTTGATATCTGATAGGGCAAATTTCCTCCTTTCTTTTTTATTCTTCTTCAGGAATTCCCTGACTTTTTTTTTTGGAGTCTTTGTTCACCCACATACATTTTAGAGTCACTTTGTCAATTTATGTGAAAAGCCCTGTTGGAATTTTTTTTGAAAATGTATTGCATCTATAGATGAATTTGGAGCAAACTGATATCTTTGTAGTATTATCTTCCTATCCAGGGATGCAGTCTGTCCATTTACTTATGCCATTTAAAATTTCTTTCAAGGGACTTCCCTGGTGGTCCAGCAGTTAAGAATCCACCTGCCAGTGCAGGCGACACGGGTTCGAGCCCTGGTCTGGGAAGATCCCACATGCTGCAGAGCAACGAAGCCTGTGCACCACAACAACTGAGGCTGCACTCTAGAGCCCGCGAGCCACAACTACTGAGCCCACGTGCTGCAACTACTGAAGCCCGGGCGCCTAGAGCCCGTGCTCCGCAACAAGAGAAGCCACCGCAATGAGAAGCCCGCGCACCGCAACGAACAGCGGCCCCCGCTCGCCGCAACCGGAGAAAGCCCGCGCGCAGCAACAAAGACCCAACGCAGCCAAAAATAAATAAATAAAAAATAAAATAAATTTATTAAAAAAAAACAGCCTATGGTTTAAAAATTTTTTTTCTTTAATAAGGTTTTATAACTTCTCCATTATCCATCTTTTATTAGCTCTATTCCTAGGTATTTTACTTGTTGCTATTCTAAATGCTATCTTTTTAAAGTTACATTTTCCAGTTGAGTGGAGCTGTTTACGGAAATACAAATGTATTCGGTTATTGTATCCAGAACGCTTGTTGAATTCTTTTATTAATTTGTATATTTTGTAGGTTATTCTGCATTTTGTATATAGACAATCATATCATCTGCAAGTAATGCTAGCTTTGTTTCTTTCTTTCCAATTCCTACATATTTACTTGTTTTTCTTGCAGTGGCGAGGCGCCCCAGTACACTATTAGCTATACATGATGACTGTAGGCATTTTGTCTTGCTTCTGATTTTAAAGAGAATGAGTTCAACATTTCAACATCAATTACGATGCTTGCTGCAGGTCTTTGTAAATGGCCTTTATGGATGCTATGGTTATTTACTTCTTTTTCTAGTCTGTAAGAGTTTTGTTTTTGTTTTTTTTAAATCACTAATGTAATAACAAATGTATTAACACGTGCAAGGATTGTTCTAAATGCTTTACATACATACATTATTTTAATCCTCACAACACACCTATGAGGAAAGTACTATTATTATTATTATCTTCATCTCTATAAATAAGGAAACTGAAACCCAGGGACATTAAAGAAGCTCCTGGAGGCTACAGAGCTCCTTAAGCATACAAGACCAGGCAGCCTGGCTCCAGAGTCTGTTTGTAACACTCTCAAACTTCTCATTGGATGTTGAATTTTATTAAATCCTTCATGTACATCTATTGACATGATTGTGTGGTTTTCTCCTTTATTTTATCTATGTGGCCAATTACATGAATCATTTTCCTGATATGAACCCAATATTGCAGCTCTGGCACAAACCTACCCTGGTTGTGACGTATGAACATTCCCCTACTGCTGGATTCAGCTCTCCAACATTTGTTAACGATTCTGCATCTACGTTAATAAGTTAGACTGGTCTAGAGTTTTCCACCTTTGTACTGTCCCTGTGGTTCTGTCATCAGGTTAGACTAATCTTATTTAATAAGGTGGAGAGTTCCCCTTCTTTTTCGAGTCTCTGGGGGAGTTGGTTAAGATTATAAATGTTGGGCTTCCCTGGTGGCACAGTGGTTGAGAGTCCGCCTGCCGATGCAGGGGACGCGGGTTCGTGCCCCGGTCCGCGAAGATCCCACATGCCGCGGAGCGGCTGGGTCCGTGAGCCATGGCCGCTGAGCCTGCGTGTCCGGAGCCTGTGCTCCACAGCGGGAGAGGCCACGGTGGTGAGAGGCCCGCGTACCGCAAAAAAAAAAAAAAAAAAAAAAAAGGAAAATAGAAGATTATAAATGTTCCTGAAACATTTGGAAGAACTTTTCACCTACCAGACTTTCGGCTGTTTCCTTTGTGGGAAAATGCTTAGTGACCAACTGAATGTCTTCAATGATATAGGACTGTTCGGGTTTTCTGTCTCTTCTTGAGTCTGTTTCGGTAAATGATTTTTTTTTTCTGGGAATTCACACATTCCGTTGAAATGTTCAAATGTCTTAACATCAAGTATTTAATAGTACCTTTTGTCTCTGCCGAATCTGTAATGTGTCCTGTTTTTCATTCTTAATGTTTATTTTCGCCATTTCTTTTTTCCCTTGATTAATCATAACAGAAGTTTTTCAGTATTATTAGCCATTTCAAAAAGACAACCTTTGAATTATATTATCCTTTCTACAAATGTGTAATAATTTACACACTACTATAATTTCTGCCTTTCATGGTTGTCTTCTAATTTCTTTAAAGTTATTCTACTTTGTTCCATTTTAAAGAAGTTATTTGCTTTATTCTTTAAAAGTTATTTCATTTATTAAAAAGTTATTTGCTAAATGCCATGACAACCTCTAGATCTCAGTAGCTTAATATGGTTCAGGTTAATTTTCATATCACAGCCCAAGGCGGGCTGGTCTGGAGGACTTGTTCTCCCTGGAAGCATTCAGGAGTCAGGGGTCCTTTGGTCAGTGGCTCCACCGACCTCTAGAGCTACAGGGTCCTACAAGAATGCGTGGCATCAAGCTGGGCATTGAAGGAAGGGAGAGAAGGGATGCCTGCACAGCCAGTCCTAAGGGGGCAGCCCGGGAAGTAGTTCCCATCACTTGGCCCTTGTTCCCTGGGCCATAACTCAGTCACATGAGTACCTAGCTGGGAGGCTGGGAAACTGTCTATCACAGATCCTTCTCTTATTGGTTTAGAGCTTTTTTTTTTTTCTTTTTCAGAGTGAGTATATAAGCTATAAATTTTCTTCTGCCTTTGCTTTTCACTGGATCCGACGGGTTTTGATGTGTAGTTTTCATTTTCTTTATCATTCAGTTCTAAATGTTTTCCTCTTTTCCATTATTTTTTTAATTTGTTTGAATCATTAATTGTTTAAAGATACATTTTGTTAATTATTCTTGTATATCTGTCCATTTCTGCTTTAGATGTTTTGTGGCTATATTTTAATCTATATTTGGGGGCTCTATTTTTAGGTCCACGCCAGTTCAGAATTGTTATATTTTCCTGGTGATGTAAACATTTTAATCTTTCGCAGTGACTCCGTTTATGTCTAGTAACGGCATTCGTTTTAATATTATTTATGTGCTACATATAATGTAGTTATATCGGGGGGTTTGTTTGTTTTTGTTTTAGTTTTTGGCTAGTATTTACTTGAAATATCTTTTTCATTCTTCCTTTCCACCTTTCTGGGTCCTGTGTTTAAGTGTGTCTTAGCAAACAGGATACAGCTAGTTCTTTAAAATCTAGTCTGGTGATTTTTTTTTTTTTTTTTTGCGGTACGCGGGCCTCTCACTGTTGTGGCCTCTCCCGTTGCGGAGCACAGGCTCCGGACGCGCAGGCTCAGCGGCCATGACTCACGGGCCCAGCCGCTTCGCAGCATGTGGGATCTTCCTGGACCGGGGCACGAACTCGTGTCCCCCGCATCGGCAGGCGGACTCTCAACCACTGCGCCACCAGGGAAGCCCTAGTCTGGTGATTTTTTTACCGGGAGACTCTAACTCGCATTTATTGTGATTACTGATATATTTTCTATTTATTTGTATTTGTCCCAGGAGTTCTGTTTCTCTTCCCCCCTCCTCTCCCCTCCCCCTCCTCTCTCTTCCCCTCTTCCCTCCCCCTCCTCTCCCCTCCCCCTCCTCTCCCCTACCCCCTCCTTTGCCCCCCCTCCTCCCCTTCCTCTTTTTCCCCTCCTCCTTACTTGTCCTCTTTTTGATTGATTGCAGTTATTTTTCTCATCCCATATTTTGTTTGGAAGCTATACATTCAGAATCTATTAGTTGAGGCTTAACTCCAGTTATTGTTAATGGGTGCAAAAGTTTAAGAATAATAATATTCTAGCATGTTTTACCTCTGATCACTCTTCTCTTAAATTACACCTAATGTTTGTCCAATATTTTAGTCTATCCTAGTAGATATTATTACTATTATTTGCAGCTAGCATTTTTTTGTTTATTTTCAAATATCTTTGCTGACCATTTTTTCTTGTATCTCAGAACTTATCTCTAGAAATCATTTTTCTTCTGTCTGAGGTATAAAATGGAAATTATTCAGAGTTTATTGGTGGTAAACTCCATTTCTGTTTTTCGGAAAAAGTCCCTATTTTGCCCTCATAACAATACATGCAGTGACATGAAATTACTGCGTCATCAAGAGAGTTATACATGTTAAAGCTTTTGATACATATTACTTCCCGGGAGCCTAGGAGGCTCAGGGGCCAGGCCTGGAAGGTGAAGGAGGACCAGAGCTTCTGGTGGAGGTGGTGGGTCGCACAGCATCCCGTCCTGTCTGTGACACGGGGCCCATCGGTGACACGGGGCAGTGGGACTGTGGAGGGGCAAGCTGGGGCCCACAGAGCCTGCGCAGCAGTGCTATTTCCCAGCCTAGACTCTACCCAGGGAAGCCTCTGGCTCTGAGCAGGATTTGGCCAGACAGAGGCATGCAGGAGACACGGGCTCCGGCGGGGCGGGGTGGGGCAGGGGCGGGGGGTGGGGGGCTGTCTCTCCACCACGCAGACCCTCGGAACGTTCCCAGCTTTCCCACCCTTGGAACTGACTGCGCAGCCCTGGGATGCAGAAGAGCCCGGTTCTGACCCAGCTCTTCCCTCCAGCCAGAAGCCCACCCCTGGCTGGAGCCTGGCACAGAGGCTCTGCACTGGGAATCTTCCCCGCAGCGTGCAGACCCCAAATTCACTTGCAAATGGTTTGCCAGTGTTAGCCAATGCTTTAATAAAGAAACAACATACAGAGAGCAGCTGTCCCAGCACACACACACACACCTGGCCCCGCCCAGGTCCTCGGGCCCCCCCCCCCACCCCGTGCTCTCCCCTCACTGTGGTCACTCAGGCACAGCCCGTCCTGCCCTCCCCCCAAGGGATCCGGCCTCCATCCTGCAGACACATCCAGTTCCCTCTGCTCCCCCAGGCAGGAGGCTCGCTGCCATCCTGTTGGGTGACTCAGCTTGGGGCTGGGAGGCTGAATGCTCGCTTCTTCTTTGTCTTCCCCAAAGCCTCCGTGCCCTCCGGGAGGAGGTCCCCCAGGAGCCCACTCACTCCCCTCTCCCTGGGGCTCTGGGCACGGCCAGCATCCTGCATCCTCTGGGACCGCCTCCCCAGGCCAGTGCGGTGTGAGGAGTGAACCTTCGAGGATCTGCCTCCATTCCAAGGCTGTGGGGACGGGCTGGGGCACTCCAGGGTGTGTTGGGGCTCAGAGCTAGATTCTGCAAGACACAGAGGACCAGGATCCCGGCTTGTCGTCCTGAAGGTCAACGTGACACCGCAGGGGGTCAGGCCTCGGGGCTCTGCCACGGGCGTGTGGGTTCAGATCCACAGCCACTACATGCTCCCCAACTTTGGGCAAAGTTCTTCCCTGGCCCCGTGGGGAACCGTAAGCTCCCCCAAACAATAGGTGTGCACACGAGTTGGGCACTTCGCAGCGTTCCTTTCCCGGGGTTGAAAGGGCCATTGCTGAACAAAGGTCAATACCAATTCATTAAAAATGTTTAGGAGTTACTTTTTTTTTTTTTTTTTAACTATTCAAAATATAAGATGCTGGGACTCTGCTGGTGGCGCAGTGGTTAACAACCCGCCTGCCAATGCAGGGGACATGGGTTCGAGCCCTTATCCGGGAAGATCCCACATGCCGCGGAGCAACTAAGCCTGTGCGCCACAACTACTGAAGCCTGCACGCCTAGAGCCTGCGCTCTGCAACAAGAGAAGCCACTGCAATGAAAGCCCTTGCACCGCAACCAAGAGTAGCCCCCCCTTCCCGCAACTAGAGAACGCCTGCACGTAGCAACAAAAACCCAAAGCAGTCAAATAAATAATAAATAATTAAAAGTGGGTGTGGAGCCCAAAACAAAACAAAACAAAAAAAAAAAATATAAGATGCTATTGGGGACTAACACAGTATTGTAAATCAACTATACTCCAATATAAAATAAAAATTAAAAACATAAAAGAGGGCTTCCCTGGTGGCGCAGTTGGTGGGAGTCCGCCTGCCAATGCAGGGGACATGGGTTCGTGCCCTGGTCCGGGAGGATCCCACATGCCGTGGAGCGGCCGGGCCCGTGGGCCGTGGCCGCTGGGCCTGCGTGTCTGGAGTCTGTGCTCTGCGACGGGGGAGACCACAACAGTGAGAGGCCCACGTACCCCAAAAAATAAAAAATAAAAAATAAAAGAAACGTACTCTAACAATAAAAAAAAAAAAAAGGCTAGTTTTCTTATTAACACACATTATTTACTTTACTGGGGAATACCCATGAGAGAACTAGGGTGGCCTTGGGGCACGAGGTGTCCCTCTCTGGGCATATTTATGAAGGTGCAACTGAGAAGAAGCCTCTTTCTCTCTCATTCAAAATGGGTCGCGAGGCCATTGTGGGAGGCTTTGGTGGGTGGCACGTAGCCCCTCAAGCCAAGAGCTGCTCACCAGTGATCTCATCCACTGCGATGGGCAAACCAAGGCCTCAGGAGGGCCGAAGGTGGAGGTTAAATAACAGAGCTCACGGAGAGCCAGGCGGAGAACCGCGCTGTCCTGACTCCAGCCCACCCCTCTAGAAGGGGACGGGCCCCTTGAGGACTCCCTGAAGGCAGAAGGGAGCTGCGTCTCTGGTTCTCCTCGCCGCCCCCCCTGCCCCCCGCCAGCTCGCCCCCCTGTCGGGCAGCGTCTCACCCATGACGATGAGGGTGGCGGTGCTGACGGCCTGGCCCAGTGTGTTCTCGGCCACCGCCTTGTACTTGCCACCGTCCTCGGCCGAGACGTTGGGGATGACCAGGGAGCACACGCCCAGCAGGTCGGTGCTGTACACGGCGGGGTCGCCTGCCAGGCTCTGGTCGTTCTTGAACCAGGTGACGCGGGGCCGCGGCCAGCCCCGCACGGCGCAGGTCATGCAGCACTCAGAACCCAGGGGCAGCAGGTGGGTCCGCAGGCCCACCAGGAAGCGGGGCTTCTGTCTCAGGTCGGGCTCCTGGTAGCTGGGAGCCTTCACCGTGACCCTGTCTGCGGTGGAAACTGGCAGGCGAGGAGGGTCAGAAAGAGAGAAGAGCTGCGGCGAGTCCCAAGCCCCTGGTGAACTCGGGCACTGCCTGGACCTTCCTGCCATGTCTCACCTGCAAACTTGGCCCCAAGGCTGCTCTACTCATCTTTTATCCTTTTCTTAAGATAATTTTTGGACTTCTTTTTTCTATACTACAAGCTAACACACGCTCAGTGTGGACAAATCGGAACATACAAGAAATCAGAAGGAGAAGGAATAAAAACCAAGCACAACCAATTGCCTACCGATGACCGCAGCTAGCATTTTGGTGTGGAAACTTGCGGACATTTTTCTACTTTAGAAACTCGTGAAAGTGAGAGAACGAGCGTCTGGTTTTACGGCCTGCTTTTTCTGGCAACTGCTTTGAAGGTTCGCATCTAGTTGACTGTAAAAGACTTTTCGGAGAACCACTGGTCTCTGTCTACCTCTTCGCCTGCCACTGACTTGAGAGGCCACCCAAGACCCGCAGACAGCTCCGCTCCTCGCGTTCTCCCCGCGGAAGAAGCGGGACCCGCCCTGAATCGCAGACGCGGAGGACCCGGGTGCCGGTGGGCGGGGCGGGAGGTGGGAAGAGCGATGGACCGGCGGCTGTCCCCGCCCTCCCAGCCTCCGTCCCCGCCGCTCTCCGCGCGGAGCTCACCTGGCGGCTGCCGCGGGACGACCCAGGGCTGGCGCGTGTCCGAGGGCTCGCTGGCGCCCAGCTCGTTCTTGGCCACCACGCGGAAGTGGTACTCGTGGCCCGGGAGGACGCCCACCAGGGTGAAGCGGCAGGTGTGCAGGCGCTCGGCCGCGGGGCGCCAGGGCGCGTGCGGGGAGGAGCGCGTCAGCACCGTGTAGTGCAGCGGGACGGCCCTCCCGTCGGCCTCGTCCGGGGACGGCACCCACTCGACGATCACTGAGCCCAGCGTGCCCTCCCGCAGGAGGATGGGCCCCGGGGGCCGTGGGCGCGCTGCGGGGACAGAGGGGTCAGGCTGGAGCCGGAAGTGCCCCACCAGGCCCTGCTCAGGGCCCTGAGTCTTTCCAGGTCCCCAGGACCTGCCCGTGGTCCCCACTTCTTCCAGGGCCCTGGAGACACGGTCTCGCCAGGCAGGGGGCTGGAGCCAGAGAGAACTGGGCCAGTTCTGCAGTTACTGCTAGAGGGTGGGAAACCTCCAAAAAGACTCATTTTAATTCACTTTGTCTTGTAAGTAAAATGACACAGGAACAGAATGGGGGCTTCCATAAGACCAAGTTACAGAGCTCTCGCTGTTAGTTGCCCATCGTTTCTGTGTTTCAGAAACCCCTCCGGGGCTGGGGCTGGGGGAGACCACCTTTATCCGAGGGGAGGACCACAGACAATTCTTGCCACCGCTCTTTGGAGTGATGTGATGGTGGTGACTGTCTCCGCTCACTGACCCGAAACGAGGGACAACAGAGGTCCGGGGAGGGTTGTGCTCAACTGTCCCCAACCCCCCCCCCCCCCCCCCCCCGGAGAGAAGGACAGTGATACCCCCCTCCCCGGCCCCTCCTCCTTTCTCCCTTGGGGCGCATAAGAAGGGTCAGGGTGCGGTCACGGGCACACCCAGGCGGGTGGAATCCCGCAGACCTGTGACCAGCCCCAGCCCGGGCCTGCCTCACCTGCCACCCTGAGGCGGAAGCTATAGGTGGCCTCCTCCCCCCGCGGGCTCCTCAGCATCACAGCGTAGAGGCCGCTGTCAGCGAGGCTGGCCGCGGGGACCAGGAGCTGGGTGAGGCCGTCCTTGACGGAGGTCACACTTCTTTTAGGCAAGGGCAAGCCATCCTTTAGCCAGGTCACGTCCGGCATGGAGGCGGCCTGGGACACAGAGGAAGGAGAGGTGAGAGGGGAGTTTCGTGGAAGCGATGGCTTTGAGCTGGGCTGAAGTGTAAGTGTGAGAAGAGCAACCTGAGAGGAGCATCTGGGTAGAGCCACGGGGGGAGCAGGGGTGGGGGGAAAGGAGAGGAGGCTGCAAAGGGGGGGTTGTAGACACGTTAAGGGCCCCGCACATCACACCCATACGGACACCTGCGTCTCGTTCTGTGAGCCACGAACCGCTGTTGTAAGGTTTAACCAGGAATTAGATCTGGCTTCACGGGGCTGGGGGAGCGAGGGCGGGCGGAAGTGGGGAGGACTCGTGGGAGGGGAGCGCTGACCACCCTGGTGCCCAGGCTGGGGTGCCAAGGGGGGGTATGACTTGGGGGTCCCTGCAATAGTCCAGGAGGGAGAGTATGGTGGCCTGACCCTGACCAGGGTGGGGGGACCAGTCCAGCTGCCTGATGGCTGCACCACCAACTCCTATGAGACCCTCAGCTCTGGGCGTCAGAGGCCCCTGGGGATGCTAACAGTGACCTACCTCACAGGCTTCTCTGGGGACCCAAGAAGTTAACGATACGAACAGGGCCCAACACAGAGCAAACACCTGGTGTGTCTTAAATATTTTTGTCATCATTACCATTGTCATGATTACGGCCTAATAGTTAAGAACATGTAATTTAGAGTTAGATCTGGGTTTGGGTCTGACTCCACCGCCTATGAGTTTCCCACACAGATGATTTTAACAACAACAGCAGCAACAATAATAGTAATACTGGGCACTTGCCGTGTGCCCAGCACTATGTGTGTCCTTTCAAGTATTAATTCCTTGAATCCTCAGAACAACCCTTTGAGATAAGTTACCATTAATACCCTCTGTTGACAGATGAGGACGTCGGAACGCAGAGAGGTTAAGGTACGTGTCCAAAGTCAAACAGCTAGTGAGCCATGAGGTCAGAATTTGAATCCAGCCACCTGTGCTTCTAACCACACCGGCTGCCGTACTACACGGATTTCCGGCACAAGCGCAGGTCCCTGACTAGGGGCCAGAAAGGAGCCGGGAAGAAAGGAGGCCCACAGGGCTGAGGCTGCCTGCTGCAGCCCACTAGATGTGCTCACCTCGAAGTGGACAGGCACACGAACTGTGTCCCCAGCTCTGACCGTCAGCGGGTCCTTCGTGCTGGCGTCCATGAGGAACTTGGGACAGACTGGAACACACGGGGTGGCCTGTCACCTCCCTCTGCATTTGGGCCCCAGCCCTGGTCACCAACCAGGCAGGGCTGCAGGGGGACTAGACGCTAGGCCAGCCCAGTGATGCTGAAACCCCACTGGACATCGGACAGGGGGCCCTGCAGGAACTGGAGGGGGGGCCGGAGGGGAATCCTGGGGGGAGCCGCAGGGCTGGGGGAGCGGGGAGCGGGATGGGGGCTGAGAAAGGGAAGCCGTCAGGGGCAGCCTTAGGGTCAGGCTGGAACGGAGGGGGATGGTGAGAAACTAGCCCAGCTCTTGTGTTTTGCAGATGAAACAACTACCCATCTGAGGCAGGAAGTGGCCCCAGAGCCCGGGATTTGGGGCAGAGCCAGGATGGGCTCTGGGTTGTGGCCAAAGACTCTGGGTGATTTTCTTATCATCACAAGGACAGCTGGGGTCTGTTGGGATGGCCCAGTGTCAGCTTGGGCCAAAGACAGGTCAGCTGCTCCAGCAGTTAACGCCCCCGGGGAAGACAGTCCGCCTTCGGGTAACAGGGATGGGGGCAGCTTCTGCACTGACGTGAACTCGGGAGCTGAGAGGCAGCCGGCCTTCTCGGGCCACGCTGGGGAGGCAGCAGAGTTCCGGAGCGAGCCTGGGCTTTGGGGTCAGTCACCTGGCTTGCACCCGGGCTCTGCCGCATACCAGTGGTACTGCCCAGGGCAGTGGACTGCTGACCTCGGTTTCCTTATCTGTAAATCGGGGATAGTATTGACCTTGTAGGATTTTCATGAGTTACAATGAAAATGCGTTTCTGAAAGGGCCTGCCTAGCCCAGTGCCCTGCTCTTACTAGGCGCCCAATACGTGACACTTCGCTAAGCTGGGGTGGGGGTGGGGGTCCCGGCTCAGCTAGCGCATGGGTGCGACTCAGAGGCCCTCCCCAGGAAGGGCCTGGGCTGGAGGAGGGAGGTGGACTCACCGCTGACGGGCATGGCTTGCACCGCCGTGTCCAGGGCAGTGGGCGGGCCTCGGCCCCCGTCATTCACGGCTGTCACCCGCACGAAGTAGCCCTCCCGAGGCCGCAGCCCCTTGATCGTGTAGGTGGTGCCCGGCACGGTGCCTGCGTGGCACGGACTCCACTGCGGGCTGGCTGAGTCGCCCAGCTCTACCACGTAGCCCAGCGCTTCGTCCCCGTCCTGGGGGTCCGGTTGGGCCCAACTCAGGGTGATGCTGGCGTGCAACGTGTCCGTGACCTGGAGATCCCTCACGGGCCCGGGGGGTCCTGGCCAGGCGCCACGGGGTGTCAGGAGCGGCGTCACCTCTCCCGAGGGAGGCCCCTCGGTGGCCACTCACTGGTTTTCCATGGGTGGCTGGGGATTGCTTTCACTTAGGGGTCCGCCTCCAGGCTTTGCTAAAGCACCTGCCTGAACCCAAACCCTTACTCTACCCCGGACTCTTCCTCAGTCTGCACCACCCATCCCGGCTTGCCTCCTCCGGGAAGCCTCCCCCGACTCCTTCCACCCACTCGCCGACCTGCCAACCCCCTTCCCCTAACTGTCCTTCCATAATTCCCCCAATCTGCTGTTTTCAACGATGAGTCCTTAGGTTCCAACATCCCTGAAGACTAGAATTCTCTCTTTGTTGTGGGCATTAAGCTCCTAGTCAAGACTGCCTTGGGTACTTAGTCCATACTTCGTGCTCTTTACCTGTAAAATGGGGATGATAACAGCACAGGCCCACCCACCCACGAGGGTTTCAGAACAAAGGTGTGAGGTATGTAAAGGGCCCTGTAGGCTGCACGGCGGTCCAGGGCTCTGGCCTTCAAACCTGGGGAGCCACCTGGGGGCAATCCCTGGGGACCCAGCTCCCCAGACTCCCTGTGTCTCTCCAGGTCCCACGGCCACTTCCCCAGGCCCCGGCTGACACGGAAGGACGCCCCTGGCACATCCACAAGGGCCAGAAATGTGCTGCTCCCCCAGGGCTTGTCACCAGCGGGCTCATGAGGGTAAGAGCTCAGGAGAGGCGCAAAGAACAGCCGTAGGCCGCGGAGGGGTGCTTTGACAGGTGTTTCGTGGAATAGGTATTCTCTGCTTGAATTTGGGAAATTTGGATCAAACAAAGCAGGGCAGGTTTCTCTTCTGTGGGGCTTGGAAATGTCCTAGGCTGCCTGTCGTGGACACGTGCTCTAGACCAGAAGTGTCCCAAGGATGCACCTGGTTCTTGACACAATGCCAGCCCCCAGCAGGTGACGATGAGCAGATGCTCGCTGGATGGAGAAGTGATGGCGAGGCTCCCCTATGACCACCCTCTCCCTTTAGGGATGATGCCCCCTCACCGGGGGATGCTTACAGGATGGGACCAAGTGAGTGGGCTGACCTGGGGAAGCACTCTTCCAATCCCCGTCTCTGGCTCCTGGGCCTGTCTGGTCTCAGTGTAGGGCCTTAAGCCTCCAGGGGCCCCTAAGTTTTGCCTCGCCCGCAGGACCTTTCGACCTTTATCCCCCAGCCATCCTGATGTCTCCTTCGGGACTGCCCCGGCCTGCTCACGCCACGGCCACCACCCTCTCCCGGGTTGGCACTCCGCTTACTCATGGGGTCCTGAGCAAAGACGGCATCCGATGGGGGCCCAGGCTCCCCGGGGCCAGAGGGGGCCACGGCTGTGACCCGGAACTCGTACTGACAGCCCTGCCTCAGGTCCAGCACCGTCCACTTCTTCTCTGTGGGAAGCCCACCCACATTAGTCCCGCCTGACGGGGCCGGGCGGTGCCTGGACGAGACCAGCCTGGCCCTACACCTCCCTGCCCCCCAGCCCCCAGCTGGCTCTGACTCGTCCTTTCCAAGGGGAGAAGCGTGCGCTCAGGGTCTCAGGGTCCGAATCCCTGTCTGGTTCTGCCACTAACTTGCTGGGAAGTCTCGGGCAAGTGCCTTCATGGCTCTGGTTCCCTCTGCCTTAGAGCTGCTGTCCTATTTAAATAAAACGGAACCATTCAGCAGTGTAGGTACAGAAGGTGTCCTCAGTCCATGGCCCTCTTTCCAGAGACGGGAGGCTGAGGCTCGGGGAGCACAGCCTGGCACCCAGCACAGCCTGCCTGGAGCTCTGAAGCCCTCTTTCTCCTACTAGCCTGGGCTTGGGCTTTTCTGAGTTTGTTCTGGGCTCAGAAAGCAGTTTCTTGGAATCTACTCAGGGGGCGGGGGCACTTCTCCCCGTCGTCCTACGGATGAGAAAGCTCACGTTAGAGAGAAACGCGGCGTGAGACTTCTGCTAAACCAGGCTTTGGACCAGACAGTTCTTTGTTGGGGGAAGGGGCGGGGTGGCGGGGGGAGGGCACTGCCCTGTGTGTCGAAGGACATGCCACAGCATCTCAGTCCCTTCACACGAGAGGCCACCCCCATCTTCCCCCTTCAGTGTGACAAGCCCAAATCGCTGGATGTTGCCAGATGCCCCGGGAGGTAAACCACCACCAGTCAGACCGTCATACTAAAGTGATCTGGTTGATACAGCCACAGCACCTCGGGCCGGGGGTCCAGGGAGGCTCTGGAGGCCGGCACGATGCAGACCACCGCCAGGCTGCTCACCAGGTACCGGCTGCTGGTTCACTGCCACCCAGGTGCTCCTTCCCTTCTTGCGCTTCTCGATCAGGTAGCCCAGGATGCGGGCACTGCCCGGGCCCCGAGGTGCCGTCCATGACAGAGTGACGCTTTGGCTGGAGGCCGACAGGATGGCTGGCGGGGGAGGGGGCCCGGGCAGAACTGGGGGCAGAGAGGGTGCCGCTCAGTCAGGGGCTGGGAGAGGCGCCGGCTCCCGGGGGGGTCCTTGTGGAGGAGCGGGCATCTGGGGCCAGCCACATGCTATCCCTTCTTTGGGGTGTCAGGGGTCTGAGCCAGCCCGAAGTTTGGGGGCAAGAGTGGTGGAAACAGAGAAGTACTGTGGCCTGGGGGCTAGAGCCAGCCCTGAGGCCCTCAGCCCTGAGGCCCTGGGAGTTGCTCCAGATGGAGGACGATGCCCGTCTGTCCCAGGGGCCTGGGACAGCGGCTCTGCCGGTCCACCCCCATCCCGCAGAGCCACAGCTGCAGAAGACCCCTCACATCCTACTTGCTGATCTGGCCGCCAGGTCCCAGAGAAGCTGGGGTGAGGCTCTCACAGAGCTCTCGAAGGGCCTCGAGACCCCCAGGGTGTTGGCTGGTGGCCCCCGGTCTCTGGGCACAGTGGGGAGCCCGGCACGTCCCCTCCGGCCCCGGGCTGTCCTCTCACCTTCAGGAGCCACTAGCACCTCGTCGGACTCCAGGGCCTCCCCAGGCCCCTCCGCGGTCACGGCCCGCACGCGGAAGCTGTACTTCTTGCCCTGTTCCGCCTCGGCATCTGTGAAGGTGGTGCTGTCCGCAGGGGGCTCGCCCACCTTCAGCCAAGTGCTGAGGCCAGCCTGCCGCCTCTCCACCACGTAGTACCGCAGCGCCTGGCCCCCGTCATCCGTTGGGGGCCGCCAGCAGAGGCAGACGCCAGCCCCGTGGCCGTCCTGCACCTCCAGGGGGCCCTGTGGGGGCTGAGGCTTGTCTGGGGAGGAGCAGGAGAAGGGGGGTCAGAGGAGCCGCAGGGGAGGGGTGCTGGGCTCCCCCCATCAGCAGACGAGCCTGCCCGGGGCTGGAGGTCCTGGGTGGGCAACACCTCGCGGCGTCCCTGGTCTCCACCCCCGACACGCACACCCCCGGAAGGTGACGCAGAATGCACCAGCCCCGAGCCCAGATGGGCACGGCCTTCTGCCCACAGGCGGTCCCACCTCGCTGGCACAACTCAGGTCTGGGGGCCATCACCCACCCCAGCGACATCCCTGGGGCCTGGTGTGCAGTGGGATTCCAAACCAGTCTGAGGAGGGGCGAGGACAGCTAAGGGTAGCTTTGGGTCTTAAATAGCATGCACGTGAGGGTTAATACCAGGGACAGCCCCCCCCCAGGGCCCGCCCTGCTGCCAGGGAAGGCTCAGCGGGGCCGGGGACAGGGCTGGGGCCAGGCTGGCACCTAGGACTTGCAGGGTGAGCTCGGCCTGCAGGGAGCCGCCCTTGCTGCTCAGAGCCACGCTGTACTGGCCGCAGTCCTTCCTGCTGGCGCTGGGGAGGCACAGCCACGTGGAGCTGTCCCCCACTGCCACCTGGGCCCCTCTGCCATCGCCGCCAGCCACCTCGGCCCCATCCTTGCTCCAGGTGGCCTGGACCGGGAGGCAGCTCTGGAAGGCGACCTTCATGGTCACTGGCTCCCCCGCCTTGACCACCAGCGGCTCCCTCAGCTTCGCCATCATGTCGGGAGCGATGACCGGGGGCTCTGGGGAGAGGACAGGGCACAAGGAGTCAAAGACGGTGGGCACCGGGCACCTGGGGGCGGGGAAGGAAGGGCCCAGAGACAGAGCCCCCTCCCCACCTCGTGAGAATGGACAGGTTGGGACCCAGGGGCTTTATCTGCGGCAGGACAGACGGGGCCGGACCTCTCTGAGGACGTGCTGACGGGAATGGGGAGCGTGTGGCTTGCTTTTTAAAACCATCCCATCGACCGAGGGTGAGGCTCGCCGCAGGCTGCAGGCTGGCGACACGTCCAGGCATTCAGCAGTGGCGTGTGTCGCCGGCCAAGAGCCCGCCTGGCAGGAAAGGGCAGGGCCGGGCCTCACCGTGGACGGTCAGCGTGGCCTCGCTCTGCTGGTCGCCGGCTCCAAAGCTGTACCTCCCAGCCTGGGTCCCCTCCGCGTGGGCAATGAGGAGCCTGTGCTCCAGCCCATCTTGCTCGAAGGCGACTCCGTCCTGGGCGCTGAGCTGGGAACGAGGCCACAGAGGACCGTCACCTGCCCCGTCCAGCCCCTCCCACCGTGGGCCAGGGCCTTTTCTAAGGCAACTGCGGGAATGAACTGAACGCTCATTGTGTGCTCGGCTGGAGCCAGTCACCCGCTTCAGTGTCTCGTCAACTGTCCACGGCCTGTGAAGTGGGCACCACTGTTAGCCCATTTTACAGGCGCGGAAGCCAGAGGCCACGGCCGCGGTGAGTGACCTCACTGGGGTCAGCCCGGTCCAGTGGACGCCAAGGCCCTGCTCCAGAGCCCTTGACCACCCCCTGCCGAGATGACAGCTAAAGGGTCGAGGGCTGTTCAGGGAGCCGAGAGCCCGTCTGGCTGGGCCAAGGAGGCGGCCTCCGTACCGGCCTTGAAGGACAGGCAGACTTCCAGAGGTGCCGGGGCAGGACAGCAGTTTGGATGTGGAGGGAGAGCCAGGGGCGTGTACAGGGAGTGGTGAGTGGAAGACACGCCCACTTAAAAAATCCGGTTTATTCCAAGTGCACCAACTTGTCGGCCCTTTAAACTTCTCGCAGAGTCGGCGCGTTGGTATAAGAAAGAGTGAAAAATCTTTCTACTCCTCTCTGCTTCACTCATCCCTCCCCGCAAACCGGTTGGTAAGGAGGGGGTGGGGGGCGGTACCTTGACTCCATCCTTAAACCAGGCTCCGGGTCCCAGGTCACTGGTGAGGGTGCAGGAGAGCACGGCAGCCTCCCCGCGTTGCACCTCCAGGTCAGCCAGGCCTTGCGAGAAGTGGCCTGTAGGGCCTGGAGAGACACAGGGGAGTGTGGAGGACGGGCGCCCAGGGATCCCCCTGCCGCCCAGCCTCCCACCATACCCCGGGAGGCCACACATCTTGCCAGCGAGGCCAGACCGTCCGGTTTTCTCTGCAGAGCCCAGACTGGTGCAGGGGATCTGGGGAGCCAGGGAGATGAGGAGCCCTTAAGTCACACAGGGCGACGTCTGGGGGACCCACAGCGAGTTAGTTCAACAAGTCCAGTGCTTTGGACACGGGGCGTCAAGACAGATACCAGGAGGGCTCCGAGTCCCGTGCAGCCCGCATCCCCCCCACACAAGGAGGAAGAGGTTGCCTCCTGAATTGGGAAGAGATCCCTGGAAATGGGGGTCGCTGATAGCAACAAACTCCTGGGTCTGGGAACGGTCCTGGCACCCCAGTGTCCAGGGAGCCCCCCTTGGCTACCGCCTGGAGCCAGGGCGGCTGAGAGGCACTTACCCCGCGCCTCCTGGGAGAAACCAACAGCGCCAGGCTTGTGTCTGGATCCAGGACTCCGGGTGGCGTCCGTCCTCTGGCCGCGGACGTCTGACCCGCCCTCTTTGCTAGCTTTCCTGCTGCCGGGACAGCTGGGGGCCTTCCCTGGGCATCCCCCGTCCTCTCCCCCAGGCGGTTGCCCCGGGTCTCTGGCCTTATGTGCTCCCCACCTCTTTGCTGCTCCAACCTCGACCCTGGACCACGTCTGAGTTCTGCTCCTGAATGGACCGAGCCTCCTTTCTGACCTGCCTGACTCCTTGGCTGCCCGGCCCTCGTACTCCTTTAGGGCCCCTGGACGTCGGGCCGTATCATCCTTAGCCTCCAGGGACCCCTGCTCCCTCAGGAAGCCCCTTCCTCCCCTCTGTCCTTTGCCCAGCTGAGAGCCGGGCCCCTGGGTCCCCTGTGACCCGTCTCCAGAGCCTTTTCTGCTGAAGGGACCATCTGGGCCCTCCCAGGCTCCCTGACGTCCCGAATCCCCAGGCCTTTGGGTGGAGCCATTCTCCCTCCCAGCAGAAGTCCCCTTGCCCGGGACACCTGAGTCCCCTGGGCTGCTAGCCCTACTCCTTCCAAGACCTGAAGTTTTGCCATCTGGGAACCCTGGGCTTTGCCCCCCACCAGCCTCCTCTCTGCCTGGAGCCCCCTCCCAGCCCCAGGAGGCTTGTGGCCCTTCATGGGTCCCCCCGAAAGTGGCATCTTCCTCCTGCAGGGAGCTTGAAGCCCTGGAGCCTGGGGGCCGGTCCCTGGCACCTGTGCTGTCTTGGCCAGACCCCTGGTCTTCCCAGCCTGGGCCCCAAGCGTGGCTTTCTCTGCGCCCACCGGCGGACCCTGACATGGATCTGCCCCTTTCCCCGGGCATCCGGCTGCTGTCCAGACCCTGGCCTGTACCTGCTGAGCCCCCCAACCCTGCCCCCATCCTCCCGCCACCCAGCTGCGCAGCCCCGGAGCCCTGAGGTGCCAACGCCCCCTGCCCAGCCGCTGGACCCCTGTCTGCTGCCCCTGGACCTGCTTCCCAGAAGGCCTGGTCACGTCCGGATTCCCAAGCAGCTGTCCCTGCTCGGGTCTCATCCTGCGCTGCCTCCCGACCGTCAGGAACCCCAGAAGCGCCCACACCCGCTGCGTGGCCTGCAGACCCTCCCTCCCCACTGGGAGCCCCTCTGTGCCCAGGGCACCCCGGGAGCCCAGAGCTACCTTGCCACCCTCTGATTCCTGACTCTCCCTCCGAGCCAACAGCCCCCCATGCCTCAGGGGTGCCTGGGGGTCCAGAGACCCCCAAAGCACTCTTGGAGCCCTGCCCATCTGAAAGCATCTGAGGGCCTCCGTGCATCCCCAGCAGCCCTGGGCCCCTGGGCCCGTTCCCGTGTGCTGTACTGTCTGCGGTGCCAGGCCTCGTGGCCATCCCAGAGCCCAGCCCAGCACCTGCCCCTCCCACGAGCCCCATCCCTCTGCCCCTCTCCGGACCATCCTTGGGACCTGTGCCACCGTAAGACCCCTCTGGGGCTGCCCAGTATACTGACCCATGTGCCATGGCTTCCTGGCTTCTGGGTCCACCCTCACCTCCCGTTCCAGGTGGTGAGACTGTTCCTCCAAACCTCCCTGAAGCATCTCTGCAGTGCATCTCAGCCCCTGGCCCCATCTCCCCAGATCTTCCTGAGGCTCCCCTACACCCTACCCCACTCCCTGACTCCATTCCCTTAGTACCCCTCAAACCGTCCCTGTAACCTGCCTCACCCCCTGAACCAGTTCCTCCAGAACCCCCTGAGTCGTCCCTATAACCAGCCTCACCCCCTGACCCCGTTGCTCCAAGGCCTCCTGAACCACCTCTAAAGCCTGCCGCACCCCTTGGCTCCGTGCCCCCAGGCTCGAGACCCCGCGACGCCCCTCCGTTGGCTGATGTGCTTCCGGCGGGCAGAGGCCCTGCAGCTCGTGATCCATGCCCAGGGCCCAGCGCTTCACCAGACTCTTCAGTGCCCCGGCTCTCAGAGGCTGGCCCCGCGCGAGGAGCTCGTGCCGGGGGGCCCCGGGTAGCACCCCCAGAACTGACTCCGTCTCCAGAGCCCCCGGCACCAAGGCCCCTGGCTCTGTCCGCATCTCGCACTTTGCCCGCTGCCCTCAGAGACCCTGAAGCCCCAGAGCCATCTTCATGGCCTCCTTCTCCAGAAGCCCCCAGAGTCCCCGGGGCTCTGAAGCCCCCATAATCCCCAGTCTGACCCCAAGGCCCTATTCTCCCCGAGCCCCCTGGTCCTGCCCCTGTGGCAGAGGCCCCGAGGCCACCTCGCCCCACAGACCCCGCTGTCCCCGGACTCCCCAGACCGCCACCAGGATGATGACTTCCCGCAGGGCCAGCACGCCCTCGGCCTCTGGACGCCTCCCCGGCTTCTGCACACATCCCGGCGTCACCCACGGGCCCTCCTTCAGGGCCGCCTGAGCCACCCTTGGGACGAACAAGTCCCTCAGTCCCCCTTCCGGCAGGACCACAACCATCTCTGTTTCCAGACCACATCCCCCCGGGCACCTCCGAGCCGTGCCTGTCACCACCCCCGGCCTCAGACTCTGTCCCCCCAGGGGCCTCAGAGGCGACTCGACCGCCAGCACGACCAGACCCCCCAGCCTGCGGCCTCCCTGAGCCATCACCGTAACCAGCTCCGTATTCAAGGCCTGCTGCCCTGGGGTCCCCGAAGCCATCACCGAATCTAGACTCCGTCGCCGCCGAGCCTCCCGCGCCATCCCCGCGGCCCATCTCACCTCTGGGTCCTTTCTCCCTGGAGCTCCGTGGCCTATCCCAGAAATCCGGCTCAGACCCCATGGCCCCTGCACCTCTGAACCCATCCGTGTCTCCCAGTGTCCCACCAGGGCCCGAAGGCCCTCTTAGCCTGTGGCTTCTGGCATCTACTCCCTGACCAGAACCCATCAGCCCAGCCACCTGGATGCCCCCCTCACCCCCTTGACCCCCACCAGACCCCAGCACTCCAGGCCCACAGTGGGCCCCGGATTTGCTGGGGCTGGACCGTGTGTCATCCCAAGGGCCTGGGCCCTCAGACCCTCTTCTGCCCGCCTCTCCTGTTCCCCTCTGCCCGGCTGTCCAGGCTCGGGAATCCTGGGGGCTGCTGGAGCCATCCTCAGCCTCACCGAAGGTCCCCGCCGTCTCCAGGCCCTCCCTTCCCCTGAGCCCCTGTGGGCCCCTTTCCCAGCCCCCGGGACCCCCTGGGCCTCCAGGGCTGGTTGTGTAGCCCCTTCCCCCATCCCCAGACCGCCGTGGGCCCCCATCACCTGCCTCCTGCAGTGAAGACCCAGCTTTGGCTTCAGGACCCCCGGGCCCCACGGGGATGCTCCCGCCACCAGATATCGGCGGCCCCTGGATGTCCTTGCATTCAGAGGTCTGTCCTGGAGACTCCCCTGACCCCAAGGGGCACCCCCGGTCCCCACGGTCAGCTTCACTACCTTTCCGAGAGCCCCAGGACTCAGGGCCCCTGCCTGCCATGGAGCTAGAACCTCTTCCTCTGGAAGGCTCCAGGGCCCCAGGAGCTCCCACCCTGCGGCGGCCCCTGGTGTCCCCCAGGTCAGTCCCGCTGCCCTGCGCTGCCCCGGCCCCTCCTCTCCCCCTTTCCCCACTCAGGCCATCCTCTCCCCCCACCTCATCCGGGCTCTGCCCCTGCAAAGTCTCCATCCCCTCCCCTTCTGACCGAGACCCCACATGACCAGCCTGGGATCCCTGCGGGGCCCGCTCTCTGGTCCCAGGTCCCAGCTGAGCGTCCCAGGGCTGTTCCTGACTGAGCCTGGGCGGCCAACTTCTGGGATCCTCGCCATGCCCCTTCCCTCCCCCACTGCACCCCAGCCCTCCAGCCTGAGGACGCCGGGACCCAGCCTTCCTGCCTCCTGCCATCCCAGAGCATCCGTCCCCCTCGCTGTTGCTGCTACGACCTCGCGGTTGGTCCCCTGCGAGGCCCAGCCCTGATTCTAGGCCCTCCCCTGAGCCCCCTGGAAGGCTCCTGTCCCTGCGTCCCTCTCCATCGAGCTGATTTTCACCAAGAGGAGTGGCTCTGCCCCCTTCTTCCAGAAAGCCCTTTCTTGCCAGTCCAGGGCCCCAGGCTGAGTCGGCTGCCTCCTTGTTCCCCATCAAAGTGTAGTTGCGCCCACCCAGGCCACCTCTGTCTGGGCCGGCTGTGAGCCCAGAAGCCAGCCTGGCCCCCTGGAGGGAGCTCCCTGTGGGGTCCTGCTCTCTGGGTCTCCCCCGCTCGCCACGGATGCTTCTGGAATCTTCTGGGCTCTGGGCTCCTTGTACCTGCTGCTGGTGGCCGGTGCTCGCGGTCAGAAGGCTTTTATCCTTCCCAGCTTTGGTGAGAGGTCACGCCCCCAGAGAAAGACAGGAGAAAAGACCTGTGAACCCAGGCCAAGCCACGTCTCGGACCCCAGCGACTTTGCCTGACCCTCAGTTTCCCCAGCAGGGAAACAAGCCGACCGTCTCCAGAGGAAGCCAGAATGTGGCAGCTCATTGGTGGATAAATCCCATCATCACCTGCCCCAGTCCTGTAACCGAGGCCACCCCAGTCTGCTAGGTGGTTCAGGAGGAGTTTTAGAGAAAATACAGAAGCCAAAAGCCATTTGCCACGAGCAGGTGGCTGGTTTTTAAAAACGTCTACTTGCCCTACTGCCTGCCTCACAAATGTCCAATTTACAGTTTCCTAGGATCACCTTGAACCCAGAACCCTAGGGGAGTTTAAGGGTGTCCTTCGGCCCGACCCAGGGGCTCCTCATCCATAGTAGACCTGGGCCACTGTCCCAAGCCCTGTCCGGGACCTTAGGGCCATCCTGGATCTGTGCCCAGTGGAACAGATGCCACTGCGGAGCGCTGGGCTGGCCGTGAAGGGCCTGCACTTGCAGGCATCAAGAATAGATCTAGGGGGCCGTCCTCATTCTCTGCAGGGGCGGGAGGGAGGAATCTCCAAAGCAGGGGACTGGCAACAGAAGCCCCGCCCCACCTTCCTCCCGCCCTCCTGGGCCCTGAGGTCTCGCCACCGCCACCGTGGCAGAGGTGGGGAAAGACCGGGGGTGGCCCACTCACCTTCAACCACCAGCCAGGCGCTGCAGGCGTGGAGCTCGGTGCCGAGGGAGTAGCGGCCCACGTCTGAGAAACAGGCCCTTCTCGCCAGAAGCCGGTGGGTCAGCCCATCACTGGACACGAACACCTCGTATCTGTCACTCAGCCGGAGCGGCCGGTGCCGGCGATGCCAGGTGGCGCTGGGGCAGGGGCCAGAGAAAGTGCCCTCGAGGACCGCATTGTCCCGCTCCCCGCAGTGGGCACAGGCCGGCGGGACCACCGCCTGGGGCAGGACGGCTGCCGGGGAGCGGGACACAGCGTGACCCGACGCAGGGCGCTGGGAGCTTAGCTTAACCACAGCTCCCTGTCACCGTGGACAGGCCACTCCTTGCCCCAGGCATCAGTTTCCCCACATAAAGTGAGACGTTATAATTAGGTTGTGAACAGTCAGACTCGACTCTGGAATTCTAAATCGGACCGTTCTATCTGGGGGCAGTTAGGAACAGAAGGGAAACCAACAGGCAGAGCACAGCGCTTTACGCCTGCCGTCCGATTAATCCTCACAACCACCTCCAGGGCAGGTGTTATTATGTCCCTTTTACAGGTGAGAACAGAGAGGCTCTACAAGTTATATGGCTTGCCCAGCTAGGACGTGGTCCAGACGGAACTCACAGCCTGGTCTGGCTGCCCCCAGAGCCCTGCCCCCTTCCGCGTCCACCACGCCAGGCCAGCTGGAGGTCTTCCCGCTCCTTCTTCAACCTTGACTTAGCCCGACTGTATGATTTACCTGCCCGCCCCAAGCCTCTCCTCCCTCCAACGTCCCTTGAGCTGTCAGGTGCTGGGGCAGGGGTGGGGGGGGAGTGGCAGTGGGAAGGGACGGAGCTTGATGAGGGGGGAAGGGACAGTCCCGGTGGGGTGTGGGCATGGGGGGCAGGGAGGGGAGGGGTCCGCACAGGGCAGGAGCGTGCCGACCTGGTGGAGATTCTTGCGGGGGGGTCGTGGGAGGGGAGGACCCACATCAGAGAGGAGGCCGTAGAATTAGGCAGATCTGATCTGAGAGTGAGTGGAGGCTATGGACAGCCTGTGAGCCAGGCGAGAGCCAGGTACCCCATGTCTGAGACCCTCAGTGGAGCCCAGCCCAGCACCAGAAGAACACAGACCTTGGACCAAGATTTTGACAAGGCGTCATCATAATTTAACCATTTGGGCACTCGTTCCTCTCCCCAGCTGCGAGGGGGGCCATACCATGTTCACCTACCCCCCGCGATGGAACCGAAATGAGTGCCCCCCACTCAGACTTCGGCAGGGCAGACCGCTCACCGCTGGCCTCCAGCTCCGCGCAGGAGACGCCGGCATCCGGCACCCTGACCTGGTAAATGGCGGCGTCCTCCGGCCGCAGGTCTCGGCTCTGGAGCTGGTATTGCTTCCCCAGATGCTGCAGGCGGTGCTTGGTCTGGTTGTCAAAGCCATAGGGGGCCGTCTCGCCATCCTGAGGCCAGGAGAGGAAGAGGGGGCTCCAGGGCCTCAGTGGGTCCACAGCACCTCCTGCCCCCATCCTGCTTGCCGACGACCGGCCCGGGCACCAAACAACACCAACACCGCTGGACGATAAAGGGGTGGGGCGGAGAGGGGCGGGGTGGAGGCCCAGAGCACGTGGTGGAGGGAAAGAAATGCTCTAGGAATATCCGTGGCTCTTACCACGCTGTAAATGATCTGCCGAGTTTACGCAAGAGGCACCCGAGATTGCTGAGCCGGCACTGCGGCAGGTGGAGCAGAGCTCCTACCCGAGCAGGGGCCGGGAGAGAGCGGGTGTGGCCGGGCCCCCAGGCATTCATTCATGAGGAAGCAGAGTACTACCGGCCACTGATGCACACACCCACCTTAGCCAAGCCCTGGAACGACTGGCTACTTGCTGAAAAACAGATGGTCCCTGCTCTACAAGGGCTCGGCTTGTGATTTTTTTTTGGCTCTACAATGGTGCGAAGGCGATGCACACTGAGTAGAAACCGTACCTGGAATTTTGACTTTTGATCTTTCCAGGTTACTGCTGGGCAGTGCAGCCCCAGCTCCCGGGCAGCCCGCCATCACGAGGGTGATCCACCGACACACCGAGGACCATCCCGTACCAGAGAGCCAGATCCACCGACACACCGAGGACCATCCCGTACCAGAGAGCCATCTGCTTTCCGCTCTCGGTACAGTATTCAGTCAATTACAGGAGCTACTCAACACTTAATGACAGAATGGGCTTTCTGTTAGATCATTTTGCCCAACTCTAGGCTGATACAAGTCTTCTGAGCGTGTTTAAGGAGGGCTGGGTTGACCTATGTATGGTGTTCAGTAGGTTAGGTGTATTCAATGTTTTCTTTTTTTAATTTTATTTATTTTATGTTTGGCTGCATTGGGTCTTCGTTGCTGCACGCGGGCTCTCTCTAGTTGCAGCGAGCGGGCTTCTCATTGCAGTGGCTTCTGTTGTGGCTCACAGGCTCTAGGCGCACAGTCTCAGTAGTTGTGGCGCACGGGCTTAGTTGCTCCACGGCACGTGGGATCTTCCCGGACCAGGGCTCGAACCCGTGTCCCCTGCAATGCCAGGCATATTCTTAACCACTGTGCCACCAGGGAAGCCCTTAATGTATTTTCGTCTTATGATATTTTCAACTTACAAGGGGTTTATCGGGACGTAACCCCATCGTCGGTCGAGGAAGAGCTGTAGTAACAGTAGCTAACACTTAGCTGTCCGATGTGTGTGCCAGGCACTGTTTTAGGTACTCGGACACATCAGTGAATAAAACAAAGATTCCTGCCCTCAGGGAACTAGAGTTCTACGGGGAGACAGAGAAATAATAAGCATCATAAATATGTAAATGATATAATGTTTGTTAGAAAGAGATAGAACTGGGGTCAGGGGGAGAGAAAGGAGTATGTGGGTCCAGGAGCCGGATGGGGCTGGGCACACGCGGCACTACACAGGGGGGCCGGGGAGTCCCTGGGGGGCGGCAGTTAGCCGTGTGGATGAGGGGCAGAGCACGGCAGACAGAGGGAGCAGGGAGCAAAGGAGCGGGGGTGAGGGGTGACGGGGCAAGCCAGGGCAGGGCAGCCACGGGGAGGTTGAGCGGAAAAGCAAATCACACACTATCTCGTTTATCATTTCAACACGCCAGGAGACAAGTGCTGCCTTATCCTCACGTCACAAGTGGCACAGAGAAAGTAAGCACCTTTCCGGCGGTCACACAGCCAGGAGCTGGTGGAGCCAGGAGGAGTCTGACCACAGGACAGTGTGCTGCTTCGCTGCCGCCCCCTGCAGCACCCCTCTCCAGACACCGACCCTGCCACCACCTGGTTGATGTGTCATTACGCCTGGAGTCCTTGCGGCGATGTGTCTGGAGAGAGAGCTCAGAGGAGAGGGGTGCACTTCTCAGAAACCTCTTTTGACCCCGTGCCCCGGCTGGAAAGCCCGGTCGCTCGGTGAGAGGTCAGAGGCCTCCCTGGACTGTCTCCACCAGGGTTTGAGCTGACCCCAAGCAGAGCAGGAACTCCACGGGAGGCGGGGCTCATCTCCCCAGGACCAGCAGCATCCCTGCCAAGACCCCCCCCCCTCGATGGCCCCTCCAGCCTCACCTTATACAGGTAAAGCTTGTTCTCAGAACTCGAGATGCAGCTCCAGGTCAAACGTTGCGACCCCCCTCCTTGTTGACCTAGATGTGTCTCGGGTTGGAGATGGCGTTGATGTACTGGGGAAGACAAACCAGCCAAGGGAGCTCTCTGAGCACTCTCTTTGGGGCTCCAAACCCTCAGACCCCATCCGCCAACAGCCCCGCCCAGCATGCATCTGCCGGGTTTACAAGTGGGAGGCTGGGTCCTGTGTCAAAGCAGGTGGAAAAGCCCAGAGGGGGCAAGCTGGGATCCTGGATGGGAGGCTGGATGAACCACCTTCATGATGATAACCTGCTATTTTCAAGGTAACGCAAGCGAGTTGTTTTGTGTTTCCAGAAGAAAAATTAGTCTCTTACTATGGCTAGGTTAGAGCCAGGGAAAAGCTCCCCAGTCCTCTTTCGAGCTGGTAAGAGGCTGGAATTCCCTTACCTGGAAAAGCCTTTAGAAATAAGACAGGTACCCAGGGTCGGGTGATTATGATGGGCAATGATGATGACGATGTTGATGGGCTGACCTGAATGAAGCCTTTACTAAGCGCTTTAAGTACATCCTCTCACTCAGTCTCTCAGGTCTGCTGTAGTCCTTCCGGTCCGCATCGTCAGTAGCGGCCACGCCTGCTCCTGGCCCACCTTGTTCTTGAGCGAGGGAAGCGGGGCCCTGGGCAGCGGGCTGGGCAGCTCAGGGGCCAGGGGAGCCCCGGGAGCTGGCGTCTGGAGGAGGGATGGGGAACTTCCCCCTCTGCGCTGGAGGAAAGGGTCACAGAGACTGACCCCTGTCGGGACTGCAGGGGCCCAGAGTTGGGCAGGGGTGGGCCCCACCCCACAGCTCCAAGTTCCCGGGAGAAACTCTGCTCCGAGCACCTTGTCTTGCAGGTTTCAGAGCAGGGTGTCTTTGGGGGTAAATTGTTCCGTTCTTCTAAAATTATTTTTAGATCGCTGTTCTAGTGGAGCATCCCATTTTTTTTTTTTTTTTTTTTTTTGGGATACGCAGGCCTCTCACCGTTGTGGCCCCTCCCGTTGTGGAGCACAGGCTCCGGACGCGCAGGCTCAGCGGCCATGGCTCAAGGGCCCAGCTGCTCCGTGGCATGTGGGATCTTCCCAGACCGGGGCACGAACCCGTGTCCCCTGCATCGGCAGGTGGACTCTCAACCACTGCAACACCAGGGAAGCCCAGCTTTTGCCTTCTTGATAAAAGGGCCAGATATACCCAGGGCCACTTCTTCCCCCTCTTCCTGCCTGAATGGGGGTTGAGTTTGGGTCTGCAGCAGCCACCCTACGAGGGTGAGTGGCAACCCTACCCCTAAGGGTGGCAGAGCCGTGGGACGGGAAGAGTCTGGCTCTCCAGCGACAGCCCCGAGCTGTGGTTGGAGCCCTGGACGCCACCCAGGGCTTGTCATCGTGGACGTAAGGAAGTGGCTTTGTTTCTTGGGCCACTTGGAGGAGGGTTTTCTGTTATTTGTGGGCAAAAGCATAACCAACTCAGAGACGAGATCTGCTTTCCAACAGACATTTACCTTCGATTAATTTAAAGTTTCAGAAACACTGAGCAAACCGAAACAGAGCATGTCTGAGGAAGGATCTGGCCTTTGTGTTACCTGTTTGTCCCCCCTGATGCAGATTTGTACAAAACGGCCTGAGGCCAAGAGAAGAAAACAAAGCCCCCTGAGTGAGTTAGCAGAAGACCAGGACTGGAAACCCACTTACAGGGCCTGACCTCGCTCCCCAGGGCCAAGAGAATATCACCCAGCCCAGCTGCAGGGGGCACCCGCGCGCGTGAGCCTCCCCAAGCACCCGCAGAGGCAGCGCACGGGCAGCGGAAGAAGCCCAGGGCTCTGCACCCGGCGGGGCTGCGGCCTCCGTGGTCTCCCCACCCAGCATCGGGGCCTGATTCCGCTCAGGGCTCTCCCACGCCCTGAGCATCAAGGGCTGGGCTGGGGGGTGGGGGGGAAGCCCACCTTCAATGACCGTGAGCCTCCCGAGCACACGGCCTCCCCGCCGTGTTCACTGCTGTGCAGCGGTGCAGGTCTGTGTCCTGGCTGGTCAGCTTGCGATCTGCAGAGAGGCCGAGGGCAGGGGAACAGGGGAGGGAACTAGCCTTCCCCTCCCTGCGTTCACTGGACGTGATGACGCTATAGAGACACACAAGACACACTACAGGTCCTCACGAGCTGCAAGGGTTCATCAGGGAAGCGGACCCCAAGACAAAAAGCTGGGTCGGGACAGCGGCGGATGGACCAACTCTGCCATCAGAGGCACGTGATGTGGCAGAGAGAGCTGGCTTTCCTGAGTCCGACAGATCCAGGACTAAATACCGTCTCTGGCGTGTGCTATGGGCAGATTACCTAACCTCTCTGGACCTTAGTTTCTTTACTTATGAAATGAGGTTAATAATACCCCCAAAGCAGTGAATGGTCAGGATTAAAATATATAATCCAAGTCAAACGATGAGCCCAGGGCCAGTGCGTCGTAGGTGTTCTGTGATGGGGAGCTGTAAATATTACCGATACTGACCAATAGCGACTGAGGGTCCGCTGCAGGTCGGGCACCGGCTGGGCACTTTACATAAACCTTTAATGCTCATAAAAACCCCATGAAGGGGGCTTCCCTGGTGGCGTAGTGGTTGAGAGTCCGCCTGCCGATGCAGGGGATGCGGGTTCGTGCCCCGGTCCGGGAGGATCCCACGTGCCGCGGAGCGGCTGGGCCCGTGAGCCATGGCCGCTGAGCCTGTGCTCCGCAACGGGAGAGGCCACAGCAGTGAGAAGCCCACGTACTGCAAAAAAAAAAAAAAAAAAAAACCCATAAAGGAGGTACTATTATCACCCCAATTTACAGAGGAAGAAACAGAGATTTAGAGAAGTAACGGACTTCCTAAGGCCGAGATGCTGGGCCTGGGATTGTAACCCAGGCATCCTCCCTCCAGAGCTTGAGGTAAGCTCCAGGTAACCTATCAGCAGAGGTCCCTGTGAGCCTGCTGGTTCCACCCCTGGTTCTGGGAATATCTCCTACTCGTCTGGGGACTGGAGACCTTCTAGGGGATGGGAAGAGAAGGGCAGGCCCCTGTCAGGGGAAGAGACGCGTACCCCTTGCTGCCTGGGCTGTCCGAGATCTGGTACTTGCCGGAATTACTGAGGTCACCTTTGGAGCAATGCCAGTGCACCCGGGGTCCGGGCTCCCCACAGACCACAGCCCGGAAGATGGCATGTTTCCCTGTGGCAGGAAGAGGCAGGCGGGTAGTTTGATGAGGTGGGGACGATGGACAGGATCCTTGACTGAGGTTTTAACTTACGTTCTGTCCACCTCTCTGGGCACTTGAATTGCCCGTTCCAAGAAGGGTGTCTTGCCTTGGTCCCCGTGACCCGAGGACCCCTGCGGTGCTATAGGCAGGAGCACAGCCTCAGGTACCACAGGTACGGCCCTCGCCCCACTGGAGGAGCAGCGAGTGGCCACGGGGAGGGAGGCCAGCAGGGCTGGGGCCGCGGGTGGGAGGCGGGGTGGGAACAGGTAGGGAGCCTGAAGGACTCTCCCTGGACTGGGAAGGGGATGAGTCTTTTGTGGGTCCCGGGTCCACTCTCTAGGGGAGACGGCGACCTCGGAAAGGCCTTGCTGTGATGCCCAAGGGGCCCAGTCCTGAGACACAGGGCTCCAGCCTCGGGAAAGAGCCACAGCTCCATCCTAACCTTGAAGCCTGGGGCCTCCCGCCCTCAAGGACCCCCAGGCCCCTGCCAGGAGCATCTCAGTGGAGAACAGCTTGGAGTAAAGACCCAAGGGCAACCGCCCCGCCATGATGAGAGACACAGCTTCCCATGACCGTGTTGAGTGGACACATAGAGTTAGATTTGGAAAAATAAAGGGCCATTATTTTTCTGAGGCGAGAATGTGGTAAACTGGGATCCGTTGCAGGGACCTGTGTGGAAGAAAGAGCGCGAATTCGCACCGCCCCCACGTCCCGTTCCCACCGCTTCCCGGGCACCTCTCTTGGCGGCCAGCGTTGGGAGCCCCATTTCACTCAGTTTTGAGGGTGTCTCCGCAGCAGTTGCTTGTGGGCAGGGAGAGGGAGGGGCCCAGAGCCACCCTACACCCCCCGCTGCCCCCCCAGTTCAGCACACAGGAGGTTCGCGTGCAGGAACCGCAGGCTCCGGTTCGCAGACAGGAAGCACCTCACCAGCCACACACGACCTCGGGAGCATTGGCTTGGGGTTTTCTTCCAAGCGCATCAGTCCAGCAGCACATGAGGGTGTCAGCCAACGATAAGGCTGGGGGCCTCCTCCCTTAGGGCAAAGGCTGTCTGCCCGGGTCACGAGGACTCATTCCAGCGGTCAGCGCCTTGGGGCCCCATTCCGGGATGCTTCCATGACAGCAGCCCCGACCCTGGTCCGTGCTCCCCAAAGGCCTCTGTCCACTCAGGATCTCTGCGGGGTGGGTGAGGCCGGTGCCCCAGCTGTGCAGGGTGTGCCCCAGCCAGAGTGCCCCACCCAGGCCACTCCCCTAAACTGCTGTCTATCACAGGGTTGGCAACTCTGGCCCCCAGGGCAAACCTGGGGCAGTCTGGTTTTTTAGTTTTTTAAAAATATTTTATTTACTTGTTTGGCTACGCCGGGTCTTAGTTGCCACGTGCGGGATCTTTTAGTTGCAGCACGTGGGCTCTTAGATGCGGCGTGCAGGATCTAGTTCCCCGACCAGGGATCGAACCTGGGCCCCCTGCACAGGGAGCGCATTGTCTTACCCACTGGACCACCAGGGAAGTCCCTGATTTTGTAAATAAGGTTTTATCGGAAACAGTCTCGCCCTGTCACTTACATATCTTTTAAGGCTGTTTTTGTGTTACAACGGCAGAATCGCATGGTGGCAAGGGAACTTGTGTGGCCTGATAAAACAGTCACTCTCTGGCCCTCTGCAGACCCCTGCGCTACGTTAAATCTCTGTATGTATCCCCAACAAATTCCTGGAAACCTCCCCCCTGAGGGAACGGGGCGGGGGAACAGGGAGCCCCCTCGGATGGGTATTTTTAAGAAGAGCTTTTGGTGGATAGGGAGGAGGGGGTGTCCTCCAGTGGAGAGGTGGGGGGCTTCTTAGCCCTCTGGCCCTCAGTGCGGGGTGACACTGGAGGACCGAGGGATAGCTCAGAGGCTCTGACCAGAAAGTATGAAAACCGCAGCTGTGAGGGGAGGGTCGGATGGATGGAAACAAGATGGGCTGGGTCACAGGGAGGCCAGGGCGGCTGCAGGAGCTGGGAGAGGGCTCCAGGCTCGGCCCTCGTGACAGTGAAATAGAGATGTCTGTCAAGTGATCCTGTGCCCTGGCGGCTGCAAGGCCTGTCGTCACCCCTAAGCTCACAAGGGCTTGCACACTCTTTGCTGGGCCCACAGCTGATGGCCATCAGGAGGCTGGGACCAGCCTGGACGGTGCAGAAAGAAAAGCAGGTGAGGTCGGAGAGCCAGGAATCCTCCAGGGAGAGCGTGAGGACGGTCTGTCCGAAGGGTCCCCCCCGAGAGCCCGCCCGCACCTCCCCTCACCAGGGAGGGCTACCCATGCCCGGCTGGAGGGGGGACCTCTGGGAGAGGTCAGAGTCTGACAAACACCTGCTGGAAGCTTCTCTCCAGGCCCATCCTCTCTGGGTGGTTGAAACATGGCCCCTGGAGTCGGGCAGTCCAGGCGTGAAAGCGAGCTCTGCCACTTCCTGCTCTGGGACTTTGATCAGATAATTTAGCCCCTCTCCAGCTTCGTTCCTGCACTTGGCAAAACGAGGATTAAATAACACCTGCTTTGCAGGGTTGTTGGGAATTGTGAGATGGTATTTGAATAATATGTAGCAGAGTGGCTGGCCTGGGCTAAGTCCATACACGTGGGGGCTGGAGAGTCAGTCCAGTTAATCAATCCTTTCCCCTAATTTATGTTCATTTGCTCTTATGCTAGGCTTGAGCGTTAAAATAAATAGTTGGCAAAAAAATAGCAGATACTTCCACTGATTTAGAACTTAAGGGCCCTGATGGCTCAGTGTTTGGTGTAGGGCACAATCTAACTGGAGTAGAGCATTCTGGAACAGGATGGCTGGCCTTCCTAGTCCCTCTGCACTGAACTATCCAGGACTCTGTCGGGAGGCCTGGAAGGCTGGTCCACCTGAGCCCTGGTCTTGACCCTAATATATCCAAGAGGCGTTACAGATGTCCAGGACCCAGAGCCATGCAGGCCCCCGGCACCAGGGAAAAAGAGAAGCCGGCTCTGAACCGTGAAGCTCACGTCTTGAGCCCACGGACCCGGCCGGGGCCCCCACCCACTGTCCCCTTGCAGGGAAGGATCTGCCTTGCGCTAAGTGGACGCCTCTCCTGCCACGGGGAATCTGCCGTCTAGTCGGTGGCTGAAACCCCCAGAAGCTCTCCCTCCCTCTCCCCTGACGTTTGGGGCCAAAGCCTCCCAAATACCAGACTCCTTTCTAAAGTATTCAGTAAGCACCTAATGTGTGCCAGCCGCCGTGTCAGGCATTCTACTCAGGTCGGGGCATTTGGGGGAGCCCACCGCCAAGAGGGAGACCCCAGCTGTGTGTGCGCGTCATCACGTCGGGAGCACATGTTCCAGCTTCCTTCCTGGGATGGGTTTTCGGGCCCTGGGGTGACCGAGGGAGAAGGTGGCCTCTGTTTTAGGGCCCAGCCGGCAGGCCAGCTGCACTTGGCCCTGATTGATGGCCTCTATTAACAGCAGGATGTAAACGGATCGGGTGCGCCGTGCCATGCGGCTCTCCCCCCTGCCAAATCCCACACCAGGGAATGCTTTTCAGCTGCCCAGCCTGCTGCCCCCGGCGTGAGGACAGTGTCAGAGAACGGCTCTGCCGGGCTGGAAACCGCTTTGGAAGCAGGAAGCCACTCCATTAGCCCTTGGGGAGAAAAGCCCAAATCCTGGAAGCCGACTTCTCCTGGGTTGTGGGGGGGAGGAAAGCCAGTTAGGGAGGACATTCCAGAGCGACTCTGCGGTCAGGTGTGTCCCCTGGGCAGGTCCCACACCCTGCCTGGGCCTCAGTTTCCTGCCAGGAGCCTCCTCCTCCAGTTGGACTCACCCAGGGCTCTGATCACAGGGACCTTTATGAAGTCACCCTCCTCCCCTTACTTCATTCCTGAGACAATCCCTGCAAATAAGTCTTTTCCCACCAAGTCGCGCCCCCGACACACACCCGCCTCCTACCCTCCTCTGACCAAGCAGGTAGGTTGGTCTCCTTCAAGTCAATTACAGGCTTTTTGAAAAACAAAATTAGCAAGCCTGCCAGAGAGGGGTGTGAGATTCACAAGCAGCGGAACCTCTCCACTCCTGAGGGGCTTTCACTTTCCAATACTCGGTGGGGTCTCTCTTTTATCCCTAAAAGGCAGTGAGATGCCTCAGGCTTGGTTCCACCCATTGGACGGGTGAGAAAACTGAGTCCAGAGAGAGGCTGTGATCTGGAGCGGGAGCAGCTCCGAGATTGCGGGTCGGGGCCTCTGACCCCTCCTGGAGTCTCTGTCCCACGGGCCCCTGAGGACGTGAGCCGAAATCCTCTGAAACCGCCGGTCCCTCCAGCTATGACAGCAATTGGAGGTGCTTAAGGAAGAGTAAAAGCCACTGATCAGTGTCTCCGTGCTGCCGTGTCCCCTGGCATCAGCGGGGCCTGCAGGAGCAGTGACCTCCGGGCTCAGTAAATCAGGCGGCACCAGAGCCCGCGGCCAGCGCCCCCCACTGTGCCCGGCTCGCTTTGCAACCCGAGTGTCTGCTTCCAGCCGCCGTCTGGATAGGCAGGGGCCAGGGCTGGAGCCCAGGACACCCACGGGACCGTGCAAGCGCCCCCATGGCTCCAGGAAAAGGAGGAGACTCCCGCCCCGCAGCATTCTCCCCCAGCCTGCCAGACCCAGGCTGGGGTCCTGTCGGGAAGGCCTAGGGATGAGAGGCCACCGCAGCCCAGGCCCGGGGATTTGTCACACTTTTCCCCGGGTTAATTACCACCGCAGGGAATCCCAGCTGCGCCCGTCTGGGCACAACAAGCCTCTTTGCTGTTGCCGGGTGGGGAATCTCAGTCTTTCTCAGGTGACAGCTGCTGGCCCGGGACAGAACTGTCCTTATTCTGGGGGCGCCACCTCCCCAGAGGACCCCAGCTGTCCAGTCATGGGCGGAGCCTCACTGGTGGGGGACGGGGATTGGACAGTCAGGGTGTGAGGAGACCCATGGGTAGGGCGGGGGCCACGCTGGGGGCGCAGGCGTCCTCCTGGGCCAACCCACCCCACTCACCCCCACACGCTGCACTTGCCCTTTGCATCTACAAGGGGCAAATAGGTAACCTTTCCATTTTTGCACCGGCTTAAATAATCTCGGTGTCGATCACAGCCCTGGACACTCAGCGGGCGCCTGACACCCGCTGTGGATGGCGAGTCCACCAGCGCATCTGTCTCCTGGGGGAGTCGTGTTCCCAGCTCGCTGGCACCTCCCGCTCAGTGAGGACACATCACATGTGCTGTCGGTGAAAATTCAAGCATCCAGATGGATGCATTTTTCACTTCTGAAGATAAGCTAGAACAGAATGAAGATTACTCCTGATGAAATGTATCACATACTCACTCCCTTGAGCTCTGAGGTCCTACCCTGAGCCGGAGAGAAGAGGGAGGTATACGTGGGGGACCCTTGACTGTCCCTTCCTTGATAAAGGCCTCCGATTTCAGTCTGGGGACTGACCTTTCTTGTCAAGGGGCAGATGTGAGACCTGGCTAGTCCAGGGGACTGAGTCCCTCCCTGGACTTTGAGTACTGAGTTGTGGTCCAAGGATGAGGGGAAACCCGTCTGCTGCCGGTTTGCCCCTGCGGCGTGCCACAGGGGTGCTGTAGCTTTTGTCCTCTCCACACCTTGCCTTTTAGCCATTTCTTAGGTTATATGGATTTCCCACTTCTTTCCACAAACTCCCTTTTCCCTTTGGTTAGCAATCGGTTTCTGTTACTTACAACCAAACACCCTGACTGCCCGAGTCGCAGCCAGTGATTGGGAACACGCGTCACTCATCATCTGGGCTCCCTCGGGAAGCAGCTCAGTGAATTTGTCTGGTGTTGAAGGATTCTTAATCCATCCTCAGTTTTGTAGACACAGAGCTGAGGTTCCAAGAAGTCCAAGGTCACACAGTCAGACTCACAGACTCTCAGAGTTAAAAGGGAGCTTAGACTCATTCTTCCAACTTTTCATCGGACTCCTGAACTCTCCCAAGTTAACTTCAGCCAGTGACTGTCGAAAGATGTGCGAACACCTCCGTGACAGCAAAACCGTCTCTCCAGGCAGCTCCTTCCATCTCCAGATGCCCTCGTTAGACACCTCCTGTGATGCTCCCCTGAGAGTTTTCTCTGTTGTGTCCACCATTGGGGTCCTGCACTACAAATTCCGTTCCTCTCCCCCTGACAGCCCTCAGATGGCCGCAGACAGCCACCCGCCCCAAGACGGTGTCCCACTTCCTACAGCTTTTACTCGTGTGGCAGGGTTTCGAGGCCTTCCCCACCTGGCCACTGTGCCCTCCGTGTATCCTGTCCTCACGGCAAGTTCATAAAGTGGAACAGAACCCCCAGCCGTGGGCCTGTGATGCAGCGTGGAGCCCGTCACCACCTCCCTTGGTCTGGACCAAATGACCTCTTGGGTCCTAACTCCTGCCGAATCAGCCCGTCTGTCCCGTTTCGTTGTTATTCACCAACGTATCCTCAGTTTCTTACTCAGGTCTCTGAGCCTGTATTTGTATAAGTGCAAAGCTTAGCTTCAGCCTTCATTTCAGTTGGCACAAGGTCACGTGGATGCTGGCTCCATCCTCCAAAATAGCCCTTGTCTTGCACCCACCTCTCCCGCCCACCTCTGCCCTTGCACACAGCTTTGCGGTCTGCTGGGCATATGTTCTCCCTCCAAGTTCTTTAGCCAAATGTGTTCCCCCCCTAAAACTCTCCCTTAGAATTATGTTTACCGGAACACTGAAAAGCGCCCTGTTAGTCAGAAACTCCCTACAAGAATCTGAAAAAGGTTTTGATCGTCTCTCTTCCTCCCCTGGCAGATGCACGTCCATATTTTCATGCAAGGTTATGTGACAGCAGGGGGCAGGGGTGCGGGTCACCTGGAAGTCTCATGTCCTGATGGAGCGGAAATCGGCACATCTGGTTTGGCAATCTGGTAGTCGTTACGGAAGATAAATGTGTGAGGACTCCGCGGCCCAGAAATTCCCCTCCCAGGGGTGTGCCCAGGACAGATGAGAGCACAGGTCCTCCAAAGACACCGCAGTCACCGTAGCTCTGCTCCCAGCAGCCTCCGACTGGAAACAGCCCCGATGTCCACCTGCAGCAGAATGGATAATTGCGGTATAGTTATACGATGGAACGTTATTTGGCAATGCAAATGCGTGAACTACTGCTCTGTACAACAGCACAGGTAATTCTCCCAAACAGACGATGGGCGCGAACAGCCAGACGCAGATGAAGAGTAGATCCGCTATGGTTTCATTACAGGGTGTTCAAAGGCGGGCAGGAACAGGTGGTGTTGACAGAACTCAGAACACTGGGTTCCTTGGGAGGGAGGGGATGCCTGCTGACCGGGATGGGGACGTAGCTTTCTAGGGACCTGGAGATGGTTTATACCTGTAGTTACACAAGTATACACCTGCATCAACTAAGATTTGTACACTTTAGGGACTTCCCTGGCAGTCCAGTGGTTAAGACTCCGTGCTTCCACTGCGGGGGGGCGAGGGTTTGATCCCTGGTCGGGGAACTAAGATCCTGCATGCCACACAGCACAGCCTAAATAAATAAACCATTAAAAAAAAAAAAAAGGTGTGTACACTTTATTGTATGTGAATTACAACTCATGCGAAAGTTTAAAAAATAAAAAACTACATATCTATCCAAGTGAAAAATGTTCTCCCGTCCACAGGCACGCAGAATCATCTCACTTCACACACACGCGCCACACTTGGTGAAATGACAATCTGGTTTAGTGCTCTTGCCTTATGTTTGGGGAAAGTGAAATTCAGACGGGACGTACGCCCTGCTCAAGGTCGTACAGAGACCTGAGTTTTACAAACGTAAAAATGCGTCGAGCTGGACACTTGGGGTTTATACACTTTACTATAGATTTGTTATAGCTCCATAAAAAAAAAAAGTTAAAGAAAAAACAGCCTGTGGCAGGACTGGGTTTCTTCTCTCCCTTTTGGCTGCTGGTGGAAAGAGGGTCCTTGCTGAGACAGTAAGTCCGAGTCATTATGCAGACAATAACCTAAAAGTTATCGTTCTTCTGACAACACACATTGTACTTTTACAAGTCATGTTATTATCCTACAGATGTCTAAACAGCCAAGTGAGCCCCCGGTATGCTGGTCGTAAGTAAGAAATCAATCACGCCTCGGGAGTAGACCTCTGTTGGACTGTTTCACAGGACTTCTTTACAGCAGCTCCATTAGGGGTCACGGCAACTAACACCCCAAGGCGAAGCTCAAAAACGTAAAGTTAGCTGACCTGAATCCAGTCAGGAAAAACGCCAAGTATTAGGTGGACACAGGGAAACCCGTGAAGCTCAGACATGTGATTTGGGGGAGACTGGCCGAGAGCAACCCGCGACGACCACTGAACCCACCCTGGGCTGCCATCCTAGCCGATCGAGCCCCCCCCCCGCCCCCCCCAACACGAAGTGAAAAGAATTCCCTTTGGCAGAAATTACAGACATAAAACGCTGTCTGGAGACTTGCTCTCTCTTTCTGTGTCCGCCCTGAGCATTACACGCCTGGCCCCGGGCAGCAGGCCTATCCCTTCCTCCATCTCTAAGGTACAAATTTACCTTTATGAAAGAGGCCTGGTGAGTATTCTGAGAATTGTTGGGAGATCTCAGCTCAACTAGGACTTTCCTGAATATCACCCTGGTAGTAATGAACATATATATATTTTCTCAAAAAAAAGTGATGAAACGTGACCCATGCTCATTAAAGAAAAAATTCTAAACAAGAAAATTTACTTTTCAAGTAAAATCAGTTGTTCACTGTTCTTGCCTTACCCGCCCCTGTGAAAAACAAGCAATGAACAGAAACATTTGTATGAATGTTATTTCTTTTTCTATCTTAGATCTACCTACCTACCTATCATCTGTCTGTCATCTACCATCCATCCATCCGGCCCTCATCTAGAGAGGAGAGCAGACATCTGTCATTTTGCCTGCTCTGCGTCCTATTGGTCCTGATAGGAGTTGATCACAGGGTCTCAGCCTCCCCAGGGAGGTGGGCACACAAACCAGGCTGGCCAATCAGAGTTATTCACCATATGCTGGCCACAGTGATTGGCTGATGGATCGACTTGTGACCCAAGCAAAGTTAGGGTCTTCCCTGAGATTTGCCACATCTGTGTTCTGATAGATCACTTTTTCTTTGGTGTCCACAAACCAGGATGCTGTAGGCCTGAGGTTATTAGCGACATCTTTCCAACTGTGCGAAATGATCCAGGTCACAGAGGAAAGCATAACCAGAGATGGACAAAGGGACAGAGCCCTGAGGATACCAGTTGATCTACTGGATCCAACCATGCCTGAAGCCTGATCTACATGTAAACTTCCCAGGTATGTGAGCTAATACAGTCTTCTTGTTTTAGGTTGAACCATATGAAATTGTCATTCATCAAATATATATAAACATTACTGCTAATATTCTTTCTATTTAATTTGCAGGAGAATGCAACATACCTAGAGGCCAAAATTTTAGGAATCCGAGGTTCTCTGAGTCCTAGAAATGACTACCAAAAAGTCTCTACATTTACAGAACCAAAAAGTGTGCATGTAGAATTTAACTTACAGAAAAATGGATTCCAAATGGTAGAATCCGACCTGCTAATACTCAGGAAAATTATCCGGGAGTTACTGGAGCAGCATTTCCCGAAGTATATCCCTCGGTACGTGAGTCTTTCAAGATGCTTCTCAAAAAAAGAGTTTATTGTCAAAATGATGGAGAAATATTATACACAATTGTATTGTTTAAAGGGATTCACAACGTGTATTACCACACTGAAGCATCTAAAAAGTCCTGCGGTAAAATACATCTATGTAATTTGCTTTAAGCTAAGACTTCCCAAACTAATGTATTCATAGAGACCACATTTCTCCCCAACAGAGTAGCATCCCATGAATTATTCCCAGAAGCGTATTTTGAAAAACACTATCATAGAGTATTGTCAGCAAGTCCGCAGAATGTTAGGAGACAGGGTTCTGTAAACCAGCAGTGCTCAAAGTGTGGCCTGAGGACCCAGTGGATTTGTAAGGCTCTTTCGGGGAGATCAGGAGATGAAACTATTTTCCTAGCAATTCTAAGATGTGATTTGGCTTTTTCACTCTCATTCCACTGCAAGCATACCGTGGCGTTTCCCAGAGGGTAGGTGACATGTGATATCACAAGGGGCTGAGTGGAGAAGCAGATGTGAGAACCCAGCTGTCTCTTATTAAACTAGACGTTAAGGAGATTTACCAAAAAATGTAAAACAATGCCACTCTTCTCATTCAATGTTTTCTTTTTTCTTTTTTTAAAATTGTTCTAATGTAATAGAGGCTTAAAGGAAGACAGAATATTTATTTATTTTTATTTATTTATGGCTGTGTTGTGTTGGGTCTTCATTTCTGTGCAAGGGCTTTCTCTAGTTGCGGTGAGCGGGGGCCACTCTTCAGCGTGGTGCGCGGGCCTCTCACTATCGCGGCCTCTCTTGTTGCGAAGCACAGGCTCCAGACGCGCAGGCTCAGTAGTTGTGGCTCACGGGCCTAGTTGCTCCGCGGCATGTGGGATCTTCCCAGACCAGGGCTTGAACCCGTGTCCCCTGCTCTGGCAGGCTCATTCTCAATCACTGCACCACCAGGGAAGCCCTCATTCAATGTTTTCTTTTGGAAAATGTAGTGGGGTGTTTTTTTTTTCCATCAAAAGATGTGTATGTCTGCCATGGGTTTATTATTGTTATTTTAAAACAAGTAAATGAATGTGAAATTTCTGTTTTAATTTTAATGCTGTAAATATCGATAGACATGACGACATAAACAAAGCTCTTTGAGGGTCCTCAATAATTTTTAAGAGTGTAAAGGGGTTGTGAAAATGGGGAAAACACTTTTTTTTGTGTGTGTGTGTGTGTGTGTGGTACGCGGGCCTCTCTCCGCTGTGGCTTCTCCCATTGCGGAGCACAGGCTCCGGACGCGCAGGCTCAGCGGCCACGGCTCACGGGCCCAGCCGCTCCGCGGAATGCGGGATCCTCCCGGACCGGGGCACGAACCCGCGTCCCCTGCCTCGGCAGGCGGACTCTCAACCACTGCGCCACCAGGGAAGCCCAGAAAAACACTCTTGTTTCCCTTACTGTATTCAGAAATGTGCAGCAACACTTCTGACACCAGATGCGAGGGTTTTCCACAAACCAAGCAATTCTTCGATGCCTGCTGACTGTCTGACACTAACTGCAATTAGCGCAGACTCATGGGTTCAGGACTTATTCCCGTAAGGCTGACCCCTCTCCCCCCACTTCAGGTCCAGTGACAAGTCCTGCTCGTCGCCTGTGCTTCTGACCGATGGGTGTAGATCAGGGTTCCTGCACCCTGTCCTTGGGCTCAATGATTTGTTAGTATTGCTCCCAGAGCTCAGGGAACTGCTTTCCTTACCAGATCACCAGCTCATTATGCAGGGATACAACTCGGGAACAGCCGTGGAAGAGACAGTAGGACAGTCCCTGGGGGAGGCGCCGGGGACTCCAAGCCCCTCCAGCTGCGTCATGCTCACAGCACCTCCACATGTCAGGAACTCAGGAGCTCTCTGGACACTGTGCTTCGGGGGTTTTTACGGAGGCTTCATCACGTAGGCACGATCGATTATTAACTCTCCGGAGAACAGACGGTGGGGCTGAAAGTTCCAAGCTTCTAATCATGGCTTGGTGTTCTTAGGGAGCAGCCCGCACCCAGGAGGGCACCAGGAGTTGGCTCGTTAGAACAAAAGATGCTCCCATCACCCTGGAAATTCCACGGGTTTGGGAGCTCGATGTCAGACCATCCGATCATTCAGAAAATTAAAGATTTTAGGAGACCTGTGTCACGAACTGGGGCAGAGACCTATATATATATATTTTTTTTTCTTATTATTTCATAGGACATGAGACCCAAAAGTTTTAAAACTGCTATTCTAAATAAATCCCTTCAGGGGAAAATGAAGCCCCAAGGGCCTGGTGCTTGGACAGGAGTGCATCATTCAAACTGAACCCAGATCTTGTGATTTCTGGCCCCGAGTCTTACTATAACCCCACCCTGCCTAACACACCACTGAGAGTGGGACACCAACGAGCCAAACCCAAGATATTTGACGCGGAGAAGAAAATGGAAACCCAAGAGAGAACTGTTATCCTATGCTCCACGGCACCCTCATGCTTGAGCATCGCAGGGGTGCGGGCTGAGCCCAGACAGGGCAACAGAGGGAGGGGGGTGCAGGGCAAGGCCACGCACATGACGAGCCTGGAGAATAATTGCGGGTAGAACGTCCGGCAGCAAGCGGGTCCACAGTTTACATTTACATATGTGTGAGCGTGTGTGTGTTATTACACACGTACATGTGTGGATGTATATATATTAGACTGGACAGAATCGATGTCCCGTATTAAACTTTAGATAGAATAACACTTTGATTCAAAGTTTTGCTCAATTGTCAATAGATAGTTATTCTTTGAGCAAGCATTGCCTTAGTTAGTGTTGGGAGAGCCGCGCATCTGTGAGGAGGTGAGCTTGGAGGGCCGAGTCCAGGCCAGCGCCCAGCTGGGGGCGTGTGTTCGTCAGCAGGGTCCCCTCTGCCCCTCTCGCCCTGATGCTGGGGAGTCCGGCCGTGGGCAGAGGGGAGACATCCTCAGGGAACCTCACGCCCTCGCAGGGCCTCCAGGGACCCTGACCTGCCATCTGCGAGGGGTGTGTCAGGGCTCCTCTGTGATCCAGAACACACACAGTGCCTGAATTCTACCCTTGGGCTTTGTTTTCTGTTCCGGTCGGCCGGTCGGATGACCCCTTGGGGCGGCTGTCCCCTGGGGAGGCTGAGTCGTGGCTGCTAATGGAACAATCAGGAACTTAGTCATCTCATAGGAGCCTGAGGCCACGAGACACGGGACAGACAGGCCTTGCAGGGTTCTAGAGGGAGACAAGGGCCGTGCCATGGATGCCAGGAAGGGGGGCACAATCTGGGGATGATGACAGCAGCCCAGTCTCTGTCCAGGAGTGCCCAGAATGGGTACAGAGAATGGGGAGGAAACTAGACCCTCAGCTCTGGCTCCGATGCCTTTAAGGCCAAACTGACACAGAGTTGTTCGGGTGAAAGCAGGTACAGGAGAGGGAAACCAGGGCCTGCGTTCTGCCCCGAGCCCTAGGGCTCCAAACTCGGGGCAGGATGAAGAGTAACAGCCCCACAAGGAAGCAGCAGGATTGGCCCCCTCTGCTGGACAGAGCCCGCTCCTGAGGTTACCTGGTCTCAATCCAGTCCCAGAGCCCAAGCCGCAGCCCCGCTCATTCCCCAGCTCCCCCGGGCTCTGCAGGCACAAAGGTCTGGCCCCAGCTCATCCCTCTGCCCTCCCTTCCCATCACGTGCCCTGGGCTTGAGCCAAATGGAACCCCATGCTCCTCTTCCGCTACGTGACTCCTCCCAGCCCATCTCTGCTCCGCTACCCTCTCTCCACTCGGGACGCCATCCCCTCACCACCCTGCTCCTGTGTTCTGGGCCAAACCTGGCCCACCCTTCCTGGTTGGATTAGTTTTCTGAATTTGCTAATCACCATGAATTTAGTGGCTTAAAACAGCACGTACTTGGGACTTCCCTGGCGGCCCAGTGGTTAAGACTCCGCGCTTCCACTGCAGGGGGCACGGGTTCGATCCCTCGTTGGGGAACTAAGGTCCTGCATGCCGCGCGGCATGGCCCAAAACACCCCGGAAAACACGCTTATGACGTCCCATTTCTGTAGGTCAGAAGTCCTACCCAGGTGTCACCGAACTCAAGTCAGGGTGTCAGCAGGGCCTCCAGAGGAGAGTCTGCTTCCTGGCCTTTTCCAGCTTCTAGAGGACACCACATTCCTTGGCTCGTGGCCCCTTCCTCCACCTTCAATGTCTTTGACCCCACTGTTGTCCTCACACCTCACATCTTTCTCTGACCACAACCAGAAAAGCTTCTCCTCTTTTAAAGACTCACCTGATTAGATGGGCGCACCTCGATAATCCAGGGTCCTCTCGCCATCCCAAGGGCTTTCACCTAATCACATCTGCAAAGTCCTTTTTGCCACGTAAGGTGACATATTCACAGGATCCAGAATTAGGATATGAACATCAGAGGGGGGGGCATTATCCTGCCCCGCACTGGCCCAGCTCCGGTAGCTCCCGTGACCTTCAAAGCATCCTCTCCATCTTCCGGGCTGACTTGGCCCATGGGCCTCTGTAGATCTTCCTCTCCACAGCTTCCAGCACCCTGGATTGTAACGGCTTGTTGATTTGTCATTTTCCTGCAATAAATGTCAAGTACCGTGACAGCAGGGACAGGGTCTCTCTTGTCCACTGATATATCCTAGCAACTGGCACAGTGCCGGGTGTGCAGTGTTCCAAAAACATTTTAGTGCAGAAACTCTTCTATAGAATTTAACTATATTAAACTACCTTCTGGTTACATGCCTTCTCTACAAGACACATCTAAAAAGCAGGGTTCACATGTGGTTTTTCTGTTGTGTCCCCTGGGGCATCTGGACAGTATTCGGCACACGCTTGTGGAATTGGATTGAATAAAGAGGTTCAGCCTCCTCTCAATGGCCTAGCTCTTAAACGCAGGGCCCACGGAGGATGTGTGGGAATGAGGCGCACTGGGTCAGGTAGGGCTACCTGGGAAAAGTTTCTGGAAGAGAAGCACTTGGGGCAGAGGTCTGAAAGCGATGCAGGCTGAGGGGGTGATGACATCCCGCCAAGAGGGCTCGTATGAGCAAAGCCAAGTGTGGGAGACAGCTGGTGCGGGGTAACCAGAGCTGAGATGGGAGGGCCAGGGCTCGGACACCAGGTGGAGGGGTCTCGAGTTGATGCGATAGGGTGCTCGCAGGGATTACAGAGCAGTGAGCGAGCTGCTGAAAACAGGATTGGCTGGAAGACAGGATGGAAGCAGGAGGACAGAGTGCAGTATGCCAGCAGGGCAATGATGGCTGTCCCTTAGGGTCGCTGGCATAGACTCGAGGGGGAGACAGGAGAGAACAGAGTCAAAGATCATTCGATGCACACATCCTTGCATTCCTGAGAAGTGCAGGATGGTGGTGCACAGAGGAAGCTGGGAGGCCTCACTTCCATTTTGTGGTGAAGATGGTGAGACCAGCGCTGGGTCCCTTTAGTGTCGGGTGTCAGAGGACCATGCGCTGGAGGTAACCGACTCGGCCCTCTGCTTTTGTCCCCAAGAAGGTCTCCACCGCCACACAGGAGGTGTATGGGGCAGAGGGAGGGTGTTTTTCCAGTGCCTGAACTGTCCCTTCTGCCCCCACGGGACAGGCATCCTCTCTCTGTCCCAGCCTGCTCCCCAAAGCAGCCACTCTGACCTCCAGAATAAGCTATGGTCTCCATTGACAGAGCCCCCACTGTTCCAGGTGCTTTGCACACATATAGACTCCTTATATCCCGAAAGTAGGTCACATTATCCCCATTTTATGGATGTGGACATCGAGGCTCTCGAAAGGATAAGCCAACCACCCCAATTCTCACAACTAGTACGAGAGGAACCAGGATTGGTGCCCTGGTTGGCCTAGGGCCAAAGCCCACAAGCTCTGTGTGCCACTGTGGTGCCTCCTGCCGGTCCTCCGGCTGGCGGATTTTAAATCTACCCGATTCAGCAAACAGGGACTCTGCAGGTGGAGGGGATACAGGGAGAGACACATATCAGTAGGAGAGACCAACACAAACCCAACGATCCCCACAGGAAGTGCCCACCACAATCCACAGTACCTGCGGGGAGGAACGGGCCACGTCAAGCCCCCCCCCCCCCACGGAATCCCAAAATATCGACTGAAGGGTCTTTGCATCCAAGCAACTCCTTTCAGACAAGGAAGCAGAGGCGGGAGAGGGGAGGTAACACCACTGCTTAGTGGCAGAGCGGGACCAAAGCCCAGGTGTCTACACCAGGGTCGGTGCCCTAGACTCGGGACGACTCCTCTCTCTTTCCTTTGCAGCTGGACCGAGCTCACCCCTGCCCCTCAGCGGCCCGGACCTCCCCCGCCCCCCGCACATCCCGCCCCCATCTGCCGGGTCCAGAACCAGCACCAGGGGACCAGGCTGGGAGCTGCGGGGCGCACCCTTCACGGGCCCAGCCCGCCCCTCGCCGCCCCGGTTCCTCCTCCTGCCGAGGAGGGGGAGGAGAGGTGGGGCCGCCCTCTGCAGCAAAGATGCGACTCAGATAACATCTCTAAGTTGTGGATGAGGACAGAGCCCTTGGATCTGCTTTTATCATTATTGTTGTTACTAGCTTATTGTTTATCAAGTGCTTTCTCTATAAAACGGCAAGACTGAACAGCTTAGGCCTGCTCCGAAACCCTGGGTTTTGAATACAGGGAGCGGGGAGCTCGGAGGTGGAATTCTGCGGCCGCAAGGAGGCCACACCTTCCCAGCTTCTCGTGCGCTTGCAGACGCTCCCTTTTCCTGTCTGGTAGGGTTGAGAAATGCCTCCCTCTCCCTTGCGCGGAGCCTCGGCGCCCATGCGGAGGCGGTCCTTGTTGCCTTGGCGACACCCCCAGCAGCCAATAGAAGCTGGAGGGGCGGGGCCGGCCGGGTCCCGTGCTGCCGAGGCGGGGTTCGCAGGTTAGCAGGCGTGTGTTGGGGGAGGGCTGCTGGGGTCGCGGGGGTCGCGGGGGTCGCGAGGGCCCTGGGGTAGGGGGCCTGCGGCCTGGCTGTGGGGTTGGGGCTCCCAGACTCCACGCCCCAGGTTCTCCTCGGCCCGAGCGGGAGGAGTTGCGGGCGGTGATGAGGGAGGGCGGAGGAACGCGAGATGGGGGTCGCTGGCCGGCCTTGTCCGGCGGACCCGAGGCCCGTGGCCCCGCCCAGGAGGCCCCCGCGCCAGGTGGGCTGTGGCAGTCGAGGCCTGGGGGAGAGGGAAGCGCCTTCGCGGACCAGGCTTGGAAGGCCCAGGACCCCGGGCCCAGCTCCCACCCACTTCCCGTGCCCGAGCGGGGCGGTTCGCTCCGGGGCCGAGGGTGCTGCGTGGCCGCCCGCCCCTTCTCCGCCTCGGCATTTCTCTTCCAGGTGGGCGGTCTTGCCGGCCCCGAAAGTCTGAGAAGCATGAAGCTCCTGTGTTTGGTGGCCGTGGTCGGCAGTCTGCTGGTGCTCCCAGCCCAAGCCAACAAGGTGCAGCTCCCATGCGCGACCACCCTGCCTGCGCCCCGGCATCCCGGGGGGGCTACTGCTCCAGCCCGGCTCCTCACTCCCCTTCGGGCCGTGCCGGTGCATGTTCTCTCGGCCCTAGGCTGCAGGCCTCCAGGAGAGGGGGCGTCTGCGGGGCACGCGTCTCGATCTGGCACGCCGGAGGTGGAATTCCGGTCAGGGTTCTGTGTTTGGGGAAGTTGTCTAAGTTCTCAGTACCTTCTTGCTTTGCTCTTGGGTGCCTACTGTCCTAGTCGGAGCTTCCAGTAGCCCAGGGAGTGGGCGTTATGTGAGGAGTGTGAAGTCTGCACAGATGCAGGTTTCTGGGTGGAGGGGACCCACCCCCGAGCTGGGACTCGAGGTAACTTCCATTCCTTAGGGGTAATGGCCCGGAGCTGGGTTTGCGTAGGTCTCTGGAATTCGAGATTATGAAGGTCACTGAGGCTTTGAATCAGACTGAGTCTCAGGGTTTGTTTCCACTTCCTCCTGGGAATGCTAATTCGAATGCAAATTTTGTGTTGTTGTCTCTGACCCATTCCAGGGAGGGAGAACTTCCAGAGAGGTTGCTTGAGTGTTTCCATGGAAGCGTCCACTTTTTCTGGTTCACCCCAGCCTTCTCCTTCCCTGATCCTAACCTAGGAAGTTGGAGGTGGGGTTGGGGGAAGAGGCCAGCCGCCAAGACTGCTGGACCCGGGTACACACACAGGTGTGAGGCCCAGAGCAGAGGACCTGCCACCTCGCTTGCTCCGCCCCCAAGCCCCCTACCTGAGAGTGGCAGCCCTGGGAGTGGCAGCCCTGGGAGTGGCAGCCCTGGGTAGCCTTCCGTGAATATCATTCGCGCCCCCAGACGGTTTCTCGAGGACCCTGTGATGTAGCGTCCTTCCTGCAGAAGTCGTTCCTGCTGAACTTGGGCATGGGGGCAGGTCAGGAACATTCACATGGTCACCTTATGGAACAGGGAACTGAAAGTGGAGAATCTTGCTAGAACTTGAACCCAGGGGCCCTGCCCACCTGATACGTGCTTTCTCTCGCAGAGTTCTGAAGATATCCGGTGCAAATGCATCTGTCCACCATATAGAAACATCAGTGGACACATTTACAACCAGAATGTGTCACAGAAGGACTGGTAAGGCATTGCCCAGGCTGGCCCTTGCGGTTCTGGGTGTCGAGTGGGGTTCATGGACCCCTGGAGGATAAGCTTGCTCTCCCATTTCCGTGGAGAACCTTACAGAGGAATGTTTTGTCCCTGGTCACACAACCGATTAGAAATAGGGTCCGCATGTCTTTAATTCCAGCTGAGGGGTTCCTGGTCAGAGGAGTGGATTTTGATTTGCTTTGATGTGGGTGTTTGTTCGTATCTGCAAAATGGTAACAGAGAAGCCGGGAGAGGTAAACATTAGAGCCACATACCGGGGGATCTTTCGCCTACTTGCGTGCGCTTGGCGAAGCTCTGTTACACGCGTCATTTGATGCCAGTGTCTAACCACCTTGTAAGGCAGTGGGATGGGTTGTGTTCCCATTTTATAGCTGCCGAGATTGAGGTCCAAAGAGAATTTACATTATACTCCTGGAGTCTTGAATTCATTTCTGGATGCCTCACTTCAAAAAAGAGAGAAGTAATCAAAAAGTCATTCACAGGAAGGACACCAGCTTGTTGAAGGCAAGTTTCAACATGCTCTCCTGGAAAGAACGGTTTAAGGAATTATAGTCTGAGAAGGAGAGGACTTGGGGACACACGTTTAAGGAATTATAGTCTGAGAAGGAGAGGACTTGGGGACACACGCAGCTGAGAGGGCAGGAGAGGGGCTGGCGTGCTCTGAGGCGCACCGTGTGGTTTGGGTGTAGGACTGGGGCTAGCGAGGAGAGCTCCAGGGAACCAGATTGAGGTGAGTTGAGGGGGCGTTTCCTGTGCAGGCCGTTTGAGGAGCAGGGACGCCTCATCCCGGAGGGCTCTGGAGGGCTCTGATCGCAGGTGCGGTGATACCTGCATCTGGTCCCCGTGGAGCGGTTACGCCACACGGGGGAGCCCAGGTCGGCGTTGCCTCTACTTGGTCAGGTGTCAGGATCACCAGGTGGGCTTTGAGAAAATACAGAGTCCCAGCACCCGTCCGCCATGATTTTTGGGTTCTTTTTTGTTGTTTTTCCCAGCTTTATTGAGATGAATCAGACATGTGACGTTGTATAAGGTTACGTGATTTGATACACGTATCTATTGTGGAACAAGGTTAGACAACACCTCCATCGCCTCACAGGGTAACCTTGCAGGTGTGGGTGTGGTAGAACATTTAAGATCTCTCTTAGCAACTTCAAGCGTACATAATTGTTAACATGTATTGTTAACGATAGTCACCATGCTGTGCGTTACATACCACCCCCACCCCCCGCCCAAGATTTTGATTCGGTGAATATGGGGGTTGGGGCATGGCAGAAACGTGATTGTGAAGCAGTTGGTCCAGAGCAGCATTTGGGGGTTTTGAACCTGTCCAGCTCTGAGTGTGTGATTTTTCTGAGAACCCGTCTGGTTAGATGCAGACTCTGGATCGACCCTGCCTGCCTTTCAATCTAGCTTTGCTCCTTGTTCATTGTGAAACAAGTTACTTAATCCCCAGTGTATTCAGTTTCTTCATCTGTAGAGCGGTGGCAGTGTTTTGAGTATTAAATAAGAGTGTGTGTGTGTGTGTGTGTGTGTGTGAGCGCGAGCACACACTTGTGCAATGCATGTACAAGTAAGTATAGCACTTAGAACAGTTCCCAGCACGTGGTGAGGCCGTATAAATGTCGGCTGATAGTATTAGTAACGTATGTTGTTATGCCCTCCTAGAGGCCACGAAGAGGCCGACTCACGCCACAGCCCAAGAGGGAAGCCCAGGTTTCCTTCTGTCTTTGTCCGTCCTGATGGAGTTACAAAGCCCCAGGACCTGGAGTCCTGGGGAAGCCCCTGTGACCTCTTTGTATCTTGTGGCGACAGTTCAAATAGCGTCAGGAATAAACCGGCTGGATTGTCTCAGCCCGACACCAGCTACATCCCTCAGGCACCACCACGTTGTACCAGCACTGTCTCTGCCCTGGGGCCAGAGTAAGGCCCCAAGCCAAGCGTGGATGCCACGGAGTCCTACCTGGACCTCTCAGGCTGTGGTTTATCTCCTTCCCCTGGGAAGTCGGCATTAGGGGGCTGCCTGAGGAACAGTTCCACGAAGGCTGGTGGGTGGAACCTGAGGCTGGGATGTAAGACCCCAGGGTTCTGGGACCCAGTGACCCTGGCCTGTCAGGGAGGGGAGGTATCCCAGGCTGCCTGGAGCCCCGCAGGGGAGGGGTGGGGCCTGACCCTGTGATCCTAGACCTCAGGCCAGGGCCAGAGGAGACCAGGTGTGTGTGTCCTCAGGCTGCTTCCGCATGGTCCCTCCACTGCGAGGAGGACACCTGGGACCTCCCCTGGTGAAGGGGTGTGAAGCCAGGGTGTCTGAGCGGCACAGGCCACGTTCCCATGTTGCAGGCGCTCTGCCGTCTCATGCTGGGGGTCCTCGTGCCTGTGAGGGGCAGAAACCCCGACACCTTCTCCCTGATGGTGGAGCTCCCGAGGAGTGCACTAGATAGACAGTCCCAGAGCTGGCTAGTGCAGTGTCTCTCACACGTCTAAAAATACAGGCTTCAAACAAATCTGTTTTGGAAACACATTGTGTAGAAGTCAGGACTGCCCCCCCTGAGCAGAGCGTCTGTGGCCCCTCCCTCCCACCCTCCGCACAGAGGGCCCTGGGGTGCCCCAGGGAGCACATTTTGAAGGACACTGATAAACACACACATGTCCTCACGTGTCCATGACGACACCGAGGCCCAGAGAAGTTACACACATCACATGCAGAAGGCGGAGACTTAAACAGCTTGCCCTCCGGTAACCCTCTGCCCTACCGCGCTATCACTGATCCCCAAAAAGGGACACGTCACCGTTTCACTGATTCTCTGGGGAGAGAACACATCCTTCTGGGGAACCCACACGTCCCACTGGTGCACCAGAGTGACCTTCCAGACCCAGGGAGAAATCTGGGCCTCAGAGGCTGGTAGAGGCCCCCAGAGAGGGGAGGTCCCGGGAGTGCTGACCCAGTGCTGGGTGTGAACCTGGCCCTGTCCGGTGGCCCCTTCCAGGGCAGGGGCTGAGTTACAGCAGGGACCCACGTGCCCAGCGCTGGAAGTGGGGTCATCAGAGGTTCAGGTAAAATCACACCCTCCACATACGGACTTTTAGGGGTAACAGAGACTTGTGGAGGACATGCCAGCCCACACTGTTGGTACCTCTGCCAGAAACCCCGCCTGAGCCTGACGGCCCCTGGCACAGCCCGGGCCAGAGCTGGAAGGGCCTGGAGGGTCATCCGGCGCCACCCCTGCAGCTCCCAGAGGAGGCTCGGGCCCAGGGCACCAGGCTCCTGGTGGCAGGGCCCGGCTGAGACACAGCAGTGGGAGGGGGTAGGGAGGTGGGGTTCAGAGATGTTGAAGACGGCAGAGTCACTGGCTTCTGGTGGATCCGTGGGTCAGAGGAGGCCTGGCGGAGGCGCTGCCTGCCACGGGGACAGACCCTGGACCCGAGGGACTGGGGTGGGGTGGGGGTGGAGTCTGTGCCGCTGGGACACTCACCCGGTGAGTCGCGGAGGGCCAGGGCCTCGAGAGGCTGTGGGTCGGGAAAGGGGTTCCGCCAGCCTGACCCTTCAGAGACCCTCCCCTCCCTGGGGAGATCCCCGGCTGCCCCCACAGCCCTCTGTCTGTTGCAGCAACTGCCTGCACGTGGTGGAGCCCATGCCGGTGCCCGGCCACGACGTGGAGGCCTACTGCCTGCTGTGCGAGTGCAAGTACGAGGAGCGCAGCACCACCACCATCAAGGTGCCCGGCGGCCGCCCCGCCCCGCCCCGCCCCGCCCCGCCCCGCCCCGCCCCGCCCCGCGTGGCCCCGCCCCGCCCCCTCTCCCCGGCGGGGGGGCCTGCGTGGCCCCGCCCCGCCCTCCGTCCTGTCCTGTTTCCTTCTGCAGCGTTGATCGGGGCTGGGGGGCTGGCCTCGAGGCTGGCCTGGTCGCAACCCAGGGACCCCCTTCCCACCCCGCTTGGGGCCACTCTCCCCTCTGACACCATCACACTCGCGGGGGGACCTGGGAGTGGGGCTGAGACCCTTCCCCCACACTTCCCGTCTTCCTCTCCCTTCTCGCCTTCCGTTTGTTCAGTAGACATTTCCGGGGCTCCTGCTGTGTCCTGGGCACCGTAAGGGATGCTGGAGCGGAGGTAGCCCGCCCTCCGGAGCCTGCAGTTTGGTTAAGCTTCCAGAGCTGCGGGCCTGGCAGGATGGGCATCAGACGCCCCCCTTGCTTCCCCTCAACCCCATTCTCATGGGCATCAGTGAATTCAGGGGAGGTGGTGGCGTGGCCACCAACACAGTGAGGACATGGAGAGGCCTGGTCCCTGGTCCCCTCCAGGCAGACGATCCCCCAGCACCACCACACCCCAACCAGGGCGAGCCTGGCCATGCTTGCCGATTTCCAACATAAGCTTCTCCTGGTCCAGCTCTTAAGCTTATTTCTGCGTGTCTGGTGAAGGGTCTGGAAATAGCATCAGGAAAGAACCCGCAGGAATTTGGCAGCAGCCCTGAGCCTGCCCTCGGGCTTCCCTTTTGAGGGGAAGTGGTCCTCACCGCTGCCCTCCCTGCCTGGCCCATGGTGCCCATCCTGTCCCCTCTGAGGTGGAGGCGGTTGCCTGTCCACCGTCCCTATCATCACCCCTTCCCCTCTGAGCTTATCCACTGGCCCCATGCTTGGGGGACCAGGTCCCCAAGACCTTAGATTGGAAGGGACTTCCTGACTTGGGGACCTCATCAGATACATCCTAATCCCCCAGTTTCCCTCTAGTCCTTGCTAAGAGACCAGAGAGAACCCCCTCCAGCTTCAGCCTGTTAGAGAGTCAGCCCTATCCCCCCTCCTTCCTGGGGTACAGGCAAGAGTTCTGATCCTTTACCCTGGCTGAAGATGCCCCAGTCAGGGAGGCATATGGTCCAGCTGGACTTGGCTGTGGACTAAGCTCGGCTCCTGTCACAGCGTAGACACGGGGCTAGGGTCGCCAGGGACAGATGGCAGTTGGGGAGCAGAAGAGGCTTAGGAGTTGCGGTCACAGCAAATCTGGGTTCCAGGCACATCCACCACTTGGTATTCTTGGGACTGAGGGTGATGGCGTGGCCTGGGGGGCTCTGCATCAGGTGAGTGTCAGCCCCTGGGGGACATTTGGAGATGGACTGTGGCCCCAGTAACTGTGGTGTGTTACTGACCGTGGAGGGCAGTGTCCTGGGGAGTCCTGCCTAAGGTGTCAGGAGTACCCACACTGGGAAACATCTCATTAGCTTCCTTGACTCTGTTTTTCCTGTAAAACAAAAATGACTGCAGCTTGGGAGGCTCTCCAGGCCTGTAATTCTGCCCCAGCCTCACCTCCTGCTGTGACTGACTGGGGCGGGGGGAGGGCCTGTGGCCGCCGGCCTGTCCCCTCTGCCCCCTGACGGTGACTCGCCCCCTTGGGACTGAAGCTCCCACCCCGTCGGGCTCGGTTCTCCCCGCTGTGACGGGCGCTCCCCCTGCCCCTGTCTGGCCGGGCAGATCCCCCCCCCCCCCCCGCTCTCCACTCCTGGGGGCGCCTCATCTGTCATCTTTGTGCTGCCAGAGAACTGGTGGCTCTTGTGGGGTCCCGACCTCCGAGGGCACAGTCAGCAAAGGTGGGGTGGGTCGTTCTCCGCGCCCGCGGCCTCCTGGCCTGTCTGCAGGCAGCACTTGGGGCCACGCTGCCCAGTGGAGACAGACTGCAAGGGAGGGGAGCGGCATCCCGCAGGGCGAGCTGGGTCCCTTCCGCTCGCTCGCAGGTCATCATCGTCATCTACCTGTCGGTGGTGGGCGCCCTCCTGCTCTACATGGCCTTCCTGATGCTGGTGGACCCTCTGATTCGAAAGCCGGACGCCTACACGGAGCGGCTGCACAACGAGGAGGAGAACGAGGTAGTGGCCCCTCCGCCCACGCGCGGCGTCCCTGGGGCCTCGACGGGCGGTCTTCCCCTCCCCCGGCGCTCCAGTGGCTCCTCTCCCATTCGCTGTCCTATGGTCACCCGGACCGCAGTGTCTCCTCAGCGGGGGCAGCCTTGAGTTTTCCCTGATCTGGCATCAGGCAGCTTCAGGGCACGGGTCGGGGAGCCTCCTTGTCGCCCTGCATTCCTAGCAGAGGGCCAGTGAGCCCGCCAGGCAGCCCCACGTGGGTGCTCAGACCTTGGTGTCAGGCTGACGGTGGACTTGGAGAGTACCCAGAGAGTCAGGGGAGCCGGGGGTGGGACACAGGAGGCGCAGGCAGCTCTGTGGGAGTGAGAGGTGGTGTGTGCCGTGCAGAGCTGTGACGGTGTCAGGGGCTCCTGGCCTGTGCCCCTCGAGCTCGCCCCCTCGGGCCTGCACAGCTGCACGTGTGCCCGAGACATCAGTGAGGGAGGAGGGGTGCCCCAGAGGGTGGCATCTGCGGGCAGGTGGGGCTCAGGACGCTGCCTGCCCTGGGGACCAGCTGCATGCAGGTGCGGAGAGCTCGGCCTCACCCTGGTTTACGTAAAGCCGGGGTGCCGGGAGGTTAACACGCGTTAGAGGGACTCTTCCTGCAGAGACACAGGTGAGCGAGGTGAAGGGGTGAGTGGTCACTAGAGCACCAGGCTCGGGCTGCAGCGCCGGGCGGCTGGCGCCCTTGAGAGCGTCTCACGCAACGGGTGGAGCTGGGAAGGGCAGGTTTCCGCCAAGAAGAGGGGCTGGGGCTCAGACCTCAGCGTGAAGCTGCCCGGCCGGCCGCATGGGGCAGGCGTGCACACGGCCAGGGAGGGAGGGGGCCTGGCCCGTCCCTCGACCCCATGGCCCCTCGGGGGTGGGTTCCCCCAGCCTCCGGCTGACACGCACCCGGCCGGTGGCGCTGGGGCTGGGAGGTGGGCATGGGGGGCCGGCAGTTGGGTGGTCTCTCTGCCCAGGAGGAAATCTCGCGCGCCTACCTGGTTATTAACGCGCGGTAACAGCGGCTCTGCTGGGGGCAGAGCGGGGAGGGTGAGTACCCCGTGATTAGGGGATGCGTGCGGTAATTGCAGTCCTGGCTGGGGAGCGGCTGAGAGATGGGCCATGATTACATGGCTCTGCAGCCTCCCCGGAATGCGTGCCACCTGGCTGTGGAGCCCGAAGGGAGGGCAAGCCGCACGGCTCTTTATGGGCCCCGCCCTGGGCACCCCGGCTCGCCCCGTCCCTGTTTCTTTTCGTCCTGATGTACTCAGGTCCTGCAGGTGCCCGTGTAGACAGACGCACAGACCTCGGGCAGAGCCCCCGGTCAGGGATGCGGGATAGAAGGCTGTCAGGGGAGGGGCGGGGGAAGCTGGGGCTGACTTTTCCTCGGTGTTAGTGTGGGAAGGCTTCCTGGCAGAGGGGCTCTTCCGTGGTGGGGCGGGGCCGCTTAAGTGCTGGGGCCGCTGGAGCTGAGTGGAGCGGAGACCGCGGTGGCGCCCGGGCCTGGGGCCGGCAAGGGGAGGAGGCCCTGCCTGGCTCAGCTGAATCTCTAGAAATGCTCTGAAGAGCATTTCCCTTCAGAGGGATGGGGTCCCCCCGGGGCGGGGGACTTAGCTTTCACCCCAAGCGGAAGAAAGTCAGGCTCGAGGCCTGTGCAACCCAGTGACCTTGAGAAGGCTCCCCTCCACGCCCCAGGAGTCGGGGGGTCGATCGCATCCCAGGATGGGGGCCCTTTGGCTTCGTCCCCCCATTCCTGTAGCCGGGAGCTCCTGCCCTGGGGCTCGAGGACAGAGAGGAAGGGGGCCTGGCCCACCGCGCTGAGGAGATGAAAGCCCCGCTCCCTCTGAAGGTGCCAGGCAGCCCAGTGGGCCCCTGGTGTGGGGCGCTGCCTTTCCTGATCCCAGCAGCATCAGGACTAATCCCCCAGCTCAGACGCCCTTTGAAAGGAGGAAGCCAGCCTTTTTGCTGGGGCAGAAATGGCAAACAGAGCTGTGCTAGATGTGTAGGTTTGGCTCCCTTTGAAGAGAAAGAAGGAAGGGTTCCTACAAGGCTGTGGGTGTCTGTGGGCCTCAGCTCTGCAGGGTCCCCCGAGACCACAGCCCACTGGACGGGAGTGGGGGAGAGAGGGGTGTGCAGGAGTGATGGCAGCCGGGGACCCTCCCTTGCCAGGGCGGTGAGGAGCCCAAGAGGGACAGGGCCCTCGTCCCCCTGAGCCCAGAGCAGGAAGGGGGACGAGGAAGGGCAGGGCTGGCGGACGTCTCTAGAACGGCCGTCAGGACCTCGTGGCCCAGCCGTTAGCAGCGTGGCATCGGGATTGTGATCCTGGGCCGGAGTCCCAGCTCTGCACTCGCTGTCCTGGTGTGTAACCCTTTGGTTAGTTTTCCAAGTCTGAGCTCCTGTCTCAGCGTGGTTGCTGTGGTGCCGTGTGTACGGCTTTACAAGTGTTTGTGCAGCCCTGAGAGCAAAACCTTTCACTGGGGCCCTGACCTGAAGGGCCGCCCTCACTGCAGGCAGGGAGGCTGAGGGATGGCAGGGCCAGAGGCCGGGGGCAGGGAGGCCAGGCCAGGCACGCACGGTTCAGCCAGCCCAGAGGGCTTGACTGTGGGGCTCGGGAGACACGGGTCCAAATCCTGTGTGACCTTGGGCAGCAGAGCCACAGATGAGAGTCACGTAGCCCGTGAACCAGTCTCGTGAGCCTGGGAATAATCCAGATGCAGCACCAGGAGAGCGCCCGGCACCCAGGGACGCTCATCCTCAGGCCTGTCCAGCCCCGGTAGCAGGCGCCTCCCTCCTGGTCGGCAGGGCTCCCCCTCCTGCCCTCACTGCCCAGAGGCCCAGCTTGGGGGTTAAGAGGGTTGGAAGTGGTAGCATCTCTCCTGTGGCAGAGCGGGTGAGGACCAGGCCCCGCTCTGAGCGTTTCTAGGACAGACGTGGCGTCTCTAATACCCATTAATCAGACTGTTAGCGGTGGAAGTGCAGAGCCTCTCAGCCGCAGCTTTCCCGGCTTAGGACCTGTTTGTCAAGACTTTACATGAAGGAAAAACAAGTGGTCCCGTGGAAATGTGGTGAATTTCAGCTGTTCCTTAACGCGCTGCTCTTGGCTTCCTCTGCTTTCCCTCCAGACACTCTCCCGACGGGACAGGAGAGCAGCCGGGGCCAGGAAGGGCGCTTTTCCGCCCCGCCAGGCCTGCCCCCAGGCTCCCAGGAGGACGAGAGTGTGGGCAGGCCGGCGGGGAGAGAAGCCCCTGTAGCCCCGGAGCCGGGATAGCTCGGTCCTGGGGGGCCAACAGCCTCCCACGGGGGTCTCCAGTGCCCCCTCACCTAGACGGCCACGCAGAGGCTGGTCCTGAACCGGGAAGGGACGATCTGAAAAGTAGCGACACCGGTAACCTTTCAAGGGCAGGTCCCCCCTCCTGCCTGGGGGCTCCGGGAGTGGTCTCACACTGACAGTTGCTGTGAATTGAGCGCCTGTGATCTGCCAGGCACCGCTGAACGCTGTGCGCCCACCGTCCCCGAGAAGATGCTCCTGCAGGCTCCACCCGTGGGTGGGAAGCAGGTTCAGAGGACAGGGTGTCAGCCAGGGCCGTGCTCCAGGTCAGAGCCCGGGTGCAGAGCCGGGTGTGATTCCACAGTCATCTTCTCACTGTGAACTGCTGGGGAGGAAGGAAACTGAGCACCCCGCGGGCTCCAGCTTGACAGCAGTGGGCTGAGGACGTTACACGTGTTACTGTATGTAACCTTGCCGTACCCCGCTCCTGATCATAAACCGTGTGTCAGGGTGTGGGGCGCCACCCACGAGGTCCTGAGTCATGACCAGCACTGAAAACTGAGATGGAGCAGGGTAGAGGGCGTCAGGGGGCGTCACGCTGGGTGTTGTGTGTGTGTGTTTAGAAAAGCCTAAGAAGACCGGGTTTACTAAGTTGAAGCTTGGGGAAATCAAGTGGCTTGTCAGGGACACACAGCCGCTAAGTGGCCGAGGCCAGGAGAAGGTGGCAGCTGTAGAAGCCAGGGTCCTGGCTTCGACTCTGATGCTCCGGGACCTGCCCCTGAGGTGCTGCCGTGGTCCTCGTCCAGCCTGGCAGAGCAGGCTTCCTCGGGCTCCCGGGCCGAGGGCTCCCTGGGGGCAGCGTCCGTCTCTAACTCACCCTAGGCAGAGCTCTGGGCGGCAGTGACGACCTGCCAGCCTCACCACCCACTGCCCCCATCCCCCGCCCCTACCTCCCCAGCCTGGCAGCTGCATGGCGACAGAAGCTGTGCCAGCTCGGGGCATTAGAAGCAGAGTTGCAGTTGCTGGGCGGCCCTGGGCTTAGAGAGGTGTGCTAATCCCTTAAGAGATGTGTGGCAGGAGATGAGAGGCAAGGGAGAGCTGGGGAGGAAATCCCCTGGGCTGTGGGCCTGGCCCTTGGCTCCAGTTCCCCCCAGAGATCAGGTTCAGGTCCTGCAGGAAATGCATGGGCTCTGGAGCTTCAGAGGCAGAGAAGTGGTAATTAGGGGGAGATGCTGCCTTTGACTACAGCGGCAGTTCTGAGGGCGGGGGGAGGGGGCGGGGGGCGGGATGGGGCAGAGCGGGGAGGGCGGCCGGAGCGGCTCTGGCTCTGGAATGGGCACAAAGGGCGAACTCCCAGCTCCACCCTGCAGACACTGTCCTTCGGGGAGTGAGCTGGTGTCCCAGGCCCGACAGAGCATGTCCTGGGGGTCTCCCCGCTGTCCTGGCCGTGGCCGGCAGGGCCGAGGGGTTCTGCAGTGCGCCACCAGCCGTGGGGGCGCGTGGTGCCTCTCCTCGAACGACAGGGTCATCGCGTCCTCTCTGCTGACCCTCCGCGCTCCTCTCGAGGGTCAGGAGTGAGTCTGGGGCGCGGCCGGGCCTGACCAGAGCCCCCGCTTCCCAGCCCCCGCCCATCCCGCAGCCGCGGGCACCCTGTGCTGGATGGGCCCTCGGGGAGGCCTTTGGGGTCGCTCTCCTGGCACTGTTTTCCATGTCAGGCGTTTGAGACCCCCCGGCTCGCGGTGCCAAGCCTCTTCTTCTTCCCGCAACAGGACGCGCGCTCTGTGGCGGCCGCCACCTTCTCCGGGCCCCGGGCGAACACAGTCCTGGAGCGCGTGGAGGGAGCGCAGCAGCGGTGGAAGCTGCAGGTGCAGGAACAGCGGAAGACGGTCTTCGATCGGCACAAGATGCTCAGCTAGGCAGCGGTGCCGCCGGGCCACGGTCAGGGCAGGGCCGGAGGCCGCACGGAGCTGGCCACTCTCCCCACTCAGTGCTGCCCTCGGGGTCTCCCCTTAAAGCCCGGGGCGTTTTTCCTTCTCCCTCTGTTCTGATGTGCTTAGCTGCGTGATCTAGGAAGAGCGCTGGACCCATGGTCTCGGTTTGCCTGCGCAGGTGGTCTTCGGGGGGGAGGGCTGGGGGCCTCGGGACTGGAGCGACCCTGTCACCTTGCTCCCTCCTCGCCGCCCTCCCGGCTCCAGACCTTTGGAGCTCGGTCATCAGGAGCTGAGTGTGGGACAGGAAGGCACGGCCGGCTTCCTCCCGGCCCGACTCGTCAGCCCTGGCCCGGCCTCACTCCAGCCCTCGGGACGGCTCTGCTGGGAAGGCTGATGCCCCAGCGCGGCCGTCGTCCTCAGGGCACACCTGGACGCTGTTCCGGCTTCTCTCCCCCTTCCTCTTCTCCCATCAGTGCAGGCAGAACCAAGGACCCTGCTCGCTCTGCCTCCTGGCCCCCGCTCCCACTTCGGAAGCCAGGCGGTGCCCCCCCCTCCCGCCCCGGTCTGCAATTGCTGAGCCATTGGTGGGGCCACAGGACCCCGAGGCCGAGCGGTGGCTCTGAGCACCTGGGCTCCTATCGTCAGGCTGACACTTGTCCCTGAATTTCATTGTACCAGTGCATGGAGAGGAATGTCACCCTTCTCTTACTTGTAAATCAAGGAAGCCTCCTGAAATTGTCTTGTCTCACTCTGTGGATCTCGAGAGACTTCAAGGACTACGAGTGTTTCACAAGTGGACCCAGAGAGGGGACAGGAGCAGTGTCCTTGAGGGGTCCAGGCAGGGAGGCGGGGCCCGCACAGTCCAGGTGGCTGTGGCGGACGGAGCCCACGGGGGGCCTGGGCGGGGTCGCTGCTCCTTTCAGGCTCCATTCCCTGCAGGGGGCAGTGGGTGAACTGGCCCTTAGGAACTACCCTGAGTTCATTTGTGTTTCACCTTTGTGGGAGAGCCCCCTGAACCTCTGAACAGTGTCTGACGGCAGTATCTTACAGATACGGTACGTGGCGTTCACTGAAAAGCCCGTATGTTTCCCCAAATGAAAACCAGCAGGTACTCAGGGGCGGGGGCAGCCAGGGAAAGGGTGCTGAGAGGAGAAGCTTCCAGGGGCCGCCAGGGCTGAGTCACATCCATCCGTCCGTCCCGGAAGTGTGGCAGGGGTGCGTCCGGGACCCAGGCAGAAACGGGCTTGGCGGCCCGGCTGGATCTGATTGAATTTCTTCCCGCGGGGTTTGTCCAAGTCGACGCGTCGAGAAGGCTCCGTGTGGAGCCCTGAGCCAGGGTCTTGGTGGGGTGGGCATTTCAGTTTGCAAAGATGTGTCCGAGTTCAGAGCCATGTACAGGTACCGAAGGGCAGGGGCGGGGTGATGTCTAGACGGGGCTCCAGAGGAGCAGAGACTCGGGGTTGGCAGTGGAAGTGAGCGAGGGACACGGTGGAGGGGCGGGGTTGACGGGTCCTGGGCCAGCGGGAGGTACGTGGGCTGCAGGTGGCCGTGCAGAGGACACAGTGCCGGCTGCGCCTCCGCCCTAGTTTGCCCAGCGTACACTCGGTGCCGGCCAGGCCACCCGCTGCTTCAGAGGCCTCGGTGGGCCGCGAGTTCTTCCACGATGGGGATGCTTTCCAACAGCGGGTAGATGGGTGTGTCAGCCTACCAATCACCAGTCCAGAACTTGGTGTCTCCGATTGCCAGGTACTCCTCTAAACCACACTGCCCAGGGGAGACCTCGAGTACTGTTGTTTCTCTGCGTCGTGGTTGAGTCCTGCAGGTGATCTGACCTGTCGGGTAGTCTTCAGGATTTGGTCTGTAGCAGGTAGCTGCTGTTATCTGTAAATAAGCCCAGTATGTGAAAATAAATTAATGTAAAAGGTTAGGAATGATTCTTCGGTGTCTTAAGGACTCGGCCAGTAACCCAGCCTCTCAATGTGCTTTGTCTTCGCACACACACTGGTTTCGGACAACTACTCCCAGGTGTGCCTCGGTGCCTTCCTATGAGTGACCTTGGAGCAGGGTCCCTGCAGCCAGCTCAGCAGAGGCCAGAAGGAGCTGTTCCCCGCCTCATCTGAGAAATAAGTTCTTGCGTTGTGTTCAGAAGTCCTGTTTGTCTCCCATCAGACAGCCACACTTCTGCAAGGGTTTGTTCCCATCTGGGAAGAACTTGTTGGGTTTGGCCCTGGGGACCGAGCCTCGGAATTGGTCAAGCGACACGTGCGGGGAACGGGGAGCGAGGGGCCGTCCCCGCTCCTGGGCTCCCCCCTCCACCCCTAACCCGGACCAGCTCCTTCATTCTCCGGCTTCCTTGTGTCATTCGTAACCCTGCGAATCCCCAGCCACGGGTCTCCAGCCCAGCCTGTCCCGTTACCAGCGCCCTCCCGCTGCCCCCGCCCCTGCATTTGGCATTGACCCTTAGGCAAGCTTCCTGTGTTTCCGTCCCCTTCTCCCAACGTGGGAAATCTTGCCTCACTGCTTGGGGAAAAGCAAGGCGGTTAGGGGTGATCTCACAATTTCCTTACCCCACCTGCAATTTTCCTTCCTATTTATCTCGACTGCTTTGACCTTGGAGATTGCTTTCTGTTCCAGGCCAACCCACCTGTCCCTGCTCCCTGGGACCGCCATCACCTCCAAGCACGTCCTGTTGCCCGGTGCCGCCCAGCCTATCAACACACTCAAGTCTCCCGTCCTGAAAGGCCCATCTGTGGGCTCCATGTTCAGCTCTGGCTATGGGGGTCCCTTCCCTGTCCCCACTCAGTCCCTCCCCCGAGCCCTCCACAGGTGGAGGTGCTGGTGAGTGTAACTGCTGGACCCAGAGCGTGTCCTCGGCTCGGGCCCTCCCAGCCCTTATGCTGCCCTGACACTGGATCCTTCTCCCCAGATATGCGGCTTCCCGGGCCTCCCTGCTCAGACCGCTCAGCTCAATGTACAATTTAATGTGGAAGTTTTCTCCGAGGCTTTTCTCTCGGGTGGTTTCCTGACGTTAATTCTAGAATCTCTGACTCTAGCCCAGACCTGACCCCCAGCTCCAGACCGTCTACCTGGCTCTCAGCCGGACCCTCCCCGCTGGGGCCCACAGAGCCTGTCAAAATCAGCACGTCCAAAAATAAACGCATCCTTGCCTGGAAATCGGCTGCTTTTAGTTCCTTTATCTGCGTTGGTGGTGCCACCAGTCGCCAAGGTGCTCAAGCCGGAAACCAGGGGCTCGTTGGAGACTTGAGTCTCCCTGGGCTGCAGGTCCCACTTCCGGTCACTCACGAAGTCCTGGCAGCTGGGGCATGTTTCCTCCCCTCTGCCCGACAACCACCGCCCAGGCCATTATTTCTCTTGGGGTTCTCGTGGGGAGCACCGGGGAGCTCGCATTACTCCGATCACGTCACTTCACTCCTTCAAGGCTCTCCAGGGCTCCCCATGGCCTGTGGCCTGAGGGGTTATTTTGTTTGTTTTTGGCCACGCCTCGCAGCTTGTGGGATCTCAGTTCGCCAACCAGGGATTGAACCCAGGCCACGGCAGCGAAAGCCCAGAATCCTAACCACTGGGCCACCAGGGAGCTCCCCTAGGGCCTGAGTGCTTTACTGAGGCCATTGTCCACCAGCCCCTCTGATCATCAACCCCAGACAAATTGGTGGAAGTTACTGGTGGGGACTCTGAGACCCTTGGAGGGGCGTTGACGGCCCCCCAGATACATGCTCACCTGGGGTGGGGGGGGTGCCAGCCATAGGTGCCCAGGAGGCTCTGCGTCCCTCGGCTCCCAAGCCCTGCCCTGGGCATGCTGAAGTGGGGGCAGAGCTTGAAGAGGTGACTGAGGGCCGGAAGAGGGATGCCCGGGCCCGGCTTCTCTGTCCATCCCTGGGCACCTGCATTCCGTGCCATGCAACTCCCACGGGCCAGGAGTGCCCGGGGGATGCCCGGGCCTGGAAGCGGGACGGACCTGTCTTCCTGAGCCCGCTCGGCCCTTCCAATCCCTCCTGTCCGAGGCGGTCTCCTTTTCCGTAATGATACTGCGGCCCAGGGCCTGGCCTGTATGTAGTAAGTGCTCGTCAGACGAGGGGCAGGGACCAAAACCCCAGAAGGCTGGTCCTCCATCTAGTAAAGCGGGTGGGGCGTTAAGAGCGTGAGCTCTGGGCCAGCAGCCGGGTGCAGACCCCAGCTCCGCCTCTCACTACAGAGGTGCAGGCACCTCGTGGGGGGTGTAAGGAATACATCGTTACTGTGTCTAAGACGCTTAGAACAACCCTGCTGGGTGCTGGGTCTTCTGACTCACATCATCACTGTGACAGCATAACCCCCAGCCACCAGCCAGGGTCTGTAGATGCCGGGGGGACTTCCTGCACTGTGACATCAGAAACCCTGAGCCCTCAGCCAAATCCCACCTTGTGGAAGTTCTGCCCCGAACTTCCTGGGGGGCGATGAGTCCCGTGGCCCGCTGTCCCCGGGTGTGGGTCAAGCAGCCGGAGGCTGGCTGACCCGAGGCCCCTGGCCTCTTCGGCCTCCTGGCATCAGGGCGGACACGCAGGGTAAGGCTCCACCGGGCGTCCGGAGCCTGGCCCTGCCCCGGCCCTGCTGTCCGTCGCCGTGCGACCGGGCGCAGACGATCTGTCCGAGCCTCAGCTTCTCCAGATGGAGAGGGAAGACCTGAAGCCAGCCCGTGGTTCCCCAAGGGCGGCCCACGTGTGCAAGGTGACTTCAGGTGGTGCCCGGAAGAGCGCTTTCTCTTCTAGTAGTTATGTGATTATCTTACTGTGCATTGGATCAAAATGTAACCGGCACATGAACTGTGTGATTTTGTGAATGTCAACGTGAAGGGCAAGTGAAAGGAGGGAAGTGGGTACGCGTAAGGAAAACTATCCGGAAGACACCGAGTACCAGTGGTCCTCAGACATGGCGGACACGGCAGAATTGGGGGAGAAATTTTGGAAGGAGCCGCGTGCCAATGGTGCTGGTTGGGTGAGGCCAGTTGGTTTCCGGGCCACCATCAGCTCTGACACCTGTGGACAACTTAAGATTCCCGTGTCCCCCTTGGTCTAATAGGGTGACAGACTACTGAGAGGGGGTCTTGACAAGGCTCTGCTGGCCTGACGGTGCAGGGCGGCTCAGACCAGGCTCCAAAGAGACCCCGGACTGGAAACCCTGGACTTTACCAGAAAGGATGCATCGTGTAGCAGCCAAGCATGGCGACACTGGCCAGACTGCCTGAGTCCAGGCCCAGCGCTGACCCTTCCAGCTGTGTGGCCTTGGGCAAGTTAATCTGTCTGTTCCCTCAGCTGAAAAGCGGGAATAGTAACTCATCTCACGGGGTGATGTGTAAGTACCTGCTGTGTGTGGTTTGTATCTGCGTGGCAGGGGCGTCTCCCCACTGCTGCTCAAGGGGTGCTGGGGGCCCCTCAGCCCACTCCCCACTCTCCTTCTGCCCACGAGGAAGCAGCACGGAACTCAACATACGACAGGGTGACAAGGCAGGGGCCAGGACACAGGTGCCCCCTTCCTGCTGACTCCCCCAGTTCAGCAGGCTTTGCCAGACAGAGCTGGGCTGTCGCTCCACAGGCCACACCAGCCGGCTGTGCGTCCTGGGCCAACCCTGCCTGCTCTGGGTGCCAGCTTCGTCCGCTGACCACCGAGGAGGGTGGCCTGGGTGAACTCCAAGGGCCCCTCTGGCTCAGCTGCCAGGTAGTCCTGGAGCCACGTCCCTGCAGAGGCTGGCGTCTTAGCTCCCGGTTCAGCCCCAGGGGTGCGCAGTGATCACCCAACACCCCAAATGGTATCATCAAAGCCAGTCTGGAGACGGGGCAGTCTTCCCCCAACCGTTAGGATTTCCTCACTGCGGACCCCGTGCACTGCCCGAGCGCCGATTCAAGCCCTCCTGCTGCACAGACGCCTGTCTTAGAGGCTCTGGAGCTTCCCGCCCCCGGGCCGGGTGTGCCAGCCCTCCCTTGGCCCTGGGCCGGGCAGCCCTGGAGGACAGCATCTCCACCGGCCCTGGGCTCGGGCTGGAGCTTTGTGCGTTTTGCTGGGGGACTCAGGAGCCAATCAGCGGAGGCTAGGGTGGCCCTCTCTCCTCCTCGGAGCTGATCCCAGATCACAGGTGCCCCCACCCCGCCCTTCCCCCTCCCGTTCTGGGTGTGTCACCGTTTGAAGCTTAATCAGGTAAAGTGTACCTGGTTCCTGTGCCGGGGCGGGAAGCCGGCCAGAGGCGGCCGAGGACGCCGCAGGCAACGGCGGGACCCTGGCTGGTCCTCTGGGAGGCCCCGGTCACCGGCCCGGAGTGGAGCCACGCCGCACGAGGAGCCGCCCCAGAGGTAACGGGCATTGTGATGCCTCCGCCGGCCTGGAGCACAGCTAGGCAGGGCTCTGTCACCTGCCCTGGGAAAGAAAGCAGCCGGCCACCTGCTGGTGGGGGCCAGCACCCACCTCTGCGGGGAGCAGGGGAGGTTAGCCGAGCTGCCTAGGGCATCGCCACCAGCGGGGCGTCTTTCTGGGTTGGGCTGGATGCCTGCCGCCTGCCAGTATCCAGGGGCTAAAGTGTGGATTTTCTGGTTGGGGATCAGCTCGGGGGGGCGTCCTGGAGAGGAACTGAATGTGAGGGGTGAGGGCAGGGGAGAGCCTGTCCCGTGTCTGGCGTGGGAGCGGGCCTGGGTGTGCAGGGCAACGGTTGGGGACACTGCCTCTGGAGCAGGCCGCCAGGGTCAAATCCCAGCCCCGCCCCTTAGCAGCTGTGTGACCACAGGCCGCCGGCTTGGCTGTTACATGGTACCTGCCTCGTCACACCATTGTGAGGGTCACATAAGCCAAGAGGTCACGCCAGTGCCCAGCACAGGGCAAGGGCTGGAGAAATATTTTTGTTGTTTTTTCTGTCCTGCCATTTATGGAAACATGAGCTCACTTAAACTCTCCAAGCCTTGGTTTCCCCATCTGCAAAATGGGGGATGAAAAGTCATCTCGAGGGGATTAGCTAGCTGCGAGCACCTGGCAGGTGCCCAGGGAAGGGTGCCCTGCCTCCTTGTCAAGTCAGCCGAGGTCTGTTCCTGTTAAGACCCCATGTTTCCCCCATTTAGGGCCTGTGCTTTTTACCCCGCTCCCAAAGGAAGCATCTGGATAGAAAAGTTACACATTTTCAGGCCCAGAACCTCTGCAGAGATGCCCCACGCAGACATTAGATACCAGATGTGGCCTGTGAGAGCACCTGCTTCACGGTGACGCTCTCCCATCAGCTTGGGATACTCGCAGGTGACCACACGCGTGGGCACCCCCTGGGTGCCGGGAGCAGGGCCCACCCTGCCTCAGGCTGGGATGCAGGAGGCACAGGCCTGCCCTTCTTCTGAGGGAGCACGAGGTACACAGGTTGGTGGGGGGACAGCAGGCCGGGGGCCCCCGGTAGAACATCCCCAAATGCACAGGCCTGAGCATTCGGGGGAGAAAGAGAAAGAAAGAACAGGAGAGGCCAGGGAGTACTGTGGACAAGAAGAGACCCAGACTGTTCTGGAAGGAGGCGCAGGACGTGGACGGGCATTGGGAAGCGGGGCTGGCGCCCCAGGATGGGAGCAGCCCCAGGTGGGGAGGGGAGACGCGAGAGGAAAGGCGGGTGGTTCTGAGGGCTGGGCTGGGGGCACAGAGAGCTGAGGCCCCTCAGCACTCAGCTAGGGGTGCAGGTCCAGGGAGCGATGGATTGTCCCTGGGAGCCAGGCAGGTGCTGGCGAGGATGCTTTCCGGTGGGCTCATCGTCCCCCGCCCCGCTGAGGACGGATGGGCTTGCTCAAGGTCCTGGCTGGGAAGTGGCCCCAGAACCCCTGTCGTAAGCCACATTTTCCACGAGATGCAGAGAGCTCCGATTCTCTCTAAAACGTGGTAACTGCACGAATGAGACAGCCGGGAGGGTCCTGGGCATCCTGCATGCACAGGAGAGGGACCTGGGGGCCCACCTGGCGCCTGCCGCGGCCCTGCCAGCCACTTCCTCCAGCCACACGGGGCTGAAGACCCCTTCCTTGTAGGACGCGCTGATGACCCAGTGAGGCTTGTGTGTGAGCAGTGAGAGTTAGCTTCCCCACTCCTGCGGACCGAGGTGTCACTGCGTTCCGGGAGCCCCGGAGCCAGGGTCACTTCCCACCTATAAACGCCCCAAATCGATGGTCGGGAGGGCCCTCGGGAAACCTCAAACATTTATTCTGTGGCCCCAGGGTTTTTTTTCCCCCCCCGCGAGTCACCTAGAAGGGAGGCTCCCTTTTGTGGCGAAGGGAGCCCCTTTCCTCCATCCCTGAGTCAGCGATGACCTGGGCCCCAAGCACAGTTCTCTGTCTGATGTCGGTGCTACAGCTGGCAGCAGGCCAGGGGGTGGTGGGGAGATGGCCACGCTGATGGCCCAGCGGGGTCGCGGCAGGGGGCGGAGGCTTCCGCACTGCCCCCTCCGCCCGTGAACCCCGCCCCAGGGGACCGGTCATCACCAAGGGAGCCTCAGGCACAGCTCCATTTCCCATCAGAGCCGCTGTCCTCCGCAGAATCACCTGGTCTAGGCTTCTGGTGCTTTCTCAGCGCCCATGGAATGATTTCCCTTCCTCTTTTTTCCCCTTGAAGTTAGCACTGACTAATCCCAAGGGCTCAGAACTGCCCTGGAGGGCGTGCGTGCGCAGGCAGTGACCGGAAGGGCCTCACCGGAGGTGCACTTGACAGCAGTGTGCATCCTTCCGGCCAGGAGGCGGGCTGGATGCTGGGCTCCCGTGGACATTTTGGTCAGGGTCCCGCCTTTGCCCTCCCTTCCCCAGCCCCCGTCCTGCACCCCCAGCGCCACTCCCACGAGGCTTTGGACCCCTTTGAGCTCTTCCTATACACACCCTCTCTGAAGTCCAGTGAGAGGCCGTTTTTCTTGGTAAGGCTTGTCCACCAAGTCACATTAGCACTTATTGGTGGCTTTGGGCCGAGTTCAGATGTCCTGGCACCTAAGCTGTAGCCCCTTCCTCCCCCTTGAGGTGTAACTGACAGCAGGGGGCAAGGGTGGGGGGGTGAGGCTGTAGGAACGCCGTCTGCAGCAGACTTTCTTCCGAGTCTCAGGTTTATTCATTCTCTTGGGCTGTTAAGAAAGACTCGTTCCTGGACAGGACGAGGATGCCTGGCCAGTCCCAAGGTGTACACCAATTTGCCTCGAATGCCAAGTTCAAAATTCATCAGCTGTGTGACCCTGGGAAAGTTCCTCTACCTCTCTGTGCCTCGGCTTTCCTATCTGTAAAACAAGGGTGGTGGTAGTCCCTACCTTGTAGTGAGTGACTGTGCATGCACGTGTGAGCGTGTGCACGCACAGGTGTCACTGAGGCGAGTGCCTGACACGGAGAATATCACACTGCTGTCTTCACTCTCTCCTCACCTCCTTTGGCTCCTACCTCTCACTTACTCAGGAGCCCCAGTGCCTGGGTATGCATCCCAGCTCTGCCCTGTACCAGCTGTGTGACCTTGGGCACGTTGCTTAACCTCTCTGTGCCCCCATCTCCTCATCTGGAACATGGGAACGATGACCTCCCAGGACTGTAGTGAGTGCACTCAGAGCGGAAGTGTGAGGTGCAGTCCTGCCTTGCCCACCCACCTGAGCACAGCAGTCTGGGTGGTCCTCTGCTGACCCCCGCCCTCCATGGGGTTCCGGAAGGGGCTCAGGAGAGGTTTGGCGGGTGAATCCGCAGGTAGGCGGTAGGACGCACAGTGAATACATGCACCTTATTTAGAGAATTGTGTTACCCTAGTCCTTCAAAGACTTGAGAAAAGGGTCAGGGCCTCATGTACAGAATTTTCCCTCTGGACGTCTACTAGGACAGATGTGGCTCTGGGGAGCCGCTGGACACGGGCGTTGGTGCTGTGTCCAGTTGCAGCGTCGGGGGTGGCATCTGTGGACTCAGGCCTGTCAGAGCCACATCCCAGGATCCTAGAGCTTCAGGGGCTCTTTCCAGGGTTGCCCCAGCCGTGCTGGCAATACCAGCTGCCAGTGATTCAGTTCCTATTAGGTGCCAGGTGACCCACGTAGGTTCCTCTTATCTTTACAATAACCTCTGAAGTGTCACTGCCCCCATTCTCCAGGTGAGGAAACTGAGGTCTGTAGAATTAGCGCCTCTGCCAGTGAAAGCAGAGCCGGGATTCAGTCTAGGAGAATCTGGCCTAAAGCGTGCTTTCTGCTTGTGGGGCTGCCTCTCACGCGGGGCTCCTGGGCCCGTGAGGTGCTCCGGGGAGCCCGATGTTCTTCTGGGGACGGGGGTCAGCCACCTCCCAAAACACCTTCCTGTGACTCCCCAGCGTCGTAAATGCCGGGTACATTCAAGGGAATTAGGAAGAGGACGAGCCCCTCCCCCGACTCTGGCCCCCAAGAAATCCTATAAAGATCAGGACTCCTGCCAAAAAGTTGGACACACCTGCCTGGCTAAGAAGGTCCTCGTGTATCACCTTGAACAGACCCTGGTGAGCTGCATCCCAGCTGTGTGACCCTGAGCAGCTGTCCCAGGCTCTCTGAGCCAGTTCCTCTTCTGTAAACAGGCTGAGGGTCACAGGAGACAGGAGAGCAGGGCACCCAGCAAGGCCAGGCATCGAAAGCCACCTAATCCATGGCAGCCTTCCTTCCCCACGCCTTTCCCCTCCTTCCAGAGTCCCAGCCGAGCGTCCCCGTGTTTGGGTACCTGGTTCCATCACCGCCTCAGAGCTCTGCACGGCTCCTCTCGGGAAGTGGCTGCAGGCAGTGGCCTGGGGCAAACCCCGTGGCAGGGAACACAGCGTGGAGGGCATGAGGGGGGCTAGGCGGGCTCTGGGCTGAGGTCCGTGCATGAATAGCACTGCCTCGTTCATCACGGGACCAGAGGGGCACAGAGGCCGAGACCAGCCGGCCAAGCCCTTCAGCTGCCCAGAAGAGGAGGCGTTGGTTTCTAGCCCTCAAGGGCCCTCTGTGGGGTCCTGGTCGCCGGGCCTGGCTGCCCTTCTCCTTGGTCAGATCCAGCGTGGTATCGAGGAGATTCTGAAATGATCGTTTGGTTGGGTGTGTTGGATATATAAGGAGGGAATGGTGAGGTTATCCTCCTAGAAGTAATTACAGGCTATAAGATAGACTCCTAAGGGAGATGGTGACATTTCTTATTTTAAAAAGAAAAAAACATTTGCTTATCCTGGAGATTTTAAGGTAGGATTCCCTGAAATGTATTCTACTTGATGTTAGGAGGCTTGAGGAAAAGAAAACAACAAACCGTTCTGAGGTCCACTTGGGGATTTCTGGGTTAAACGCAAGCAGCTTTCTTTACTGCAGGGCTTTCTCTGGGATGCACCCTGGGGATCTCCAGGGATTGAATAAAGGGGCTGCATTTCTCAACGTATTCGTGGAGTCCTTTGGGGAAAGGTTTCAGCGGCTACCTTGTCTGGAGGCAGGGGATGGGTGAAGCCCATGCGTGCTGTCATTCCGAGTCCTTGGTTTCCTTACAAATTCTCCCAGTTTGGGATGGCAGGGGTAGGAGAGGCTCTGGAAGATGTCTTCATGAAGGTGCCGATAAGCTCCACCACACACAATCCGCTGTAGGAACCCCTGAGTGGAAGGAGAGACAGAGGACAGTGAACTCACCTCTCCCAAAGCTGCTTCCCGAGCCCTGTTCTGAGTTTGAAATGACATTTTCAGCCAATTTCTGGCCTCAGTCCCCCACCTCTGGCTCCGGTCCCAGTGAAGACAGTGAGAAAACCTGGAAAGGGAGAATTATGTTACCTGCTCTGTAGATGGTCCAGCCCACTCAGAGGTCACAGCCCCCTTTGCTCCATCGAGATGGTTCAGCCCTCCCCAGGGATACCCAGTGTCAATCAACAAACATTTATGCAACAGGGACTGTGTGTTTCAAAGATGAAGCCCAAGACAGGAGTTCTTGCACTTGGAGTTTACAACTTGGGGTGGGAGATGGGGTCAGGAAGGGCTCCGGGGAGAGTGTTCTCTGTCCGCCCGCTGGCCACGAAGAGTGTAGGGCTGGGGAAAGGGGGAGATGGGGTCGGGTGATGCTGGAGTCCTAGGAGAGGGACAGCCTGGGGTGGGCAGGCTGTGCTCATGAAGCCGTCAACAAGAAGTTGTAATGATGTGCCATGGGGGGTGGTAGGGAGAGCCTCTGGCAGGATGTGACCACAAGTAGCTAATAGTTGTTGGGGGAAAATGCCACCTGATGCAGAATTAGGAGCAGCAAGGACCGGGGAAGGAGGCCCAGGAGACCCCACTTGGGGCTTCCTGACTCTCTCTGATGCAAGTTGGACTGGGTGTCACCACGTTCCTTGTCCAATATATGACCGTGCCGGGCGTGACTGTGAACACGTCCTGGTCATAAAAGGGCAGGGGGGACAGTTCCATCGGGCGGTGAGCTTCGTGGACGATCAGGCTCCTCCCACCGAGCACATCTGCCCCCAGGCCCGGGAAAGTACACCTGAGGCGCGGAGGGCGAGAGCCCCGCCCTAGAAAGGTGGAGAGTGTCGCTTCAACCCCTCCCTCCAGGACAGTGGTCTCCTCCGCGCTCACGTGGGCGGGGCCAGCCCCCCACGCGCTATTTCAGAAGCAGGCTTTTAGCTAGTAAGCTGCTTCATGCTGTTACAAATAACAAATTGCAGAAAACAAAATATGTTTAACGATGCGTCTTTTATGTATTTGTATATAGTGAACGTTTAAGTGACGTGAACTGATCCACCCACTCAGGGAGGAAAGTCGTCGATGTTAACGGGAGACCCCATGGCTCTTCTTGGGAGTCCTCCAGTACCCCGAATTTTCCAAAAGACCTGGGGACTCAGTCCCCGTGGCGGGTAGTTAGGACGGAGTCGGGACCTGGAATTTCAGCAACCTGCTACTGTCATTTCTCCTCACGGCCACACGGTGCCGCTGTCGACAACTGGTTCGGCCCAGTCTGGACGCTGAGCCCATGGGCTGGTTCTCCGTTGCTGGTCAGATCCTGTCCAGGTACTGCAGGCTAAGGAAGATCCCAGTATTCGTGTTTTTAAGCTCAGGCGAGGGGGTTCCTCACCACGTTCCCAGGGGTACGGCTCCCGGTACCTGACTCTGGTTAAACTCGGTCCTCCCCTCCCAACGACAGAAGTCAGTGGCCATCCTCCTAAGAGCATCTGCAAGGGGCCATTACCGTCCCAAGGACCACCCAGGTGAGCTGTGTTACCACTCTTACCAGGGCAGGAGCTCAAACAGCGTGATCGTCAGAATCTGCAGTGGAACATCCCCTTCAACAGGAGTCATAGTTTAGTAAGGTACTCGTGTTAGGTCAGCACAAGCCCCTCCGAACTTCTGGTTCAAATGTGAAGCTCTAGGAGAAATAGTGAGAGAATCGGGGGGAGGGGGAGAAGGGTAGGGCTGACTAGCATTTACTAGTTCATGAGATCACTAACTGTGGAACCTTGGGCAAGTAACTTAACCTTTACAAGCCTCCGTTTTCTCACCTGTACAACCGGGTGAAATTAGCACCTACCTCACAAGAATTATGTAGGAATTAAGTGCGATGTTTCACGTAAAGCACTTGGCACGAAGTCTTGCACAGCAAGAGTAATAAACGATCGCTATTATTATTATTATTTTATTATTACTATTATTATTATTTCACCATGGATTTTGTCCACCGCTCCATCCCAGAGCCTAGGGCAGTCCCACGCACAGATGCTCTCAGGAAGTACGTGCTCTCAGGCCGCTTGAGGATAACCTACTATACCCGGCGTCCTTCCGCTCCTCGCCAGGGTACAGCATTCCGCGGAGGAAAATGCAGATCACACTTCGCCTGCAGCTGTGCCCTCACCTGAGCTCGCTGCCAGGTTATCGGTCCTTTTCTAACAGTAAAAAGAGAACTAGTTCAAGAAATACATGGTCAGGCTGAGAGGTTTCTTGCTTGAGTGACTTTTCTGAAGAGTCATAAAAAATGTAAACAGCACGTGAGGAAAATGAACAGGTATTGAATCGACACAGATAGATATTAAGTCGTATTTATTAAAATTGTCATTAGATGTAAATGAGCTTCTGACCTCAATCAAATTATATTTAAATAATTAAGTCAAATATGAATAGACAGGGATCATGCAGGAGAGGAAAGTCTGGATCCCATATATATATATATATATATATATATATATTTTTTTTTTTTTTTTTTTTTTTTTTTTTTGCGGTACGCGGGCCTCTCACTGTTGTGGCCTCTCCCGTTGTGGAGCACAGGCTCCGGACGCGCAGGTTCAGCGGCCATGGCTCATGCGCCCAGCCGCTCCGTGGCATGTGGGATCTTCCCGGACCGGGGCACGAACCTGTGTCCCCTGCATCAGCAGGCGGACTCTCAACCACTGCGCCACAAGGGAAGCCCTGGATCCCATAGTTTTATAAAACAAAAGCACTGATAGCAAGTAACTCTGAGCACTCGTTACATGCCCAGCACTGGGCGAGGGACTGAGGGGCACCACCTAAGAATGGGAGAAAGCCCTGCCTTCCGGCGGTTTACTATCTGGTTGAAGACTCAGAATGCACAGCCTGGAGAGTCTGTGTCGGGGGCGAGGCCCCCATGACCCGCCTGGTCCGTGTCAGCCGAGGGTGAGGCCAGGAATGAGCAGAGCGTCCGGAGCCGAGGGGTGTTTGGAAGAGATCTTCTAGAACCGTCCCTTGAAGGACACTTCCCTTCCAAGGGGAGCCCTCGGAGGCTGCGGAGCGGGGGAGGGGCACGTGACTTCGTACTGCAGCCTCACACAGTCTCTCGAGGCCAGTGCTTTGAAACGCTGTTGAATCTTCCCAGTTTCCGTTCAGGAGGGCAGAGCTAGCTGGGAACAGACTGGGACCCGGATAACGGACAAACGCGAGAAGGTGCAGGGGACTCTCGGGAGCGTGAGTGTGGCAGCGACCTTCCCCTGTCAGGGACAGAGCTGGCCCTTCTGTCAGGTCGAAGCCTTGGCCCGGCATCTGAGGCCCCGCTGCCCCATCACTGTCTACGTGGGCTGCAGCACCCGCTCACTTGCACATTCAGGGAACCCTGAGGTCTCCCGTGGAGGGCAGTGTGACAAGTGCAGGATGGCATCGACAGGACACTGGACACAGGGGGAGGGGGCGGGTCAGAGAGAATGCCTAGAGGACATGACGACGAAGTGGAATCTGATAACCGCGGGTGAGGGGAGTTGGTGACTTAAGTGCAAACCAGGCCAATTATTTCTGAAGTAAGAGCATCCTGGAGTCTGGGAAAGGGGCTGCGTGTGACTTAGGCCCACCCCCTACCAGCCCAGCTTCCTGTCTCACCCTCCCTCTCAGTTAGGCAACAAGCATTGCCCACACGGAGCTGAAATCACAGGCACCTGTGTTGAGCGGCAGAAAGGACAAACCCAGGAGGGCTGAGGGGGCACATCCCAGCCCCCCCACCCCGGGGACTGGGGCACAGAGAGCTCTGGTGGTGCCACTCCACACGGGAGGGCTTTGAAAGTCCCGACCACATGCGGGCTCCTCTGAACCAAAGATGCATTGCCTTCAATAGAGTCCCACCCTTACTTGCCTTACGGCTGCCGCTGGGGTTTCTACTGCCAACTCCGTAAGCAGGCTCGGAGCCTCCAGATGTGAGGCCCTGCCAGGAGCGAGTGACCAGACGTGTTCCTCAAAGGAAATGACATCGCGGGGCACCTTTTATAAGGCAGGCCCTGGAGGAGGCGTCTTTGGGTATATTTTTTTCTCATTTGATCCTCATTCAGTATTCGTCTCCTGGGAGGGATGTTTTAATTATCTCCATACTGGAAACTGGCTCAGAGAGGGCACCCAAGCATCAAGGGGTGAACCAGGATTTGAACCCTGCTCTGCGCGTATGTCTTCTGCAGCCCACTGCCTCCCCTCGTGACGCTTACCATCGCGTTGGAGGGCGGGGTGACACAAAGGAGCCCACGATGCAACAAGGCCTCTCCTAATTGATATGTTCACCCTCTTCTTTAGAGACGGCACCCGGGACCCTCTTCTGCCCGGCGCACAGCCCGGGGACCCCGAGGGCCGCGAGGACCAAGACCCTGGCGCGGGGCCCGCTGGAGCCGCAGGGCTGCGCCCTGGGAAGGCCCGCGCCCACCCCACATCCCTGCCGGCTGCTCTGAGACGTGCCCGCGGAGCCTCTGCAGAGGCCTCATGGTCCGCCGCGATGGCTCGCCTTAGGGGGACCTCGGAGCCTGCTCCCAGAGCGAAAAGAAGCCCTGACCAGTCCGGCCGCCCGGAGCCGCGGCTGGCGATGTGACTCGCTCCCAGGGCAGGGCGCGCAGACCCCGAGTCGGGGCGATTCGGGGCACGCTCCGGGTCCGGCCCCGCGCGGCACCATGAACGACGACTTCTGCCGGGCGCTGGCGGCCCGCCGGCCCGCGGCGCCCCCCGGCTGCCTGCCGCTGGGCATCGGGCCCCCTCCCCGACCGGCGACCCCGGCCCGCGCCGAGCCTCTGGGCGCCGTGTCCTTCCTGCTGTACCCGGGCGCCGCCCGGCCGCCCTACTGCGACGCCTACGCGGCCGCGTTCCCCGGCGCGCCCTTCCCGGGCGCCCTGGGCGCCTGCCACTACCCCTTCGAGCCCGCCTTCCTCCAGAAGCGCAACGAGCGCGAGCGCCAGCGCGTCCGCTGCGTCAACGAGGGCTACGCGCGCCTCCGCGGCCACCTGCCTGGCGCCCTGGCCGAGAAGCGGCTCAGCAAGGTGGAGACCCTGCGCGCCGCCATCCGCTACATCAAGCACCTGCAGGAACTGCTGCGCGCCGCCCCCGACGGCCCTGGGCCCCGCGAGCCCCGCGGCCGCGCCCCCCTGGCGCCCGACTCGTCCGAGCCGTCGTGCTGCTCTTCCTCGCCCTTCTTCGAGTCGGAGGACTGCAGCCACTGACCGGGATGGGGCCGCCCGGGCTCGGGGTGCTCAAGCGTCCGCGGCACCCTCCCTCCGCCAGCGCCACCACGGCCCCGTCCCTGCCAGCGGGGGCATGAGAGAGGCCAGAGCGGCTGTCGGGGGGCGGCGAGGGCGCGCGCCCCGTCCATGCCGGCCACCCCGGGGTCGGGCTCCGACTGAGCCTCAGCCCCGCGCAGGGAAGGTCGGAGGTGCCCCGGTCTTGGAGGTCCTGCTCCGCCCTCCGTGGCCACGGGCGCAGCCCAGGAGGCGAGTCTGCTCTGGTCCGCACGCCACGCCCCTGCTCTCCACGAGATGGCCTCAGACGCCAGCGTCCGCTTCGAGGACTTGCTTGTCACCTCCCCCACCCCCGCCCCCCAGAGGAGCCCAGAGGGAGAGGCGCAGGCCAGACTCAGCGTGCTTTCAGCCCAGGAGGCGGCGGAGTGCGTGCGTTGGTGGTGCCCTCCGGCTTCCGTAATGGAGGGCCTTACCCACCCCACGCCCCAGTGTGGCCTTTTCCTTCCCCCCATCCCCCCGCCCCTGGGGTGGGTGAGGACTGCGTGTTCCCCCCTCGGACTGTACTCTGTGGGCATGGGGACCGCATGGGTGTACCGGCGCTCTGTTTGCACGACGGGGCTAAATAAAGACGTTGGGTTTTGTGATTCCCGGGTGGTTGTCCGCCTTCCCTTCCCTGGCGCCCCTGTCTCCTTCCCACTCAAGCCCTTGTGTGGGGTGTTCTGTTAGCTCATGCATTCAACTAACATTTACAGAGAGCTTAGTACATGCCAGGGGCAGTGTGGGGAGGGCACAGAGTCCCAGAGATAGACACCGTCCCTTGCACAGCTAGGGGCAGGCTGGGGTGGGGGGCGGGGAGAAAGGTGAGCACAGTCAGGAGCCCCCCCCACGGGGCGTAGGCATGGGGTGAGGGTGGAGGATCTTGGCCTGACGGCTGCAGGTAGACATGTGAGGGAGGGCTGTGGACTCCTACTGAGCTGGACCACCCAGCACCCTTTCTGGACAGTGTCCTGGGCCTGCGGGGAGGGGTGGGTTGAACGTTGACACCAAGGGGCTAGTCTGAAGCCTGAGCTTCAGACTTCGTGAGCTCTCCGCCGCCCCAGCCTTGAACCTTCCATCCTGTCTCCCTCTGCCCCAGCCCAGACCCATGTGTGAGCCCCCAGCCCCGCCCCCAGCCTCCTTGGGGACATACTGGGCTGTCACTGGCTGGGCCGGGGAGGAATGACAGCTGCCTGGCCGCGGGAGCTCGGCTGGGCAGCAGAGAGCCCGTGGAGGCTAATTTTACTCGCTGGGAGCAGGGAGAGCGATCCCCGGCCCGCCCCGGCTGGCTCAGCAGGGCAGGCTCGCCCAGGGGCTCAGCTTCCCAGTCCCCAAGGCAGGGGCACTGGGGACTCGGGGAAGAGAGGGCAGCGGGTGGAGAGCAGGAGAGGCTGAGGCTCCGGGAGCCATGGAGCCGTCCTCGCCCCAGGATGAGGGCCTGAGGAAGAAGCAGCCCAAGAAGCCGGTTCCCGAGGTCCTGCCCAGGCCGCCGCGGGCCTTGTTCTGCTTGACTCTCCAGAACCCTGTGAGGAGGGCCTGCATCAGCATCGTGGAATGGAGGTATCTTTCAGGGCCAAGGGGCTGCACGGGGTGTGTGTGTGTGTCAGGGGAGGTGAGGAGCGGGGCTCACAGATCACAGGCTTGGGGGGCCGGAGACCGGGTCCTGGCGATGGAGCAGGGAGCCTTTGCGAAGGAAGCCCTCAACCGAGGAGCAGGGGCCCCCGGGGCTGAGGCCCAGGCCCTGGAGGCAGCCTGAGTGCCTCTGTAGTGTCTCTGGAAGGTGCTGGAAGGTGTGCCCAAATCCCCAGTCCCCAGCGTCGAGGGCTCCTCTCAGCCTCCCTGGGTTATGGGACAGGACTGGGGTGGGGGGAGGCGACAGCGGGCAGGGCGGGGAGGAGAGGTGGGCCTGCACCGAGCTCTGCTGTGACAGCAGGCCTGGGTGGGAGGCACCACGTGGGCACAGGGACATGAGCCCCCTTCTACGTTGGCATTAGCTCTGCGAGGAAGAATGATGAAAATTTCCAGCTTATTTGGGGCGGAGAGGAAGGAGATGCAGAGCGGGGAGGCCATTGTCAAGTGGGTGCTGAGTGAGCTGCTCCGGCATATTTGAAATACTCCTGAAGGGTTTTTGGAAGACCAGGCTCCCACCAGCTGTTCCCTAGAAGAAAGGAGAGTAAGGGAGCCGCAGGGACAAGGAAAACCCAGGCAGAGCTGGAAGGTCTGGGTAGGAATCGGCCCTGCCCCTACGCGGTACCCAGGAGCCTCGTGCCCTCCTGTCTGGGGGTCGGGGGCAGACTTCCCCACCCGTGTCTCTCGCCTGCATCCTGTCCCCTCTCCAGTCCTCTGCCCCGAGGCCGCCTCTCTTCAAACCGCAGAGGAAGGTGGCTGGGAAGGGCGTGGGGTCTCCCTCTAGCCATCTGTACAGGGCATCCCCCAACCACGCACGAAGGGCTCGGGCCTCCCCGCTTCTCCCCCTCAGTGCCCTCCACAGCCGCCCTGTAACGGTCAGCCTCCCCGGAGGCTGTGCTACTCACCAGCAAATCCGGGGAGCCTGGTGGGAGTGCCCTCCGGAAAACGGCTGGCAGGTCCTGTGTGGGTGGGTGCACGGCCCCTCCTCAGGCTGCAGAGTCCAGGTTTCATCCCTCCCGGCCCGCTTCCTGGGGGTGCTTAGTCCAGTCCGCAGCAGCCCCAGCCTCCCTGGCTGATTCTGCGAGGATGCCACGGCGTGTCTGGCCGTGGCTCCGCGGAGCGGGGAGAGCCGTGGTCGGTGGAGCTGGGGGGTTGGGGGGATCGGTACTGAGACGGGGGCTTAAGACTCCCCGGGCCTTGAGGCTGAGTAGCCCCCAGCCAGGAGCCAGAGCCTCGTGGTCCCAAAGCGTCTCAGCGGACGCCCCCTGTTGGAGGAGAGGGAGGCGGGTACCCCACAGGAGCCTGGCCCCGTCTGTGCCCTGCAGGAGGGCAACGTGGGCCCATCAGCCTGGCCTTGTAGTCAGTCCAGACAGACCCCCCAGTGCGCTCTTCCCCTTAATCCCGCGAATCCCACGCCTCACTCGAGGGTTCTCCTTAACCCTGCACCAGACCCTTCGAGACCATCATCTTACTCACCATCTTTGCCAACTGTGTGGCCCTGGCCGCGTACCTGCCCATGCCGGAGGACGACAGCAGCGCTCTGAACCTCGGCCTGGTAAGAGGGGTCTTCCCTTCCTTCTGCCGGCCTGCTGCCCAGGCTGCGCGCTGGTAGATGATACTGGAGCTGCAGCCCCCAAGGATACAGACCCCACGTCCCCACCACCTGCAGGACTGGCTGAGGGGCTCAGAGCTTTGCAGGGAAACCTGGCCGGGCTGGGTTCCATTATATCAGTACCGGGCAAGTACCCGCTGTGCCAGGGGCGCTGTGCTGAGCTCCTTACGCCAGTAAGCCATGTCCTCCTCCCCGTGGCCCCTAAACGAGGCTCATTTGACAGATGTGGAAACTGAGGCTCTGTAAGGCCAACGATGGGGGCTGAGTGCTGAGTTCCCTTCCCTGGTTGTAACCCGGGAGGATCTCGCTGCCGTGGAGCTTGCCTTTCCGGGGTGGCCTGACGGAGAGAGAGCACATGGGTTAGAGCCGCACTCCCTCACCCCGGCACCAGTAACGAGTCCACAGGCCAGAAAAGGCCACGGCTGGAAGGGACTTTCCAGAACCAGGCTGTCCTGGCTCCTCCCCAGCTCACTCTGTTTACGGATGAGAAAACCGAGGCTTAGCGGGGGTAAAAGACGGACCTACCCAAGAGCTAGATCACAATAAAATGCTTGGTGTCTATTAACTTATCAGATGCCAGGTTCTGTGCTAAATAATTTACATTATTGTCTTTTTCACTTCCTGTAACTGCCCCCATGACGTCAGTAACGTTATTAGACCCGTTACAAGACAAGGAAACTGAGGCTCAGGGGGTCACCCCCATGCACGCGTCTTCTCCCAGGGTCTCAGACGCGGGGCTCTGACTTTCAGACCCGGCATGGATAGCTGTGCCACCAACGTGGTGACGGTACAAGGGTCCCTGGGGAAGCCCCTGGAGGTGTTGGGCATTTACCAGGCCCCTGAGGGGACAGGCCGACGGACCTGCCCTTTCGGCACGCTTTTCCTGCACTAACTCTGCGGGGTGGGCGGAAGGAGAACTGTCACGCGTGCGTCCAGGGCCTGGAAGGATGGCATTTGTTTCTGCCTCTGCTTTGCGCTGGTTTCCATAGGAATCTATCTTGAGCGGGGGAGAAGCTGGGATTCTAAGTGTGTGCTTGGCTATAAGCGGAAAAGCTCGGAGAGTGGGAGCCGGAGCAGGCGGGCCCTGCGGTGAGGCAGGTGGGGACGGTGCTCCTTGGAGGCTGAGCCCCATGAGGCCGGTCCCTTGTCTCTGCTCTGGAATCCAGGGGGGCCCTGCATCCACTCCACCCTTTAGGACTTCATATCAGGGGGCTTCGGTTCCATTTCAACTCCTTAAGAAGTTGACTATTTTGGAAAGAAACTCCACCCTCCTTGAAGGTGTAGAATCAGACTTTAGTGGGTATGTCGCCTGCCATCTTGAAACTAAACGGCTACCCTAAAAAGTTCACACGGTGCTGTGTGCTCGCCTTTGGCCTGTGGGCTGAGTGATGGAGTCTTGGGTAAGTTCTAGGGTTCGTAGAGACAGGGTGATGAGTTCCCTGGCAGAACCGGACCGGAAACCTTCCCAAAGTAACGACCATCACGTCAAAGGTCAGAGCTGGATGGGTCGTTGCTCATCGGTGAGGGACCCTTTGTTGTGAAGCCCAGAGAGGGCAGGTGATACTCAAGGTCACACAGCCAGCTCCTAGCTGAGGCCTCCCCGCTTCTCCTTGTAGTTATATGCTGATCTCCACAAAAGCCGGCAAGGGGGAAGGGAGGGCAGTTAGAGCAGGAGGGAGGGAGATGGGGGCTTCCTCTCTTCGTCGCCCTATTGGCCACTTTGTAGGAATCTGAGGAAGGTCTGGGACCCCCCCCCCAGTCATCCAACAGAACCATGGTTGGGAGAAGGGAGGCCCAAGGACCCACTCTGCACTAACTTTCTTACTTATTTAACAGATGTTTGTCGTGTGCCTGTTACTTCCCTGGCACGTACAGGGGACCTACTTGTGAACCAAACAGACATAATTCCCATCTTGACAGAGATTAATTTATCCAAACAAGCAGTTAAAATGAAATGGGAAACATGCAAGATCTGGTGCACTTAGACGTTGTCCTGGAGGAGAACCTGAGTGAGACGGGGGTGTCAAGGTGGCCCCAGGGGACGGCATGTCTGACCTGAGCCTGGAAGGCAGGGCCGGCTTCACGGGGTGTGACCTGCACTCGGGAGGGCCCTGTGCTCAGGGGGTGATGCTCTGGGGTCGTGGCATCAAAACATCTGATAATTTCATCCTTGAGTCCATGTTTTGTAGGTGAAGTTCAACGGGGACGGGGCACAGGGCCATGGCTCACTCGTGGTCCCGCCTCTGTCACTTCCCACCCCTCCCCTGTCTCTGAGGACAGACTCTCAGCTCAGTCCCCTGGGAGGCCACCTGGCAGAGCCTGGGCGTGGTCCTGGGAGCGTCAGTGTTGGCACACGTGCCCTTCGGTGTGTCAGGACAGCCACGGAGGTGGCTGTCCCCAGCCTGGGCTGACAGCACCATGGCCCATTCAGAGAGGGCCCTGCAGGGTCCGGCTTCCGGCCCACCTCCCTCCCGATGCTCTGTGTCTCCTTGCGGGAGGCCTGTCCACCTTGGGTGGAGGCACTGGGCCCGTGGGAAGGGCCAGGGCATGGCTGGGGGCGGCATGTGCGCTGGGTCATTGAGGGTAGAAGGTAGGTGCCTGGGAGGGTCTGCACCCTCCACAAAACACCAAATAGGCCATAAACCCCACCATGATAGGCTGACAAAGGGAGCGTGGAAGGAAGGCATTTCCGCACCTTTAATGCAGAGGTTGTGAACAAGCGCCGTGCACTTGCGTCTTGCGCTGGGCCGGCCAGTCCTGGAGCGGGTCCCGGATGAGGGTGGGGCACGGAGGAGAGGCTGTCGCAGCCCCGCAGGAGGAGGGCTCTGGGTGAGGGGGCCATGTGGGCAAAGGGCTGGGGGCACGAGGCAGAGAGATGGGCTGGGATTTGGAGCATCTCTCAGGCCATCAGGTAGAACGGGGTGGGGGGAGCGGAAGCAGGGAAAGTGGTGTCCAGTGGAACTGAGGCCCAGGTGACGGTGAAGACGGAGAAGTGGGAGATTTAGGACGGGGGATCTGTGGACTCGGTGCCTGATGGACATGGGGACAGAGCGTGGGGGAGGGGAGGAAGAAGGCGAGGGTGACACTCGGGTTTCAGAGGGGGTGACGGAGCAGATGGTGGTGTCGCTTTCCGAGACAGGCGTTCCTGGGGGAGGAGCAGGCTGGACTGGGGGAGGGGGACGGCGAGGTCAACCCCAGACGGTACAGGTGCAGAGGCCTGCGTCCACCCAGCACGGAGACTTGCAGGTCTGAGCACTGGGCGACAGAAGCTCCCTCACTTTGGGTGACTGCAGACTAGCTGGGGTGAAGGGGGAAAGGTCAGGGGGCAAGAAAGTCTTCCCACAGGGGCCTGGTGTGCAGACTCGAGGCAGCTGGCACCCTCGCTCATGGGAGGGAAGCCTCGACACCTGTCCTGGGAACAATCTCCCCTGGGAGGCAGGGGGCCCCTCCGGGAGCTTTCTCCTCCTTCTCCCCCCGCCCCCTGCCCCAGCTCTCACTGAGGCTGAAAGCTGCATCAGCCTGGCTGGAGAAGCTGATGGTGGTTCAGACAATGGGCTCTGGAGCTGGAGCTGTGTGATCTTGGGCAAGTTACCTAACTTCTCTGTGCCCTCAGTTCCCTCACTTGTAAAATGGGGATAACATCGTAAAGTTCAGAGAAGGTTCTGGGTGAGTCAAGCCCTTATAACTTATGCCACATTGTCTAACGACACAAGGAACCTTTATCATGCGGGGGTCACAGTGCCTCAGCGTGGGCTCCCCAGCCACAAAGCCCCTGGTCACAGAGACCCCAGGTTGTTCCAGAGTCAAAGGGTATAATCCCTAGCAGCTATGACCAAAGGATTATTTCAGACAAAAAATTCTTCTTCACCCCCCCCACCACCTGTCCCCAATCTCTTTAACCCTTCTCCTCTCCTTCCGACATCCAAGTCATCTGAACGGCTTTCCCGACCCCGCCCCCGGCCCCATCCTCTAGCCAATCATCACCATCGTCATCATCGCCATCATCATCTTCAAACTTGGCTGTCGGGCACCTGCCCCACGCCAGGCGCTGCTCTGACGGCTCTCAGTGCATTACCCCCCTGAATGCCCACCACGGCCTCACGAGGCAGCACTATTTATTATATTCCTCAGATGTATAAACTAAGGAACAGCGCATGCCCAGTGGACTCCGCGGGCAGACCTGTACCCTCGGTGGGGCATTGGGCGTGGCTCCCTGGACATCAGAAGGGGACACAGGGGGAGAGTGGTCTCTGCTTCCCTGGGGAGTGGCCTGCGGGGGCCGGGTGCCAGGACAGCAGGTCCTGGCCCCTCCCTGCGTGAGACCCCACTTTCTCCCGACTGTGGAGGTGCTGCCCGTCCAGGTCAGGACAGATGCTGAGATCCAGACCCACCCCTACTTGCCCCAGAGAGCAGGCTGCTTTAGGCCTGCAGGACCAGTGGCTAACACAGCTGTCCCAGGGTTCTGCCAGCCGAGTGGAGGCTGGGGACTCCGGTCACAAAGGGGCACCGTGTGTCAGGGAAGCAGGAGGATGGAATAGACCCTGAGCTGCCCCAGGGCCAGCGAAGGGCAGGGAGGTGAAGGCTGAGACCAGCACCCAGGGCGCTGGCCCCCAGCCCAGACAAGGACCCTGCAAGTCCAGCTCTGCCCCTCGAAGGGCTACCTGCTCCCTGAGGCCAGAAGGAGCCCTGCTCCTGGGGGACCCCCTGACTGAGTTAATTAAAGGAAACCTTTGGGAGGGTCTCCATTCCAGCCTGGGCCAGCCTGAGGGGACCCACGTGGAAAAACAAGGGCCGTGACCAGAGTTACCAGTTCTGGAGACAGGCTAGAAATGATCTATCACTTCGCCCACAAGCTAAAAGTAAAAACTGATTAAAATATAGAAGGAACGCATGTCAGAGGTTAATTCAACGGGTAACGGAACAAGGAGGAGGGTAGAGTTGGCTCAAAGAGAATTTGAGAAACAGGAATCCATGCTATCGGAGAAAAAGTGATAGGCTAGGATTGCCTGCCGGGTGGCACACTGAGCGAGCTGCAGGGCAATGGAAGTGTGGCCATGGGATGACGGTTTCTATCAGGCAGAAATCATTTGTGCTTCTCCTGGGCAGAATCCCGAGACTCAAACAAAGGTACAGCCCCCAGGTCAGTGGTTTTCAGGGAGGGGCGTTTGGCGGTGCCCGGAACTTGGGGAGGAGCCTGTGTCCTGAGCTAGCGTCTAGAGGGCAGAGGCCGGGGATGCTGCTACACCTCCCCCCCTGAAACTCACAGGACAGCCCCGTGCCTGCCAACAAAGAGCTGTCCACCCCCAATACGGGGAGTGCTGAGGCTGAGAAACCCACCCTAGACAACGAAAGACTCCTTGGCCAGACCTGTTAGCAAAGGTTCCAACACAGACGCGGTGCCTGATTTCCGAGTTCTAAATGATTTTTGGTAGCACGGGTCAAGCTAGCCTTGGTGCTGCAGGCGCGGGGAGGCCGGCGGGACTGGATGGGCCTGTCTCTCCTCCGGGGCCTCCCTCCCTCCCTCCCTCCCTCCCTCCCAAGCCCGCCTGCCCTCAGACCGCAGCCCCTGCACATTCCTGGGGCTCCGGTTGCTGCTGTCTAAGCCTCTGGCATCCAGGGCGCTGTCTTTTTTTAGGGTCTGGAATGTGCCTGCCGAGGCCACAGCCCACTCCACCTCCCCTCGGAAGGACCCCAGTTCTGGCCTGGCCCGTCAGAGACCCTGGACTTGCAGGGCACAGGCGTCCAAGCCGGGGCCACCGGACAAGCTTCTGGCAAAATGACAGGAGAGCCTGGCTTTTAGGCCCCGCTCGGAGCCTGCCCTCTCCCAGCGAGGGGACTCAGAGTCCCCCCAGGACTGTCGTGGTGACGAGTGTCTGGCAGGCACATGGGGATGGTGGAGTAGGTGGCCCTTCTGTCCCCTCTCTGCCCTCACAGTACTCCTAGCCCACAGCCAAGCCCCTCCGAGCCCAGGCCTGGGGGGCGAGGGACAGGCTCCGATGAGCCCCTCCAGGGGTCCCTGGGTGCCCTTTCTCCCCCTCCCAGCACGGCGTGGTTGAGGCCACGGACCCTGGAGTCACATTATGGCCCTGCCACTCAGAAGCGATCCTGGAGAAATTACTTAACCTCTCTGTGGTTCAGTTTCCTCATCTGTTAAATGGGGGTAAGAATGCCCCCCTTCAGGGTCCCTGTGAGGATGAGCTGTGTGTGTGGCTAGAACAGGGCCTGGCACACAAGCTTAATGACCCAGAGCTGTTGTCACCACGATTTCGCAAGACAGTACCATCTCCCACCCTCTCCCAGGTGGGCTCCCCGCTTTCCCTCCTCCGCCATCACCACCCCGCCCCAGGCGAAGGGGCTCCTCCTCTGTGACCCTCAGCTCCGCTGGCTCCCTTTTCTGGACTGCCCCACACGCCTGACCCTCCCAGACCCGTGGGAGCTGGTCTCCATGCGGGAAGACAGGGTGGTGGAGAAGCCCACTCAGACCGCATCCTTTTGGGTGAGAGTTCACTGGGGTAAATACAGCCACTTCCCTCACTCCAACAGGTCATTCTCCAGACCTGGAGGCTCAGGTGGCCATGCAGACAGATGCCAGGGCCCGGGACACCTGTGGGCGGTGCAGTCACAGGACGCCAGGCCGGCTTCCCCGAGACGCTGTTGGCCGAGTCGGGCAGGTGGGCTGGAGCCCCACTCCCCTCCAAGCCCCACCTCCCTCAGCTGCATGTAGGAAAAACAGCAGAGCAGGGGTGAAGCTCAACCCACCACTGGGGTGCCCAAGAAGTGCCATCTTTATTCCTAGAAACCAACTTTGTTTGGGTCCTAAGCGCGCATCCCTCTGGGATGGAGAGAACTTCAGTCAGGGCTGTTCTCTGGTCATCCTGCTGTCCCAGCCCCAGGGCTCAGGCAGCACCAAGAAGCAGGGGCTGTAGGGCTTCGCCCAGCCGGGCAGAGGCCATGTTGTTCTGGCCATGTGGTTCCCCAGGCCACCGTCAGCCGTCTCCACGTTCAGGAAGCAGGAGGCCTTGGCAAGCCCGTACCCTGCTTTCTCAGGGGTCCTCAGGGCCCCCCTCCCAGACCCAGCCGCATCTTCAGGGTGCTATGAGGAAGCAGGCCCAAGGTCGATCTACCCTTGAACCTCCAAACGCTGGGGTGAGTCTCTGTTTTGCTGGGGAGACGCCTCCACCATGCCTCCCACACCAGGGTCGGGCCTCAGGAAACTACCATCTGGGACCTGCCTCCAAACCTCTCCTGAGGCACAGGGCCCAGCATCTGCTTAAGGGGCGAGACAGGGGATGACTCCAGGAGGGAAACAGTCCCTGACTTGTAAAAGCATCTCATGGCAGCAGTGCCCGCCAGCCTGCTCCGAGCGCTGGCTCTGGGGACCACCACGGGCCAGCCCCCTACAGGCACCAGCTCCCCGACCCTCAAACAAACCCACTTTGGCTCATTGAAGCAGACGCGCCTTAAAGAGTTAACAAATAGAGTGGAATGCCACTCCCCTCGCCCCCCAGTAAGATTTGCGCCCTAACAGGTCACAGTGCCTTGACCCTAAGGAAGGAGCCTCAGCCCTGGGATGGGCCGGCCGCCTTCCCAGGACCTGTGACCACAGCTGCCTGTTGCTTCTCTACAGCCCTGCCCCGACCAGCCTGTTAGGGTCTTTCTGTGGACCCTGCAGATCCCAGAGCCCTCCAAGGGGCTGCGGGGGGCTGGGAGGCTGGGGTCCAGGCCAGCTGTCGGGCAAGCCCGAGTGCCCAGGGCAGGAGTGCGGCCCCTCTGCAGTCAGACAGGGAGACTGAGGCCGAGCAGGCCCCCTGGAGGGAGCCCAGCCCACTGCCACGCCCTCCCCACAGAGCCCGGGGCCTGCCAGGGCGGGTGAGCAGTCGGGCCAGGGTGACTGACCCTTGGAGAGAGAGGACTCAGCCCGAAAATAGAGGCAGTGAGCGGGGCGGATGCAGCCTGAGCCCTGCTGTTTCCAGCCCAGGACTTTGGGAGGGTCTGGCTCCAGCGCCCCCAGAAGCAGGCGCAAGGCCTGTGGGTCAGGGTCACGTTCCAGGCCCACCTCCGGCCAAGCGTGGCCCCAGTGAGAGGCCTGTCTGTGGAGGGACGTTTGGTAGTTAAGGTCCTTCCTTCTAGGGAGCTGGTATCGGAGCCCTCGCCTCAGAGACAGACAGGTTTTTGGTCCTCCCTCGAGGTCGGGGGGCCGGGGGGCCCGGGGCAGGCACGTCTTCCCTGCTCTGGAGCCAGAGCCTGGGGTCTAGCATCCCTTCTCGGGAATAGAGATCGTGAGGCCACACCTGCCTTCGAGGTATGTGGCGGCAGAGGTTAAATTTTCCGTTGTGTATTCATTCAACAAACACTTCTGGAGCACCTACTGTGCGCCAGGCAGTACTGTGTGCCCCAGAGCAGAGCTCTGCAGACAATCTGTGAGGAAAGACCACTTTGTTGCTGTTAAATCTCATCCAGCCGTGGGCTGACCAGCTGTCCTCCCACGCGGGACCATGTCACAGCCTGTGCCGTGTGGGACTTACAGCCCACGTTGGTCTGTGACCCACCCACGTGCTTGGAGGGTGTGGCACGTCGCTCTGATGGCTCCCAAATGCTGCTTCTCAGAGCCTCTATGTCGCTCATCCCAGGGTGACGACAGCGGGTCAGCGCCAGGGACACTGACACATCAGACACCCACGTGGCCGGCGTGGTTCTAGACGCTGGTGACACAGCAAAGGCTCTAGACTGTACATTCAGGTCGGGGGGGGGACAGTCAAAGGAAGGAGAGAAACAGAGCACGGCAAGCAGTGACAGCTGCTGACAAAGAACCCAAGCAGGGGAAGAAGACAGCTGAGGGAGGGGAGGAGGGATCCGGAGGGCCTCTGGCAACTTTGGGGTTGGGGTCCTAAAGAAAGAAGACAGCAGCCGTGGGGCTGTCTGGGAAGGACCTTCCAGGCAGAGGGCATGGCAAGGGCGAAAGCCCTGAGCCCCAGAGGTCTTTGGGGGTGGGAGGGGAGCCGTGCCCAGGGTAAGCGTCATTGCCTGGTGGGCTGGGGGAGTCCCGCCGCCAGCCCCGCCTTAGCCACCACCAACAGAGACTCAGGGAAGCTGCCCGCGGCTGCCCCTGGCCCCCGCCCAGCTCCCATCGCCGTTGGGGGAAATGTCACCTCTTCCGTCCTGTGGCAGAGAAACCAGGGGTACCCCCGCTATTGGGGCCCCCGCTCGTGGTCTCGGGGGGCTGCAGTTTGGCGGAGGGTGGTGGAGAGCAGCACAGTGGTACGGGGACTGCGGGCCACACAGGGGGAGCTCGCCCTGAGGGCTCAGAGGGATCTGGGCAGATGACAGGTCTGCTGGGTGACGGACCTGGGGACACAGGCACAGGGGCCGCTGTGGGCAGGGGCGCCGGGACCGGGGCGGCGGGAGAGCCGGGGCCTGGACATCACACGGGGGCTGTCAGGGGGTCGTGCAGGCGGGGAGGCGTGGGGACACAGGCTGTGCGAGTTTGGGGGACAGGCCGGCCGGTGTGGAGTGCAGGTGGATCCAGCAAATGTTAGGGTGCAGAAAAGCCTGGGCTGGGTGGGTAGAGGTACCCAGGGCAGAGCAACGGGAGGGGTCTGGAAAGACCCCGAGTGTCCCCACTGGGCAACTCAGTGCCATTGGCCAAGACAGAGACCCCTCGGAGGGGCAGGCTCTGGGGCAGGGAGTGTCTGGTTGGGTTAGAGGTGGGCCGGACGGAGCCCAGGCCCGTGAGCCGCCCCCAGACAAGACCTCGGACCACAGCTCCGCGAGAACCAGAGCACGCGGTGCGGAAAGGCTGTCACCCCCCGAGCGGCGGGAGGGGCCCGGCGAGGTGGACGCTCCCACACGATGGTCTTCTGTCCTCCGCTGATTCAGGCAGGCAGCAATCGTCACCTCTGTTTTACAGACGAGGAAACCGAGGTTCACAGAGGCTTAGGAACTCGCCCAGGGAAACAGAGCTGCCGAGAGAACCGCTATGCCCCAAACCCCCTGCTTCTCTCTGCCCGCTGGATGGGGGAGCCTAAGGAAGTGGGGATGGGAGATGGGGGGTTGGGAAGGCTGATGACGTGGATCTCGGACAGACAGCCAGCGCCGCCCGCGGCAGCCAGGGAAAGAGCCCAGGCCGGAGGGGCTCGGGGGCCACCTAAGGTGACATTGGTGGCACAGTTTCTGTGACACAGGAAGGAACACGTCCCCCTGCCTCTCCTAGGGCGGGGGCGTGGGGTGTGCACCCACAGGGCTCCCACGCAGTGTGCTCTAATTCCAGGTCGGGCCGGGGGAGCTATCGGGCCGCGGAACCTGCGGGACCCCAGGGCCCTCGACAAGCCCCCTGGGAGCCAGGTGGCAGCCGGACAGGCAGGGGCAGGTGCAGGCGGCCCTCCGGGTACATGGCCGGCCGCCTGGCCTGTGAGCACAGCAGCTATTTTGGGCCCTGTTTTCCCTCCCCTCAAGCCCACTTCTGCCCTGCCCCTGGGTGGCAGCCACTTGGGCATTTACACACTGACTCCACTTCACTCTGCGCCTCCTGCCTCTCTCCTGATGCTGTGTCTGCCTCCCGGGCAGCCTGCCCTGCGGGGGAATGGACCCCCGCCCCCCTCAGCCCTGCCGTGGCCATGCTGCACCCACCCCCTGGCAGGGGCCGCCCGGACGCCCTTGGCAGGGCCTCTCCGTGGAGCGATTGCCCCAGTTCCCACCGGTGGCCCTACACAGGCCCTTGAATGGATCGGTGCTGCTTTGCATTCTAACCCTACCTTACTGTTTTCTGGAGGAAGGAGAAAGCTTTGGAATTACAAATTGGTGGAAGGGATTAGGGTCCAGGTTAAGGAAAGCAGGCTTAGCCCATATATGCCTCAGTTTCCCCCTCGACATACAAAGGGAGAGCTTGCTTTCAGGAAAATGCTCTGAATACCAAGTTGGGAGGGTTCTGGGACCAGATCCATAGCAACGAGCCTTTGGCGACCTCTTCCCTTGCTTTCCACATCTACCCACTCGGAAGTTAAAGTAAATTCTCTTCCAGGTCACTAGCGGGGTGGGCCCAATACGGTGATGGCTCTGTGGTGCGCTGGCCCGGTGGTGGTGGGCTTTCTGGGGTGGGTGTGGATGACTGACGGTGACACGGGCTTGGGTTGTGAGGTCCAGAGGACGGTGGTCCAGTCCTCTCTACGTGCTCCTGTGGTCCTGCAGGGCTGCAGCCCGGTCCGGGGCGGGGCGGGCTTGGGGGGGCGGCTCGCTGGTGGGGACGCGTGTGCAGAGCTCTCAGAAGCCACCAGCCTGGCTGGGATGGCTGCAAGGAGAGCAGCGTCAGCCTGGAGCTCTGACAGAGTGACCTGCTTCTCCGGAAATAGCTCTCTCCTGGGCCCAGAGGATGGGGCAGGGTAACCGGGCCGGGATGGGAGGCTGAGAGAGCCGGCCTACAGGGGAGGGCCTGGGGGAGTGGGCAAGGCCTTCTGCAGGGGGCCTCGTCCAGGCACAGTGACCCCTGACACCCGCCCGGCGTGTCGGTGCTTGTGCCCTTTAAGTGGCTGCCTGCAGGCCGCAGCGGGTGTGGGCAGCTGGGGTGGGCCGGGGGTTACAGAAAAGTACATGAGAGGTAAGACCTTGACCAGCCGGGAGGCCCGAGGACTGTCCCCCACCTCCTACCGTGAGTCGTCGGAATGAGGGAGAAGAAAGCCGCCCAAACAAGAGCCATCTGGGGGCCTTCACTCTGGGGGCTGCCCTGACCGTTCATTCATTCGTCCAGTTCTAAGCCTGAGAAGTGAAGCCATTAAAAAAAATAACAAAAACCCCCACACCTCATGAAGTTTATACTGTAGTGCGTAAGATAGGAAATGAACCAGAGGGAAGTATATGTGGCATTTCCAGCTAGGGATAAGCTAAGAAGACAAAGTGGGAGGAGGAACACAACATAGCGGAGGCCCCCTGGGGAGGGACCACCCACGGGGGGTGGGGGAGGGAGGGAGGGAGGGAGGGAGCTGGCGGTGCGGGATGCCGAGGACCGGCCGCAGAGCGGTGGAGCTGGGTGCGGAGGTAGGGGAGCCGCGGTGTGACTGCCTCGCCCCGCAGGAGAAGCTGGAGTACTTCTTCCTCATCGTCTTCTCCATTGAGGCCGCCATGAAGATCATTGCCTACGGCTTCCTGTTCCACCAGGACGCCTACCTGCGCAGCGGCTGGAACGTGCTGGACTTTATCATCGTATTCCTGGGGTGAGTGAGGCCCGGGGGTGCGGCTGAGCTCAGGGGGCTGCCCGAGGGCCCGGAGGCAGGTGCAGCAGTGCAGGGGTGTGGGCTCGGCTCACACCCTCCCCAGCCAGGCGCTGCCAGTCTCCTTATTCTCTCTCTCTCTCTTTTTTTAAAAAATAAATTTATTTATTTTTGGCTGCGCTGGGTCTCTGTTGCTGCGTGCGGGCTTTCTCTAGTTGCGGCGAGCGGGGGCTGCTCTTTGTTGTGGAGCACGGACTCCAGGCGCACAGGCTTCAGTAGTTGTGGCATGTGGGCTCAGTAGTTGTGGCTCGCGGGCTCTAGAGCACAGGCTCAGTAGTTGTGGCACATGGGCTTAGGTGCTCCGCAGCATGTGGGATCTTCCAGGACCAGGGCTCGAACCCGTGTGCCCTGCATTGGCAGGCGGATTCTTAACCGCTGCACCACCAGGGAATTCCCTCCTTATTCTCTTCACACAAAACTGGAAACGTGTGAGTGGCTCCAGTGCCCAGCAGTTTCTGGACGTTCATAAACTTCTCATGCTTTATTATCATCTATTCATTTATTCCATGGACCTGTGTTGAGCACCTGTTATTTGGGTCCATGAGAAAAGACGTTTAATAACCCGTAGGAGCCTGCTTGGGCTGCCGTAACAAGATGCCACAGACTGGGGGCTGAGACCAGAAAAATGTATTTTCTCCAGAATGTATGTTCTGGAGTCTGGAAGTCCAAGATCAAGGTGTGGCCAGGTCTGGATTCTCCTGAGGCCTCCCTCCTTGGCTTGCTGACGGCCGCCTTCTCGCTGTGTCCCCACGTGGTCTTTCCTCCATCCACACGCACCCTTGGTGTGCGCCCAAGTTCCCTCTTCTTCCAAGGACACCAGTCAGATTGAATTAGGGCCCGCCTGAACAGCCTCGTTTTCACTGAATCACCACTTTAAAGGTCCTATCTCCAAATACTGCCACATTCTGAGGCCCCAAAAGTTAGGGCTTCAACGTATGAATTTGGAGTCGGGGGGAGCGTGCTCGAGCCCGTAACGTAAGATTTGGTGGCCACGACCTAATTATAACAGCAGCGTTTATCGTACACTTACTATGTGCTTTACATGTACCATCTCATTTGATTCTCCCAACAATCCTCTTATTTTCTCCATTTAAGGAAGGTAAGGCGCAGAGAAGTCAAGCAACCCACCCAAAGTCACACAGCCAGCCAGTGGCGGTGCCAGGATTTAAACCAAGGCACTCTTGCTCCAGAGCCTGCCCTTAACCACTAGGCTGCCCTTCCACTCAATAAAAATTATATTCCTAATCTACTAATTGCCGAGTGCTGCTTTAGGTACAACAAGGCAAAGAGAATTCTGTGAATCAGCTTCTGCCCTTGACGGACTGCCTGGCTGGAGGCCACGAGTCTGTGCAGAACAAGGCCACACAGCGCACCGTTGTTTCACACGCGGTGCAGCCTGGGGGGTTCAGATGTCAACGGAAGGATTCCTAAAGAAGGACTTGAGATGGACCTCAAAGGATAACGGCAATCTGAGTACACTGAGAGCAGGAAGGACCATAAAGGGGCTTTGTCAGAAATGCAGTGAAGGAGAGCTCGACGGAGAACCAGCTCCGGGCTCTCTCCTCCGCGTTCCCCCTTCCTCCAAGCGCGAGTGTGGGCTGCTGGAACCCTCCACCCACCACAGGGTGTGCTCAGCCCCTGGCCTGACCGTAGCTGCCCGTGGCGCCAGTATCTCAGCCCCCTCCAGGACCCAGAGCGGCCATCACAAATGGACCCGACACTCTTCTTACTGAGCCTGAACGTGGCCTCAGGATTTTTTCTAAAATTCCCCAGATGGGCGTCACCAAAGCAGAGGTGCTAGCGGCTGATGAACTGTACCTTGCCGCCTGCCCCCCATCTTTCCACCGGTACCTTGAGCATGGATGGGACACGGGGTCCCTGACCCCCGGGCCGGAGGCTTAGCTGACCGCTGGGCCGCCTTCCTTCCCTCTCGTCCTCCTCAGGGTCTTCACCGCGATTCTGGAGCAGGTCAACGTCATCCAGACCAACACAGCCCCGATGAGCAGCAAAGGCGCCGGCTTGGACGTCAAGGCTCTGAGGGCCTTCCGCGTGCTCAGACCGCTCCGGCTGGTGTCCGGGGTGCCCAGTGGGTGGCAGAACCCCTCCCCCTCGCCCCAGTCCTGGGCCCCCTCCTACCCTGGTGCGGAGGAGGCTCCGAGGGAGGGCCAGGAGACCAAGAGGGGGGCTAAGTCGTCCTTCTCCCCCTGCCCTCACGCCCCCCAGGCCTGCAGGTGGTCCTCAACTCCGTCTTCAAGGCCATGCAGCCCCTGTTCCACATCGCCCTGCTTGTACTCTTCATGGCCATCATCTACGCCATCATCGGGCTGGAGCTCTTCAAGGGCAAGATGCACAAGACCTGCTACTTCATCGGGACGGGTGAGCTTCCGGGCCGGGGTGTCGGGAAGGTCTGGGGACGTCTCGAGAGGGGGATTCACCCAGCCGTGGAGAAGCCCCAGGACTAGGTCGTTGCTTCCCCCATCCACTGACCTTGGGGATGGGTTTCTCCTGGACAAGGGAGATTGGGCGGGAAACAGCTCTGCTGGGGTCAGGGGGCAAGGGGGGTGAACGGTCAGGTTCTTCCTCTGAGCACCCCTGCCCCACATAAGGCTGGTGCCCTTGGGCTTTCTGGCCACTTGTGGATTGACACGTAGGCTCAGGATCAGCCCGAATTTCTGTCTGTACTTGCCTTGTAGCTGGAGTCTTAGCATTTAGTCCAGGGCCCACAGGGTGGGGTCTGAATGGGACTCAGGAAGCACCTAACGGCCGAACGGCCCCTGGTCAGAGATGAGCTACCTTGGGGCCTGGATGAACTTGAGCTACACCTTCTAAACCAGCATCTCTCAAACTGCCTGCTCTCAGGACCCCTTTGGGGGATTTCCCTGGTGGTCCAGTGGTTAAGACCCCACATTTTTACTGTCGAGGGCGTGGGTTCAATCCCAGGTCAGGGAACTAAGATCCTGTGTGACGTGTGGCCAAAAAAAAATTTTTTAATTAAAAAAAAAAAAAAAAAGACCCCTTTGCACTCTTCAAAATTATTGAGGGTCCCAAAGAGTTTTTGTTTATATAGATTTTGTCTGTTGATGTGTACGGTGTTGGGAATGAAAACCGAGAAAAATGTCATAGTATTAATTTATTAACTCGTTTTAAAAAGAACAGTAATAGACCACTTACATACTAACATAAATAATATACTTTTTCAAAGTTGAAAAAAATTACTGAAAAATAATTTTATTTTCCCAAACCAAACCAAAAATGTTTGGCGACAAGAGTGGTACCGTTTTACATGTTCTCTGGACCTCTTTACTGACCTGGCTTAGCGGATGTCGGCCGAGTTCTCCCATCGCTGCATTCGGTCTGTTGCGACATCACATGTGACATGGATCTGGAAAACTCCGCCCCTACATCTGTTCAAAGAATGAGAAACGAGGGGGCACATAGAATCTGGGCATTTTTTTTTTTTTTTTTGCGGTACGCGGGCCTCTCACTGTTGTGGCCTCTCCCGTTGCGGAGCACAGGCTCCGGACGCGCAGGCTCAGCGGCCATGGCTCACGGGCCCAGCCGCTCCACGCATGTGGGAGCTTCCCGGACCGGGGCACGAACCCGCATCCCCTGCATCGGCAGGCGGACTCCCAACCGCTGCGCCACCTGGGAAGCCCCTGGGCATTTTGATGAGAGGATGGACCGCACTCCCGGGTCCCCGCTCTCAGGTAGCAGTGGTTTGCTGGTCCTCAGCTTCCCCGGGCCGAGTGCCGCTGACACTGGGGGTGCAGGAACAGGACCCAGCACAAGACAGAGGTGACCTCTGTTAGGACGAGCCCCTAACTCGGTGGCGGAGACCTGCAGAGTCTTGGGGGACCCTCCCCACTTCCCTGCGCTCGCCTAAGGGGATGGCAGCCCAGCTCCAACGACAGCTCTCACGGCGTTTTCGCTGGGCTTGTTCCTAACCTGCTCCGTCTCAGCCTCCTCCTGTCCCCATGCCGATCTCTGGTCTCTCATCGGCATTATCAGGGCAGAGAGGAGGGGGCTTTCTAGCACAACCTTCAAACGAAATTCGAGGGTCTCGCCTGGTGTTCACACGAGGTCTTGCCCAGTGCTGACCAGTAGCGCTCCCAAGCCCCTCTGGGATGGGGGCTACCCAGCTGCGAGGGGCTGGGGACCACAAGCCAAGCTCAGGACCATCTGTGCCCCCCGTCCCATTCCTGAGGATTGAGCCCCCTGGTAACAAGGTTAAGGAAGGCCACTCGATCTCTCACGGTCTGACCCCTCTGAACACAAGAGGAGACCAAACCTACCCAGGGGAACAGGGGACCGAGACATCACCCAAATTTCAGGCTTTAGAGACAACAAGAGCACCATTCAGGGGCTCCCTGGATGCTAAGGCCTGCTGGGGATCCCCCGCTAGGAGCAGACCCACCCCCAGTCCAGCGCATCCCAGCATCGGGGCACATCCCCACTTCTGTATCTCAGACAGAGCTCTCAAGCCGGAGCGTGAGGCCCGGCCCACACCTCCGCCCCTGCCGGGCTGCTGCCTCCTTTTACAAAGCTCTGTGGGTACAAACGATACATCACATCTGCTTCATCGGTTGTAGTCCATAGAAGCCGCGCCTCCAGTGAGGCCCTGGGCCCGAGCTCCTGCCTGCAGACGCCTGTGTCCCTGTCCGTATCCATGTATCCGTATCCGTATCCGTATCCGTGCCCCCTGCCCAGCCCCCCATGGTCTGCACCACACTCTCCCAGCAAGGCCGCCTCCCCGACTTTAGTCTGACGTTGAGACCCGCACCCTGCTGCCCCTCTTACTGCCCCTGCGCCGGTGCTTACCCCCCCGCCCGCCCACAGACATCGTGGCCACGGTGGAGAACGAGAAGCCGTCGCCCTGCGCCCGGACGGGGTCAGGGCGCCGCTGCACCATGAACGGCAGCGAGTGCCGGGGCGGCTGGCCAGGCCCCAACCACGGCATCACCCACTTCGACAGCTTCGGCTTCTCCATGCTCACCGTGTACCAGTGCATCACCATGGAGGGCTGGACCGACGTCCTCTACTGGGTGGGTCTGGGCCCGAGCCCGCCGGCTGTCTCCCCAGCACAGGCTCGCCGGGAGCGGGTGGGGGTCTTGCCGCTTCTCCTCGTCCCTCCCCGGGGAGCCCTTCTGGGCCTCAGGTGTGTGTCCTAGCACCCTTGGGGGAGGCCGAGGTACCACCTGTGTCCGCAGTCCCGAGAGCAGGTGAGGGACGGAAACCCGGAGCTCGGCGGGTTCTGGTCTCACGTCCTAACTTGTCCCTAAGCCCGGCTGTGAGTGACTTGGTGCCGTTGGCGTGGAATCTCAGAGTTCCTGAGGAAGGAAGGGCCCTTTGAGTCTCTCTTCTTGCTGCTGGGCAAGATTGCTTTCCCATAAAAATATGATTGGATATCAGGTTCCTCGTCTATAAAATAAAAATGCTATAACTCCATCTCAGGGTAGTCACGATGGTTAGTGGGGGCACTAACTGAATTCCCGCAGTGCGGGCACCTAGTGCCGTACAAGTTCTCTTGCTGGAGAACGTTACTTGTTTGGTGATACAAGAGTTAGGCTGCATTTCTTTTTTGATCCTCCAACAGTGGGAGGCATTGATCCCATTTTCCGGATAAGGAAACCGAGGCTCAGGGACGTTCGGTAACTTGGCCGCTGTTGGACTAGTGAGCGACACGGCCAAGAATTGACCTCTAACCATCCGGCTCCAACCCCGGAGCTCGGCCGCGGGTTGACACTACCTATGGGGGACGTTTGTAAACCCATCAAATGCTTTGCAAATATAAAGGATTAGTGTGAGTAGCTCTCGTAAACTCAGATTATGGGAGCCAATTATTAAACGTTTCAAAGGACGGTCACGCGTGTTGTTTCACCCGTGACCAGCCTGTGAGGAGCGAGCTCACGTGATCAGCTCAGGAGGCAGACGGAACGATGCTCAGAGATGCTAGAGCCTCATCCAGGGTCACAGGCGTGCTTCCCGAGGAAGCCGGCCAAGCGCAGGCCAAGACTTTTTAGTGCTTCTTCCACTGTGAGGAATCTCGGTTGTAAAGAGGCCAACTGGAGGTGGCCGGCATGACAGGGTCAGGCAGGGAGCCCGGGGACCGGAGGGAGGCAGGGCTCAGTCTCACCGGCCGGTAGCCATCAGCAAGGCCCAGTCCCAGGTCCTCAGGCTAGAAGAGGTTTCCTCTCTGGACCCATATGGCCTCTTTCCTTGCCCCCACCGTCGGATGCAGTGCGTGGGCCAGCTTGACAAGGGGGCCTAAGCCCTCACGTCGGGGATGGGGCTCACACCTGCGTCTGGACCAGGTCAACGATGCCATTGGGAACGAGTGGCCCTGGATCTACTTTGTCACCCTGATCCTGCTGGGCTCCTTCTTCATCCTCAACTTGGTGCTGGGCGTCCTGAGCGGGTAAGGGGCTCAAAGACAGCTGGGAGAGAGGGGAGGAAGAAGGAGGGGCGGGGAAAGGAGGGGGAGGGGAAGGAGGGGAGGCAGTGGGCAGGGAGATGTGGCTTAGAACCCCCGCTCATCCCTGGCTCCCCTTTAGCCAGTAGCATGCTTCCTGTTAGCCAGGAAGAGAACAGATGCAGGCAGGAGCCCCTCCAGTCTTCACCTTTCTCCCTTCTCCTCAAGCCTTATCCCATCCTCGCTTCCTTCTGTCCACGTGAAGCCCTGAGACCCCAGCCTCCTGTCCGTGGAGGTGCTTGGGCTGAAGCTCGGCACTGAGCATGGCCTTCGGGCTAAGCACACAGACTCTGGAGCAAGAGGCCCAAGTTTAAACCCTTGCACTGCTGTTTGGTGGCTGTGTGACCTTTGACTAATTACCTAACCTCTCTGTGCCTCATGAGCCACATCTGCCACATAGGAATAATTTCAGTGCCTGTTTCACAGGCACTGTGGGGAGGATTAAATGAGTTAATACCTGTAAAGTACTTAGAATGGAGGCCAGCACATCAGAAGTGCTAAGTACTCATGGTCATTATTTCTCTGTGACGGCTCCACCCAGCTACGGTGGGCAGCCTGGAAGTGGCCATCGGCCCCGTTGTGCCCACCGCAAGAGCTTCCCTCCAGGCACCCTGGACATAGAATTCAGGGGGTCCATGGACTAGGGTAGGAAGAACTTGCCTTTATTTCTTTGAGTCTAACTGAAAGGCAGAGCTTCCTTCCGTGACGTGGTACCAGCTCTGCCCATGACTTGTCCCAACAGCAATCCCTTGTCATATCACAGGTGTTGCAAATATCACTACTTCAAAATTATGACAGTTAGACCGCGCCTGGTCTTGCTGGTTAATGATTCAATAAAGAAGCATATGTGTTACTTCATCACCACTTTATAGTCCAACAACTATGCTTTAACTCCTCGGTTCCTTTGTCGAGCCATGGTTTCATTTGGAGCATTTTACAGCGCTGTTCTGAGGAGCGACCCACAGGTTCGTGGGACCCCCAAAGGGGCCAGGGCTCAAAATGGTCAAGAGCCCCTCCTGGACCCTGCCCTGGGCAGCGCTGAGGGTGCAGGCGGTGAGAGCCGACCCTGCTGCCCCCCGCCCGCCCCTCGGAGCCCAGTGAGGGCGGACCGGGCTGGATTCCCCTCCTCACCCTGCGTGGGGGCCCAGGGCTCCCCCTGCTGCTCTGAGCCCTCGCTGACCCTCGGGTCCTTCCCTTCCATTGTGCTGTCTGGTTTCTTCCAGGCCAGGAGCATGTCCCCCAGGGCCTTAAGTCTGTAAGCAGGGCTGAATTCCTCGGGCAGCCTAACGGGTCGGGGCAGCACGGAAAATCGGAGGGTCCATGGCAATTCTGTCAGGGCCACGCACGGCCGTGTCATTAACCCCTATGTCCAAGGTCACCCAAGACAAGGCGGGAGAAATGAGATGGGAGGAAAAGAAGGAACGGGGCGGGGCTGGTGAGGGGGAGAGGGCCGCCCCTCAGCCTCCCTAAAGGGCCCCGGACCCCAGGCAACACTGGGCCGGGGGCAGGGGGGCACGTCCAGCCACAGAACGGGCTCCCTTGCCCCAGGAAGCTGCGTTCTTCCTCCCCCTTCCCCGCCCCACTGCAGGGAATTCACCAAGGAGCGGGAGAAGGCCAAGTCCAGGGGAACCTTCCAGAAGCTGCGGGAGAAGCAGCAGCTGGATGAGGACCTCCGGGGCTACTTGAGCTGGATCACGCAGGGCGAGGTCATGGATGTGGACGACTTGAGAGAAGGTTGGAGCCACGGGCCGAGGTCGGCAACCCCCCCAGAGCTGCCCTCGCGGTCAGCTCCCACAGGGGCACCTCCACACCCGACCCCCCCCACCCCGCTGCAGCCCCAGGGGGCCCATCGGGCAGGAACGGCATCACCACTTTGCAGATAAGAAAACCCGGCCCCTAGAGGCCTAGCCTGACACCTTGCGGTGGAGGCGGCCTGGTGTGCCCTGGGCCCTCCCGGAGAACAAGGTCCCAAAGTGCTGCACCGCCCCTTGGGGACCCGCCCTCCCCTCCGATGCGGGCTCTCTAGGGCTCAGGAAAGCGCAGAGGGAGGGGTCCAGGCCCACCCAGGGTCGCTGTCACAGGTGTCCCCAGTCAGCGGGCCCTTTCCAGGTGTGTCCATCCCAGGGGGGCCCGGAAGCCTGGCCAACTGGACCTCTCTGTCCCCAGGGAAGCTGGCTTTGGATGAAGGTGGCTCTGACACAGAGAGCCTGTATGAAATCGCAGGCTTGAACAAAGTCATCCAGTTCATGTGAGTATCTGCCCAGCTGCGGGTCCTCCCAGCCCGCAGCTCCCTGAGACATGTAGTTAGACCCCGGTCACCTCCCTAGGTGGCTTTTGGGTCTCTTTCCCTTAGCGCAGTTGGAGGGCACTGGGCAGATGACCTATTTACTCACCACGTAAGGAAGAAACTGGGAGCCGGTGGGATAATTAGTCCCGGAAACCTCTGCTCCAGACGGGGAGTTAGCCTGTGACCACCATGAGTGTCGCGGGTGCGGGGCTGGAGGCAGGAAGCTGGAGAGGGCCGTGTGTTCTGTTTGGCTGCTTCCTTTTCCAAATTCATACGTGACTGTGATTTTGAAAGATCCAACAATAGAGAAATACACCAAAGAAAAGATGGCCTTCTCTGCCCTTCAAAGAGGTAACCATGGTAACAGTTAGATTTGTATCCCTCTGAAGCCTCTTGCACGCTTTCATTTCTCTTACACGCACACGCGCACGCACACACACACACCAGGTTTTTTTGGTTTTGTTTTCACTTTTCACACGATGAGGTTTCTCATATTAACCACTGTCACCTCAGAACCAAACACGGTGCCCAGCACGCGGGAGGGCTCGTTGGATAAATGAATACGATCCACACATAAACTGGTAACTGACATTTTAAATTTAGAATTTTCTATTGAGGGCAGCTTTATACAGACACAAACCTTCTTTTTTTTTTTTTTCTAAGACTTTCTTTTTTCGGAGCAGTTTCAGATTCACAGCAAAATCGAGCCAAAGATGCTGAGATTCCCCGCCTGCCCCTCCCCCAGCCACGCCCAACGCCCATCGACATCCCCAGCAGATGGTCCGTTTGTTACAACTGATGAACTTGCATTGTCCAAGTGCATAGTTTATGTTGGGGCGCACTCTTGGTGCTGGACGCTCTGTGGGTTTGGGCAAACGTATAATTACACGTACCCACCGTTATAGTATCATATAGAGTATTTTCGCTGCCCTAAAAATGCTCTGTTTCTGCCTGTTCACACCCCACCTCCCACCCCTGGCAACAACCACTGATCTTCCTGTCTCCAGTGTTGCCTTTCTCAGGATGTCGTTTAATTGGACTCACACAGCGTGTGGTCTTCTCAGATCAGCTCTTCTTACTTAGTGACGTGCATTTCGGGTCCCTCCACATCTCCGCAAGGTGTGATAGCTCACACACTGTCTTTTGACGTATCTTTGAATGTAAAATGTTCCACAGCGCGCATATGTTGTAGTCTGTTTACGTAAGCTGTCCAGTTTGGGGCAATACACACAGTGCCACAGGGAACCGTTGTGCATAAGGGTGAACGTTTCTGCCAGGCAGATCCCTAGAAACAGGCTCGCTGGGTCAAAGGGAGCACAGGTTCTAACCTTGGTAAATGCTGCACAGAGGTCGATCTGACAGTGGAGGTGCCTTTCTGCGCGCCCTCCCCTACACCAGATGTGACCGATTTGTTAAAGAATTGCCTTTATGACGGGCAAAACGGGGCATGCCAGGGTTGCTTTAATTAAGTTGGAAACGCATGGAGCCCTACTCTGTGCCGGACCTTGTCTCTCATTCCGTCCGAGGTCGGCATCATCCCTATTCTCCTTTGAAAGGTGAAGACATTTGCTGTAAGAGGCAAGATTTGCCATCTGCCTTTGCAGTTCGGGTCCTTGGCCCTCTCATGTGGCTGGAGGAGGGAGTGGGTGGTGAGACTTAAGTGTGGCGGCCTTGGGGAGGAGCTGGAGTAGCTCAGCCTTGGCCCCGCCCCCCGCCTTCTCAGCCGACACTGGAGGCGGTGGAACCGCGTCTTCCGCTGGAAGTGCCACGACGCGGTGAAGTCCAGGGTCTTCTACTGGCTGGTCATCCTGATCGTCGCCCTCAACACCCTGTCGATCGCCTCGGAACACCACCACCAGCCTCTCTGGTTGACCCACCTGCAAGGTGAGACACGCGGTTGATGGCCAGTGCTGGCCAATGGCACCTCAGGTTTTGCAGAAGAAGTCGTTAGATGTCGACATCGTTTTCTAGAACTTCTAGGCAGTGGTACTCTTTTCCTCGAGGCATTACCAGGGGCCGTAACAGCAACAAGCTGGGGACACTACAGGTGCTCGCCAGATGTCTGGGCAAATTATCACAGACACTGGACGTACAGATGACCAGTAATTGAGCGCTTCATGCATCCAAGTTCAAGTTCTATTCCAGAAACAGCAATCTTTCACCAACTATGTATTACACACGTACTCTGGGTCAGGTCCAGTAAAGAATGCAGGGCACACACAAGGAATGTACCTCTCTTGCCGCCAAGGAGCTTCCTGAGCCAGAGGAAAAGACAGATATTGATAAGTGACGTCAGGTCAGTGTAGGGAGGGCAACAGTGGAGGTAAATACAAGGTAACAAGAGGAGGATTACAGAGGAGGGGAGGTTGGATAGTAGGAAGACACTATGTTTAAAATGATGCAAGAGGGAATTCCCTGGCGGTCCAGTGGTTAGGACTCGGTGCTTTCACTGCTGTAGCCTGGGTTCAGTCCCTGGTCAGGGAACTAAGATCCCTCAAGCAACGCAGTGTGGCCTAAAATAAAATAATGAAAGAGATAAAAGAAGGAAAATAGAAAAGAAGATTGTCTTCTTCAATGGAAAGGAGATAGGAAACAATGCTACAGCTCAGATGCACTCATGCATGCATCCATCCACCCATGCATCCATCTATCCATCCATCTACCCATCCGGCATGCATGCATCCACCCATGCATCCATCTATCCATCCATCTACCCATCCGGGCATGCATCCATCCACCCATGCATCCATCCATCCATCCATCTACCCATCCGGGCATGCATGCATCCACCCATGCATCCATCCATCCATCCATCTACCCATCCGGGCATGCATGCATCCACCCATGCATCCACCCATGCATCCATCTACCCATCCGGGCATGCATGCATCCACCCATGCATCCATCCATCCATCCACCCATCCGGGCATGCATCCATCCACCCATGCATCCATCCATCCATCCATCTACCCATCCGGGCATGCATCCATCCACCCATGCATCCATCTATCCATCCATCTACCCATCCGGGCATGCATCCATCCACCCATGCATCCATCCATCCATCTACCCATCCGGGCATGCATCCATCCATCCATGCATCCATCCATCCATCCATCTACCCATCCGGGCATGCATCCATCCACCCATGCATCCATCCATCCATCCATCTACCCATCCGGGCATGCATCCATCCACCCATGCATCCATCTATCCATCCATCTACCCATCCGGGCATGCATCCATCCACCCATGCATCCATCCATCCATCTACCCATCCGGGCATGCATCCATCCATCCATGCATCCATCCATCCATCCATCTACCCATCCGGGCATGCATCCATCCATCCATCCACCCATCCGGGCATGCATGCATCCACCCATGCATCCATCCATCCACCCATCCGGGCATGCATGCATCCACCCATGCATCCATGCATCCATCCACCCACCCATCCGGGCATGCATCCATCCACCTATGCATCCATCCATCCATCTACCCATCCGGGCATGCATGCATCCACCCATGCATCCATCCATCCATCCATCTACCCATCCGGGCATGCATCTATCCATCCAGGCATCCATCCATCCATCCATCTACCCATCCAGGCATGCATCTATCCATCCATGCATCCATTCCTTCATTCATGCATGCATCCATCCACCCATTCATCTATCTATCCATCCATGCAACCATTCCTGCATCCATCCATCCATCCATCCAACCAGTCTTCCTGAGAGCCCCTTGAATGTGCCAAGCACTGTCAATGACCAAATGTGGACAAGATGTGAACACAAATGTGAACAGTGCCCGCCGAGAGGAGTCAGAGATGAATTTGAGGTTCCTGGCCCATGCAGATAGATGGATGGTAGTGCCACTTGCTGAGATGGGGAAGACAGTCAGTGACCAGGTATTTTGGGGGGATGGGGGAGGACGGGCAGTACCTATCAGCTTAGACTTGAGCATGTTGAGTTTGAGGTGCCTCTGAGACATCCCAGTGAGATGTTGAGGAGACAGATGGAAAGTAGGTCTGGGACTCAGTGGAGAAGTCTGGGTTGAAGAGTCTAAATCCGGAGTCATTGGCAGGCGTGGCAATCGAAGCTGTGGTCTTAGAAGACATCACCAGATCCCCAGAGGACGGCGTGTACTCATGCGTACAGCTCAAGTCCAGCACTCAGGGCTGAGGTAGGGGTGCCTCTGCAGAGAGGGTGCAGGAGAAACAGGAGAAGCAGGAGAAATGCAGAAGGATGCGGCGTCCTGGAAGCCAAGGAAAGAGAACGTTTGAAAAAGCGACAGGGGACTTCCCTGGCGGTCCAGCGGTTAGGACTCTGCACTTCCAACCGCAGGGGGCACGGGTTCGATCCCTGGTCAGGGAACTGAGATCCCGCAAGTTTAAAAAAAAAAAAAAAAAAAGCAAGAGGCTGATCAACAGTGTCAGTGCTTCTGGGACATCAGGGAAATGGGGTTAAAATGCTCACAGGTTGATCGGTGGAGTGAGGAGGTGGACCTGCCGAACACAGTGTCGTTTAGTTTCTTAGAAATCTAGACTGCGTTCCTTCAATGGTGGAAATTCACCAGGTTTTCTTGGATCTGGAGGGCAGGGGAAGGAAGATGCCCTGAAAATGCAGGGAGGGTGTCCAGGGTGGAGGGCTTGGCCAAGGCGGGCAGGGCAGGGAGGAGAGTGACCCCGAGCTGCGTGGCCCACCCTGCAGACAGCGCCAACCGGGTGCTGCTGGCCCTGTTCACCGTGGAGATGTTGATGAAGATGTATGGGCTGGGCCTGCGCCAGTACTTCATGTCCATCTTCAACCGCTTCGACTGCTTCGTGGTGTGTAGCGGCCTCCTGGAGATCCTGCTGGTGGAGTCGGGGGCCATGACACCCCTCGGCATCTCCGTCCTGCGCTGCCTCCGCCTTCTCAGGATTTTCAAGATCACCAAGTGAGCGCCCGCCCGCGCGCGCTGCCCCATCCTGCGTCTCTGCAGGAGAAAGCGCCTTCCCCTTCCGCCTCGGCCGGAAGGAAGGGGAAAAGAAGCGCCTGGGAGCGGGAGGGGGGAAAGGAAGATGGAAGGGGAGCAGAGAAGGGGGCAGTGGTGGGACGGCCGCCGGGGCCGGGGCTGCTCAGGAAGGGGGGTCCTCACCCCCGTGGGGTTCAGAGTCCAGTGGTGGCGCCAGCAGCTAAACGGCCGTCCTACTAACAGAATGAGATGACAGACCAAGATCTGTACTCTGGCGGAGGGAAGCTGGGTGTGCGGCCCGGATCCAGGCAGCCCTGCCCGACCCCCCCCACCCCCCCGCATCCCACCAGCCCCCAGCCTCCCCCAAGCCGCGTCGACTGCAGGGATGCCGGGGGTGGGGGCTGCCCGTCTCCTCCAGGCACTGGACGTCCCTGAGCAACCTGGTGGCCTCGCTGCTGAACTCCATCCACTGCATCGCGTCCCTGCTGCTGCTGCTGTCCCTGTTCGTCGTCATCTTCGCCCTCCTGGGCATGCAGCTCTTCGGGGGCAGGTACGACTTTGAGGACACGGAGGTGCGGCGCAGCAACTTCGACAACTTCCCGCAGGCCCTCATCACCGTCTTCCAGGTAGGCTAAAGCCCGCTGCCTGCCGCTGGAGATTGGGCATCACCTCCTCCAGGAAGCCTTCCGTGATCCGACGTTGCCCTCTGGGCCCCCGCATGCCCTCCAGGCCACAGTCACCTGTCTGTCTCCTCCACGCTCTGGAGGCTGGGCGCTGTGCCCAGTGTGTCCTGTGTGTCTTCGTCCCTTTGCCCCGCAGAGCCCCGGCCCACAGTAGGGCAGCGGCTAATGAGTGAAGGAGTTGGGTGGGCAGGGAGCTTTCTTTCCCACGTGCTACTAGAATCTCTGAGCACAAGGTCAGACAAGGTGGGCTGTCCCTCCGCAAGGCTGCAAAAGCCCCAGAGGAACACAAACCACTTCCCACTGCGGGGACGTGGCTCAGCCACCGCTCACTAAAGCCGCGGCCGGCCTCCAGAACGAGCTGCGTGAGCGCAGAGCAGACACGCGCTCCTCTCTGTCGGGCCAGTACTCAGGGGACGCCGCCTCGGTGTTGCCAGTGGGAAGGGCAGTTGTAACAACCGGCCGGCCCTACACAGGGTGTCACCCTCGTTCTTCCATTCACCCCACCGGCTGGTTGGGCATCCTGTCTTTCAAGGCACCTGACATTTCGCACTCTTTCTGGGGGCTGGAAAGGCAGGGGGTCCAGTGTGGGCGGAACAGCTAAGCCTGGGCCTTAGGAACAGAGCTCGTGGAAGCCTTGACGCCACAATCAAGCTCCTTGGCCCCGAAGAGCCAACGATGAGGTCTTCGACCCCCGCGAGAGGTTCAGGAGGGCAGGGACTTCACCCCGGATGAAGAGAGAGGACCGGTCTGGGGGCAGGGTTGGAAGGGGACTTTTGGACAGCACAGTCCCGAGAGAAGACCCTCGAGTCCCTCTGCGTCACCCACCCTCCCTCCCCTGCCAGGTGCTGACAGCTGAGGACTGGAACTCCGTGATGTATGACGGGATCATGGCCTACGGCGGCCCGACCTACCCCGGGGTGCTCGTCTGCATCTATTTCATCATCCTGTTCGTCTGTGGCAACTGTATCCGCCCAGACGCAGGGCACAGAAAAGGGCCTGGGGAGGAGGCTTGGGGGTAAAGCGGAGTCAGGGTGCCCAGGCCTGCTGCTGGGGAGCTCCTGGGGGTGGGGAGGTGGGACACAGCCGGTGGCAGTGCGGGTGTAGCTGTAGGACACTTCCTTCCGGCAGGACGTTAGAGAAACACAGGGTGACTGGTGACAGGTGGGAGGAATCAGTCGTAGAAAGACAGGGAGCCTGGAGCACGGGAGGAGGCAGGTTCCGCCTCCCGGGCGTCCCTCCCCGCCACCCGAGCTCCTTAGCGGGCCGCCTCAGACATACTGCTCAACGTCTTCCTGGCCATCGCGGTAGACAACCTGGCGGAGGCGGAGAGCCTGACGTCGGCCCAAAAGGCCAAGGCCGAGGAGCGGAGGCGCAGGAAGATGTCCAGGTGAGCGGGGCGCGCCCAGCGGGAGGGACCTGCAGGGCTCCGCCCGCTCCGGGCAAGGGGCTCCCTGGGGAGCAGAGGCCAAACCACTGCAGCCGCTGGCCGAGTCTCTGAGGTGTCCCCGGGGCAGGACTGCAGGCCAGTCGGCAGGCGGGAGGGAGCCCGAGGGCAGAGCCAGGCAGGCTGGGCCTCCGCCCCCCGTCACCACACTTCCTGGAGGGCGTCCCTTCCCTCTGCTGGGCCTCAGGCACCTGTGAGTTTGCCGTTTCACCCTCTGCGGCCTGGGACCCTCCCCTGGGACCGGCCAACGGCCCCTGGGTTTGCCCGGCCGCGGGCGGACGCCTGTCCTGTTCCCTCGTTGCAGAGGGAGGACGCGATGCACCCGGCCCATGGGCACAGGGTCAGCCTGCAGTGTCCTCAGGCTGGGCGCGTCCCCCAGAGCCTCCCAGTTGGTCCTCCACTTTGGGCTTTCTTGGTTTTCCAACCCAGGGGGCTCCCAGACAAGTCAGAGGAGGAGAAGTCGACGGTGGCCAAGAAGCTGGAGCAGAAACCCAAGGGGGAGGGCATCCCCACCACGGCCAAGGTGAGCCCGTCGTGGGGGGCGCTCTCAGGGGTCGCGCGGGGAGGGGCCTCTGAAAGTCCCCTGTTCGCCTGGTGCCTTAGGTTGCTGGGGGGCAGGGGGAGGCAGGAGAGGGGCGGTCTGCCTGGGTAACAGCCAGGTGAGGGCACCAGCCAGGGGAGGGCAGCTCTGTCTCACGGAATCCTTTGTACTGAGGACACAGACGCCCCGATCCAGGAACCAGACTTCCTTTGAGTCCCGGCTTTCCACCCCAGTCAGGGTGTCCCCCTCCCCTCAGAGCCACCCAGACCAGTCTCCCCCCGTTTTTAGCCCTGCCCCGCCTGTCAGCCTGGCCCTGCTCAGCCTTCCTGGAGCCGAGGAAGCAGAGCTCAGAGGGGCAGGAACCGGCCCCCAGAGCAGGGGTCGTGGCCTGGGGCAGTCTACTCTCTTCTCGAGAACTAAGCAGGGGTGAGGGGCTCAGGCTCAGACAGGCTGGGGTCCTGGTAGCTTGGGCAGCCTGGCTGACCTTTCTGCTCCTGGCTTCTCCTTTGTAAGACGGGGATGACCATAATAGCACCCACTGCCTCACCCCGCCCCGCGCCATAGGGAGGCTTAGGTGAGCTGACACCTACGCGGCCCTCCAGTCAATGTTCATTAGGTGAGAACCACAGCTTGGGTTTTCACCTTCATCGTGTTCCTTCCTCCAGCTGAAAATCGATGAGTTTGAATCCAATGTCAATGAGGTGAAGGACCCCTACCCGTCAGCCGACTTCCCAGGTGAGAGTCCTGGGACCCGAGGCGGGTGTGCTGGGGTGACTTCTCCCCAGGGAGGAAGTCTCTCCTGTGTGTCCCCTACCTGGACCCATCCACGAGGAGATCAGGACTCAGACATCCCTTGTGTACCTCGTATTGCAAATGAGCCGTCTGCCAGCCCGCCTCTCCCTACCATACACACAGTGGGAAAATGTACACATTTTATTTTCAATTAATTCAGCCAGTATTTACTGAGCACTGGCTGTGCGCTTCAGGGCTAAGGATCTGGTTTTCAAGGAGCCCAGAGACTCGTGGGCACACGCGGCTTCTGTTCCAGCCCCTCCAGCCACACAGAATAGCTCACAAGGGGGGTGTAGCCGCCCATTTGGTGCAGGAGATGGGCACACACGGCTTCTGTTCCAGCCCCTCCAGCCACACAGAATAGCTCACAAGGGGGGTGTAGCCGCCCGTGTGGTGCAGGAGATGGGCACACGCGGCTTCTGTTCCAGCCCCTCCAGCCACACAGAATAGCTCACAAGAGGGGTGTAGCCGCCCGTGTGGTGCAGGAGATGGGCACACGCGGCTTCTGTTCCAGCCCCTCCAGCCACACAGAATAGCTCACAAGGCGGGCGTAGCCACCCGTGTGGTACAGGAGATGGGCAGACTGCTCACCGTCTGTGCCCCGCAGGGGATGACGAGGAAGAAGATCTACATGGAGGAGACCAGGGTGGAGGGGAGGGGGATGCAGAGCGCACAGCCACGAATGCACTACACACGCCTCGTAGGTGCAAACAGCCTGCGGCTGCAGCAGAAGTCCTCGTCGTCGGTGCCAAAGAGGGAACACTTGGAGGGAGCTCCAAGGTTAAAAGGCCACCTGGGAGAGGCTGGTGCCCAAGAGCTGGCGAGGTCTCTTAGCTCACTCCTGGGTCCTTCCAGCTCTGGGTCACTGGTGCAATTTCATGCCTATTTGCATCTGTTTGCGCCAGCGACTCTAAGCTCCAGCGGGACCCTTTGTGCTCCAAATAGCAGTGTCTGGCACCAGATAGGCAATCGATAGATAGAATGAAGGGTTATTGTAGGACACTGACTATAGTTCCCTGTGCTATACAGTAGAACCCTGTTGTTTATCCATTCTATATATAAAAGCTTACATCTGCTAACGCCAAACTCCCACTGCATCCCTCCCCCAACCCCCCTCCCCCTTGGCAACCACCAGTCTGTTCTCTGTGTCTGTGAGTCTCTTTCTGTTTCACAGATAGGTTCATTTGTGGCATATTTCAGATTCCACATGTAAGTGATAACCTATGGTATTTGTCTTTCTCTGTCTGACTTACTTCACTGAGCGTGGTCATCTCTAGTTGTATCCATGTTGCTGCAAATGGCATTATTGTGTTCTTTTCTATGGCTGAGTAGTATTCCATTGTGTGTGTGTGTGTGTCTGTGTGTATCACATCTTCTTTATCCATTCATCAATATGCTGTGATAAACCATAATGGAAGAATATAAAAAAGAAAGAATGTCTACATGTGTGTAACTGAATCACTTTGCTGTACAGCAGAAATTAACACAACACTGTAAATCAACTACACTTTAATAAAAAAAATATTAAAACTGAGAAAGAAAGCCTTATAGAAATCCAAGAAGAAAAAGAAAGGAAAAAAATGCAAGGATTTTGCCGAGTAAAATGTAGGGAGGATGGAGCTGGTACAGGTAAGACTAATGACAGTTCTTCAGATACCTGCCAGAAGGGACATTTGGGTTTTAAAATAATTCGACTTCGTCTGCTTCATCTAATAACCATCTCCTAGTAGACGGGAGTGGCCGCTGTGCAGGTGGGAGAGGCTGAGCCAGGAAACCTGAGGTGGGGGAGGGGCCGGGGCTGGGGAGAAGGCGGAGGGAGGGTGGGGGAGGGGCTGTGGGGTGGGCTGCGGAGGGGCGTTCTTACCAAGGGGGCTGAATGTGTTTATCTTGCTTCTTTCCAAAAATGATCTGAAATGGCTGCCAACGAAAGATAGGCACACCGAAGTTAACACAGTGGGCGCGGGCGGAGAAAATCAGAATTAAGGCGGGAAAAGAAAGCAAATACGCGAGTTCTAAGAATTAGCAGTCTCTGCGACGAAGCAGAAAATGTGTCTCTGGGGCCCTTGGTCCCAGGCAAGGCAGGAAATGTCCCGGGAGGATGCTCTTTGGCAGGAAGAAGTGGGGTCTCGGGAGGAGACCCTGCAGGGGCCGCTGTGGTAGAGAGAGCGGGAGAACCTTGCCAGGGGCTGGCAGGAGACAGCTGTAGGCGAGGGGACAAAGGAAAGGGCACCCCAACTTCCCACAGTGCCCCCAGTCTGCGGCTGAGGACTTGGGGGGACAGCTCCCTCTCACAAGGCCCTGAGACTCAGCAAATGAGCCCGAGGGGCCCCCTCCCCCTCCCACCCCACACCTGCCCCGGAAGGGAAGAATCCTGGTTTCTTTTCATGCTGGCAGCTCCTCCCTGAATGATGGTTTTTGGAACCCGGCCCCAGGAGAGCAGCTCCGAGTCCATTTATCTCAACAGGCCTTCTGCCCCTTGTCAGTGTCGCGAGCTGAGGGTCTCACACTCAGGAGGGACAGAAGCCCGCCTGGCCTGAGAGTCAGGGGCAGAGCCGGGCCCAGCACTCTGGCCTCGGGCCAAGCAGGGCCCCTCCCTGGCACCCCCAGCTTGTGAGCGTTCGTGGTGGTGCGTCCAGCCCCGAGACAGGAGGTGCAACGGCAAGGCTCCCAGACCTTTGCTCCCGGCCCGACGTCTGGGAGGTTCTGAGCCTGACCGTTGTCTGGACAGTTCAGCTCCGTGTGCCGCAAAGAAGGGAGGTGCCCGGCTGGACTCTGCTGGCGCCCTCGTGCCCCGTGTTGCTTGCTGGCTGCTGGGGGTTCACGGTTGGGGTCAGAGCACAGGAGCCAGGGGAGCAGTGAAACGTGGAAAGACACCCCGACCTCTCTCTCCCCTTCCCCACAGGAGATGATGAGGAAGACGAACCCGAGATCCCCATAAGCCCACGACCCCGCCCGCTGGCTGAGCTGCAGCTGAAGGAGAAGGCCGTGCCCATTCCAGAAGCCAGCGCCTTCTTTATCTTCAGCCCCACCAATAAGTGGGTGGCCCCTCGGTGGCGGGGCAGGGTGGTTGGTGGGGCTCTCAGAGAGGGCTGCTTCCTGCTCTGAGAAGGCCCCCTTCTCCTGACTCCCTGGGCCTACAATTACACCGTGAGAAAGTCATTCCTTTAGCTTAAGACCTTGTGCCCAGTTGAAAGTGCCGGAATCTCTGGGAGAAGTGATGCTTTAAGCCTCACCAGTTACTTACTCCTAAGAGGGATCACATCTCTGGGTTCCCTTCCAAGAGCAGGACAAGGGGATAAGCTGTAGTTCTCACTGGCTTCACAATTTTACACCTTTAAAATACAGACTGTAGTCCCCATGGAGTTTCAGCTGTCGGCCTCAGGGATGGAGATGGGCCTGCCCCGATGTTTTGGTGGGGATGCCGTGGCATGGGGTGGAGTGTTGGGGGAGGGCTTGTGCGGGATGGGACTGGGGCTGCAGGAACAGAAGGTGGGACAGGGCCCTGCGAGGCCAGCCAGAGACCACCCGGTTGCCGGCTGGCCTTCTCCACTGACCGGGAGGGAGGGGTCCGGCGATGGAGGCCGGTCCCAGCCTCCCGCCCCTACCCCGCCCCTGCAGGCTCCGCGTCCTGTGCCATCGCATCGTCAACGCCACCTGGTTCACCAACTTCATCCTGCTCTTCATCCTGCTCAGCAGTGCCGCGCTGGCTGCTGAGGACCCCATCCGGACCGAGTCCGTGAGGAACCAGGTGACGGCAGCCAGCTCGGCACCCGTCCCCACCCGGCCTCCGTCACCGCACACCTCACCCTGATGCCCGGAGCTCACTGTCTCCTCTGTGTGGCTACAGGCATCAGAGTGGCTTAGAGTTTAAATCCCTGGAGGGCCGAGACTGCCCGACCTGAGCGGTGTTATCACAGCGCTCGGCCTACACGGGCTCTTGTTGCTGGATGTTAGCAGTGATGGTGGCGGGGATGGTGGTGGTGGTGATGGTGGTGATGGGGATTGTGGTGGTGATGGTGATGGTGGTGGTGGTGGTGGTGGTGATGGTGGTGGTGGTGATGGTGGGGATGGGGATGGTGGTGGTGATGGTGGTGGTGGTGGTGATGGGGATGGTGGTGGTGATGGTGGTGGTGGGGATGGTGGTGGGGATGGTGGTGGTGGTGGGGATGGTGGTGGGGATGGTGGGGATGCCAATGAAGATGATGGTGCTATCACTGCTCTGCCCCTCCTCTCACTGACCTCTGCCCTGTCACCAGATCCTTGGGTATTTTGACATCGTGTTCACCTCTGTCTTCACTGTGGAGATTGTCCTCAAGGTGAGCGAAGGCTGTGGGACAGACAGCCTGGGCGAAGGGCATCTCCAGGCCAGGGACCAGACCTGCTGTGGCTCCTGCTTACACAGGCTGTACAGGGGCTGGGTTGCAGGGAGGAGGGAAAAGCAAGAAGGTGGTGGAGAGCAGCAGGGAAAGATTCCCAGGACCCAGGAGCCCGGATGGTCTCACCTCACGAGTTGGTGCGAGCGGGCAAGCAGGAGGGGTGTGGAGGCACGAGGTACAGTCAACCCGCGGCCTGCGTGTCTCTGAAGCCTTGGGCACGTTCTTCCACAGTCAAGGCGCAACTAGCCTAAGCGTGGACCCGGGAGCAGTGATCTGTTCCCAGACCTTTGTTGCCAGCGACTGAAAGGCCTCCCCTAGGATCCCAGAGAAGCGGCTGTCGCCCTGGGTGGGTTTCTGGCAGCTCCGCCCTCTCACGGCCCTCCCACCCCTTGTCCATAGCACACCACTGCCCTCCCGTTCTCAAGGTGGACACGCTGGGTTCACAGCATCATTGGTGGGGGATGGGGTTTGGGGGCAGAGACCTCCCGTCTGTGACTAGAACCCATAACCCCAGCCTTCACCTCCATTAACCAGGAGGGGAGAGGGGAGCCGTGAAGGGAGAGCAGGCCCAGAGCTGGCTGCAGTATGAAGTGAGGACAGTCCTTTCTTTCAGGGCCCCGATTATTAAAGAAATTGATCAGAGGGAGATGGTGGCTTCCCTGAGGTCCAGGAGGACTTCCTGGAGGTTGTGACTTTAGAGTTAGGCCTTGAAATTGGACAGGACTTCATTAGAGAGAGAGCGGGGGCAGTCAAGGAGGACAAAACAATGCAAACGCGTTGTACGGCGATGTTTGGGATGTGCTCAGAGAGGAGAAAGTGGCCCCTCTGCGCCGAGATACAGCACGCGTGCAGGGGTGGCTGCCTGGGCAAGGTCTTCAGTCCTCGACGGGCTGTTCAGCCTGACCCAACCATGCCTAGGATGCTTTCAAGGGAGGAGGGAGAGGAAGAATTGTATCAATTTGCAGAGCAGAGGGCAGGGCATCCCCCTGTGGCTGGGTGAGGAAGGAGACCCAGGGCTCCCTTGGCCTCGCTGCCCATGAGGGGTGTCAGTGCTCCCAGAGGCGGGTGCAGAGAACAGGGCAATGCCCTAAGGACCCAGCAAGGAGTGTCCCCAGGGTCCTCCCCACCCAGGATGCCACCTCTCTCCCCAGATGACCACCTATGGGGCCTTCCTGCACAAGGGCTCCTTCTGCCGCAACTACTTCAACATCCTGGACCTGGTGGTGGTGGCCGTGTCCCTCATCTCCATGGGACTCGAGTGAGCGGGGCAGCCGGGGCCCCAGAGTGGCAGCCCAGCCGCTGTTGGTTGGTGGGCACTGAGCCACAAGGGGACAGTCTCTCGGGACCACTGGCCAGGGTGGGGGGCGTCCCTTGGGTTGTCACCAACTGGACTGAGTGACAAGGCTAGGTGAGCAGAGCGTGGGCTGGAGACCAGGGGGGATGTGGACAGGAGCAGGGGGTCCCCTCCACAGCCCCACGGGGAGCACAGCCCCGGCGCCCAGGGCACTCCAGTCTGATGGGAGAGACAGGGTCTGTGGGCAGCCCTGGAGGAAACCAGCCCAGGGGCCGGCAGGCGCCTCTGTCCTGGGGCGGAGCTTAAGGGGAGTCGGGGGAGGCAGGCGTGGGTGCGGAGAGCTGGTGGCAGGCGGAGGGCTGAGCAGGCTGCCCCCCAGGTCTAGCACCATCTCCGTGGTGAAAATCCTGAGGGTACTGAGGGTACTCCGACCGCTCCGGGCCATCAACAGAGCCAAAGGGCTGAAGGTGAGAGGGGCCGGCGGGACCCTGGGGGGAGAACAGGGCTGCCAGGCCTCGCTCAGACAGTCAGCCTGGCCATTGCCGGGCCCATCCCATCCCCTCTGCCCAATGGGGGTGTGGTGTGGCTGGGAAGCCGTGCCCCCATGGGCCCCTCTCTGCCCCCAACAAGCCGGGAGGCGACTAGGCTTGTGCCCTGGGGGCCCCTCGGCTGGCACGGGGCCGGTGAGGGGAGGGGGAGAGGTGCCGACCGGGCCTCCCTCCCCAGCACGTGGTGCAGTGCGTGTTCGTGGCCATCCGCACCATCGGGAACATCGTCCTGGTCACCACCCTCCTGCAGTTCATGTTCGCCTGCATCGGCGTCCAGCTCTTCAAGGTGAGCCCCTCCTGCCCTCACTCCCCCAGCTCCGGTGCCAGCTTTTGGGCCAAGGCAAGAGCCGGTCTGTTTCCCTCTAAACGAGGGGAGCCCCAAACTGTGAAGGCAGACGTCCTAAACGCATAGGGGTAAGGCTAAGCCGTCGAGAGCCTGAGTTTGGTTCCTAGGTGACGCCCCACCTGGCCCCCGGGGCTCTGCGGGCCACCTGCTGTCTTACTGGCTCCCCCCACCTGCCGGGCCTGCCAGCACCCAGCCCACTGTCATGCTCTCCACCCCCTCCAGGACACGCCCGCCCCAGCCTCCGCACCCCCTGAGCCAGCAGGTGTGTCTCCCGCAAGCTTCTGCGGGTGTGGGTCCGTCGTTTCACATGTGGGAGCCACCCCGCTTCTGTGCTCACTTTCCTGGGAGAACTCCAGTATTCGTTCCCCCATGGCAATCAGCCCGACAGGCCATCTTCTCCTGTGCGGCCAACCTCTGGATGCCTCTGGCTCTTAGATCACCTGCAGGACACAGACACGGACACCTGAGGGCACCACCCACATTCATGACCCTTCCTTCCGTGACCCTCTGCTCCCACCCACAAAGCACCATCCCGATTATGTAACCTCAGTCATTCTTAGACATACAGTGGCATCATGTTACAATCACTCATTCATTCAACAAACATCTATGGAGCATTTCCTCTGGGCCCGGGCCTCTGCTAGGGCTTGAGGGGGCCACGGAGCGAACCCCACAAGGCCCCCTCCATCGGCAGGGGCAGGTTTTGGGGAGGGCCATCAGGGTGGGGCTCCCAGAGGACCTATAGGGGACCGGGTCCTGTTGGTCTCTGTCCTGGAGGGGCGGGAGGGGTGTCTGGACGGAGACAGCTTAGCCGCCAAACCAGGTGCTTACAGTGGCCTGCACTCGGCCCTATCCCACAGCTCCAGCCAGGGGCGCCCCCCGCCCCATCCCCAGCCTCAGCCTCTGCAGCCTGGGGGCCCTGGGACCCCCTCAGGGCAGAGTCTCTGCAGGACTCATCCTCACCCTGGCACCCATCCGGGCCCCCAAGACACGCTCCCCGAAAGAATGAGTGAGCAGCTGCTCCCCCACCCCCAACCCCCTGTGTGTGTTAGTCTCCTATCGACAGACCCCCAGTTCCCGCCCAGATCATAGTCAAACGCCAGGTCCAGGTGGCATTTACATCACATTTGTAATGTGCCGGTCACATGTATCCGTGCTATATTTGCTTCCTGTACTAGATTGGGTGTTTGGTTTCAAGTGCCCCAAAACCTGCCCAGTGGCAGCAGTGTCCCCTGGCGGCTCCTGCCCCAACGTCCCCTGCCTCACCTTCACCCTCTGCTCCGTGACAGTAGGGGGAGGTGGTAGGGACGGCAAGAGCCTGCAGTGACAGGGTGGCCGTGTCTTCAGCTTCTCCTGTGTCCCTGGCCAAGGCACTTCCCTCTCCCGACCTTTGAGGGCCCCGGACCAGCATCTATGGATTCAAACAATTTAGCCACAGTCAGACCTAGCAATCAACTCCTTTTGTTGAAACAAAATCTTCCGTGGGCGCCTAATACGCGACGTAAATCAAAGGAGAAACTGCTTGGGCTGCAGTCAGCAGAGGGGATCACAGAGCTCCCCTACTCAGCCTGGGGGGAGCGGGCGTGCCGGGACCCCTGCTCAATTTTGAGAGAAGATGTGTCATCTGGGCCCAGCTGGGCTCCATCCCTGCACCGCCCCAGGGCCTGAGAAGGAAGGGGCGTGTGGGGCAGCCCCAGCAGTGCGGGCAGGGGCAGGGGCTCCTGAGCGGGAAGCAGAGGCCAAGCTGGCTCCGTACTTCCCTTCTTCAGGCCCAGCCTGGGGCACTCAGCAGTCTGAGGAGCTGGCTCCCAGTCTCACAGCTGTCCGCCTGGCGGGGAGCCCGTGGGTGGCTGAGGGAACAGTGACCTGAGGCAGACTATCCGGGGGCCCTGCCCCCGCGGTTAGGCTGCCCTCAGGCCCTGCCTTCCCTCCTCCCTTCCACCCCATCTTTCCATCCTGTCTCCATGACAACCTGTCTCCCTCCCTCCCTCCTGGGTGCAGGGGAAATTCTTCAGCTGCAATGACTTGTCCAAGAGGACAGAGGAGGAGTGCAGGTGTGTGTGTGGGGGGGGGGGGGTCGGGAGGGGTCCCGGGTCCAGACCTGCCCTCCTCCCCCACACTCACCGCCCGAGGGCCCAGAGGACGCGGAGGGGGACCCGCGAGCACAGTGCAGTGACCGCGTCTCCCCGCCTCAGGGGCTACTACTACGTGTACAAGGATGGGGACCCCACGCAGATGGAGCTGCGTCCCCGCCAGTGGACACACAACAACTTCCACTTCGACAACGTGCTCTCGGCCATGATGTCACTCTTCACGGTGTCCACCTTCGAGGGGTGGCCGGAGTGAGTGAGGCCGGGGAGGGCCTGGGAGCCACCCGCGCCCCTGCAGCACGCCGGGCGCCGCGGGGGCTCGGCAGCCACCCTGGCTCTCGTGGGGTGCGCACGGGACTGGGGTGCCGACCGCTCACTCCAGAGACAGCCCGACCAGGGGTGGCACGGTGTGGGCCTCTCTGCCCCAGTGACTGGGGGAAGCCAGCGCATCCCGCCCCGCCCAGCACCCCTGCGTCCTCTGCCCACCGCAGGCTGCTGTACAGAGCCATTGACTCTCACAAGGAGGACCAGGGCCCCGTGTACAACGAGCACCCGGAGATGGCCATCTTCTTCATCGTCTACATCATCCTCATCGCCTTCTTCATGATGAACATCTTCGTGGGCTTCGTCATCGTCACCTTCCAGGAGCAGGGGGAGACCGAGTACAAGAACTGCGAGCTGGACAAGAACCAGGTGCTGGGCCGCCTGCTCCAGGCCTCCCGCCCACCGGGCCGAGGCTCAGGCCAGGGAAAAGGGTCCTTGGGCAGGGGGTGATCCCAGACCCTCCATTGGGTGCCCAGCCCCGCCTCCGACCCATCTGCCACCTGAAGCAGCGCACGGTGGTCGGGAGGGGTCTCCTGTGGACCCGCCGTGATGCCCAGAGCCCCTGGGCTGGGTGAGAGCCGTGCTGCAAATGGGCTGTGATGGTTCCAGGGGAATCCGGCCCAGTGGAACTCTTCCCCTCGACAGCCCAGCAGAGGCCCTTGGCCTGCTGAATTCAGGGCCCCTCCAGCCTGTGGGCGTGGACGTGGAAGGGGGGGGAGGTGGCCCCGGGCACTGACCTGCCCATCGCGTCCCGTCTCAGCGCCAGTGCGTGCAGTACGCCCTGAAGGCCCGCCCCCTGAAGTGCTACATCCCCAAAAACCCGTGCCAGTACCAGGTGTGGTACATCGTCACCTCCTCCTACTTCGAGTACCTAATGTTCGCCCTCATTATGCTCAACACCATCTGCCTGGGCATGCAGGTAAGGCCCCCGGGGACCAGGTCCCCCGAGATCAGCGCCCAGCGGGCCAGGGCCTGGGCAGGGCAGGGGGAGCGGGGTTCCAGGCTGACTACCCCCAGTAGACTCTTCCTGGCACCTGCTCTGCGCCAGGCACCGTGCTGAGGTGCCACGTGGGGCAGGGAGGTGGACTGGACGCCGGCCCGGGGGCCAGGCCCTCAGCGGTTCATCAGGGCCGTGATTCAAGCGCACACGCGGCTGTGGCTGCTCTGGGGCCAGGAGGCGGCTGTGCAGGAGGGTGGGGCTGTGTGGGAAGCACAGAGCGCCTCCTCTGTTCTCCTTCTGCTGTTGCCCTGATGCGGGAGAAGGCTGCAATGTCAGCTCCAGTCCCGAGAAAAGGGGACGTAAGATTCACAGAACAGGTGCCTCCGAGGAGATGAGCACACTTTACAGACGAGTCATATCCGCAGCGTCCTTCTCAAGCCTTAATCGAGCATCTGATCCCTAACTCCCCGCATAAATGGGATCACGCAGCAAGGCTCCCTGGCCCCGGAGCCCCAGCCACCGGCAACGACACGACCACACGTTGCTGGTGGGGAGGGTCTGGGGAGGGAGTCACGGAGCCAGCGGGCCCAGTGCGGACAGGGGTTCACGAGCCATGGCTCACGTGGGGGCCTGAGCTGGGCAGCAGAATCAGGAAGCCTTGCCGAGACGGGGTGGGGCAGGGGAGACGCCAGATCCTTCTACTACCTGGGAAGGTTTTGTGGAGGAAGTGGGGTCGTGTCAACTCTATTTTAAGAAGGGTGAGAGATTCCTGGGAAATGTTACAAGGACATCGATTTCAGGAGGGTCACAGGGGAGGCTCAAGGCGGCTGAGGGCGTTGCTCGGGGCTGCCTCGGGGTCCCGGGGTAGCTTGCAGGCATGGGAGGCTGGTGATCTCAGGTGCCACCTGCAGGTGGGGGCGGTCCCAGCCTCGAACCAGGGGTCTGCCCTCCTGGTCCTGTACCCAAACGGCTCGGGGGAGCCGCTCACAGAGCCCTGCTGGGGGGCCTCCCTCCTGGCCTCCAGGAACAGACGTGTGTGGGTAACCCGGCTCACAAGACCAGGGTCGGCCCCCTCCGCCTCCCCTCACGGTCCTTCGAGGGGAGAGGGCGTGGCCGTGGACCTGGTAGGATTCTGCACGTTGCCAGAGTGGGCTCTAGTTTTCTGAGGTTAAAGGAAGGTGGGCAGGGGCCCCGAGGAAGGAAGCAGGGCTCTGGGGGTGTCTCCCCGAGGGGCGGAGCCGGCCCCCAGCCCCTCCCTGTGCCTCCACAGCATTACAACCAGTCGGAGCAGATGGACCACATCTCAGACGTCCTCAACGTGGCCTTCACCACCATCTTCACGGTGGAGATGGTCCTCAAGCTCATGGCCTTCAAGGCCAGGGTGAGTCCCGCGGCAGGATGAGGCCTTCCCATGGAGCCCTCTCACCCCGTCCTACAGGACGCCCTACCTCCGGCATTTCTGCTCCCAGCCTGCTCAGCCCGGGGCCGGCAGGACTAGATGCGGCTGCCCCTGCCCCGCCCCTTCCTTGAGCCTGTCTCGTGGCCCCGTCTCCCTTAAGCCTCTGAAGAGCAGCCCCCGGGCCAGGGAGCATCCTGCTGTGTCCTGGGTTCCACGTCCACTCCCCACCCGCGACCCCCGTGTCAGGTCTGCCTGCGAGGCCAGACTGGACTGGGCTTCAAGCGGGGGACGAAGGACTTCCCCGTGCGGACCAGGACCCCAAATCCTGAGTTCCCAGGCACACCGCCTTCCCCTTGGACCACTTTATGCTATGGAGGGAGGGGAGGCAAGGGGAGGGGAGCGGGAGTGGGTGGGGCCCTGGAACACCCGTGGGAAGTGGCATCTTGGTGCAGCCCTGCCTGGCCCTGCAGTTCTGCATCCCCCCGACAGGGACCACTGCACTCTGCTGGCCTCTGAGCCCCTCCCCTCCACAGCTCACCCCGGCCCCCTCCCCCCAGGGCTATTTTGGGGACCCCAGCCCCTCCCCTCCACAGCTCACCCCGGGCCCCTCCCCCAGGGCTATTTTGGGGACCCCAGCCCCTCCCCTCCACAGCTCACCCCTGGCCCCTCCCCCAGGGCTATTTTGGGGACCCCAGCCCCTCCCCTCCACAGCTCACCCCGGGCCCCTCCCCCAGGGCTATTTTGGGGACCCCAGCCCCTCCCCTCCACAGCTCACCCCTGGCCCCTCCCCCAGGGCTATTTTGGGGACCCCTGGAATGTGTTTGACTTCCTGATTGTCATCGGCAGCATCATCGACGTCATCCTCAGTGAGATTGACGTGAGTACCGGGTGGACACAGCCATTGCTGGGGTGGGGCTGAGGCCACAGACCCTTGCGGGGTACCTGCTGCATGTGCAGCCTGTCACCCCAGGTTACAAATCCTGTAGAGCAGACAGACACCTCAGATTCCAGGCACAGTGAGTGTGCCAGGCGGCCCACAGCAAGCGCCACGGTGGAAGAGAGGTCATCCCTGGGCGGCATGGTCAGGGAAGGCTTCGTGGAGGTGGCGCCATCTGAAGGGGTTCTTGAAGGAAAGGGAGGTGGGAGCAAGCAGCACAGGCAGGGCTGCTGCCGGAAGGGCGCAGGAGAGAGACGAATAAACAGAAGGTACGGGGCGCGCGGAGAGGTCCGGTTGGTAGAAGCACACGAGCGTGTAGACCTTGTGTAGACCTTGTGTAGCCGGCAGTGTGGGCACCGCTGGAGGTCTCTGAACAGGGCTGTGGAAGGATGAAAGCTACGCTTCTAAAGCGTTAACCCTGGAGGCGAAGGGCAGGAGGTGAGAGCGGCTGCAGGCAGGGGACACAGTTTGGGAGGCAGTGGTTCATCTACTCCTCAAATACTGAGCGCCTCCCACGGGCTAGAGGGACAGCAAAGAACCAGAGCACCGGGGCGGGGTGGGGGGGTGAACGGACAGCGCAAGTGAATCTGTCGCGTGGCCGGTGCGGCCAGTGCCTGTGATGAAGAAAAATCAAGCAGGTGGAGCCTTCGACAGAAGGGAACGGGAGGTAGTGTCGGGTGGTACTGAGCACAGCCCGGCATGGAGCACGGGGTGGGCCGTGCGGGGGGTGGGGGGGTGAGGTGGGGAGTGCGCAGGCCTGGGTAGGGAGCTAGGAGCACGTGGGCCGGCTGAGGACCAGCGGGAGGCCTGGCGGCCGGGTGAGGGGTGAGCGGCGAGGTGAGCTCAGAGAGAGGGCGGTGGCCGGATCGTGTCGGCCCTGGAGAGCCACGCTTCTGATCCTGGGTTCTGTTCTGCGGGGAGACGAGAGCCCCGAGGGCGTGTACACCTGGTCTGACCTCCGTTCTCAGAGGATCCCTTGGGCTGCTGTGCTGACAGCAAGCTGTAGGGGACACTAAGGGCCCCCCGGGGGGCGGTCAGGAGAGGAGAAGTAGCCAGCAACTGGAGCTGCTTGGAGCACTGAGCCGATAGTATTTGCTGGTGAACTTGATTCAGGGTGAGAGGAAAACGAATCCACGGTGAGTACAAGGATTTTGCCCAAGAAACTGAGCTTCCGTTTGCTGTGATGTGCCAACTCCCAGAGGAGCAGGCGTGGGGCAGAAACCAAGAGTCCCGCTTGGGGCGTGACAGCTCAGGACGCTTGCAGGGCATCCGAATGGAGACGCTGTAGCAGGCTTGGACTTATGACCCTGGCGCGCAGAGGCTGCTCAGGCTGGAGATCTAAATCGGAGACTAGTGGAGGAACCGGCATTTAGAATCGTGGGAGGGGGTGAGACCAGCCACGGAGAGAAGAGGGTATTTAGAGAGCGAAGGTCCGGAGGCCGCGCCCGGTGGTGTCCCTCCCGGGACCCCGGCCTGACAGTCTCACGGGACTCCGGAGGAAGAACGCCCGGCTGGAGTGGGCTGAGGAGAGGCAGGGCAGGCTGTGAGCCTGGACAGTTCTCTCTTTTTGCTACGAAGAGAAATGGCTTAGAAGGTGGAGGAGAGCGTGCAGCCTTGGAGAGTTTTCTTGAAAATGGGAGAATTTAGAGCACATCCTGGGCTCGTGGGAGGATCAGGCAGTACAGGGGCGACTGCAGGAGCTAAGCCCTTGGGTGAGAGGGCAGGAGACCCTGTGTCCCGGGGAGGGCTGGCTCTGGGGACGGCAGTTCGGCCCCCGAGCACAAGAGGTTCCGTGAGAGTCGGGGTGGACGTAAGGACAAGCTCGCGGCTCTGGGAGGTGCAGCGGGGCGAGGTGAGTGCCGCCCAGGGCGACGAAGGAGGCGTCGAGGAGAAGAAGGATGGGGGGCCATCTCCATGATTCTGCTCTGGTGCTGGGGTTTGGGTGCTGGTGTGCATGGGCGGACGAGCCGCGCGTCATTGGAAACGCAGGCCAGGAACCGAGGGTCACTGACTCCAGAACGTGGCAGCCGCCCCATCAAGGAAGGGAGCGGGTGGCCAAAGCCTGGGGGGTTGAGGCTCCGCAGGGTTCCAGCTGGTAAGGCCACGGGGCTTGGGACCAGAGAGCCATACGTGAGCTGCGGGGTGACAGACAGCAGACTGGGGGACTGCAGCCAGTTACAAGGATGGAGCAGGTGTTGCAGGGCCGGGAAATCATGGCGGCCAGTTCAGGAAACAGCTTCACCGGAGTCTGGGGGGAGGCGGTTACTAGAGGGCAGCAGACCCCCTTCAGTGGTTTTCTTTCTTAACATCTTTATTGGAGTATAATTGCTTCACAGTGGGGTGTTAGTTTCTGTTATATAACAAAGTGATTATACCAAAGTGAATCAGCTATACGTAAACATATATCCCCATATCCCCTCCCTCTTGCGTCTCCCCGCCACCTTCCCTATCCCACCCCTCTAGGTGGTCACAAAGCACCGAGCTGATCTCCCTGTGCTATGTAGCTGCTTCCCACTAGCTATCTATTTTACATTTGGTAGTATATGTCCATGCCTCTCTCTCACTTCATCCCAGCTTACACTTCCCCCTCTCTGTGTCCTCAAGTCCATTCTCTACGTCTGCATCTTTATTCCCGTCCTGCCCCTAGGTTCTTCAGAACCTTTTTTTTTTAAGGTTCCATATATATGTGTTAGCATATGGTATTTCTTTTTCTCTTTCTGACTTACTTCACTCTGTATGACAGACTCTAGGGCCATCCACCTCACTACAAATAACTCAGTTTCGTTTCTTTTTATGGCTGAGTAGTATTCCATTGTATACATGTGCCACATCTTCTTTATCCATTCATCCGATGATGGACACTTAGGTTGCTTCCATGTCCTGGCTATTGTAAACAGAGCTGCAGTGAGCATTGTGGTACATGACTCTTTTTGAATTATGGTTTTCTCAGGGTATATGCCCAGTAGTGGGATTGCTGGGTCATATGGTCGTTCTATTTGTAGTTTTTTAAGGAACCTCCATACTGTTCTCCATTGTGGCTGTACCAATTCACATTCCCACCAGCAGTGCAAGAGGTTCCCTTTTCTCCACACCCTCTCCCGCATTTATTGTTTGTAGATTTTTTGATGACGGCCATTCTGACTGGTGTGAGATGATACCTCATTGTAGTTTTGATTTGCATTTCTCTAATGATTAGTGACGTTGAGCATTCTTCCATGTGTTTGTTGGCAATCTGTATATCTTCTTTGGAGAAATGTCTATTAGGTCTTCTGCCCATTTTTGGATTGGGTTGTTTGCTTTTTTGTTATTGAGTTGCATGAACTGCCTGTATATTTGGGAGATTAATTCTTTGTCGCTTCGTTTGCAAATATTTTCTCCCATTCATTTTGAGGAAATGGAGGCTGTGGGTGGAGCCAGCATGGAGGAGGGAAGAGACCACTGACGAAGCTGTTAGGGTCTCACAGGAGGTAGAAAGGATGCGATTCAGAGCCCTGGGAAAAAATGAGTGTAAGACAGAAGCGGTGAGGAATGCAGGGTGTGGAAGGGGGCAGGGTGTGGGGGAGGCGGGCAGGCAGCGTCCATGCTGGGTGCCTCGAGGGCATCTGAGGAGCGGGCTGAGTCCTCGGGGAGGGAGGGCGGTGGGTGTGACAGTGTGACTTGCCTCTGAGGGACAGCTGCTGTCATGAACCCACGGCAGGAAGCCGATGGGGCTGCCACACTGCCAGGAGGCGGGGTCTGAGTCTGGGCGGGGGGATGGGGGTGGTGGCGAGTGCCCAGTTTCTCCCTGGAGTCATGCTTGGCAGCCCTGAGGCCTGGAACAAGGGGTCAGATACCAGGATCGTTGTGGTCTTGAGGGCCGGCTCGTTGGGTCTCAGTACAAGTAGCCAGTATGTGAGCCCAGGATCTGGCCCAGGAGAGACAGAGGGGATGAGGCCTGGGGGTGGGATGAAAAGCAGCAGAGTGTGGGCGGGGGGTTTCTGCCAGAGGGCAGGATCCCAGAGGTGGAGCCCTCCAGGGTGGCCTCGCTGAGGATCTGAAGCTGAGGTGGCTGCCGGGTGAAGGAGGGGAGCAGGGGACAGGGAGGGGCAGATCCCGGAGCCAGAGGTTGAAGTCACAAGGCATTCCTCTCCCCCCCCCCCCCCCACCCCAGAGTGCCTGCCAGGGGCAGCCGGGAGGAGGGGCGTGGGGAAAAGCATCCCATATCCAAGCAGGCCCGGAGGGGGCGGGGCTGAGGGGGGCAGGCTGCCTTCTGGGCAAACCAGGGCACCTGCTGGGAAATAGCCCCCCAAAGGCCCCAGGGTCTGAGAACAGCACTTCTCACCAGCGCAGTCTCAGCTCAGATGACAAATTACTTCTTGGAGTTTTGAGGTCTGTGCCGGGGAGTCTGGGGTAAATCAGAGCAGTTTCTTTGGTGCAGGAGGGCCGAGGGCGTCGCTGGTCACCTTTTGGTTTTCAGGGACAGCAGATGCCCCTAACCAGGACTGTTTGCTTGAAGTCATGTTAAGACTTTGAATTAAAATACGGATTTATATTCCTGTCGTATAAACCAGGGAGCAGACTAGGGCGGCAGCATCCGTTGGCACCCTCTGCAATCCCGGTTCCGCTCTGTCCAGTGCAGTAGCCACGAGCCGCAAGTGTCTACTGGTCACTTGAAACGTGGCCAGTGCAACTGAGGAGATGAATTTCTAAGTCTATGTAGTTTTCACTGTAACCCAAAGAGCCACATGTGGCTGGTGGTACCATGTTGGCCGCACGGGCCTGGAACGTGGCTTGTCACCCCGGGCTGCATGTGAAATCACCTGGGGTGCATTTACACCCGGAAGCCAGGCCCAGGCCCCAGGAGCTGACTTACTCGGCCGGGGTGGGGACCCAGCATTCTGATACCCACCCTGGGCTGAGAACCAGTGTCCCAGGTGAAAGTTGCCCTGGAGAATGCTGCTTGGTGGGGAAATAGCATACTGGGAACCAGACCCCCACAAGTCTTTAGGAGATAAAGCAATGATTCCCCATCCCAGGACTCCAGAAACAGGGTTTCTCCTGAAATGTGGCCCAAGAGAGGAGCTCAGAGTAAACAGGAACAAAGGCTGCTCCCCGCACCCCGTGCCCACCCTTTAAGAGCCTGGCCCTGAGATGGAAGCCTAGGTCCTGCTTCCAGGTGGGGGGCTGGGGAGGGGTGGGCAGAGATGCATCTGCTGGGGGGTCTCAGACTCCCCCAGAGGGCCTTTGCCACAGAGGATGGGACCCCGGTAAGGGCCTCGGCAGCACAAGGGAGCTGGCCAGCACCCCTGGACTCAGGAGACAGGGGTGTGACTCGTGTGACTCCCCTTGTGACCATGAGCGCAGGTACTTTCCCACGTGCCGCCCCCCTACGGCCCCAGCATCACAGACCCCAGACACACAGGTTGCATCTTGGGGGCGAGAAGGGACCTGCCCGTCTTCAGTCTCCCCTCCTCTCCTGGCTCCCTTGCCCCCAGCCTGTGGCCTCACTGTCCCCACAGCTCCGTCCTCAACACCCGCCCGCCCGACCCTGGCCGGCAGCCACTAGGGGCCTCTCACCCCCTGCCTCTCTGCCTCGTTCTCTCTTTAACTCTTATGTGGCCTGTCCTCTCTGACGCCTCTCCTCACCGCCCTCCCACCGTGTCCCTCCTCTCTCTCCTCCCCCCACCCCCTCCTCTCTCTCTCCACAGACTTTCCTGGCCTCCAGCGGGGGACTGTATTGCCTGGGTGGCAGCTGCGGGAACGTTGTAATTCCAGGCTGCATGAGCCTGCAGGGCTCGCCCGCCAGCTCTGCCCTGCAGCGTGCATGCTTGGGCCTGGCCGCTGGACTGCATGGGGCAGACGCACTCAGGGCCCCCTGCCCCAAGCAGGCCCCAGAGGGTCCGGGTGGGGACGGCGGGGGCGGGGGGCGGCGAGCTCTGTGCTACTAGAATGTGCATGGATGCAGTGGCTTTCTCGGAGCCCTGGGAAACAGGGCCTCTGTGCTGATGGGAACATCCAGAGAGAACTGGCTGATACAGAACCTTAGTGACAGGTCACCAGCACCAAGCCTATGGGAACACGGGACGCCGGGCAGGGGGCTCTCCCTGGCCGGAGTCATCCAGTGTCTAAGGCTGGCACGTGGGCAGAGGCCTCCCGGCTTGGGACAGCCCTGTGCGGGGCAGGGTGTGGCCACTGAACTGATGGCCGCAGAGCAGCTGAGCTTCTGGGAGACTTTGCACTGGGTGGACACTAGGGGAGGGCGGGAGAGCTGCCAGGGTCCTCGGCTGAGTGGCAGCTCGGGGAGGAGGTGGGATGAGGCAGGAGCCCCAGGAGAGCCGGCGCGGGGCCTGGCCGCCGCCTCCTCCGCCGCCCCGGGGGCAGAATCGCCGTCCACTCAGCGCACCGCTTGGCGCCCAGCCCGCGTCACCACCAGCGTTGCAGGCCCCCGAGGGCCAGCACGAGTGCTCAGCGGGGGCCGCGGGGCGGGCTGGGAGTCCCCCCAGCACGACTCGTACCGCACACTCTGCCCCGCCCCGCCTGCCTGCCCTCACCCCCTGCCCCGGCCCCAGACTGATCCTGGGGCTGCGCCCCGCAGGACCCCGACGAGAGCGCCCGCATCTCCAGCGCCTTCTTCCGCCTGTTCCGCGTCCTGAGGCTGATCAAGCTGCTGAGCCGCGCGGAGGGCGTGCGCACGCTGCTCTGGACCTTCATCAAGTCCTTCCAGGTGTGCGGCCCCGCCCACCCAGCCGCGGGGGGCGGGGGGGCGGTGAACGCGAACGACGGCAGGGCAGGGCTGCGGGGCGGGCGGCGGGGCCCTGCGCCCTGAGCCTCCGTCGTCGCCCACAGGCCCTGCCCTACGTGGCTCTGCTCATCGTCATGCTCTTCTTTATCTACGCCGTCATCGGCATGCAGGTGAGGGGCGGGAGGGGAGCCTCTGGCCGGCGTGCAGGCCGGACCTTTCCCCCGTCCGGCCTCGCGGCAGCCCTGGGCTCACCTGCAGGACCAGAGGAGGAGGTGGTCCCCAGACGGCGCAACAACAGTCAAGCAGAAGCAGCGCGGGGCATGGAGGCGGGGGAGGCTTTGTGGGCAGACGGCAAGGGCCAGATTGCTCTCCAGGGCCCCGTCAGAGGTTCGGGTGGTCTCGGCCTGCGATCTCCTGGAGCACCCTGCCCCCCACGTTGAGTCCCTGACTAGCTTTTGGTTAGGGCAACTGGCCCCCCCCTAGATTTCTTTGGCTTGAGGGGAAGAACTTCACCCAACCTTGATAATACAGGTGACCCTTGAACAACACAGGTTTCAACTGCGCGTGTCCACGTATACGCGATTTCTTGGGTAAATACGTACCGTGGTACCCCACGATTTGTGGTGGTTTGAATCCGTGGATGCAGAGCCCCGGATACGGAGGGCCCAAGGGCTGGCTGTAAAGTTATACCCCTGCGAGGCTCGAGGGCCAACTGCAGCCCAGTTCGTCTGGCTTCAGGTCTGACGGGGCCTGAAGTGGAGGGGGTTTGGAGGAAGTAGGGGGCAGCGGGAGAGGGGCCCGGGGGGGACCCGTGCGGGTGCCACCGTCCGTGCTTCCTGGTCTGCAGCTGCTCGGGAAGGTCGCCCTGGTGGACGGGACCCAGATCAACCGGAACAACAACTTCCAGACCTTCCCCCAGGCCGTGCTTCTGCTGTTCAGGCAAGAGGCCCCAGCCGTCCCCACCCCTCCCCTAGTCCGCGGGGCAGGCTGGCTTCGTGTGTGTGGACCCAGCGCGCCGAAGCGCCAAGGCTCTGCTGTCCATTTCAGATGCTCACCCCATACAGCCGGAGCCGCTGTTTAAATCGTTTTTGCGCGAGTGGCCCTCGTCTTCACTGTGCCCTGGGGGTCGAAAAGGAGGCAGCCGGTCCTGAGTGGGGTCCCGCAGATCTCCCCACCCTCATTGCACTGAGGCGGGCGATGGAGCTCGAATGTCCCTTGGGGGGACGGGGAGGCCTCGCCGACCCCGGGTCAGCTCTCTTGCTCTCTTGCTGCCCCGGCGGTGACTTGAATCCTGGATTGATTTTGCCCCTCTGTCCGAGAAGCCCCCTTTCTTTGTTCAGTTCCTGCCTGTGGGGCCCCACGAGGGGTAGAGTTGGGGGGGACCGCACGCAGCACGGGGGCAGTGGGGCCTGGCTCACACTGGGCAGCACGTGAACCCGGGGTCCTCAGGGGCGCCCGGCCTGCTCCCCCCGACGCCCTGCTCTCCGCCGCTGCCCAGAGTGAGAGGCGCACGGCGCCCTGCCTTCCAGGTGTGCCACGGGTGAGGCGTGGCAGGAGATCCTGCTGGCCTGCAGCTACGGCCAGCTATGCGACCCCGAGTCGGACTACGCCCCGGGGGAGGAGCGCACCTGTGGCACCGACTTCGCCTACTACTACTTCATCAGCTTCTACATGCTCTGTGCCTTCCTGGTGAGGCGCGAGGGCGGGGCGGCCGGGCTGCGGGGAGATGCGCTGAGGCAGGGTGATCCCCCCACCCCTGCCTCCCGGCGCCTCTGTCTCTCCAGGGACCTATAGCTCAGGGACTCAGGAGACAGGACTCTGTTCTGGTCATCCTGGGCGTGGCTGAGTTTTCCGAGTGCGTTTGCCTGCTCCAGAGGAGTTGCTAAGAGCTTGGCCCTTTTTTGCTGTTGTTATTAGCGATTGGTAATCAGAAGAATTTAGTGAGGTTCTACCCTAAAACAGAGTAAAGCCGTTCGCCCCTCTCTCTTCCCTGGAAGAGGCGGTTGCCCCCCAGTGAGGAGGCTGAGACTCTGGAAACGAGGTCCCGAAGGAGGTAGCAGTGGGCTCGGAAACAGAGCACAGGTGGCTTTGAGGCTCCAGGGCTGCTATCTGCACTCGCGGGAGACAAAGAGCCCCCCAGCCCCAGGCCCTCGCTCTTCACTCTTTTTCTTTTCTATGTTCACTAAGGCGCTTGCTTGAGCGTCTAACGTTCCCTGGGCTCGGCGCAGGGGACAGAAAGGCAAACAGGACACAGCCTTAGCCCTGAAGGCACTCACTGAGTGCCACCTTGCATTTCAAAGGGACACCCGACAATACAAGACAGACAAGAGCGGCACAGGGGGAGACCAGCGTCCCTCTGGGGGGCAGACGAGAGGCTGAGGTTGGGATTTTTAAGGATGAACCCCAGGAGCCCCGGCAGTGGACACCGCGTGGGCCGGAGCCGTGACACAGGCTGCGCGTGTGCGGGTTGTAGTCACCAGAAGGGCTCGGAGGCAGGAGAAGCTACGGGCCCCAGACCCCGTGGATGCCCCCATTCCCCCCGCCCCGCCCCCTGTGCCACCTGCCTTTCCGAGCAGGGAACCCGCGGTTCTCCTCCTGCAGATCATCAACCTCTTTGTGGCTGTCATCATGGACAACTTTGACTACCTCACACGGGACTGGTCCATCCTGGGCCCTCATCACCTGGACGAATTCAAGGCCATCTGGGCAGAGTATGACCCAGAGGCTAAGTGAGTCCCTCCTGGAGGCTCTGTGCTGGGCCCTCCCTCAAACGTCCACTCCTCTGGTCTAGACCCCGTCCTGGAGTCCGACAGCGAGTCACTCTCCAGTCTAACGACAAGGAGGGGGCCGCCCCTCCTTTTATTATCCGAGGGCCCGGAACAGAGACTTGGGAGGGATCCTACAGCCTCCCAGGGCAGAAGCCCCCTCGCCTTTATTGGGAGATGGTCATCCAGCTTCGCTTGGATGCTTCTAGGAGCAGGGAACTCACTACCTCCCCAGGCAGTTTAGGCCCCGGCTACTCAGAGTGTGGTCCACTGACCAAGAAGCTGAGCTCTATAAAGATGCACAGCCCACCTCCCCCACCTCCCCGGCCTCACCCCAGAATGACGGAATCTGCATTGCCGTTAACCTGGCCCTCGGGGCCCTCGGGTGCGCTTTAGTGCTGGGAAGCACAGCTGCCGTACCTTCCTTCGAAGAAGGTAATAAGCTCACATTCGATGACTGTTTCCCAGGTGTCAGGTGCTGTGCCAACCACGACGTGTATTATCTCACTTAATCTCCCAACCTATGACACGGTCTCCAGCTCCCTACCAGCCCCTGGAAGTGAGCTTCCACCTCCTTTGATCCATATTCTCTACTTCTGTTAATACATCCCAAGAGCCCCCAGGCAGCTTGACTAAAACCCAGCGAAGGCTCCACCATGGGAGAAGTGAGGTCCAGATTCCAGCCCGGAGATCCCATATCTGAGGGGATTCTGGCCTCTTACCACCCCCCAAAAAAGAGAGCCCATTCCTGGTGGTGGGCAACAGTGAATTCAAACATCGTTTCTTCTTTAAAATGGACACTCAGCTTCCACTCCCTAAGCACGGTTGGAAATCAGGAAGCATCCCCCTGTCTCCTGGCTCCCCCGCCCTCGGCCATTCTCTGAGCCGGAAGGGAGGTCTGGGTGGGGCTGCCAGGTACACAGGTCTGGTGTCCTACCACAGGGGCAGAATCAAGCACCTGGACGTGGTGACCCTGCTGAGAAGGATCCAGCCCCCTCTGGGCTTTGGGAAGTTCTGCCCACACCGGGTAGCATGTAAGGTAACCAGAGCTGCCAGCGAGGGGTGTCCCCCACCTGGCCCTGGGGCAGGGACACTGGCGAGGGCCCGACTGGGTGAGTCATTTCAGAGCAGTCGTCTCCTGGGTCCCCACACGCCTGGGACCTAAACTCTCAACAGTGTCTCCAATTCGTCCTTCCCTCCGTCACGGAGGGCGTAGCGCCCGGTTCCCCCCCCTGCCGGCCCCCAGCCCGGGTGAGGATGAACCCCCGGCTCAGTGGTCCTGGCCTGGCAGTGAGCCCCCTCTCTGCACAGCGGCTGGTGGGCATGAACATGCCCCTGAACAGCGACGGCACAGTCACCTTCAACGCCACTCTCTTCGCCCTGGTCCGCACGGCACTCAAGATCAAGACGGAAGGTGCGGGCAGTCCCCTCCTCTCAGGGGCTGAGTTTTCTAGCGGATTCTACCAGAAGCTGAGCTAAAGGTCGGAATCAAGAGTCACGGGGAGAAGCAGAGGGAGGACCCAGGCCGTGGCCACAACGTTCTCATGTCCCTCAGGGCACAGTGAGAGCCCCCAAATTCTGCAGGGCGAAGGTCACCAAGGCTCTGTTCCCACACAGCCGGGTCTGATGCGGGTGGGCCAGGGAGTGGCGGGGTGAGCACGGAGGTGGGGCCCCCCGGGGTCCGCTGGACCGCTGCTGGGTGTGCACGGGGCCCCACTGAACCTGCAGGCCCCCCTGCCGGGAGGACAGATGAGATGGGAGTTGGGAGGAGATGGGGGTGTCCCTCACGCAGGGACCCAGCGGCATCAGAGCTACCGCCCAGGTGAGCAGGGCCTTCGCAGGCATGAAGCAGAGGAGCAGGACGGCTGCCTGGAGGAGGCGGGACAGACCACGGGGTGTGGGGGATGGAAGGCTGCTGCGCGGGCGGGCGGAGGGGAGGATGGGGGGCGACAGCCTCTCCAATCAGCCACTCCAGGTGCTGGAAGCCGAGGCCTGTGGGGAGTGCGTATGTGACCTGAGGGTCGGGCTGCCCCGGGGGAACAGCGATGCCCTCCCCACAAAGCAGCCGCCACAAGGGAAAACCCAGCCAACATTTGCTGAGCGAGAGGTTCGGGGAGTGCTAGGTGGCTTTGTCAAGTGCGGTTGGCTTGGCCTGTCCCTTGCCCCCAGGTAACTTCGAACAGGCCAACGAGGAGCTGCGGGCCATCATCAAGAAGATCTGGAAGAGGACCAGCATGAAGCTCCTGGACCAGGTCATCCCTCCCATAGGAGGTGGGCGCCGCTTTGGGAGACCAGAGAGCAGAGGCGGCCGAGGACAGGGGAGAAGGTCGCTTCCAGGGAGCCCCACGGGAGTCGGAGAGCAGCCTGGCCCTCCGTGAATGCCTTGGGTGGACCCTGTGGCAGCCATCGGGGTCACATCGGCAAGCAGAGGAGGGGGACGCGAGGGGCACCTGCACCCGGCTACGCTGACCCCAGCCTCAGATGCCCGCTGGCCCCTGTTGCGCCCCCTGCAGATGACGAGGTGACGGTGGGGAAGTTCTACGCCACATTTCTCATCCAGGAGCACTTCCGGAAGTTCATGAGGCGCCAGGAGGAATATTATGGGTACCGGCCCAAGAAGGACACCGTGCAGATCCAGGTAAGCCCATCCCGAGCACCAGGGAGCTCCACTGCTGAGATGCTCTCGAGACTCCAGCTCCCTCTCTGTGTCCTCGGGGGCAGCGGTGGGGGCAGACAGGGCAGGACGGAACCAGGACGAGTAGGGGCAGAGATGACAGCTCTGGATGGAAGATGCTTTGACCTCAAGGGAAGAACCAGGAGCCCTTCCAGCCCTGCATGATACGACCCTAAACCGTGGTCCTATCCCCCTGAACACAAGGGAGAGATTTGGGTTAGATGAGAGCAGTGGTCTCCAAAGAGAACAGGTTTCCCGGGGGAGGGGAGGTGCTTGAAATGACCCATTGGGTACGCAAAGAAACCCAGAACTTTGGGCTATCTTGCCTGTTTTTAATTTCAGTTTCTTACGTTAAGTATATCGCACATAAAGCATACGTTAAAAAAATATTCACGTGTTCGGGCTGTGCGTTCACAAATGTATCTCAATTTTTACTTTGAAACAATCTCACAATTTAAAAAGTTGCACGTGTGATACAAAAAAAATTTTTCTTTCTGAACCGTTTGAGGGTCAATCCTATCAACCCAGAACAGGTCAGTGTGTATTTCCTGCCAACAAGGGCATTCTCCTCCATAACCCTCCTCCATACCCTCCTGATGTGGCCACCCAAATCAGGAAACTGATGCCTGAGTCCCGTGGAATCCTCAGGCCCCGTGCAAGTTGTGCCAGTGGTCCCAATAATGTCCTTTATGGCAAAAGGATCGGATCCAGAATCACACAGTGCGTTTAGTTGTCATATCCCTTTAGTCTGTAGTCCCTCAGTCTTTCCTTGAAATGACCTTGACACTTTGAAGATTCCCAGCCAGCGCGTCCCTCGGTCTGGGTTTGTGCGGTGTTGCCTCGTGACAGATTGAGGGCTTGCGTCTTGGACAGCAGTGTCCCAGAAGTGATGCTGCGTTGTCCCTGCAAACTGTCAGGTGACACCAATCTTGCTTTGTCCCGTTGCTGGTGATGTGAACTTTGATCAGCTCAAAAAATGTTATAAATGGCACGTGCCATGGGAAGAGATCATTTGTCTAAAAGGCTGTACTGGTGAGAGGATTTCCCGGCCTGGAGGCCTGGGCGGGGGATGAAACCCCCTGTGAGGCCTAGAGAAGATGCCTTGGGAGCCATCAGGGTTTGGATTATCCCAGCGGCAGAGCAGGAGCCCAGGGGGATCGAATGGGCGGGAGAGGGTGGGGCGGAGCTGGGCCTTCAGGGAAGCCCTGGTTGCCCGAATTCGACAGGGGGAGGCCATGAGAAGCAGTGCGTCCTCCCCTCCTGGCCTGGGGGGGGGGGGGCGCTGAGTCCCTCTGTGCCCCCAGGCCGGACTGCGGACCCTTGAGGAAGAGGCAGCCCCTGAGATCCGCCGCACCATCTCCGGAGACCTGACGGCCGAGGAAGAGCTGGAGAGAGCCATGGTGGAGGCCGCGATGGAGGAAGGGATATTCCGGGTGAGTGAGGCCCCGGCCACGCCAGCGCATGCGCGTTCCAGGCCAGGGAGCGGAAAGGAGGCCAGGAGCCCCACCGCGCAGAACGGGGTGGGGGGGCTGAGGATACCCGCCGCCCACACCTCCCAGGACTCTGAACCAATGACCCACCTACCTGAGGTGTCACGTCCTTCCCACCTTCCTCTGCCCAGCCTCCCCGGCCTCCCCTCCCCTCAAGCCTGAGGCAACGTCCATCCGTCGGAAGCCCCCGTTATCAGATGCCCCAGCTGCTTCCTGTCTCACTGTCCTCCCTCCTAGAGCTGGAGGGTCCCTCACGACCACCCAGCTGAACCTTCTGGGTTATTCATGAGGAAATGGTGGCCCAGAGAGACCGTCTGAGTCCAGTACCGCTCAGCAAGTTCCTTTCGGAGGTTGGACTAGAGCCCATCCTCCAGACTGCCTGGTTCCGGGCTCCCCGACACCCTGCATTTCCCGTCCCGGTGTCTGGTCCCCGTACAGTTCTTACGGGTGTCCCGCGTACCCCATCAAACTGAGAACGCCCCGAGGGCGATGGTCTCTTCTCCGGCCTCACAGCCCGCCCTGTTCTCCTCTGGCCTTGTTCCCGGCGCCGTCTGTCGTCCAGGGTGGCAGCCCCCGCACATCCATCCCTGGTGCCTGGTCTCAGTCCCTCCCCTGTCCTCCTCGCCCCCAGAGGACCGGAGGCCTGTTTGGCCAGGTGGACAGCTTCCTGGAAAGGACCAACTCCCTGCCTCCACACATGGCCAACCAGAGACCCCTCCAGTTTACTGAAATAGAGATGCAGGAGCTGGAGTCACCCGTCTTCTTGGAGGACTTCCCTCAGCATCCAAGCACCAACCCCCTTGCCCGTGCCAACACCAACAATGCCAACGCCAACGTTGCCGGTGGCAACAGCAACCCTGGCAACAGCCCGGCATTTTTCAGGTAGTGGCGGCAACCGTCAGCCCGGCATGTAGGGGCTGGGGTGAGACTGGGCAGACATGGTTAGTGGGCTCCGGGCCTTTGGGGGCACCCCGAAATGTGGAGGGTGTGCTTTGCTTGCCTTGCGCCCTTTGGGGTCCAGCCCACGCCTTGCGGCGCAGGAGGCCGGGCCTGGACGGCAGAGACGTGTGTAGCCAGCAGGGGGCAGCCTCGGGTCGGTGTCGGTCAGTGCCCAGCGGTGCTTTTCTTCCGCGGTCTTGGCTTTTCACCCGGGAAAGGCACACGTTAGGTTAGAAGGGGAGGGCGCAGCCTACGAAACCTGAAGAATTAAGATGCAGCCCTTGGATTTGGGTTCCAGGTGGTTCCCATGTCGCCAACCCAGGGCTGAATGTCATCTGTGATTACATGAGTGTCAGGAAAAACAGCAAGATGAGCAGAGAGGGTCTCGGCCATCGTGGCCTATGGGCTGGCCTCCAAGCAGAGCTTCTATTCTAGACAGTGGGCCCAGGGACTGGGCGTCTCCTTGGCCTGGAGAGGCTGGGTTCCCCTGCCTCAGGAATGGGCGGGACAGGGCAGAGGCCCGGGGAGCCACTACTTCCCAGGCAGGGGCTGCCTGCACCCCCTTCTGGCCTGAGACCCCTCAAACTCAGCCCACAAGTCTTGGAGGGCGCCTGCACGTGGGGTCACCGCGGTGCTGGGTGCTGTGGACGTGCAGACCCGGCCCAGCCCCCAGAGGATTGCAGTCTTGTCGGGAGAACGTGCCATGTGATCCGACTGTGACCAAGCGATGTCAAAGAGTAGGTCCTGAGCAGGCCGAGGGCCCAGGACCTAACTGCTTAGGGGCATGGAGGAAGCTTCCAGAACCGTGGGCTCTGGGCGGGACACCCCGCGACCAGATGTGAGGGCTCCCGGGTGATCCACGTGCACCCGAGGTTGAGACGCAGTGTCCTCAGGGGTGTGAGGCCCGAGCTGGCCAGGTGTGGGAGGGGCCCAAGAGCAAAGGGGTACAGATGGGAGGAGAGGAGGCTGGCCACTCCAGAGCGATGGGCCTAGACCCTGAGGGAAAGGGTGTGGGGACCACAGAGGGCAGGGATGGGGGAGCCCGTATCCCCATCAGCCGTGCTTCCATTTCAGCGTCCACTCTGAAGGGGAGCTCCCAGGGGAGACAGAGACGCCTGCCAGCAGAGGAGGAGCTTCCGGCCGGCCCCAGGGGACCCTGGGTCAGTCTCTCCTGTGCTCCCGAGGGGCTGACTTTCTCCCAGGAAGGCCTGGGGAGCCGCTCTTCCATCCAGTTGGGGAGCCTGTGGCCGGGAGGGCTGGGAGCCTGTGGCGATGGGAACCAGCTCCTCACCAGGCAGAGGAAGGGGGCCACCCAGGTGACTGAGGGAGCCGGGGGTGGGTGGTGCACTGTGAAAGGGCCCTCCCTGGCACACCAGGAAGCTCGGACCCCTCCACCCCGGCTGAAGACAGCCCCGGACACACTGACACCTCAGCTCTGCCTTTCAGCAGATGACCGGGCAGCCTCTCAGTGGGTCCTGGACCGCTGTGTGTGACAGTAGGGGCCCGAGGAGGCTGGAGTTCACAGGAGACCAGGGTGCTTGCTGTGTTCCCCAACACAGACGCACACGCACACACACACAAGATCAGCTGATCCCCTCCCAAACCCACAGGGACAGGGCCCAGGGCACGTAGAGTTGGGGGGATGGGCAGTGGGGAGTTCCGCCAGGACTGGGGTGGGCTGGGCCTCGGCATGTGTCACCCTCTAGGACCCCGAGGATCTCAGGGCGGGGCTGACTGGCCAAGGGGAGCTCTGTCCACCCAGGGCTCCCAACAGGAGTCAGCAGCCCCTCTGGCCCTCGGCCCACCGTGCCCACAGGACCCCACAGCAAGTCCCATGGGGAGAGGCTGCAGGGACAGCTGCCCCGGAGGGTGATACGCGGAGCTCAGGCACCTGCCAACCCCTGCCAGGTAATGGGCCGCAGGCCGGGGAGCTTGCAGTGGTAATTCAACAGCAGAAGGGACGGGACCCCTCGTCCCCCGCTTCCTGGGGGTCTTGGCTGGGGCTCCCTCTGAAGAGCCGGGGCTTCCTGATCCCAGTGGGCTCCAGCATTCCTGATGGGTCTTTGCTTCTGTGCACCTGGGACAGCTTGTGGGGACACAGTCTCTGGTGCCCGAGGAGAGGAGCCCCACCCCAGGGTCCCTGCCCGAGGAAGCGCCCCCCAAGGATGGTACCCCCGGGTGCCCGGCCCCAGCCATGGCCCTGCTGATCCGAGAGGTGAGGGGGCTAGGAAGGCACTGGACTGCATCCCGGGGTGGCCCTGCAATGGCCTGGGGTGGAGAGGGGCTGAGGCTCCGCGGGAAGACCCACCCGGCCACCTCTTGTGTCTGCAGGCTCTGATTCGAGGGGGCCTGGACACCTTGGCGGCTGATGCTAAGTTCGTCATGGCAACGGGCCACACCCTGGTGGAAGCCTGCCAGATGGAACTGCAGGAAGTGGAGGTGGCAGCCGCCGAGCTTCTGAAGGGACGAGAGACCCCGGAGGGTGTGGCCAGTGCCCGGGGGCGTTGGAGCCTCGGGTCCTCCCTGGGAAGCCTCGACCAGCATCAGGGCTCCCAGGAGACCCTCATTCCCCGCAGGCTGTGAAGGCCACGAGTGTCAGCCTGGGCTTAGAGCCGGCATGGCCAAGGGTGGGGGGCTGGCGCGGGAGGGTTGGCCCAGCACGGCAGCCCTCCATCTCAGCAGCTAGACGGACAAACAGACAGGAACCACCCACAAGGTCAGGAGGTAGATGGACAGGCCCTTCTCCTCACCAGCAAGAGGCGTGATGGGATGGAGCTTCTGGGGTCATTCAAAGAGGCCTGGTCAGTGCCAGCAGGACATTAAAGTCTCCAGGCCTGCAACAGGGCACCTGTCTCTGCTCGTCTCCTTTGGGGGCCCTTCTACACCCTCCGCGCACACACACCCCCGCCGTTCCACGGAGGCCCCTCTGCATCATTCTCCCGCAGGAGCAGAGGGACCACTGTGGAGGAGGCGGTGCTCCTGGACGTCGCTGCGCAGCCCCCCGGGCAGGTCCCCTGCAGCCACCTTTCCCCGCTGTCCTGGCCAGAGTCCACGGCCCGCCCGGCCCCAGAGCCTCGGGGGGGCCCTGCTCTCCGCCTGGGGGAGCGGGGCCCGCAGTGCCCCCCTCCCCTCCCGCACCCACCGAGGAGCAGTGTGTAACAGGATGAAGCACGGGCTGTGGCCCCCACTCCCTCCTGCGTGCCAGCTGCAGACACATCCTAGCCCCAGAGCACCGTCACACACGGTACCCGCTCGTTCTCCAGCAGCGGGAGAGGCCGTGTTGAAGATGCCACACTGGAGGCCCAGAGAGTCGGCTCGCGTGCCTGTGTCACACAGCCAGCCAGGGGCAGAGTTAGCACTGGGGTCCCACCAGGGCCCTCCCCTCTTCCCCGGGCAGACGCTCCCCCCGCCGTCAGCTCTCCCACTGGCCTCCCGTGCACCTCCTGGCAACCCCGCCGCCCAGACTGGGAGCCGCACGGGGCAGGGGGATGACGCCCCCGGTGCCCTGCAGACCCGGGGTCCCCGTGAGAGGAGCCATTTCCACTCGTCTCCTCCTCAAACCTCAGCATCAGGGACCCGCCCCCACTCCACCCTCAGCAAGGCTTTGTTCCCTCCTGCACAGAGATGCCCCCAGAAGATCCCTCCCACAGCTCCTGTCACCAGCCTGACGGACAGCCCGCTGTGCCCCTCGCTCCCCGCCCGGCCCCCCGACCCAGCGGGAGCCCGCTTTCCTGCAGCCGACCCCACTCTCCTGCAGCCGACCCTCGGCCAGCCCAGCCACCGTCCGCCCCTCCTCACTGCCCTCCTCCACCTGCATGTCCATCCTGGCCGTCCCCCTGCCGTCCAGCTACCTGCTGTCTACCTGCCCTCTCTTACCTGTCTACCTGTCTCTCCCCTGTCACCTGGTTAGTTCATTCCTGAGGACCACGCCTCTCACCTGGGCCGGCTCCCCTCCCCTGCACTCGCCTGGTGCCAGGCGGCCGCCTTCGGCCCCACCCCTGCTCTGAGACCCTGGGAGTCCGAGCTCACCCAGTTTCTAGCCCTCGTGAGGTGCCGTCACCTCTCCCCCCTTCCTGCAAGGCCCGTGGCCTGGGCTCCCCTTTCCCGTCTCCCTCCTGCAGCCTCCCTGTCACCTGTCCCCAGGCCAGCCACCTCTCCGGGGAGGGGCGTCCTCAGGGTTCTGTGTCCTGCAGCCTTGCTTCCCGCTGGCTCAGTCCCCCAGAGGCTCCCATCACTCTCCTAACGCAGTCCTGACAATCATAGCTGCGCGGCCGGCCCATCTCCTCCAAGCGCCGATCCTGTGCCGCTCCTCGTCAGCTCTGCGCATGTCCCACTCGTGCCCAAAGCACATCGTGTCCAAAGCCGACCTCCTCACCCGTCCCCGCAGCCTGCTGACCTCAGGGCCCTACCCCCTGTTCAACCCGGGAGTCTGAGTGTTGTCTGGACTCCTACCTTCCCCCACTGTGCCCTGTGGACTCCCCCTCCAAGTATTTCTCAAACCTGTCCCCTCCCCATGGTGACTTTCCTGACACTCAGTCCTCGTTTCATGCCTTGTCTATTGTGCCTCGGAACAGCCTCCCAGCACCACTTCCCTTCCTCCCAGCCTGACCCTGACCCTTCTAAACAGAGAAACCTGCTGTCTTATCCCCCAACGTAAAACCCTTAAAGGCCCCCAAAGCCTCAGAATATGGTGCAGAACCCTTGCCTGGGCTGCAGGCAGCTCCGACCCAGCCCTGGCCCTCGTGCCAGGGTGCTTGCCCTCCCAGCGCCCTGCAGCCCAGCCGGGGGCAGCTGCCCGCCCCTCTGAGCGTCACATGCTGTTGTGGGGAGAAACTTCCCGCACCCTCAACCCCACGGACCCCTTGGCCATCATCTTCCACATCTCAGCTTCTCTAGTACTTCCTGCAGAAAGCATCCCCCGGATGCCCCGAAACGCTCTAGGTGGCCCAGCGACGGGACACGTGTTTCCCCATCGCGGCCGGGGTCACCCCTGCTCTGTGACGTTTATTTTACACCGGACTGAGGCCAAGTTCCACGAAAGCAGGAGCAGGTCCACCAGGCTGGCCCTTAACCCCAGAGCTGAGCACTTTTCAACACAGACGAGCGGCTCAATCACTGTCAGATAAATGCAGGGAAGTGCTGAGAAGTGTGGCCCTGCCCTGGCTGACAGCCCACCCGCCCAGGGCCACCGGCTCAGGGCTGCAGCCTCGCGCCCTCACTGCCCAGTGCCCGGGGAGGCGGGGCAGGAATCGGCCTCCGGAGGTGCAGGCTGACTCCTCAGTTTCAGCCCCACCCAGCCAGCCGCTCAAACTGTCCCCTCCAATGCCTCCTCTTGGCGGGGAGCTGAAATAATCCACCTGGCAGCATGGCTGAAAAACTAAATAACCTGGGGCACACGTGAAAGGGCTTCGTATGCTGCCAAGCTCTATAGAAGGATGTTTCCATTTACAAGTGGGACCGGAGCATCTTATATCAGTACCTAACGTGTACAGAATACCAACAATACAGCAGGCCCTGCTCCAAGCCTCCTGCGTAGATTCACTATTTAATCCTCTTGATACCGAGGAAGTATCATCCTCCTTTTCCAAGTATGACACGGAGAGGACAGGTAATGTGCCCAAGGCCCGGCAGCGGGTAGGAGGGCCAAGGCGCGATTCAGCCCCACAGCCCTGATGGCTGCGCCATCCGGCACGTCTGTGCCGGGCCTCCCAGCCCACGTGAGAGGTGTACGCGTGCGCACGGGCTCTGAGGAACCTTCCAGCTCTCACCCTTTCCGAGAGTTCAGGCAGATTCCTCTGCAACGTGCAGGATGTTCTAATTCGTCAGAATGTACAAAACCTTGCCTGTCCCCAGCTCCCCTTCAAATGATCGCTGGGTTTCTCCATAGAGGGCCCCCAGGCCACTCAGGTAAAGTATAAAAGGAACACGGGTGTGGAAGGCTGGGGGCCGGGGGCCTTGCGGGGAGCAGGCAGGCCCCTCCTGTCAGCCGGGCCGTCCGACAGAGCCGGTGTCCAGAGGGGCTGTCTGCCGCCCGCCTAGCTTCTCTTGGCCGGTTCCCTGCAGACTTGGGATCCCGCTGCTGGGGGGCGGGGCAGGGGGAATCTGCCAGGGGGGCGGGGTGCAGCTTGGGGGCGGGGTGGGCGCTGAGCCTCATGCCGGGTGCTGAGACCCAGGGGAGCCATCCCTGCCTTCTGGGAGGTGCGGAGCTCAGCCCGAGCGTCTCCGGACCGAGGAGGCTGGGCTCGGTTCCAGGCCCTCCTCAGAGTGTGGGGCGGGGCGGGGAGGTGTTCCCGCCCCAGCTGTGGTCCCAGTGCGTTTCCAGGCCCGGCTCTGGATGGGGCCGAGAGGTCCCTGAAGCAGGGGCATGGCTGCCCTCTGCAGGGTGAAGGAGCACAGCCTTGGAGCGGGACCCACCCGTGCGGCCCCGAGTCCCTCCGCCTGCCTCCATGCTGCGACGCGAGGCGCTCACAGACCCTTTCAAGCTTCTGCCCCTCGTCCTGTACAGTGGGAATAAACTACATGCAGGCCGCTGGAAGGTGTGAAAGTGGCTTTGGAAGGGCCCGGCCCTCGGTGAGCAGCTGCCGTTTCGATTCTGTCAGACACTGGCTGCAGAAAAGCCAGAGGTTATGACGGCAGGAGGCTGAGTGTCTCACAGGATGCTGGGCAGCTCGGCTCTCAGCCCAGCATCTCAGCGTCGGGCCTGGTCTTCCCACAGGCCCTGCAATTCTTAGCCGTAGCCCTCGGGTGTGGAGGCCGGCTCCACAGGTCACTAGAAAAGGCACTGATGACCCAGAGCTAACCTTGACCCATTTTCTGGCATCTGATCCCAGTAACACGTCACTCCTGCCTTGGGACTGACAGCTTATGATGGCAAGTGACACTCCCCACTGCACCAGGGCTCCTGCTGCCGGTTTACCGACAAGGTGACTGAGGGGCAGCGTCTCCCAGCTGGAAGGGGCAGGGCTGGATTTGTCCCCGAGCTTTCTAATCCCATTGCTTCTTTTTCCTGTGCTATACTGCCGTCTCCTAAATGGAACTTAAATCCAGTTTAGTAAGCCAGGGAACAGAAGCGTTTTAAAAGAAGCCTGCCATAAATACATAGGGTAAAATAATAATTCTGGTGTCGAACACGAATTCAAAAACGCTAGGATGTCAGAGCAGCACGTTGAGGGTCACATGCGGGGATTTGGAGGATTCAGAGGAGGGAGAGCTGAGGGCTGTTTGTTTAAATAAAACGATCAGGAGAGGAGATTCCACTGTGTTAAGAAGGGAAACCAAGACCCAGAGGAGGAAAGGGCCGTGGAGCCCAGCGTCCGAGTCCGTGCGAGGAGCCTGGTTCCAGAAGGAGGCCAGTGAGACCTGCAGACCCAGCCCAGCCCACTTCTAGTCGTGGGCCCTTTAAAATATCTCCACCAGCGGTGTCGTCTGCAGAGAATGATAACAGCTGATCATCAAGGCCGGTTCCGGTTCACGCGGTGCCTGCCGGACGCAATGTCACATTTAGACTGCAACACCATCCAGGAAGTGGGGATTGCTGTGGAGCCCATTCCGGGAAAAGCCAAGTCAATTACCCACCGAGGAGCAGTGAGGCCAGGCGTCCAACAGGCGCCTGGACGCTGCTCTTGAGCTGCCGGCACCCCGTATTATCAGGAGGGTCGCAGGACAATCCCTGACCCAGTCCCACCTCGTCCTCTACTGATCTGGCCCAAGCCCCTTCCCACACCCCGCCAAGCGCCCGTCCAAGCCCACGCAGCCCAACGCGCTCAGCACCCCTCTGCACCCGGTAGCCCTCTGTCCTCCGTCTCAGCCGGGCCCCTCTGATGGCCCCAGGAAACTCTGCCAACTAGAGAAGGCCACTCGCCACCCGGTTCCACAGAATGAAGTCACTGACACTGCGTCGCGGACCTTCGACACCTGCTGAAACGAGGTCAGAGCGACGAGGAATGGGGCTCTCTGTGCTTTGTGAGAAACTGGCAGAACAGGCCTTCAGAGAGTTCTATAGTTTCACACTTGATAAGCCCAATTTCGTGCATCTTCTCACCTAGAAAAGCACTCAAAGTCATCATTGGAAACATCCGCTCCGGGTGACGAGCAGCCCCTTACCGAGAGGTGTGCCTGAGTGCAGCCCCCTTTCTCCAAATCACAGACATGCTGACTCCCCCCTTCAGAGCTACGGAGAGCCCGTCTCCCGGGCTGTAGTCCTCAGTAAGTCCCCGAACAAAACTGAACCCACAGCTCTCACATCGTGTGCTTTTTTATTCAGTTAATTCTTAGCACTCACTTTTACTGTAGCACTTGTTACATTGTATCATAACTAGGAGGCTACAGCTTGTTTTTTCCAGGTATACAGTGTTTCCCAAAGGTAGTAGATTTCTTTATCAACTTTGTATCCGCAGCGAGGAGAAAAGGAAGGAAGGAAGAAAGGAAGAGAGAGAGGTGGGAAGGGCAACCGCCAGAGACACTCTAAGTAAACTGCTAAACAGGCATTACATTGAATCGTTTGAAATTGCCAACATTCTACCCCTTTTGTCTACAAATAGGCAATCTGACAATATTTAACCTACTACAGTGAGGGTGGGTTTCCCCACTGCCCAGCGCCACAAGCCCACCCCCGCCCCTCTGGGGACCAGAGCCCCGCCTTCCATTTGGGGGCTGTGTATATGCGTCCTGATGTCCTGATCACACACATCGGTTGGGAGAGAGTCTCACAAGGTGGGCACCAGGTCAGGGCTGTTCTCGGGCAGCGTGTGGGGGGAGGGGCTCCCGGCACCTGTCACCACTTGAGGGGCCCCCTCTGAGAGGGGGCCGTGAGGAGCGTCTGCACCGGGGCCCAGAGGCTTCTGCACCAGGCACTGTGAGTTTGTCTCTCCGGGAGCCCACCCCCTCCTCTGCCAGACCTAGGGGCACTCATCAGTCTGGCCTGGGGGTGGGAGGCAGACCTGGGCGCCCCTCCCCTCCGCATTCGTGCTAGTTCAGGTCCAGGCTTAGACCCCCGAAGGCCCCCCAGGGCGGGCCTTCTCCTGGGATCCTCCAACCCAGTTTGGAAGTCAAAGAGGAAAGTTCTTTCATGCTCTCCACACCCTTCCTCCTCCCTAATCCCCTCAAGGCAGAGTCCCCACTGTCAACTGGTACTGGAGTCAGGGATGGGGGGGTGCCCCCTCCCCCTCGGGGACTCAGGAGATAATTTCACCTCAGGCCGATGCAGGCCATCGCGGTCAAGGGGCCTTTGAAATTCCCCTAAAATTGTCCCGTGAGTTTCAGCACACACACCACCTGGGGTGCTGGTACTCGAGACTGTCCACAGAATCCTCAGTCTGGCTGTATGTTTGGCGAGCCGGCACTTTAGAGGTTAATCCTGCGTGCTCGCCCTCCACCGCCTCCCTCTCCTCCTATTTTTAACGTGTTAAATGCTCCTTTGCTGGCCACTGGCTCTGCAGCTTTTGGGTGAAGCAAATAGCTATTAAAACGCAACGAAAGGGGCTTCCCTGGTGGCGCAGTGGTTGAGAGTCCGCCTGCCGATGCAGGGGACGCGGGTTCGTGCCCCGGTCCGGGAAGATCCCACATGCCGCGGAGCGGCTGGGCCCGTGAGCCATGGCCGCTGAGCCTGCGCGTCTGTCTGGAGCCTGTGCTCCGCAACGGGAGAGGCCACAACAGTGAGAGGCCCGCGTACCGCAAAAAAAAAAAAAACGCGAAGAAAGGATGCTCCCTCCGGGACAGAAATCAAGAGCTCCCGGGCAGGGTGGGGTTATCTGTAATTTCACGAGAGGAAGCGGGAGGGGGGTGGCTCCTCTGGGGCCCTGGCTAGGGCTGTCTCCCCCACCTCACCATGTGGGGGGCGGGGGGGCTCCACCCCCACACCTCCTCTCTCGGGGTCCCCAGTCCTGTGGCGCCACCTCGTCTCTGGCTCCCCCAGCGCGGCTCCCAGCTGGTGTCCACCGTCCTTCTGTACATCCACTTTCCCTATCTGTGCTCCTAATTCCCCACCACTGTCCTCCTGCTGGCGGAGGGGGACCCTCCGTGTAGCCCACAGGCCACATGGGGCCAGGCAGAGGGCTCAGCTAACCTTCAGGTGGCCAGGACTCCAGGTGACTGTCCTAGTGACCCGGGTAAGTCACCAGCCGCCCTGCACCTCTGTGTAAGCAGTGAAGTTAGAGCAAATGACCTCTTTTTTTTTTTTTTTTTTTTTCTTTGCCGGTACGCGGGCCTCTCACTGTTGTGGAGCACAGGCTCCGGACGCGCAGGCTCAGTGGCCATGGCTCACGGACCCAGCCGCTCTGCGGCACGGGCATGTGGGATCTTCCCGGACCGGGGCACGAATCCGTGTCCCCTGCATCGGCAGGCGGACTCTCAACCACTGCGCCACCGGGGAAGCCCCAAATGACCTCTTTTAAAATCAGTTTGTTGAGTGATAATTAACTTATAATAAACTGAACATAAAGTACACAGCTGGATTGTTTCTGAAAAATGTCTACCCCCGTGTAGCTGCCAGCGCCACCAGGATAATAGCTATGTCCACCCCCCCCCATGATTTCTGGGTGCCTGTTGGTGACCCCTCCTCTGCCCCTCCCGACTGTGTTCGAGATCCTCCCTCAATCAGGCACCCGCTGGGCCGCTCGATGGCTCGGGTTGCGTCTTCTAGATTTTCACCTCCGCGGACATACAAGGCACGGGCTCTTCTGGGGCTGGCGTCTGCCACTCAGCACAGCTATTCTGCGGTTCATCCACGCCCTGTCATGTACCGATGGTCCCGTCCCTTTCACTGCCGAGTAGCGTCCGTTGTGCGATACTCCACATTTACCCTTTCATCCCAGTTTGGCGCCGCAAAAAGCTGCTAGGACATCCACGTCCGAGTCCTTGCAGCAGGTGGCCCCACCATCCTTTTCCTCCACAGGGATCCGACTCAGGAGGAAGCAGGACACCAGCTGGCTTGGGTTTGAACCCCGCTCTGCCACTTGTGGTGCGACCTTGGGCACCTCTCAGTGTCCTTCGTTTTACGGGGATGATAGCTGCTCCCAGCTCCTCGGGGAGCCGTGAGCCGTACAGGACAGCCCAGATCTGAAGCGCTCTGCATGGCACCAGGCACCACATTCAGAAATGACAGCTGTTGCCTCTGAGAAGTTGGATCTGTCTGGGGTCTCTGGGCAGTTACCCAACCCTTTGCGGCAGCCCTATTTCAGTGAGGGCTGAGGGAAAGAGTGACTTGAGCAGGGCCAGGCTTTGAGCTGGGGGTTAGCACAGGTGTGTCCTGACACCCACCTCCACGACCGTTCCTCGGCAGGCAATGGGCAGTGGCACTGAAAGGCCCTGGGATTTTTCTAATTGCTTTTCTTAGTGGTTCCTGAGGACCGCTGAGGGATGCTCAGCACAGCCGGCCAGAGGTGGATGGGAAACCACGCTCCTTTGGTGACTCCCCAGGAGCCAGCAATCTGCAGACATCACGGGGGGTGGAGACAGGTGGAGCAGAGAGGCTGCTACCCGCTTCTACCTGCCCACAAGGCTCCGTGCGGCACGGAGACCAGAAGCCCAAAGGGGCGTCTGTGAGTCCGAGGTGGGCAGCTGGAGTCCTGGGAGGCTCTGGGCCCTCAGGCATCTTTCCAGACCAGAATTCTGGCTCTGCGCCTTACTAAGGACATCAGTTCGGGTAGGGTGGGCTTTGCCAAGGTAACACACAAGCTCGTAATTTCAGTGGCTCAGCACAATGAAAGTTCATGCCTCGCGTACGCTCTGAACAGCATCAACTGTGCTGTGCTAGGGGCGCAGAAAGCTTCCACCTGCAAGTGAGACGTGTGAGCTCTGGTCACATTTCATTGGTCAAAGGACGTCACAGGGCCACGGCTAACACCAGAGTGAGGGCCTGCGGCCTGCCCTATGCCACAGGCAGAGGGCCGGACATATTTGGCGGAGGCACTAATGACCACGACACTAGCCGAGTGACCTGTGAGCCCATTTCCTCTTCTGCAAAATGAGAACAATGACAGTATTTGCCTCACAGACTGTTGTGAGGATTATAAAAGACACACGTAACACCCTCGGCACAGGGTAGCCCCAGGGCGAGTAAAATGAAATTCAGATGCTCCTCCAGGTGGCCCCCAGGGAGGCTGAGCCCAGGGGCATCCATGCTCTGCAGGGGTCTCCCACCTCTGCAGACACGTACCCGGCTCCCCGGGCCCCTCCACCCAGCAGCCTGCAGAGGCTGGAAACTCTCCTCCTCCCAGATCAACAAGGACCCCCTCGGGTGGGCAGACCTCACCGCCACACCCCCTGCTCCCAGACTCACCCACACTCATCTCTGACTTCCTGTCAGTCTTTATGACAAATTCGCCCTCTGTCCAGTCAGAGGACGGGGGCGCATAAAAGAAGGGATGGAGATTCTACGGGAAATGAAGGAACTTCATTTCTATGCTGTGCAGGGCCTTGTGCTGGGTGGTCCACCCAGGTTACCCCTTTTTGACCTCATAATAGACCACGATGAGGGGCGTGTGAGCGTCCTCGTTTTGAGGTTAGGGAACTTGCCCAAGTCACCCAGCTTCAAGTGGCAGAGCTGGACCTGAACCCACATCTCTGTGACTCCGGCTTCCAGGCTGTCTTCTGCTATTTTGTGCAGACTTTACTTTTACACAAGTCATGAGCTCACACACAGCCCAGGCTCAGGCGTCCGGCCTTCGGGTCCTATCACGCTGTGGTGGAAACTGCCCCCTCTGGGGCTTTTGGTGCCAGCTCAGAGGCTTACTGTGTGACTCTGGACAAGTTTCTTCACCTCTCTGGGCCTCAGTTTCCTCACCTGAAGATGAGGAACTAGCTGTTGAACTAGATGACCTCAGGGACTCTAGGATTCTGGGACATTGAGGCTGCCCACACCTGCTCCCGCCTTGGGCTCTAACACTGTATTAGAAAGCACTGCAGAGAGCAATGGACGAAGACCCGGTATTTGAGGTTACGTGGTGTATTAAACCCTCATCAACATCTGAAACCAAAAGTAGTGTGTTGTTGTTGTTTTTTAAAGAGACTGTCGGGTATTTGTAATCCACAGCAGTTCTCTCTTTCTTGCTATTTATAACAAACTCTGGTTTCCTCTATGGCTAAGTCTGTCTCCTTCCATAACAGGGGAAGTCAGGCTGTGCCCTCGCTGAGCAGAGGTCCCCACGTCTGCACCCCAGTAGGCCCTCTCTGGGGTTCGGAGCTCTTGCTGGCGAGCAGGGCTCTGGGCTCTGTCCCCGGCTGGGCCACCTGCCAGCAGGGTGGGCTAAGGCCTGATCTCCCAGGAACCCAGCTGGGCAAGGCTGGGGGCTGCAGCTGGAGGCCGGGAGCTCTGTATCCTGCACGCCCAGAACTCCAGGTCAACGCTCAGATACTTCCTCCAAATGCCAGTGCCTGGTGCTAATGCTGAAGAAGAACCACAGAACGGGACTGAAGTAAAGGCCACCATCGGGGAGCTTTCTAGGGCTTAAGGGTATCTCTTAGGTGTTTTGATTTGTTACTGTAGGGTTGAGAACCAGGCCGACCTGAGAGATCTGGGCCAGATGGCTGCCCCCAGGTGCTGCTGGAGTATTGTCACTGCAGTAGCCTGGGAGCCTCCTGCCACGGAGCTCCCCTCACAACTCCCCAGGGTCCCATCTGCCCAGACGCCCACCGCTCCTGTCAGGAGAGATGATGGAGGTCCAAGACGCTTGGGGGAGGGCCTCGGCTCGGGACAAGAGCTGAGGCTCCAACTGCAGTCCAGTAGGGGGAAGGATGGGGCCAAACACAGGGTAGCGTGTGTGTGTGGGGGGGGGGGGGGAGATACGCATGCAGGCAGCTGATGCGGAGAAGCCTCAGGATTGGGGAAGGAGGGAAGGAAAGAGGGGTAGCAGGAGGAGGGGGTGGGGTGAGAACACACCTGAGGAGGAAGCGGGGCTGTGCTGAGGCTGGACACCCACTAAGAGGGCGGGCGCCCTCCTGGGCTTCCCCTGGCCCTGTAACTAAATCTGCCCAGTCTGTGGTTTAGGCCTATTCACTACCCCTTGGATCCCCATCTGACCTTCTCGCCTCGGGACAGCAGCTCCAGGAGTCTGGACATCTAGCTGCCCTGCTGCTCCCTGGTGGCCCAGGAGGGAGCCTCCCTGAGGCCCTGACCTCGAGGAGGCCTGACTTTCCATCCCATGTGCCTCCCTGCTCCTCCTGGCTCGACACCCTGTGACCTGGAGGGATGGGGGGTGGGGGGGGTGGGGAGACAGTGGCTCTGGCGCCATTTCCCAGCAGTGAAACTGTGAGTCAGAAGGTCACCTACTCTCGGAAGTCAGAGAGGACCTCTGGAGGCAGGAAACCAGAGTCGGGTCCCGGAGAAGCCCAGAGTCTGGTGGGCAGGAGAGCAGCTTTGCAAAATGCAACGTTGTCAAAAAAAAAAAAAAAAAAAAAAAATGCAACGTGTCATCCGAGAGCACAAGCCTGGAACACAAGCTGGGGAGCTGTGCTCCCTGGGCAGCTGCTCGGAGGTGATCTGGGAGCCTGGAACCCGACACATGAGGTCAAATCCTGGGTCTGTGGCTTATACGCTGGGTGAGGCGCAGTGTCCCTGTCGGCAAAACTGAAAAAGAATAAAGCCTAGCTCACAAGGTGAGGAGCGTGCAATGAGAACGCACATGTAAAGTACCTCGTTTGTGTAGCTGGTCCCTAAATGTCAGTCTCCTCCCCACCTTCTCTTGGTTGGAAGAGAATGTGCAGGATCTCTCTCAGCACTCTGCTGGCCTCCTGCTCTGGCCGGAGAACCTGCTGGCCCCAGAAAGACCTTCCTCTAGGTTCCAATGCTAGTGGAAGGTGCAGGATCCCCCCGGGCTCCCCCACTCCCCTGCCCCTCCTCCACCCTGGGGCACTGCTGGCGGGCGCTGCTCTCTTCCATCAGGACTGGGTAGGGAGTCGGGGGGTGCTGATTTGCTCTTGAAATGTGCCCTAGAAATTATCTTTATTTTTTGGTTTGACCATAGTAGGTCAAACCAAACGGATCTGGGCTACGGACGGAGCAGTTATCTGTGGGTTGGGTGGGGGAGGGAAAGAAAGGGGGATGGCACCAAGGCTGCATCCTCAGCCCCTAACCCATACCCTCTGCAAAATCTCTGGCCTGGTTTCATCATCTGTGGGTGATGCAAGAGGCTTGGAGTCAGACTCCCCTTCCTCCCCCGCCGCCCCCCCCCACCCCCCTAGAGCGCTCCTTCCACATCTGGAGCTGCAGCTGGGTCCTCCTCTTGGGCTCTTTCCAGGGAGGGAGCTGGTTGAAGTGGGTGGGGGGGCAGGGAGGGCAGCTGGTGAGGGGCCCCGTGAATGGCCCCAATGTTGGGAGCTGGGGGCAGGGAGATGGGGCCGGGCTCAGAGGGAGGGCAGAGGGCCTGGAAAGGCCACTGTGACTTCCCACGGCACTAGCCACCGCCATCACTGCCCCGTGTTTCAACTTCCCAGGGCTCCCCTTGTCCTTTATACCCAAGCGATGGCAGCTGCCCGCCACACCCCCTTCCCACTCACCTCCGCACAACCTCTACCCAGGTGCCCGGAGCTGAGTGCCCGGTTTGTTCCCTGTCTCCCTGGGGCAGCTCGGGCCTCCCACATTGACCCTCTGCCCCCACAGCCACAACAAGCAGAGTGTGAGCCAGGCGGGGAGAGGGGGCATCTGTGGGTCACAAAGGTCACTGGAGCCTCCGCGGTCTCACAGAAGGGAGGGGCCGTCTGGCCGGGGATCAACCCAAAGATGAACTTTAGGGTTCACCTAAAGTTGTAGGGAAGGGTGCAGGGTGGAGGTGGAGGGAATTTTAGTTAGACACTAGCAAGAATTCCCCTCAATAAAGGTTGGCAAATTCACTGGAATAAATGCAGAAGGGAGGCTTTCCGGGCGCTTTCAGAATACAAACCGCCAGGCGCTGTGGGACCCTTTGCAGAGAAGCGCTGGGCCCAGAGACCCGGGTTCTTACCCTGGCTTAGCCACTAACTCCTGTGTAACCTCGGTAGTTCCCCTCTCTGCGTACCGGCTTCCGCATTAATGGGCTGGGGTCCCACCGAGGCTGAGGGTCTGCGGCTCCGGGGTCCGAGGCTCCGGCGCGGTCAGCTCCTCGGCCCGCGTCCCTCCGCGCCCCCCAGACCACCCGGCCAGGCCCCCAGCAAACGCGTGGACATGAGGCGAGGGGTTCCTGTAAAGGCTTCCGCCCCGCCCCTGCTGCCGGCTCGGGCTTTCGATTGGTGCATCAGCCTCGGGGCGGAGCTAGGGGAGGAGCCGGGACTGGTTCGGGGGCGGAGCCTCCGCCGGGCCGGCCCCCGCCCCCTTTGTTCGTGCGGCGGCGGGAGGCGCTGCGGGCTGGAGGTGCGCGCGCGGGAGCCGCGTCGTGGGGAGCGGGTTGCGCCCGGGCTGTCAGCTGGCTCCGCGCCGCCGCCCGATGGCCCGAGGGGGCGCGCGGGCCCGGCCCCGGGGGTCCTCCGCCGGCCGCGTGTGAGCCCTCCGCCGGCCGCCCGCGAGCATGTCACCTCCAGACGCCGCAGCCTCCGTCCGCAGCGCCCGCGCCCTCGCCTCTAGCAGCCGCAGCCGCAGCCGCAGCCGCAGCCGCCGCCCGGGGTATTGGCCCCCAAGCCCCCGCCCCTGATCGACTCGGGACCCGGCGCCGAAGCACCATGGCGGGCCAGGGGGACTGCTGCGTCAAGGTGGCCGTCAGGTAGGACGGGCGGCGGGGCGCGTGCGCGGAGGACTCGGCTTTGTCTCGCGTGGGCGCGGGGCGGGGGTCCGGGGGTCCCGGGGAGCCGCTCGACCCGCAGTCGGCGTCCGCGGAGGTCGGGCTGACCAGGCTGGAGGGCGCCGCGTGCTGGCCCGGCCCCCGCAGGGATCGGCGGCCCCGCGGGCGGCTGGAGGTGGCTTTGTTTGGGTGGTAATTTCGGGCCCCTCTTGGGAGCCCTTAATGATCAGAAAATCGAATAAACAAGGAAATCCGGTATTTCACACCCAGCCCTGGGCCAGGCCGGAGCGTCTGTGTGTTTCCTCTTCGCCTCCCCACGGGCTGCTGTCTCATGCGGGCACAGTGGATGGGGGGAAATTTCCCTGCATCCACCCTAGGCGGCTGGTCCTGCACTCATGGTCCAGCTGGGGAGGCAGCACGTCGCCCCCGGGCCGGTTCCGCAGACAAAGATCGAGTGCTGAACGAATGGAAGGGCTGGGATGGGGCCTTGGCCCTCCTTGGGGAGTCCGCCGCTCTGGAGAGAACCCTGCCGGCCCTGTCCCAAGAGGGGCTGGGGCTGGGAAGGGAGGATGCGGTGTCTCTGAGGTTCTGCCTCTGAGAGGGCAGGATGCTGTGACGCTGGTGCCCATCTTCAGGCCTTCAGACAGAACTGAGCGGGGCAGGGCCACGTGGACTTACCTGGGACTTGAAGGGACGTAGAGGCAGAAGTGAGGTGGGCAGAGGACAGGGCACCGGGAGGTGCGGGGCTTTGTGTTGGGTGGGGACACTTCACGCCATGTCACCCCTCCGTTTTTGATTTGGGCTTTTCTCTTTGAGGGGGTCTGATGGTGGGAGAGTGCCAGTCTGGGACTGATCACCAATGAAGGGATGGTGGAGGACATCGTTCAGCCCTGTGTGATGGGGGTGGGAGTCTGAGACCGGGTCTAGGGTGGGTCTGAGCAGGTCTCTGGTTTCCCTGGGTTGTAGATGACCCAGATTCCAGGATTCCAGGGCAGTCACTCGGAGATGACTGTGGAAAACACCCCAGGGCAGGTGCCATCACCCCCGACACACACACAACAGCCACCTGGCCAGCCCTCCGCAGCCCGGAGAGGGTCCGGGGACTGCTGACCACAGCTCTGGGGTTGAGGGAGGGAGACCGAGGTGCCCTCCCCCCACGTCCCCCGCTGCACTCAGAGCATCAGTGGGCACAGACTTGTTGGCTCCGGACAGCCTGAGACAAAGAGGAGCCCCAAAGGTGCCCGGTGGGCTGGCTGGGCGGGGCCAGGCTGCTGCGTGGCTGACTGTGCGGCAGGATCCCCTGGGGGGGCGAGGGCGAGGGCACGGTGTGGGTGGGAGTGTGGGAGTGGGAAATGTAAATAAGACAGCTGCAGCAGAGTGGGAGAGTCTGGGCGCATCATAAAAGGAAACTGAACCGAGCCTGGGAAGGAGGGCACTGGGGGTGCCCCTCCCAGGGGGCTTTCCTTTAGACTCCATCTTACCCGAGAGAGCCGAACAAAGCCCCCCCCCCCCCTCCCAGCAGGGACCCCAGGCTAGACTGGGGCAGCGTAAGACGTGGGAAAGCCCATGGCCTTGGCACCTTGTGCAGAGTGAGGAAGAGCTGGTGTTCCTTTCCCACCACCGCCAGAAGTTCCCGGGACCCTTCCCGCCCAGAGGGCACTGTGCCTGCCCACTGCTCGGGCTTCTGCCAGTGACAGGGGTCATCTCTGCTTCCATGGAGATTGCCTTGGGGGGAGCCGGACGCCCCCACTCCTTGCCTCTGTTGCTGATCTGTTTGGAGGGGTGCGGAGATTTGAGCATCAGAAGAGCCAGGCTTGCAGGCCCTCCTGGAAGGTGAAGGCCCCACCCACTCCTCCCCTCCCACCCCAGCCCAAGCGCCCAGCCAGGCACACGCCAGACCTCCGTGCGCAGCTGGCCGTGGAGGGCAGACAATGCCTGGACAGAGCCCAGTTTCTAATCACAAAGCTGAGGACAGGACCTGGCTTGGGCTGGGGCTGGGACGGGGAGCAGATGGTGCCACTGGGGGGCTGTAGGGGAGAATTCTCCGGGCTTTGGGGTCCCCTTCAACCCCCCATCCCCACCCTCGGCAATCGCTTGTCCCACTTAAAGGACTGGGTGGTAGGCAGGAGTAGCGTAGAGCATTGCTGGGAAGACCCAAGGATTTGGAATTGCCAAGAGCCTAGCCCAGCACGCTCTGAGCTGTCTTTTTGGAAACCCTTTCTTATATCTAACTGAGAATAACTAATGGCAAGCCCTGGGTCCAACTCTTGAGACAGGGAGGCCGGGAAAGAGACAGACTTGGTCTGGGCGGTGGCGGGGTGGGGGGCGGGTGTTGTGTGTATGTGTAAGGGTGGAGGTCCGGGAGCTGCTAGACTAGGTAAGAAGTGCTAGGCCCAGGGCTCTTGGCCCTATAGTCTCTCCAGATGAGGATCAAAGCTGGCTTGTCTGCGGAGCCACGGGGAAGGCCAAGGGGGTGCAGAGCCAGAGGAGGCGACTTTCAGGACCTGGGGCTGTGGGATAAGGGGAGAAGGTGTACGTGTGAGCAGACCCCAAAGCCCCACCCCAGGCCACCCTGGAATCTGGCCCATCTGCCCCTGAGCTCTGCACCAAGACTCCCAGGCCAGCCCCTCCAGCCTGCCCTGTGATACGTTTATCCATAAATCCCCTCGTATGATAAGGACTCTGTCAGCTCCGAGGCTGGCCTAGGGGCCTGCTTCTACCTGGGGCCGGGGTTTGGGGGGGACCCTGGGGAGAGCTGACCTGCCCCAGGCTGCAGAAATATAGGCCTGACTAGTGGGGGGAGAAGGGGAAGGGGTGGCTGTTAAGAAATGCCAGTTGGCAAAGTTGAGATTGGGGAAGGAAGCCAAGTCACGTGGTGCATTTATTTAAGACCCTTTCAAGCCCCCAGCTGTGAGTCCCCAGCCCTCGGGGAGCCCTCAGGGTGGCCTAACCCCCTTCCCCCTTATCTTTGCCTGGTTTCCTTAAGCTTCCTTCCTTAGTCTGCTAGGGTGGGGATGGGGGCTCTGCCGGTTCCACATCCATCCCTGGACACTGCAGGGTCAGGCAGGGGCTGGAAAGGGCATGGAGCGCACCAGCCAGGGGCCCAGGGACAGTCAGATGGCACCCCTGCTCTCTCCCTCGGGTTCTGTAGCTGCAGTTATTCCCCTGGAATAACCCCAGGCTCCTCTGAAGTCTTAGCGTCCGTCTAAATTTCGAATCAAGAGAATCGGTGGTTTGGGACAAAGACACTGAAGACAGAAAAAACTGAGTGAGGGTGGGGATGCCGTGCCTCAGAACCCCCCTTCCCCGCCCCCTGCCCCCACTCTGGCGGAGTCCAAGGCCAGTCAGGGCCAACCAGTGCCGCCTGTCCAGTTCACAGACCTGGGAAACTGAGGCCCAGGCAGGGCCTCCTGTGGCCCGTGGAGACCTGAGAGTCCTGGTGGCGGGCTTCTGCTGCAGAAATAGGGCTTATGTCATCACCAGGAAGTGCAGTGTAGTAACCGCAGGCCCCGGAAGTGTGCCCCCCACCCCGCCCCAGCCAGCCCGCCTGATTGGCTCTCAGCCTTTGAAGACCTCATAGAAGGGGGGTGGGGGCAGGGGCTGAGGAAGTGGCAGAGGTGACTTGTTCCTGGCACCCTTATTCCTACAGCTCTGCGGGCAGAGGGCAGGGCTGGGGCCCACGAAGTCGGTTACTGGCTGGGTCATGGGGCCCCATTTCTGTTTCTCCTTCTGGGCCTCAGTTTTACCCACTGTAGAATGGGATCAGCGCTTTGTTCTGGTTTGGCCATTTGTGAAGAGGAGCGGTTTGGGTGCAGAAGGTGGCCGGTCCTTAAAGGGTGACTCTTGAGAAGCTAAGTGTGAATGAAATGTTTTAAAAATCAGCCCTTGGGCTTCCCTGGTGGCGCAGTGGTTGAGAGTCCGCCTGCCGATGCCGGGGACAGGGGTTCGTGCCCCGGTCCGGGAAGATCCCACATGCCGCGGAGCGGCTGGGCCGGTGAGCCGGGGCTGCTGAGCCTGCGCGTCCGGAGCCTGTGCTCCGCAACGGGAGAGGCCACAACAGTGAGAGGCCCAAGTACCGCAAAAAAAAAAAAAAAAAAGCCCTTAAAGCGTATCTAAGCGGTGTCTCTCTGGGTTAAGCCACAGTGACTGTTAGGTAAAAAGAGGAATTCGCCTCCAGCCCTTGGATTGATTGATTGATGATTGATTGCAGGAAGCTCGCTGTGATGGAGGGACTGAGCAGGGAGGGCGGGGCTGGGCGCTGTCATTTCCTGCACGCTCACTGAGCGCCAGGTGTCACGCCTGCGTTGTCCCACGGAAGCCCGCGAGGTGGCGGATGTCATGCGCATGGTGGAGATGGGCACAGGCTCACAGCCGTAAATGGAGGCGTCTGGATTTGGACCCGGGGCACCCTTGCTTCCAAGCACGTGCTCCTCACCCTGCTCCACATGGCCTCGTCATCCGGCTGCTGATTCGCTCTTTCTGGGCACCTCTGTGCCTCCGTTTCCTCCAGCCCTTTCCGCACGTCATGGCCGTGACCGCGAACGCGGGAAGGTACTCGGGGAGGCACACAGGGCTGCGCAGATGTGGCGGGTGAGGCCGGCTGGGCCTTCTTTGTGGGCTGCCTGTCCCCACGTGCTCCTAGTTTGGGGGAGTTCCTCCCCCCCACCACTGGGTGGGAGCCGCCCTTCTCCCCTTTCCTGAGATTCACGCAGCTGCCCCTAGGGAAGTTCCAGGACAGCCAAGTCTACACCCACCCCCACCCCAAGTGTCCGTGGGCTCCTGTCTCTCTCCTTTAACCTCTAGCCCAGCAGCTCCTGAGGAGGAGGCGGGGCGCTGAGAGGCTGCTGGGCTTCCTGCTGGGGCGGGGATGCTCGGCCTTGACCCCGGGCGCTAATTCTCTGTCCCAGGGGGATGGGGCGGTGGAGCTCACTGTTGGCTGCAGCGTCCTGTCTTCTGGAGCACTCCCACTCTGCCCTCCGCTGCTCTGTGGGCGGAAGGGATGGAGGGCCACGGTTCCCCATCCCCAGACCCCCGGATGCCTGAGCCCCTACCCCTCTGCCATCGTCGGTGGAAGCCCGCCATCAGAGTGGTGGCAGAGGCCAGCAGTCCTTCCTCTAGGCCGGACTGGTCCTTCCTGAGGCTGGAGTTAAGGTGCCCCGAGGAGAGCCTGGCAGGGCGGCTGGGGACCAGGGCTAGCGGGGTGGGGAGAGGCTCAGGCCAGGCGCCTGTTGCTGTGCATTCCTCAGCAGGGGAGTGTCCCCAGGGCCCAGTCCCCACTGAGCTGTCCCCCCCCCCAGGTGCAGATGCCGGCACAGCTCTGGGCTCTGCCGCGTCTCCTGGGAGGTCATGGGAAACCCCTGCCAGATGCCCCGGGATGCCGGAGCACAGCTGAGCGGGCTTCCCTGAGCTGGGAACGCCCTCTGGCCAGGCCCTGAGCTGTCGCTCATAGGCTCACAGGCCTGCAGGCTCGCGTGGCCAACAGCAGGCAGGGGCCTGTGAAGCTCCGGATCGGGTCTGGCCGCCCTCGGCCCCTCCTCGCTCCAGCTCCTGCCCTCCCAGCCCCTCCGCCCGCCTGCTTCCTCCCCCGGGCCGGCTTCGGCTGGCCGTTCTAGGGGTGCCTGGGCCCAGCTGAGATCCCGATGCCCTGGGGGGGTGTGGATAAGACTCCCCGCGCCCTCCCCCATTGGACGGCCTGTCTGGGCATTCCTCAGAAGTCAGTGGCCAGAACCCTGGGATGAACAGAGAGAGAGAGAGAGGTTAAGGGCATCCTCAGGAGGCAGTAGGGTCGGTGTGCGGAACCCCAGGTTTCCTGTAGGTTCCCTCTGAGTGTCTGCACCGCTCCCTGTGCTCCCGGGAAGATGTGTGAGGGCAGAAGTAGGCAGAGGGGGCTGACAGACCCCTTTCACCAGGCTGAGCCCTGTAAACCCATGCCCTTTGACCCCACCGTACAAAGCCTTCTTGTTTGGGGGTTCAGAGCCAGTCTTTTCCCTGCGGCAGCCTCAGGAAGGCTGGGCTGGGGAGGGTCTGGGAGGCCAGGAGAAGGGCCGGTGGGGGGACACCAGGGCCCTCTGGCTGTCACGGGGCTCCCCACACTGCACCCCTGCAGCTGAAAGGGCCAGCACCCCAGGCTGGACCTGCCACCCTGCTTCAGAGAGGACTGGCCCCCACGGGAAGACGCTTTCTCTGCGCTAAGTCGGCTAAAGCCCCCCGGGTGTCTGGGAGGCAGACTCCCCAGAGAGAGCAGGGATTTTGCTTCCAGCCGCCTTCCCCGGAGCTGGCAGGCTGCCACGGTGGGAGGAGGAGGGAGAGGAGAGGACGCCTGGTAAAGTGGGTGCGGGTGTCCTCTTTCTGCCGCGGAGGGAGGTGGGCGGCGGAGGGAGGTGGGCGCCGTGCTCACGCAGGGAAGCAGCCTTCTGCGTCCTCGGCCCCCTGCCTCCCCTGCCCAGGCCTTGGCTTTCTTCACTACGGAATGGGAAAATGCTTCCCCAGCAGACAGCTCTCAGCCCTGCTGGCAGCTGGCAGCAGGATCATCTTTCTCCAGCCCACCTCTCTCCACGCCAGGGCTGCTTAGAGGGTGAGGCCAGACTGGGCACAGTCAGGCTTGGTTTGAATTTCACCTCCACCATTAGGAGTGTGTGACTCCAGGCTTGTTCACATTCTCCTTTCTGAGCCTCAGTAAAGAGGGGTCTTTACACATGACGTGTGTTCATGCATGTAAAGGAGCTCCACGCATAGGTTCTCAAAAGATATTAGGCACTGCCCTTATCAGATGAGGCCCGGGTGGCATCAGTGACCATGATTCCAGAGGAAGAAGGTTGCACATTCTTCCAGGCTCCCCTTCCCAGGGCTCCACAGCCTTTGCAGGCGGGAAGTTCCTTCTGCCAGCTTATCTGAATCCCTCCCGCTGTAGCTGATTTCCCCTCTGGTCTGGCTCTGTCACTGATGGGGACGAGGTGATCCCCGGCAGGTCATGGCATGGCTGAGTGATCTGGTGTGCCAGGCAGACAGGAGGTCCTGGGGCTCCTCTCGGTGTCCCCTGCCACACACACACACACACACACACACACACACGACGGAGGCCACGACAGCCCAGCTCCAGATGAAGCCATGCACGCCGACTGTGGGCTGGCCTGAGGAGGGGAGGCCGTGAAATCTGGGCCACCTTGGGAGCAGCACACCCCAAGACGGGGCGCTGGGTGTCCTTACTTCTCTGGGCCTCCCTGGGCTGACCCACTTGCCCAGGGGCTCCTATTCAGGGTTCCAGAAAGGTGTTAGGGGGTCCTGAAGGAGAAAAGAGCAGCTAGGCTTAGATCCCTGGGGCTTTTTCCAAAGGGACTAACTAGTCACATGGGTGACCGTGGCCATCTGAGGGGAGATTCTGTTCCGGGTCTGTGGTTCTCAGAGACTTCAAGGTGAGGCCTGAGAGGGTGTCTCCCAGCCTGGAAGCCCCCAGAGTGACATTACTCACGGGTGGGCAGCTGCATGTGGGCTGGTTCTCCCTCCTTCTGCACTGAATCTTCAGGCCCACAGCCAGGAAAGGTGGTCTTCCTAGAAGACGTTGTTACTAATTAGCTGTGTGACCTTGAGCTGCGTTAATTTCTCTCTGAGCCCTCATTTGTAAATTGGGGCGGGCCGGGGGGATACCCCCCTTAGAACGTGTGCAAAGTGTGGCAGGTACAGCGACCAGCAAAGAGGCATCTTACTCCCTAAGTGCGGGGTTATTACCTACTGGGGAATTGAGTCAGCAGAGATGTAATGGGGTTCCAGGTCCCAGCAAAAAAGGGTGTCAGGAATCAGACCATACACCACAGCTGGAAGAATCTTCTAGGATTCTGGAACAGTTCTTGGTTAGGTATTTTAATATCACGGCCTGTTACCTCTTAGAGAAAAGTAAGACTTCTTCGAGGGGAAAGAGCCTAGGGGCCGCATCCCTAGGAATTCTGGGCAAAGATTTGGGGGCAGGTCAATGAGGGATCAGAGGAGGGACGGGAGGCAGCTGATCGGGCAGGACGGATTTCACCTGAGAAGCTGAGCTACCCCCACCGCCCCTCCCCCAGCCCAAGGTTACTGGGCGGAGCCCTGGCCGATGATTGGCCGGCTTTGTGTGATGTCGCCGAGGACTGGGTGGGGTGTGGGGCTCCGGCCGGCTACCCTTTGAGGGAGGGACTTTTCCTCCTGGGCGGTATCAGCATCTCCCGGGCCTGCCTGTCTCCCCTGTCCGCCCCTTCCGCCCTGTGCCGGCTCCCCGAAGAGCCCAGGGACCTATGAGCTCAGCGGCTGCCGCAGGCCTGGGCTCGGGCTGGCGGCCTCTGTCCCCCGCCTGGAGCATCAGCCTGTGAGGGGGCGGCCACGAGCGCCCGCGGTCCCTCTGCGCCAGCGTGTGTGGACAGATACTAGAATCACCAGCCACGGCACCGAGGACCCTGGGCCAGATCCCGCCTCCGAAGAGCTAGCGCCGCCCCTTTCTCCGCGCCCCCGTCCCCGCCCCCGCCCCCTCCCACCGCCCTCTCTGCGGGTTGCCGAGTGGTGAATAGACCGGGCTCTGTTCTGGGAGATTCCGGGCCTTTCTTAGTGGGGCCGTCCGCCCGCCCTCCCCCTGCAGGACCTGGAGAAGGGATGGGGGAGGTTTGGGGGGGATGGGGCTTGGCGTGAGGTGCCCATGGGTGACATTCAGGGGGGTCTCTGGACAGAAATGATACTGGACGTTGGGTCCACAAAACTTTGACAAAAACAGGCAGCACCGTTTGCCAACTTGAGTTTCCAAACATTGCATTAAATCATGATTTATATTGATTACTGAGTTTTTTTCATGTTCCCTTAAATTTTGCACTTGAGGCGAATACCTCACTCACCTCACCCCGGCCCTGCATGTGGTCCACAGCACCCAGCGTCCATGGTTTACTGGCAAGACCCTGGAACCTGGTTCCCACCCCTGACCTCCCGCCCGCGCCCCAAGGGAGGAACAGGGCTGGGAGTGGTGCCATCCTGCCATCCTGCCACCCTGCATAGCCGGAAGCAGCCTCCTTCCCCTCATCTGGGGCGGTGATGCTGGCGGAGGGCCACTAGCTCTCAGGGCAGCCCACAGTAGTGACCTCACCCCAGGCGGGGCCGGGACAGGAGCTGCCGGAGGGGAGGGCGATGGAGTTCTTAGAAAGTTAAAGCTGGGAAGAGGTCGTCCAGATGACACAGGAGGAAGCGGGGGCTCCTGGACCACAGGAGGATGGGGCAGGGGCTTGTCCAAGGACCGTCTTTATCTCCTGCCTGCAGGGCCTGGGTTCAGATTCTCCACTGGGCAGGGTGTGCTGGGCAGGCGCCCCAGGATGCCTGCCCCCTCTGGACTGTGCCTTGAAGGCTGGGCGCCGGAGCCCAGCCTGGCGCATGTGTGAGGCTGTGGTAGGACTCCCCCCGGCTGCCTCCTGCCCCTAATGGTGATGTGTGGAGGGAGTTTATATATCCACCTAGACATTGAGTTTCCCGGGCAGGAGGCAGCTGGACAAGTGGAGAAGCCGCAGGCTTCAGACTCCCAGCTTCCCTGTATTTACTGTGTGTGACTCAACTGCTTCAAGCCTCGACGTTCCTCTCTGGACAATGGGCGTTGAAATCCCTAGCTCATCACCTCCCTTAAGTGAGGTGGTCCGTGGCCGGTGCCTGGCCCAGCACCTGCACGTGGAAGGCATCCATACAATCTTCATTCTCTCTGTCGCCATCTCCAGTTACTCATTCAAGGCCCATTCCTGGGACTTAACACACTCCCCTCCTCATCCAGGTCAGTGGCTTTGGTAACTAGTGACTCATCCTGGGCCCGTGTCCTCTGTCCCCCAGCTGGTACCCCATTCTCTGCGTAGCAGTACTCACCCGTCATACCTGCCAAGCACACTGGTGCGGAGAATGGGGCTGGCTCTCTGACTCCAGAGCACCCCACACCAGGATGTGCCAGGCTCTGGAGGGTCCCAGGGTGAATGCTGGCTGACCCCGCGACACCTGGGGTCCCTCCTCTATGCCCTGTCCCTTAGGCTGCTCTTCTGGCCGCCCTCTTGGTCTGGGGACTGGTGGGTGGGGCAGAAGCTGGCCCCTTGTCAATGGGCTCTGCCCGGCAGGGCTGCTGCTCCCCTCCCCTGCTCCCACTGGCTCCCGGGACCCTGATTCGATTTCCTCCAGTCACCAGCATTGCCATCTGCCTGTGGTAATTAAATGGTGCTTGAACTGGATCCAGAAATCCCATTGCGAGCAGCCCACGTGGCAGGGAGGGCGTCTGTGGGAGCTGGAGGGGCCTCAGAGGCTGCCCCTGCCAGGCCCCTGGTCCCCCTGGGAGCCGTGGACACCCTGGGCCCCCCGGGTCCGAGCTCCTGATTTCCCACCTGAGGCCTGGTCCCCTCTGAGGTCACTGCCTGGCACGCTGGGCCCTGCCCCTCGGCCACATGAAGCACGGGAGCATGGAAGCAGCAGAGCACGCACTGCCCGGGCTCAGACCCTGCTGGCCCTGCTGCCTGCGACTGGCCGGGCGCCATCTATTTCCTCGTCCACGGTGGGGACCACCACCACCGGCGGTCCAGGTGGGAGCGCTGCAGCCTGGGCGTATTACTGGCAGGTCAGGTTTCTGGTCTGCAGGTGCAGAAAGGATGGGTGGAATCCACAGCTCCCTTCCCAGCCAGAAACCAGTCTGGGGGAGACTGAGAAGCTAGATTCTCACTTCAGCCTGGCCCGGAACAGCTGGATGAGGGGAGGGGGTGGTAGACTCCTTGGACGTCCGGACCTGGCAGCCTCCATGGTGTGAGGACCTGTCCACACCTCAGGGGAAAGGCTGCTGAAGGAAGGCCACCAACCATGGGTGTGAATTGGACCTGGGGTTCTAACCACCTGCTCCCCCGGCCTCTTTAACCCCCTCGCAGCAAAGTGCAGGTAGCAGGCCCAGGTGAGCACCTCACCTGGCCTGCAGCTCTAGGGGCCTCGGGGGCTGGACAGCCGCGGACAGGGACAGGATGGCGGCTTGGAGGGCCCGCCTCTGCAGCAAGGCGCCCCGAGGTCCTGGACGCCTGCCGGCCTGGCCCTCGCACTCTTTTCTTCTCTTGGTAAATGTTGGCTTAGGGAGAGGGATGCTGACAAGTAGCTCATTGTGAGAGGCCGGCAGAGGGGCTGGCTTTGTGAGCCCATGAGCGCGGAGCCTACCCCCCGCCTTACTTTAGGCGTCAGGAGGCGCTCCCCGCCAATCCCGACACACGCATGCTCACTGACTCACACTTGGTTGCCATGGGGACCTCCTCCGGCAGTGGCTGCTTGGAAGAGGGGAAGGGGCGGCGCATGGAGACGGCCCTGTCCAAGGCTGCGCGCCCCCCGCCCCAGCCCTGATGCCGCTTGCCTTCCTCTTTAGCGGGGAGCCCCCAGGGTCTGGGATGCGGCCCCTTCTGTGGCTGGGGCCCCTGCTGGAGATCCCTGCCTTTCTGCAACTTTTGCCTGGACCTGCTCCGCAGGGCTGTGCCTGGTCTGGCGCCCTTGGCTCCCTGAGAGGAAAGAGCTTGTGCCTGCGACTGTTCCTCTGGCATCTGGTAGAGGGGGGCGGGTCCTGAGCTGCGGGATTCCTGCAGCCCCCGCAGGCCTGGGCAGAGACGCAGGTCTCCTGCGGAACGCAGCCCCGGGGGGAGCAGCCAGGCCTCGCCCTTCCTTCCCCTGCCTGGACTTGGGCTTTGCCTCCCTAGAAGGGGGCCAGCTGCCTACTCTCCCCCGCTCCGTGGGACAGACTCAGGCGCTCCAATCGGGAGCGTGTGCTTTAATGTCAGTCAGACCTGTCACGGTCCATTACACAACCTTGGGCAAGTCATTTAAACTCTCCCAGCCTCTGTTTTCTCCTCTGTAAAATCAGACAAATCATACATCCCTCGCCGGTTTATGGTAACGAATACAAGAATTCATTTAGGTAAAATACCTTTAACGTAGATTGGATACACGGAGTGCTCATAAAATGTTAGGAGCTGCTGCTTCGGGGGGTGTTGACGTTACTATTGCCGTTATTGTTAGCGTAGTATTACAAAGCTGCCCGCATCCTAGGTTTCCTTCCTTCTCCTCCCGCTTGTGGGGCAGGAGGGGCCTTGGGGGGGTGGAGGCTTGGTGGCAGGACGGGGAGGACGGTGGCTGCAGTCCCCCCGCAGCTGGGTCTGACCCAGGACTCCCCCCACCCCGGGCAGGATCCGGCCCCAGCTGTCAAAAGAGAAGATTGAGGGCTGCCACATCTGCACGTCGGTCACCCCGGGGGAGCCGCAGGTCCTCCTGGGGAAGGATAAGGCCTTCACCTATGACTTCGTGTTCGACCTGGACACCTGGCAGGAGCAGATTTACTCTACCTGCGTGAGCAGGCTCGTGGAGGGCTGCTTCGAGGGCTACAATGCCACGGTGCTGGCCTACGGGCAGGTAAGCTGCCTCCTCCCACCCACAGCCACTGCTGCCCCGGGCTCCCCGTCTGATGGGAGACAGAGCCGCCCTCAGAGCAGCTGAGACGCAGCTGCGGTTTTGTCTGTGGTCCGAGGGTGCTGCTGCGTTGCTGGCTGCGGCTTTGGGACCAGGCCGGGCAGGGACCCGGGCTGGGAGGTAAATGAGGGGGACGCAGCCGGGGTCCGGGGCTCGCTGGCGCCCCCAGGGTGCTGGGTGCCACCCTCCTTCCATCTTTGCCCACGCAGACGGGGGCCGGGAAGACGTACACTATGGGCACCGGTTTCGACGTGGCGATGGCGGAGGAGGAGCAGGGCATCATCCCGAGGGCCATCGCGCACCTCTTCGGGGGCATCGCTGAGCGCAAGCGGCGGGCACAGGAGCAGGGGGTGGCTGGGCCCGAGTTCAAAGTCAGCGCCCAGTTCCTGGAGGTACCGTGGCCTCGTGGGTGGGCTGGAGGGAGACGGGGGCAGCAAGACCTGGAAGCTGGGCTCCCCGCCAGAGCCGCAGGAAGAGCCTGGGGAGCCAGGGAGGCATCTGCATGTGATCGAGGTTCCCGCTGCTGGAAGTATCCCCGCCAGAGCCGGGGGGCCACCTGGTGGGACACTGAAGGGGCTTCCTGCCTCAGACGGAGCTTGAGTCAGTGAGAACCTGTAGGATCTCTTCAAACTCTGACTGATTACAGCTCCGACACGTACCAGATGTGTGCCCTTGGGCAAGTCGTTTCACCACTCTGCAAAATGGGGGTGATGACACCTACTTCCTAGGGATTCAGGGGATGATGGGGAAGCACCTGCCCAGCACACAGTGAGACTCTAGTTCTCGCCCCTTCTGGCCTCTGCTGGGCCCTCCCCAGCCTCAGAGCGGCCTGCCCTGTCCCTTTCTGGTTGAGGTCCTTCCTGACCCTCTGAGCCTTTTCTAACCCCAGAGCAGGAAGGTGGTCCTCCTGAGGGGCCTTTCTGGCATCTGGCCCTGCCTCTCCCTGGGAGGATGTCCGGGTGCCGAGCCCAGGGACCGTGGCAGCTAGGGGCTTTGGGGATGGGGAGGGGACCTCTGGCCTGCCAAGGGGCCTCTCAGAAGCGTCTCCAGGAAGGCCGGTGGGCCTGGGTACTTCTCGTGAGGCCCGGTGTCACCAGGCTCCTGCTCTAGCACCCCTGGACCGGGCAGCTCCAGTTCTCAGTGTCCAAACTCCAGCTCGCGGACCCCCGGCCCTGGGACGTTTGCTGGGTGTGGAGCCACCCTGGGCTCAGACCGCACCCAGGTTGTCCTCGGGGGGAGAGATGTGGCCCCAGCCCTCCCCAGGTCTCGTGTTCCCGCCCCCCTCCACGCCCCCCGACCCCGGCCCCAGCATGGCTCCTTCCTGGGCCTGCAGCGTGGCTACCTTCCCCTAGGGGACCTGTACTGTAGACTTGAGAGTTTCTCTTTATTCTTCTGGACTTTTGCTTCTGATAGAGTCTGCCTCTGTGTGTGTGTGTGTGTGTGTGTGTGTGTGTGTGTAGGCATGTGCGTGTGTCTGTGTGTGTGTATATACGTATGTGTAGATGTGTGTAGCTGCATGTTTGTGTGAGGCATGTGTATATGTGTGTGTCTGTGTGTAGGTATATGTGTGCATATGTGTGTGTGCGTCTGTGTGTGTCTGTATGCGTGTTTGTGTGTATGCGTGTCCTATGCTGTGTATTTCTATAAGCTTCCTCATCTCTTTGTTTTTTCCTTTCTCCATTCTTTTGCCATAGAGGGCCCCGAAGAGCAGTTCAGTACCTAGAAAACCCATGCCAAAGGGTGACCCACAAGGGGTTAAATGATGCCATGCGTCTGTCCCAGCAGACAGACAGACACCAAGGCCCCCACGTCTGCACCGGTCCCTGCCGTTTCCTCTTCCCCTTCCTGTGGGGTATTTCTGTCCCTTTAAGGCCATCAAAGCCTCGGATGTCCGAGGGCTGTGGCCTGCCCCTCCCCCCACGGGATTCTGTTGGCCGCTGACCGGCTGCCCCATCCCCCCTGCATGGTGGAAACACCAGCAGGTGAAACTTTCCCTGCCAGCGACTCCAAACACAAGCGTGTGCAAGCCTGAGACCCTCTGAAACGGGGTGCTGCTTCTGGCCAGGCCGCCTCCCGTGGTGGCGTCCCCAGACTGCTCTCCATCCCACATTCCTCAGCCCCCAGGGGCCATAGGGATAGGACAGGGCGCTGCTCAGCTCTCCACTGAGTTCCACCCCCCTCCCTCCTGGAGCCACACCCCCACCCCCTCTCCCGCCCTGTAACATCCCAGGCTCTGCCCCAACCACAGTCACATGATGTTTGTCCACGTGAGGACTCGAGTCCCCTTGTCCCCACCAGGTCCTTAGCCCCCCACCAGGGCTGAGCGCTGGGTGCCACTTCCTTGGGGAGCGGAAGGGCTCTCAGGATAGCTCTCCCTGGGGCCCAGCTGCCCTACACTGTCCAGGGGAAAGATCCCGGAGCCAGAGCCCAGAGAGCCCACCGGGGGTGGCCAGGTTGCCTCCCAGAGCCTGGTTTCCACACCTGCAAAGCAGAGCTGGCCTGTGACACGAGAGAAAGCCCCCCGGGCCCCTCCGCACCCACCTGCACCCAGCGGCTGTCTTCCGCCCTCACAGCTCTACAACGAGGAGATCCTCGACCTCTTCGACAGCGCCCGCGACCCTGACGCCCGCCACCGCAGGTCCAACATCAAGATCCACGAGGACGCCAACGGCGGCATCTACACCACGGGCGTCACCTCCCGCCTCATCAGCTCCCAGGAGGAGGTGAGCATCTGAGGAGCCGCCCGGGGGCTGGGGGCCGGGTTTGCAGCCAGCTGGTCCTCACGTCTGCACTCCCCAGCTGATCCAGTGCCTGAAGCAGGGCGCCCTGTCACGCACCACGGCCAGCACCCAGATGAACGTGCAGAGCTCCCGCTCCCACGCCATCTTCACCATCCACGTGTGCCAGATGCGCCTGTGCACCCGGCCCGACCTGGTGAGGAGCCCTTGGCGGCGTGTCGGAGGGCGGGGTGGGGACGGAGCCCGGGCTCTGGGGCGCGGGCTCACCCTGCCAGCTTGCGGACCTTTCTTTCTCTCAGGCGGGGAGAACCGGCAGGTGCACTCAGTCAGATGCGCTGTGTGTGTGAGCCCCCCAGCCACGCTGCCCCCCGAATCCCGAGGGCAGGGGCTGAGAGCAGAGGAGCCCAAGGTGGGCGGGGGGCCGGGAGTCACACGCCCGCTTCCCTGCAGGTGAACGAGGCCGTGACCGGGCTTCCCGACGGCACCGCTCCCTCGGGCGAGTATGAGACGCTCACCGCCAAGTTTCACTTTGTGGACCTGGCCGGCTCAGAGCGGCTGAAGCGGACGGGGGCCACAGGCGAGCGGGCCAAGGAGGGCATCTCCATCAACTGTGGGCTGGTAGGCACACGGCGGCCAGCACGGCTCAGCCTCAGACCCTCCCCAGGCCCCCCTTGGGCCGGCTACTGGCCGGAGCCCCGTATGTCACTACTGTTGGGCCTCTGGACCTTCCCCTCCCCCTGTCCCCGACTGCCTGACGTCACCAACCATCACACATCTGCCTTTAAACCCTCAGGGAGCCTGAGGGCTGCTGGGGTCAGCGGGGCAGGTCCTGCGGCTCAAGAGCCGCTGGTCCCACCCCCCTCCCTCCCTGGGTGCTCTCCAGCGCGCCGCCTATCTCGCACCGCCTGTCTCCCGCAGCTGGCCTTGGGCAACGTGATCAGCGCCTTGGGGGACCAGAGCAAGAAAGTGGTGCACGTGCCCTACAGGGACTCCAAGCTCACCCGGCTCCTCCAGGACTCGCTGGGCGGCAACAGGTACCTGCCCACCACCCCAGGGAGGGGCAGGGGTGAAGGCGCAGGGGCACACTGGTGGGAGGGTTGGAGGCAGAAGGCCCAGTGGACAGGTGCCCGTCGGCCACTACGGTCGGACCCAGCTTTCTCAACTACACAGCAGGGAGGGATAGTCCTAAAGGAGGTGCTAGAGCCCAACGGGGAAAATAGACGGGGGCGCTAAGGACACACACAGGGCCACGATTTCAGCGATGACACATCACGGCCTCCCTCGCTGTGGTCACCACTGTTGGAGTGGAAACCTGGGCTAGGTAGTCCGGATCCCCACGTCCCAGGTTCTGCCCAGGGCCTTAGGGCTTCCAGGCGGGAGCGGGATCTGCTCTCAAGTGATGCTCCTGGGCCGGCCATGCCCTCGTCCCTCACTCCCCACCCCACTCCCCCATGCTCCCCAGCCAGACCATCATGATCGCCTGCGTGAGCCCCTCTGACCGGGACTTCATGGAGACGCTCAACACGCTCAAATACGCCAACCGAGCCCGCAACATCAAGAACAAGGTGGTGGTGAACCAGGACAAGACCAGCCAGCAGATCAGTGCGCTGCGGGCCGAGATTGCACGCCTGCAGATGGAGCTGATGGAGTACAAGGCGGTGAGCGGGCCCCCCCACCCCCACCCGGCCTCCCCGCGCCCTGGGCATCGCCACGTGCCAGCCGCGGTGCCCAGTGCCGGGCTCACCTGGTGGGTGACCCGCGCATACGAAGTCGGAGCCCTCAGGGCTTAGAATATAAGAGAAGGAAGAGCACACCCCTGCTTGCATAGATCTCATGTGTAGGGCAGACGCTCTGCTGGGGTTTCCCGTCTGCTGAATATTCCGTGTTGGACCAGGTAAGACTCTAGGCTGCGAAACAGAATGAGGAGAGTTGATGGGGACCACGTGAGTGGTCCAGCGTGCCTGGGGGATGCTGCAGGGGAGAGGATTGGCCCTCCTTGCTCAGGTGGTCAGGGAGGGCCTCATGGAGGAGGGGACCTTTTATAGGATCTTGAGGAATGAATGAGACACCAGCAAAAGGAAGTGGAGCAGGTGTCCTAGGATGCCAGCAAGCCACGTGCAAAGGAACAGAGACAGGAAAAACGAGCGCCTTTGGGGGCGCGTCCCATTCTATGTGACTAAGGCAAAGGTCACCAGCTGTGGCCCCTGGCCCGGACCTAGCACACAAGTGGGTTTTGGTCTGACTCGCCCTTTGCTTTAGAAGAATGCAACGTAGCTGTCATGCTTTCTGAAAATCAGGGAGTTTCCGTTTTCTTTTAAAAATCTGAAGATGTAATGATCTGGCGCTGAGCTGGCTGGAGTGGCCCAAGTGGCTGCGCCTTTTAGACTGAGGGCGACTCTGTGCTCCAATCTCCACCCCTCCCTGTAGTCTCACACCCAGACTGCCGTCCTCCTTCGTGCCACCCACCGGGGCCCTTTGGGTCGGGTTCATGTCTGGGGAGACGGGAAGGTGAGCAGTAGAGAGGGAGGTGGAGTGAGAACACAGTGGCCTGCAGTGGCTGGTCACAAAATGTGGACTTCTTGTTGTCACTGGGGCCACGGCAGGTTTCTGAGCGCTGGGAGGTTGGCAGGGCCACCTCGCCGAGGGAGGGGCCGGGGCGGGGGTGGCGGGGAAGAGTATCATCACCCCCGCCTCCCCGCCCCTGACCCCTCGCCCCGCCCCTCCTCCCAGGGCAAGAGGGTGATCGGGGAGGATGGTGCCGAGGGCTACAGTGACCTGTTCCGGGAGAACGCGATGCTGCAGAAGGAGAACGGGGCCCTGCGCCTGCGGGTCAAGGCCATGCAGGAGGCCATCGACGCCATCAACAGCCGTGTCACACAGCTCATGAGCCAGGAGGCCAACCTGCTCCTGGCCAAGGCCGGTGAGTCAGGAGCGCCAGGCTGGCTCCGGGCGCGGGTGGGCTGGGACCTCCGCCCCCCACCCAGCCCGGGACGTGGGGCGTGCAGGGCGGCGTTTTCTTTCTCTGAAAATGCGATCATAGGTACTGTCCTCTGACTCCCTTTCCACTTAGCATTACGCCGTAGGGATCTTTCTGTATTTTTTTTTTGTATTATTATTATTTTTGGCTGCATTGGGTCTTCGCTGCTGCGCGCGGGCTTTCTCTAGTTGCGGCGAGCGGGGGCTAGGCTTCGTTGTGGTGAGTGGGCTTCTCGTCGCTGTGGCTTCTCCTGTTGCGGAGCGTGGGCTCTAGGCGCATGGGCTTCAGTACTTGTGGCACGCGGGCTCTAGAGCGCAGGCTCCGTAGTTGTGGTGCACGGGCTTCGTTGCTCTGCGGCATGTGGGATCTCCCCGGACCAGGGATCGAACCCGTGTCCCCTGCATTGGCAGGCGGATTCTTAACCACTGCGCCACCCTGGGATCTTTCCGTATTAAAAACATACAAGCCTACTTAATGCTCTTCCGCTGCACAGTGTTCCAAATGTGATGGCAACGAATAATTTATCGTAACAGCCTCTAGTGATGGATATTTGCTTGTTTCCAGTCTCGCCGTTAGCAGCTGCGCCTGTGTGTCTCTGCGCCCACAGACAAGTCCCTCTTTGATAGATTCCTCCTTGAAAAAGGCCCTGTTGGAGGAGACAGTGATATAAGACCACCAGCTTGGAGCTAAGGTCCTTTCTGTACTTATTATCTTAACTGTTCTTCCTCCCTGCCACCCCCTCAGGAGACGGCAGCGAGGCCATCGGCGCTCTGATCCAGAACTACATCCGGGAGATTGAGGACCTGCGGTGAGTGAGCCCCTGCGCACCTGGGCGCCCTGGGGCCGAGGCAGTGCCGCTCACCCGCCCCCCACCCTCCCTTCTGCAGGACCAAGCTCCTGGAGAGCGAGGCCATGAACGAGTCCCTGCGTCGCAGCCTCTCTCGGGCCTCGACCCGGGGTCCCTACTCCCTGGGCGCGTCCCCGGTCGTCCCGACCGGCTCCATGGAGGACGCCGCTGAGGTCATCCGCCGAGCCAAGCAGGACCTGGAGAGGCTCAAGAAGAAGGAGGTCAGGCAGCGGAGAAAGAGGTGAGGGGAGGCTCCCCCCAGGCGGCCCCCAGGACCCTGTGTCCAGCAGGGGCTGTGCGTACCCCGGGTGACCTGGGGACTCAGTGGGCGGGTCTCATTTGTGGGCAGAAGCCTCCCACCTTCCTCTGACGCTGGGCTTTCCCCGAGGAGAGGGAGGGTGGAGTCCACCCGGGGTTCATTCTGAGTTGGGGGCCAGGGAAGAGCAGTGGATCCCTGCAGAACCGGAGCCCAGCCCAGCGCCTAGAGACGAGGCGCTCTTGCCCCCCATCCCCCCGCCCCACCCACACACTGAAGGCTGGTCAGTACCCTAACCGGTCCACCCTTCACTCCTGGGCAGCCCAGAGAAGGAAGCCTTCAAAAAGAGGGCAAAACTCCAACAGGAGAACAGCGAGGAGACCGATGACAATGAGGCCGAGGAGGTGAGGGTCCCCCGCCCACCTCGGGCCGCCCCCATGTCCCTGCCGGGGTGCGGGTCGCCATGACATCCTTGCGCCGGGGCGGGGCTCCTTACGCCTCGCGGTATCTGACTGGTCACCATGGTGACGTCCATCCTTCAGCCCCTCTTCCCAGCTGGGGGATGGGGGCAGGAGACTTCCATAGAGGGGCTCTGCCCAGGCTGTTGGGAGGCGTGGGTGGGAGGCCCCCCCACCACCGCGCACCCCGCATTCCCCACCCTCCTGACGGCGCCTGGTGCCCAGGAGGACGAGGAGCCGGAGGAGAGCGGCCGTGAGGACGAGGACTCGGGCAGCGAGGAGAGCCTGGTGGACTCGGACTCCGACCCCGAGGACAAGGGTGCGTGCGTGTGTGCGTGCGTGCGTGCGTGCTCCTGGGTGGGGCTGCCCGGGGCGGGGCTGCCTGCCACGCAAGCGCAGAGAAACTGCTGCGGCAGCGGGTGTCCCGGCCGAACTTAGACGTGAAACCAGTAGTAGCAGAAACAACAGGGACGCGATGGCAGCAGCAAACTCTCACTGAGCGCCTGCGGGTGCCGGGCACTGAGGCGAGCTCTACCCTTCACGGGCCTGGCCTCTGCATCCTCACAACCACCCTGGACGGAGGTGTTAGGTCTCCTCCCTTTGTCACCACTGAAGAGCAAGCTCACGAGGGTTGGTGGCCTCCCCGTGTGGGAGATGCAGAGCTGGGCCTTGGACCTAGGTCTGGCTGGTCTGCAGCCCACTCCTCTAAACGGGACGTGTGTCCCTCAGCTCTGCTCCGACCCAGAGTCCTGCTGGCTGCTCTGGGTCCTCTCCCTCCTCCAGCCCTGCTGGCTCCCAGGTCGTCCACGGCGAGTGGGCATCGGCCTCTGGGGCACAGCAGAGGCGGGTGGGACGCCTGGTCGCCCCACCCCCCAGCTCCCTGGCCCAGGCCCGCGCTTCCCGGGCAGCTCTTTAAGGGTGTTGCCACCTGGCAGCACTTCCCACCATGGGATGTGTCGCTTCCTCTCGCCACTGGTCACTGAGTGGTCACGGCTGGCCAGGGGAAGGCCCGTCCCCTCCACCACGCCCCTGGCCCCCGGCCCCCGGTCCAGCCTGTCTCTGCCCCCACAGAGGTGAACTACCAGGCTGACCTGGCCGACCTGACGTGCGAGATCGAAATCAAGCAGAAGCTGATTGACGAGCTGGAGAACAGCCAGCGGCGGCTCCAGACGCTCAAGCACCAGTACGAGGAGAAGCTGATCCTGTTGCAGAACAAGATCCGGGACACGCAGCTGGAGCGGGACCGCGTGCTGCAGAACCTCAGTGAGGCCCCGCCCCGCGAAGCCCCGCCCCCGCGAAGCCCCGCCCCGTACCCGCCACACACCCCCTCCCCGGGCCCCTCCCCGTCAGAAGGGCACCACCGGGTTACCTGGGCCTCTGGGCGGGGCATTCTGACCTTGGACTGTGTGCACTTAGACCCACAGTCAGAAAGTCCTTGTGTCCAACTCTGGTCCCTTTGCTACGTTCTCAGTTTATCATTTCTATTATTTTTACCATCGCCTTAAGTATTAGAATCCTGTCTCCAGGCCCATGAAGGTGAACTCCCTCAGCCTTTCTTCCTGAATTTGCTCCTTGGGTGTTTCCTTTGATCGCATTTACAAGTCTGCTTCTCACAATGTTATCTTCCTTACATGGCTCTCAGCCCCTGCATCCCATGACTCACGCACTCATCCACTCGTTGGTTCACTTACTCAGCAAACATGCACTGAGTGCGTCTTGCAGAGCGGTCCTTGTTCTAGATGCTAGAGATTTTGGAACGCACGTTCGAGTGGGGAGAGACAGACGTAAATAAGATAAGTGGCAGATCCTATAGCATGTCAGGGGGTGATAAGTGTCAAGTAGGGGAGGGGGCAAGGTGGGCTGGGGAGGGGGTGGGCGTGTTGAGAAGGATGGTGGTGGGAGACTTTGCTGAGAAGCTGGCATCTGAGCAAAGACTTGAAGGAGGTGAGATAGTTCTGGAGAGAATGAGTGAGGGGAAGAGCATTGCAGGCAGAGGGAACAGAAGATACCAAGGCCCCGAGGCAGGCGTGCACCGGGCGTGTTGGTGGCATGACGAGGGCCCCGATGGCTGGAGCACGGTGAGAGGGGACACTAGCTGTCAAGGAGATCAGAGGAGAAATGTCAGACCAGGTGTGTCAGTCATTTTAAGGATTTTTGTCTTATTCTCTGAGGGACATGGGAAGTGTGGGGTTTTAAGGGGTGTGATGTTTTTTTGTTGTTGTTTTTTTTTTTTTTTTGCGGTACGCGGGCCTCTCACTGCTGTGGCCTCTCCCGTTGTGGAGCACAGGCTCTGGACGCGCAGGCTCAACGGCCATGGCTCACGGGCCCAGCCGCTCTGCGGCATGTGGAATCTTCCCAGACTGGGGCACGAACCCGTGTCCCCTGCATCAGCAGGCGGACTCTCAACCACTGCACCACCAGGGAAGCCCTGTGATGTAAATTTTGAAAGCATTCTGGCAAGGTCGCTTTGGCTGCTGTGCAGGGAAGCAAAAGTGGAAGCTTGAGACCAGTTAGGAAACTCTTATAAAGGTCCTGGTGGGAGATGGTTTGGACAGGAGGAAGTGAGAAGTGGTCGTATTCCGGATCCATTTTGAAGGTGGAAATGAAAGCCTTTGTTGATTGGTTGGTGGGGGATTAAGAGAAGGGAGCCAAAGATGCCTCCAGGGAGGGAGCTTCTGGAAGGATGTGATGAGATACTGAGATGGGGAGGACTGCTGGGTGAGGGGGTGGAGGTCGAGGAGGTGGGTTTGCACCTGCTAGTTTGCCATGTCTCTTAGACGTTGGCAGTTCAGGTAGGAAAGGTCAAGGGTGGAGAACCAGGTCGCTCCTTCTCCCCGAGCCCACTCACTCTGTCTTCTCTTGTTAACTCTTCCCCTTCCCACTGGTCCCGGCCCTTTCCTCCAATCACGGGTCAGAACCGAGCCAGCGGAAGTGGTCCTCAGGCCCCTCATGGCAAGCTGACGGGCAGGGGCTCAGAGATCTCAGGATGAAATCACCCCTTCAAGGTCCTTAGAATGCCCTTGGGTGTCTAGTCCGAGCCCCTCCTTGTTCACACGAAGGAACGGGTGGAGGAGGGTGTGACTCGCCCACGTCACGCGCCGACACTGGAGCCCAGGCTGCCCGGGTACTGGGGCCCAGGGACCTGCGCAGACCCTGCCCCGCTGCACGCAGGTACCATGGAGTGCTACACGGAGGAGAAGGCCAACAAGATCAAGGCGGACTATGAGAAGAGGCTGCGGGAGATGAACCGGGACCTGCAGAAGCTGCAGGCTGCGCAGAAGGAGCACGCGCGGCTGCTCAAGAACCAGTCTCGCTACGAGAGGGAACTCAAGAAGCTGCAGGCCGAGGTGGCCGAGATGAAGAAGGCCAAGGTGGGGTCCAGGGCGGGGGGCTGGGGCCGGGGCGGGGGCGTGGCCAAGGTGGGAGTGGGACGTGGCCACGGTGGCGCGGGGGCGTGGCCAAGGTGGAGCGGGGGCGGGGCCGAGATGAAGAAAGCCTAGGTAGGGGCGAGGCTGGGGTGAGTGGGGGCGGGGCCGAGATGAAGGCGTCAAAAGGGGGCTGGGGGGGCAGGGGTGTAGTTTCAGACCTACTTACCATGTTAAAAATAATCATTGCTGTCAGCGTGGCTGCTTGTCTTGACACACGATATTGCCTGTTTCAGCCCCATCCTGGTCCTGGACCCGGTCCTCTTAGTGCGTTGTCCAGGGTGAAAGAACCTTTACCCCTGGAGGAGCAGGAGAGGGTCCCCAGGGACCCCGCCCCTCACGCAGTGCACGTGAGGCCTCCCACCTGTGCCACATTTGCCTATACTCATAATAATAATAATTATGTAGTGATGATTGCATGTGGCTCTCCGCCAGTCCCCCAGCACCACGACCTCATTGGGTCCTGAGGTGGAGCTGGAGAAAGCAGCTCAGGTGTCACTGCCACTTCCTCGGAGAGTGACTCCCGCCTCCTGGGGCAGCGCTGGGATTCAGACTCAGTTCTCTGCCGCCACCCTTTTCCAGTTGCCGTCGTCCGGGGCGCTCAAGTCTGGCTCCTGTCTCTAATGCCTCCCCGTCCGGCTGGGTCCTCCTTCCCCCTTCGGGGCCCGAAGATCCGTGCTGCCTTTACGTCCTCTGTCCCCTTGGCTGCCTGGTCCGCGTTCCTGCCCTGGCCCCAGCCCCCCGTGTACCCCGGCTCCCTGCAGCCCTGCACCAGGCCCTGGGACAGGACCCCAGCGAGCTGCAGACAGCTGGCCTTGGGAACAGGTCCCACAGAGGGGAGCACCCGGTGCCGTAGTAACTGCGTCCTCACCGCCCGACTGGGCTGGCGCTGACCAGTGTACAGCGGAGGGGTGATGCTGTGGTGGTGCAGGTTCTGACAGGTGGACCCTCAGCCCTCAGGCTAGCCGCCCCCCCGGGCAGGCTCTGTCCCCAGCCACGCCTGGGCCACACATCCAGGGCCCATCAGCCTGTCCAGGGTGGAGAAGGGGCAGTCTCGCTCTGCTCAGACTGTCCGTCCTGCACTGGCCCCAGGGAGCCGGTTTGCCCCTGGGACCTCCACTAGCAGATGCTGATCCCGGCTGCAGGAGGAAGAGGGGGACTTGGGTCGGCGGGCGCCCTCTGGTGGTAGGAGGGAGGGACCAGGGCCTTGGTTGTCCCCATTTGGAGGCTGCACTCACTCTGCAGCTCCTGGAGCGTTCTGGGGGCTCTGCCTGCGTCCTAACTCTGTCTCCCTGGAGGCTCCCTGGCTAACACCTCTCGAGGCGGTCCTGGCTGGTGCCGGCCGGCCCTCATCTTAGCGGGAGGTGACTCTACTGTAGATCCGTATGAGGGAGGATCTTTCTATGGCTCTGAAGCCTGAAAAAATAATATAATAATGCCCAGCATCTGTGTGAAGGACAGAGGGTCCCTGCGTGTTCCCGGGTTTCAATCTCAGCTTGCTCAGCCCTTCAGCCGGGGGCCCCGCTCTGCCCGGCTAACTGTGCTCTTGTGAGCCTAGGAAAGAGGCTGAAAAGAGCACCCTTGGGCCGTCCCAGGGTGCCCAGCAGGGGCCCAGGGTTCCTGTCAGAAGCACCGAGGGCAGCCGTCAAGGATTCTAACCAGATGCCGTGAGAGCCAGTGCCCAGGACCCTGCCACCACAGTTCAGGGGCAGGCCCTGCGGTTTACAGAGGTGTCCTAAAGGAGAGGAGACACTCAGAGCAGTGCTGGCCTCGGGTGCTGTGCTGTCACCTGCCTGGAACGTTCCCACCCGTTCTGAGACCACCACCCCTGTGGTGACCTCCCTGGGACTCGGCCACACAGGCAGAGTTGGACAGATGGACCTTTGTCCAGAAAGACACGTTCCTCCCCGGGAAGGCTCTGGCCCCGGCTCCATATGAGGGCGGCCGTCCCAGTGTGCGTGCAGCTCCCTGTGGGCAGGGCTTGGGTCCGCTTCCAGCCCAGGCTTGGCTTCTCTTGTCAGCCCCAGCCCTTTGGGGGAGCATTTGTTCTGGACCCCCAAAGGCCCAGCAGCAGGGAGCCCTCCTCGTCTCTGTAGCTTCCCCCCGACACAGCCTGCCTTCTGAGGCAGAAGCCGGCACAGTCCTTCCAGCCTTCCTCCCGGGCCATTTCCTCTCTTAACTGTCCTCAGGGCAGGCTGGTGACATTCCTGGGGTGTCTGAGGCCTCAGTGGCAGAGGAGGGACAGCCCGCACCTGATTCTCATGGCGCCGTCACATGGAAGGCGTCTGACCCCTGTGCACTTTGCACTCTGTGCTCTGGGGCCGGGGGGTGGATGCTCCAAGGACCCAGCACACGGCTCCCCATTGTGCCGGGTCACCTCTGGCCTCCCCGATGATGCTCTCTGAGCCTTTGGCCGGCCCTCCGAGAGCTCGGCTCCAGGCTCTGTGCTTGGTCGCCAGCTCTGCTCTGACCTTGCCTGGTGCCATCCCCACGGCCATGGTAAGAGCTGGATTTTGAAGCAAAGCGACCTGGGCCAGGAGTCTGGCCACCCCTTACTGATTTTCTGACTTTAAGTCATTCTGTTTCTCCGAGGCTCCTTTCTTATTTATAAAATAGGAGTGATACTGCCTGTCGTGTTTGATTATCGTGAGGACGGGGCTGGGCATACAGTGTGGGCTCAGTAAATGACGCTGGTTTTTATCGTCGTCACCATGAGAACCTGGCCTGGGAACGCGCCCCGTCGGCAGCTCAGCTGCGGACGGGAGAGAGAACGCTGCTCCATCCAGGCAGGACCACTTGCCTCTAGCAACTTAGGCTGGTCCCAGAATGTCTGGGCACTGGCGGTGGCTCTGCGTGAGGACCACCAGGGGCTGTGAGCAGAGCACTGGGGGCCGTGGCTGGACCCTGCAGACTGGTCCCACCTGCATGGCTGGGCCGGCAATAAGGCCGCTCCTTTCGGTAGGTTGCCCAGGTGGTGGGACACCTTCGACCCCTGTGGACAAGGTGGGGCCAGATCCCCTGAGGCACTGCCACCTGGTGGCTTCCACCCCGGCCTGGCATCCTCCGAGCCAGCCCCTCCACGCAGGCCTCGGGCCTCCCCTCAACCGCCCCCCCCTGCCCTGTCCCAGGTGGCCCTGATGAAGCAGATGCGGGAAGAGCAACACCGGCGGCGGCTGGCGGAGACCAAGAGGAACCGGGAGATCGCACAGCTCAAGAAGGAGCAGCGGCGGCAGGAGGTGAGGGCACCGCGAGGTTCCCCCAGCCCCCGGCCCCCTGCATGCCCGGCCGCCCCTCCTGGCCACGCGGGCCTAAGCGGTGACGGTGGCACTTTGAGGAGAGGCGCGGCCCTACGCGGGAGGGCAGGACGGTCGCAGGAGCCCAGCCCCGTCCTTGTGGGCTTCCGAGCCAGGCCTCGAGCCCACCGCTGGGTAGGACCCTGCCCAGGTCACCAACAGCTTCCAGCTCTCTGCTCCAGCCTCCTCGCGCATGGTGGGGAGAAGAGGCCAAGAGACGTGTCCTCGTGGAGAAAGGGACCCAAACGCTGGGGCCCCTTTACTGGCGAGTTTTAGCTACACAAGGCGCTCACCTCCGGGGCCAGCCCGGGTGGAACGGGCTTAGGGCCTGGGTGTAGACCCCACCCTCTCCTCTCACCCACAGTTTCAAATCCGAGCTCTGGAGTCCCAGAAGCGGCAGCAGGAAATGGTCCTGAGGAGGAAAACCCAGGAGGTGAGCATGGCCCCTCCCCCACGGCCCCTGCCCTGCCCCCCTGTCCTGAGAGCACCCCCCTGTGGCCCTGGCTCCCTCTGGCCACGTGCTGACTTGGGGTGGCCCCCGTGGGAGGGCCTTTCTCAGCTAGAGTGCTGAGGCTGGGGGTGGGCTGCAGGCTCTGGTCCAGATGCCTGCCTCAGTTGTGTAACTTTTCAAAAGGACGGGGAGCCTCTTTTGTGTCCGTTTCACGTTGGAGACCCTTTGGACCTTTCTCAGTCCCAAACCCAGGCCAGGACAGAGCGGCCCTGTATTCTCCTTGCCCCGCGCCCCCGCCCGGGCCTTTCCGCAGGCTGGGGGCACCCTGTCCACCGGGTCCCGCTCCTTTGGGCCCCCAGGTTTCTGCCCTGAGGCGTCTGGCCAAGCCCATGTCTGAGCGGGTGGCGGGCCGAGTGGGACCAAAGTCACCCCTGCTGGACTCGGGTGCCGAGGTGTCGGCCAGCACCACCTCGTCCGAGGCCGAATCGGGGGCGCGCTCCGTCTCCAGCATCGTGCGCCAGTGGGACCACAAGATCAGCCACTTCCTGGAGAACCACCCCATGCCCCCCGTGTCTGGCGCCCGCCCCGCCAGGTGAGGCGGCTGGGAGCCCCTGGGGGAGGCAAGCGCCAGGGTCCCCTCGACCGTCGGCTCTGGGTCGGGGTCTCCACGCAGCTGCAGGGGCTGAGGGTGGTCCTGCCCCCGCCCCTTTGCCTCTGCCCCCCCAGAAAGAAGTTCCAGAAGAAGGGGGCCAGCCAGAGCTTCAGTAAGGCCGCCAGGCTCAAGTGGCAGTCGCTGGAACGGAGGATTGTCGACATCGTCATGCAGAGGATGGCCATCGCCAACCTGGAGGCTGACATGGAGCGGCTCATCAAGGTGCCCGCCCCGCCCCGCCCCCGCCCGGCTCTGTCCTTCCCCCCCCCCCCCCCCCCCCCGCCCCTCCTCCACTGGGCCCGGGCAGCAGCCTGAGGCCTCCTCCCTCCCCCCAGAAAAGGGAGGAGCTGTCCCTCCTGCAGGAGGCCTTGAGGAGGAAGCGGGAGCGGCTGCAGGCCGAGAGCCCGGAGGAGGAGAAGGGGCTGCAGGAGCTGGCAGAGGAGATCGAGGTGCTGGCGGCCAACATCGACTACATCAACGACAGCATCGGCGACTGCCAGGCCACCATTGTGCAGCTGGAGGAGACCAAGGTGCCTGTGGGCGGGGCAGCGGGAGGGCGCCGGGGCCCGGGGGCGGCAGCCCTGGTGACGTGGGCCCTCCGCCTCCCGGTCCAGGAGGAGCTGGACTCCACAGACACGTCGGTGGTCATCAGCTCCTGCTCCCTGGCCGAAGCCCGCCTCCTGCTAGACAACTTCCTCAAGGCGTCCATTGATAAGGTAGGCCGGCGGCGGGCAGCCCCGGGACCCACCCTTGAGGCGAAGCATACAGCGCCCGGCCGGGCGCCCGGCAGCGTCCCTCACAGGCGCCAGCGAGCACCGAGGCTGCAAAGCGGGGTGACGGCTTGCTGCGCGCGCGGCTTTAACGAGATGACGGGGCCAGAGGCTTGGCGTGGCACCTGGCACACAGCAGGGCCTCCGGAGGGGGCGACCCTGGCATCTGGTGCGAGCCCGTCCAGAGTAGGGCCGGGCCTGAGCCCGCGGAGGTGGAGGGGGCAGCGTGTGTGTGTGTGTGTGTGTGTGCGCGCGCTTCCGGTGGGGCAACAGGACCAGACAGATACGCTCCACCCAGGAGTGGGGTCAGTGGCATTGTGCAGGAACAGAAGGCATCCCTTGGCCTGTGTCGGTCCCCTGTCCCCTCTGCCCGACAGAGCGCTGGCCGTGGGGACTTCCTTCCCCCGGGGTCTGTGCCTGCAGGGCAACTTGGGGAAGGGGCAGAGGGGCCTGGCCTCCTTGACCCCTCGCCCGCACAGGGAGCTCTCGCGGCTCTGCTTCGCCCCTCGGGAGCGCGTTCCTCCACCGGGGCTGCCAGCACCGCGGACAGGGGCCCTAAACAGCCCTCGTCTCCTGCCCCCGGTCCTGGAGGCTGGGGTCAGAGATCGAGGTGTAGGCGGGGCGGGTCCCTCTGAGCCTCGCTCCTGGGCCTGTAGACTCAGCTTCGCCCTTCCTGAGGTCCTCCCTCTGTGTGTGTCTGTGTCCTGACACCGGTCACAGGGATTAGGGCCCCCTCTAGAGACTTCATTTTAACGTAATGATCTCCTGAAGACCCCATCTCCAAACAGTCACATTCTGAGGTCCTGGAGGTTACAGCATCTACATGTGCGTTCTGGGGACACGATTCTGCCCATAACAGGGAGTGTGTCTCACAGCGTGGATGCGGGGGAGATTAAGGGGGCTGGGGTGCATCACAGGTCTGCGATGGGCACAGGCTGGAGCCTGGGAGCTAGCGGGGAGGCGTCTGGTTGGGAGCAGATCCTGGGAGGGCAGTGACGGGGGCCCCCCCCAGCCCCAGGCCGGGAGGGGTAACCCCAGGCCTCCTCGCTCCCCACCCTCAGGGGCTGCAGGTGGCCCAGAAGGAGGCCCAGATCCGGCTGCTGGAGGGACGGCTGAGGCAGACAGACATAGCGGGCCCCTCCCAGAACCACTTGCTGCTGGACGCCCTGCGCGAGAAGGCCGAGGCCCATCCCGAGCTGCAGGCCCTCATCCACAACGTGCAGCAGGGTACAGGGCGGGGGGCAGGCCTCGGGGCTCCCAGGGACCCCCACCTCAGAGACCCTCCCTCCCCCCGGCTCCCCGGAAGCCGCGGTCCGATCCCAGAGGGTGAGGGGTGGGAGGGAGGGTGAGGGCTCAGTGGGGCCTCACCCCTCGGTTCCCTCCTCCCCGGCAGAGAACGGCTACGCCAGCACAGATGAGGAGGTGTCTGAGTTCTCGGAGGGGAGGTGAGTTTCCGGGTTGGGAGCCAGCGTGTGCCTGGGGCTGGGTTGGGGGGTTGCCAGGGGGTCGAGGGCTGAGCCTGGGCTTGGGGGCTCTTTGGGACCCATGAACCTAAGTCCCAGGGAGCTGGGACATCAGCTGTCAGCATCCTGGCCCTCCTCTGCTTTTTCCTTAGCTTCTCCCAGTCGTTCACCATGAAAGGCTCCACCAGCCATGACGACTTCAAGTTCAAGGTGAGCCCCACCAGAAGGCGGCCGGGGGCGGGGGGCTTCCCGCAGCCTGGTCCCCACCTTCCTGGGGCTCTACCCCTACCCTCAGCCCCAACCCAGTATTGCCTCCAGCTGGGATGTGGCGGCCAAGAAGGGTCTGGCCTGGAAAGGGTCGGGGTGCCCAGACGTGTGACCCGTTACAGCCCATTCCTTTTGAAGTGGGTGGAATGACATCATCACAGCCCGAGTCCTCGCTGTCAGAACTCACCCTCTTCCCCACCAAGACTCTGCTTCCTGATCTTAGTCAAGGACCCACCCTGGATGTCTAGTTACTGTGCGTGCGGGTCACTGACTCAGCAGGGAGGGGGTCTGTCTGACGCTGAGGGAGCAACTACTAGACTAGACGGAACCACGAAGCAGGACTGAGTAAAGAGAGAAGGGAGAGCCCTGCAGACTGGGAGCGGCGACCTGTGCACAGCCTCTGAGTAACTGATTAGCTGGTGAGCAGCAGCGGTCAGCCTGCCGTTCTGTTTGCGAAGTCTAAAGAAGGGCAGCAGAGGCATTTCCTGTTGGTCTGGCTTCTCCAGAAGCCTCGGGAGACGTGCCTGGGTCGTGTCTGCCGGGGCCCTTCCATCACCTCCTCTGCCTCAGGCCGGCGGCGTGTCTCCCCGCTGGAGTTCCCCCAGCTCCCCGTTCTATGCCATCGTGTTTGGGCAGTGGGTCCACCCAGCCCTTCCTGTCTCAGGGTGAGCCCAAGCTGTCCGCCCAGATGAAGGCCGTGTCTGCCGAGTGCCTGGGCCCCCCGCTGGACGTGTCCACCAAGAACATCACTAAGTCCCTGGCCTCCCTCGTGGAGATCAAAGAGGACGGAGTGGGCTTCTCCATCCGAGACCCCTACTACCGGGACAAGGTCTCTCGGACCATCAGCCTGCCCAGCAGAGGGAGCACTTTGTAAGGAGGGAGCCGAGTGGTGGGGGCATGGGTGGGACCGGGAGGTGGGCCCGGGCCTCACTGGACCCTGCATTCCAGCCCCCGGCAGTCTCGAGGAGCGGAGACGTCCCCTCTGACCCGAAGGAAGTCATATGACCGAGGGCAGCCCATCAGGTGAGGACACGTTCTAGACCCTGGAGGCGGGAATCGCTGGGAGGCCCACTGTACACCGTCGTGCACACTTCCATCCGGTCCCGCTCGGCCCCCCCACGGCCCCTTCCTCACTTCGTCAGCTGTGGCTCAGGAAACAGATATTCCATAAGCACCTGAGCTGGTGGCCAAGGCCGCTGCTAAAAACCGCCGGCTGCCGTGAGCTCAGGGTGGGCGGATTTGCAGTGGCCTGGCCTGGTCACGGGACCAGCGGGCTTCAGCCCCGTTCACGGCCAGGGGTCCTTGGAAGGCCTCAGGCCCTTTCAAGGTCTCGTCCTGTGGGCGGAGTGTAGGTGAGTAAGGACAGTCCCGGGAGGGGATGCGGGACCGAGGACAGTCCCCAGGAGGCCAGCCACTCACTCATGGGGCCCCATGGGCTTCTTCGGGTAGGCCTCTCAGGGTCACCTTAATTTTCAGAGATGTTTGGTGGCCTCCCCAGGTCACACAGCAAAGTAGTAGAAGGGCAGGGGCTCAGGATGACCTCATGCACCTGCCTTGTTGGGAGGGGGACATGCACCTGTCCCTCCCTCCGGTCCAGCCGCCCATGCCCGTGGCTGCAGATGGGCCTCTGGTGGGAGGAGTTGCAAAGGCATCTGTGCACCTGGGGCCCCACAGACCGTCCCGCCCCCCGTGACAGAGAGAACACACTGAGTTGCAATTGGGGGGAATGTAGGCTGGTCTCGTGACGACCCTCCAAAGGGAGGGAGGATGGGCTGAGCCTGAGGACCACCCTCCAAAGAGCAGGGTCGTGGGTGCTGGAAGGGGTGGCGCCATGAGGCCTTGGACTCTTCCCTGGAGATCAGGTCGAGCTGCTTGTGGCAGTTGTGTTGTCAAGTCACCATGAACACGACTTAGCGAATCCTGAGCCGTTGTTCCCGGGAAACACAGGGCTGGGCTCCTGGGAGCCTCTGGTCCCAGCGTCTTCATCAGCCCGTCATGTGAGTTTCTGTTTAAAGACACCTAATCCAATATGTACCGTTGACTCATTAACATTGAACTCAGGGCCAACAGCCCTAGAGCTCATGCCTGAACGAAGCTCACCTAACACGTATCTTCTCTGTAAATCACGTCCCCGCTTCCTTGAGCTCAGGACACCAGGTGGCCCTGCAGCAGCGTCTTCGGGGCCGTTTTAAACACTGAAATCACCAACCAAACGCGCAAAAATTTGAAAAGCATGGCACTAAATAGACTGGAAAGGGCGCTGTGTGCACTGTGAGGGAGGTAGGGCCACCTCTTTCGACCTCAGCTGGGAAGATGTGTGCTTGGGTCCTCACGCCTGCAGATGACCAGGAACCCTGCGGGTGTTGTTTGGGGCTGACAGATAGGCTTTGGCGAGCAGGTGAATTAATTCCCAAATGCGGAACCCACGGATCACGAGGACCAACCCCTGGGGGCCGAGCAGGAGCTGGGCCGTAGGACCCCCCCGCCCTGCCGGCCGCACAGCCAGACGGAAGGTGGTGCAGGCGATGCCGTGTGTGCATGCCCGTGGGCAGAGGCGCGGTGACCGACGGCTGCCGCTCTGTCCTGCTCACCTGCCAGGTCCACAGACGTGGGGTTCACGCCCCCCTCGTCCCCTCCCACCCGGCCCCGGAACGACCGAAACGTCTTCTCTCGTCTCACCAGTAACCAGAGCCAGGGGTCGGCGCTGGACAAGTAAGAGCCGGGCGCCGGGGGGCGGGGGGCGCAGAGGGGACAGGGAGGCCGCGGGCGGGCCCTGGCCGCAGGCGGGCGGGCAGCGGGGAGACGCTAGGCGTGCTGTGCTGGCCCCTCTCCCGGCACCTCTGCCCTTTCTGTGCTGCCCGTGGACCCCTCCAGTCCCCTGAGCGTGTGGGGACCGCAGGAGAGGGCACGAAGGAAGCCACGGGGCCAGGCCCGGGCAGTCGGGCACCCCGAGGGCCTACCCAGAGCTGCCGCTGCTGCCCCTCCTGATTCTCATTCTTCTCTGAAGCCCTTCCCTTCGCTTCAGTCACGCACACCCCCGCCCCCGCTAATGCTCAGGCCACGCCCCAGCACCCTTGTGAAGGGTCCCTGCAGAAGGAGACCCCGTTTCTGTCACATGGTAGGGTCAGCGCACCCCTACTGAGCGCTCTCGCTGGACATTCACCTCCCAGTGCGGTGGGCACCGCCCCCCGGCGCCGCCCCAGGCTTGCACACACGTGATTCCGCCCGAAGTATGTAAACCAGCCGCGAGGACTGCCTTCCCTACTTCACAAAGAGGAGATGAGGCTCAGAGGCCGCGGGACACCTAGAAAGCAGCCGAGTTGGGCCCAAACCTGGGATCTCTGACTTGTGGGCCTCCGCGGTGGCGAAGGGAGAGGCCCGGCCCTCCTGTGCTCCCCTCCGGGCCCCCCACACTGCTGGGTACCCCCGACTCCCAACCTTCTGCAGCCCCCGGAGGGCTCCTCTCGGCTCTAACAGCTCCTCTGTCCTTTGGCGGAGCCCAGGCTACAAAGTGCTACTCCTTTGCCTACATCACCTCTCCTCACAGAGGCAAAACATCGCTCCTGCCCCAAACCTGCCGTGGCCCCCCTTGCGGGAAGACAGCACCGAGCCCAGCCCACGCCAGCCAGGGGACCCCCATGCCGGCCAGGGGCCCTTCATACCAGCCAGGGTGCCCCCCATGCCGGCCAGGGGACCCCCATGCTGGCCAGGGGCCCTTCACACCTTGACAGGTCCCTCTCAGCAGCTCTGGGTGGGACCCTGGCATCCCAGCGCCGGGGGCTTCCAGACCCTGGTCCTGCCCGGTGGCCCGGGTGTCGGGCCCATGTGTGTGCAGAGGCAGCTGCTGGGCACCGTCCAGTGGCCCGTGGGGCCAGTGCTTGGGGATCAGCAGGTCTCTGAAGCTCTGCTGGGAGAGGCCTGCTCCTGGGAGGGGTGGGAGGAGGCGCAGCTTGTGCAGTGAGGCAGCCGAGATCCTGGGACCAGCAAGGCCCGTGTCCCCCCTGCCCCTCTGCGCCCCCATCCCCGCCCCAGGCTCCCCGGCCTGCCCCACCTCCTCTCCGCTGCCCTCAGGCCCTCCTTCCTCTCCTCTCTCCGCTCCCCCTGCAGAGAATAACCACCCTCTGACCTCCCCACGCTGCTGCCGCCTCTGCTCCCTCGTGTGTGTCCCTCTCTCCCCCTAATCCAGCTAATTTTCTGCCCCCAGGTCTGATGACAGCGACTCCTCTTTGTCGGAGGTCCTGAGGTACACAGAATGGCTCGCTGCTCCCTTTCTGTCCCCCTGCCCCACACCCTGGCCTCAGCATGCGGCCCCTCCTCTCCGTGGCTCCCCCAGACCCCCTCCTGCCCTTCTCACCCCTGGTTCCTCTCTCGTGGGTGCTTCGTGGCCTCTGACTGCGCCAGGCTGGAGCTGGGGGCTCTGGAGGGCATGGCTTCTGGTGGCTTGTCACCGGGTGGGAGGGGCGGGCACGGGAGCCTAGGGGGCCGGAGCCCTGGAGGAAGGCTGCTGGAGGGTCGCGCGGGCTCAGCATCCCGGCTTTTACTCAGCTGTGTCGGGGGCTCCCTCACCGACCGCGGCTCTGAAAGAGAAGTGGCCCTGCCCACGTCTCCTGGCCCAAAGGCCAGGAGTACCAGGAGACCTCTCTCCCCTCAGCCAGCCCCGCGCGCACGCACACGCGCGCGTACCCCTCCCGCTGCCCGTAACGAGGGGCAAGTCCCAGGACCGGGTGGGCCTGAGCCCCTGCTGGGAAAGGGCCACCCTGAGCTGAGGGCTCCCCCTGCTCTTCCGGGGCGACCGCCACTCACTGTTCCTACCCCCGGGGGTGATGCCCCTGGCTGCAAGGCTGCCAGCCACCCCCTCACCCCCGGCCCCTCCCATGGGCGGAGGGTTATCCTTGTAACTTGGGGTCTTCCCACTGCTGTCTTGGGCTCCTTCCCCGGCTCCTTCCCCTGGGCCCAAGCCAGCGTCAGAAGCGGGGAGCTGGGGGGCGGGGCTGTTCGTGTGCCTGCGACACCGGGGACGGCTGGGCCTGTCCGACCGCCGTCCGTGGGGGTGCCAGTGGAGTTCGGGGGCTCTCGAGCAGCTGTGGGCAGGGCAGGACATTGGGCACGTCCGACGCTCTCGGCCACAGGGGCGGCGCTGTCTTTGGAAAGAATAGGCCATGTTTCAGACATGCACGTGGCTTGGCCAAGGGCTCGTTCCCAAAGACCCTCAGTTGGAAATAAATCCTCACCATCAGGCCCTCCAGGAGGCTGGTGTGTAGCGAAGTCCTCAGGTCCGCTCAGGACGGGCGTCCTTCGTCTCTGAGTGTTTGTGGGGAGGAGGGGGCCACGCCAGCTCCGCTCCCCACAGGGGCCTGCACTTTCTTCCCACAGAGCTGAGCAGGGCTCCCCAGAGGGACTTAGCCCTTTGCAGATGGCAGTCACGGATCTGACCACAGTGGTCCAAAGGGGCCCAGGTGGAGGTGACGTGCACGCCTGCATGCGCGCGTCTCTGCCCCGGCCTGGCGGCCTGGGCGCCCTCCCTCTCCGCACTCCTCCACCCTCCCTGTGGACGCCGAGGTGCCGGAGGAGCCCATCCAGCTCTGGCGCCTCTGCCCCGCCCGGCTGGGGCCTGGGGGCGTGTGTGTCTTGGGTTCTGGGTCAGGCAGGCGATGGAGGAGACTCCCGCGTGTCCTGGCCCCTGGCCGTGCCCGGCCGGGCTTGCTCCCCAGGAGTGCTCAGGATGGCAACTGAGAGGCTGCACCACAGGCTGTCTGCGCGGCTCTCGGACCTGGGGGGCTGTGGCTGGAGCCCCTGCCACAGCCCGAGTGCCCCTGCGCCTGTCCCTCACCCGGGAGCCTCGCTCAGCCTGGCCGTGGTCCCGGGCTGACGGGCGCCTCTCTCCCTCTCTCCCGGGAAGGGGCATCATCACCCCGGTCGGAGGAGCCAGGGGCGCGCGGACGGCCCCGCTGCAGTGCGTCTCCATGGCTGAGGGCCACACCAAGCCCATCCTCTGCCTGGACGCCACGGATGAGCTGCTCTTCACAGGGTCCAAAGGTGGGCGGAACCCGGACCGGCCAGGTGGGGTCAGGGCCTCCCGCCCTCCCGCTCCCTTTGCCAGAGCGGGCTGTCCAGGAGACGGGATCACAGCCGCCAGGTCGAGGAGGTGGGGTCTCCTGCCGGGGCTCAGGGCTCCCACCCCGGGCCTCCCCTCCTAGCTGGCTCTGGGGTCTCCATCCAGTACCTCCTTCCAGACCTGCCTCTGGAACTCCAGGAAGCGTGTCAGGTGCCCCACCTTTGCTCATCTCAGCCCCTCCCCGACCCCAGCACTTAGGGCTGCGCACTTCCTACGATTCCTTAATCCCAGTGACAGTCAGAAAACGTTACCTTCCGGCAGGAAGAGCAGCTGTGCAGGAGGTAGCTAATAGAACAGCGGGAAATGTGTATACACCCACCTGCGTGGCAGGAGGGAGAGGGTTGTGAATCGAGGTGAGGTTCATCGGTTCCAAGTCCTCCTCCTGAGACTTGCTTGGCATCGTTCGTTAATTTGGTCAGCGATTGGCAGGCACGGGAGCTTTACTCCAGCCCCGGCGCCCCGGCGATGCTCCGTGAGCCTGGCATTGGTGGGCGTTTGCCCGAGAAGCCCCGGTGGGAAGTGCCGGGCTCGTCCGTGCGCCACGGGAGCAGGCGGGAGCACGTTTTCTCCCCCGGACCCGGAGCCCGTCCCCTGGGCAACCCTGGACCACCTCCCCTGGCCTTGACGGCCCCGGTGGCTGTGGGGACGTGAGTTCCCCGGGCCCCGGCCGTGACGGCTGTCCCCCGCTCACGCCCGCTTTCTTGCAGACCGCAGCTGTAAGATGTGGAACTTGGTGACGGGGCAGGAGATCGCAGCTCTGAAGGGTCACCCCAGCAACGTGGTCTCCATCAAGTACTGCGGCCTCTCTGGGCTCGTGTTCTCCGTGTCCACCTCCTACATCAAGGTGTGGGACATCCGAGACTCGGCCAAGTGCGTCCGGACCCTCACGTAAGTCGTCCCGCCCGGCTCGCACTGGTGGCGGGGCAGGAGCCAGGACCCAGGCCAGGAGACCCGCGAGGGACACCCCAGCCCTTACCTCTGACCCTGCCTCTCTCCCTCACGGGCAGGTCCTCAGGCCAGGTGGTCTCAGGGGACGCCTGTGTGGCTGCGTCCACCCGCACCATCACCAGCGCTCAGGGAGAGCACCAGATCAACCAGATTGCCCTCAGCCCCTCGGGCAGCATGCTGTATGCCGCTTCGGGCAACGCCGTCCGCATCTGGGAGCTCAACAGGTCGGGGAGGGGCCCGGGCAGGGGCGGGGGACCCCCGGGGCGGCCCCGGGCTGCAGGCGGCTCGTGCCTGGGTCTCCATCTTGCTCTGAGGGGGGATAGTCCCCTGGCTGGCGTATCACCCCAGGGTGGACCCCCAACCCCACCCCAGGGTCCCCCCCGATCCAACCCCCACTCCCCCCCCCCCAAGCTGGTCCTCTCCTCCCCTACAGGTTCCAGCCTGTCGGCAAGCTGACTGGCCACATCGGCCCTGTGATGTGCCTGACGGTCGCCCAGACCGCCAGCCAGCACGACCTGGTGGTGACCGGCTCCAAGGACCACTACGTTAAGGTACGGAGAAGTCCTTGACCTTGACCTTGAGGCCGGGCTCGGTGGCGGCTCTGTTCTCCTCCTACTCTCCTTACCTTGGCCCTCTCCCTCCCCTGCCTTGGGACTCATGGGAAATAATGAGACCCCTGGGGATTTAATGCTGAAAAGTCACCCGCAAGGAGCAAGGTCTGTGCAGAAGGCCAAGATCGCTGTGTGATCTTGTACATGTGCTGAAAAGTCAGAAAGAACCTAAGTGTCAACAACAGGCAAGAAAATTAGGGAAAACCCACAGGACGGGATGCAGCACAACTGACTGCACGATAAATACGTAAACAACCCACAAAGAGCCCAAGTCAGCACTGGTGCTGTTTGCTCCCTGGTTGTGTCACTGCAAGCGTAGGTACAGGGCCGGAGACCGGGAAGCAGTGGATAAAAAGGGAAAGAGGGTGGTGGGGTTATGATGAATGGTTTTGTTTAAAGTACAAGTAGGGTCATATTTATTTATTAAAAAATTTAGTAGGAAAGAGGCTCACACCCCAAACCCACCTTGAGTCAGCCTCCCTGCCCCCAGTTCCTGTCCCCCGGGAAGCCCCCCCCCCACAGCCTGGTGAGGCGCCCAGCCTCCCTCCCGCCCCTCCTCCGTAGATGTTTCAGCTGGGTGAGTGTGTGACGGGCACCGTCGGCCCCACCCACAACTTCGAGCCCCCGCACTACGATGGCATCGAGTGTCTGGCCATCCAGGGGGACGTCCTGTTCAGCGGCTCCCGGGATAATGGCATCAAGAAGTGGGACCTGGCGCAGCAGGAGCTCATGCAGGTGCAGTGGGGGCGGGAGGGGTGGGCTGCGGAGAGGCGGTCCCCGGGCAGGGATTGGGGGCCCTGTGTCCTGGCCCAGAGCCCCCCAAGCCTGCCAGTTCTGCAGCCTCTCCCCCACCTGTGGTTACCCCCCTAGCTGGCACCCTCTTCCCCCCGTGCCCCCCCCCGCCCCGGGCAGCAAACTCTTCCCCACTGTGCCTCCCCGTCGGCCAGCACCCTCTTCCCCCCGTGCCCACCCCTGCCTCGGCCGGCACCCCCTCCCCCCCAGTGCCCCCGCCGGCCGGCGCCCTCTTCCCCCCGTGCCCACCCCTGCCTCGGCCGGCACCCCCTCCCCCCAGTGCCCCCGCCAGCCGGCACCCTCCTCCCCCCATGCCCACCCCTGCCTCGGCCAGCGCCCCCTCCCCCCAGTGCCCCCGCCGGCCGGCGCCCCCTCCCCCCAGTGCCCCGCCGGCCGGCGCCCCCTCCCCCCAGTGCCCCCGCCGGCCGGCGCCCCCTCCCCCCAGTGCCCCCGCCGGCCGGCGCCCTCTCCGGCCTCCACCATCTGCCTTCAGGCAGCAGCTCTCAGGAAGGGTCTGCTCTTAGCCCCTGGTCTGACTAGTCAACCCCTTCCTTCTCTTCCGACCCCTCTGAGGGCTAAAGGTCTCTGTACCAGTGCAGGGTCTCAGGGTGGAGCACGGGAGCAGGAATGAGGGACTGACCTCTAGAGCCTGGGGCAGGGCCCCCCGCTTCTCGCCCTCACGGCTCGCTCCTCCCGCAGCAAATCCCCACGGCGCACAAGGACTGGGTGTGTGCCCTGGCCTTCGTCCCGGGCCGTCCCATGCTGCTGAGTGCCTGCCGCGCAGGCGTCATCAAGGTCTGGAACGTCGACAACTTCACGCCCATTGGCGAGATCAAGGGCCACGACAGCCCCATCAATGCCATGTGCACCAACGCCAGGCACATCTTCAGCGCCTCCAGGTGGGTGCCGGGCAGAGAGCTCTGCTCCTGTTCTCCACCCTGTCCCGGGCGCTGTCCCCGCGGCCAGGGCATGGAGCAGACCCCGCGGCGCCCCTGGCCTGAGCCCGCCTTCACGGAGCGCCCACGGGGGATGCTGGGCCCCAGGCTGGGACCACCCCCCGTGTCCCAGCCCTTCCTGCCCCTGACACAGCAGCCTGGACCCCTGTGCAGGTATCTCAGACCACAGAGCAGCCCGTCTCCCTCAGCCCCAGCTCTGGTCCCATCCAGGGACGCCCAGGCCCTCTGTCCCAGGGGCAGCTGCTCAGACGGCCTCTTCTTTTTCCTTCTTGTTCCGACCACGTTCCCTGTCTCCGCCTCCCCCTTCCCGCCTCCCCCTGCCTCTCCCCCCCACAGTGACTGCCGGGTAAAGTTGTGGAATTACGTCCCTGGACTCACCCCCTGCCTTCCGCGCCGAGTCCTGGCCATAAAGGGCCGAGCCACCACCCTGCCCTGACCTCCGCGCCCCTCCGCTCTCCTCTCTCCACCCCAGTCCTCCCCCTCTTTCCTTTCCCCTCTTTCTCCACTTCGATCTGAACTGCTTCTTAACGGTACGAGATTATTTTACTCCTCTCCCTTCTCTCCCCCCACCCCCCGTATCCTGCCTGCCCCGAGATTGCCCCGCCTGCCCCTCTTCTTTCCGAGCATGGACGGGGGGCAGACCCCCAGGAGAGGGGTGCCAGGGGGCAGAGAGCAGAGGGGGAGCATTCAGGCCTGGACAAGAAAACAAAATAGCAACAACGGAGAGAAGCCGTGCTCAGACCACAGGCCCCTCCCTCTGCCCAGCTCCCCTCCACCCCTGCAGCCGCCCTCGGCCTAAGCAATGCTTGCCCCTGGGTCCCAGCCCCGCCCGGCAAGTTGGGGGATGTGGCCCGTGCTTCATTCGGGGATGGCCCGCCTTGGCCACTTCAGGAATTGACCAGCCCTCTCTTGCTCCGCCCAGTGACCTGACAGTGAAGTTCTGGAGTGCCCGGCGCCTGGTACCCAGCGGCCCCCACTAGGAGTGAGCTCAGAGGACAGCCTGACCCTCGGCCCAGCGGGGCGGCACCCGGGGGACAGAGGCTGTGGCCCTCCTGTCCGCCTTCCTCTCCCCAACCTTCCCACGGGACACTGCCCGCTCCCTGCCCCGCCTCTTGGGGACAGGGAGGTCGGGGAGTTAATTAAGCTGTGAAGCCAAATTCCCCTCATTTCTCTCCCTGCAGCCTGCCCCCACCCCCCAACCTGTCCCGTGTTCTCTTGCCGAGCTGGCCACGCCCTTCCTCCAGCCTTGGCCCCGGGGGGCCTGTCCGGGAGGTGGGGCAGCCATCTCTGTGCCCCTCCGGCCAGCAGGCCTCCCCTACATCCTCTGGCCCAGCCACTGCACCTGCCTCTGAGCCCAGAAAGATAGCCCTCAGGTAACCATGGAAACCAGGTGCAGGCAGCTGGCCCTGCAGCTGACCTTAGCCCCTCGGCCACCAGTGGCCACTCCCCGTGGACCCCAGCAATCCCTTGGGTCCCTTTCTGCTGGGGCCATGGTGGAGCTGCTAGAAAGATTCCTTTGGGGAGATGGTCAGCGTCCTTCAGTTATTTATTTTTTATTTTTATTTTTGCTGTTGCCTCCTGGAAACTGACTTGAAGTTTCTTCCCACAAGCTTGTTCCTTCAGCTCTTAGGGGCCAGCAGTCCCGGAGGGGATCCGCCCCCCGCCCTCCAGGGCCGCCCCCCCCACCATTTGCTTTGCAGAGGAGGGCGGCTCCCCTTTGACTCTGCAGCCTGGGCCCGTCCCCGACCTCACCCGGGGGCCGCTCTAGTGCCCCCGCCTCCGGCCGCTTGGCGCGCCAGTGCCTTCCTACGCCGGGGCCTGGCGCCCGCCCCGGGCAGCCTTACACCAGCCATGCCCGCAGAGCCATATGTGTCTTCTCACCCGCGGGGTCTCCTGCCCGCGGTCCCCACTCCCAGAACCCCGGGTGGGCCACGTAGGAAGCAGCTCGGAAGACTGTCCACCATGAAGGGGCTTGGACGGCACGCCCGGCCCGGCCCCTCCCCAGCCCCCCTGCATCTCACCCCGGCCAGGCAGAGCCCCTGGCGTCCTTCCCTGGTTATTCAGGAGACTTGCGTTCAAGCCTTAACTGGCACGGGCCAGGGTCTCTCCCTGTAGGGCCAGCGGTGAGGATGGACTCCACTGAGTTTCTCCTTTCCTGGGGGCCGTGGACTCCCCGCTCCCGGGATGTTGTTCAATCCGCATTCTTTCTCTTTTCACACACTTTCTCTGACGCTTAACTGGTCTTGCGCTTCCTGGCCTCACTCAGTCTGAGGCCGGGAAGCCCCAGCTCTGTTCAGAGGACGCAGTGACTTTTGGATCTTCCGGAGGTGGCCCTGCGCTCTCCCCTCGGTGCCCCTCCCCACGTGGCCAGGGCAGAACTCGCCCTGTCCCCACTGCTCCGAGCTGCCCCCCAGCTCAGAAAGCCGTCCTGCTGTGAGGGCCCCCTGCTGGACTTGGGGTCGACAATGGGGGAGCAGACGTGCAGCAGGGACACGCCCAGAGCCAGGACAGTGTCTTCAGGACTGGAAATCCCTCCTGCTGGGCCATCCCGGGGGTGCCGGGAGCCCCCTCAGCCGCTCAGAAGTGGGTACAATTCTCTTCTCGGGCCCCGGCCCTTCCCCCACCTCAACAGAAAGCTTCAACCTTGCCTCCTGTAAGAAAGAATCTGCATGACTGTTTACAAACTGTAGAAACACAAGACTGGAGGCCTCGGCCTGGGGCCAGTGGGCAGCGGCTGCAGGCCTGTCCTTGCACAGACGGGCCCTTGGGCCCGCGAGAGGCGCCCAGAGGCCCTGCCCGTTTCCCGCTGCTTCTCGTGGGTCAGCTACCTCATGGCAGGCTGGCTCTGCTGTCCTGGCGGGAAGCACTGACTCTGAACTTGAGGTCTCGGGAGCCTTTCCCAGCTGTGCTCCAGAGCACTGAAGTCTGCCCGCTCCTTCGGGGACGGGTTGGGTACGTGGTTGGGGGGCCCCCAGCGCCCCTCGATGGACAAGCACCCTCAATGTGGAAGCACAAAATGGTTGTGATTTGAGCACAAGGCAGGGCTGGTGGCAGGCGGCCCGGGCAAACCCGGCCAGGAGGCTCCTCCCAGGAGGCTCTGCCCAGCGGGAGACCGAGGACGCCCACTTCAGGGGCTGCCCTCGCTCCGACAGGGCTCGGCCCGCAGCCTTTCCTAATTCCGGGACTCATCCTACTACTTCTGCCCTGCTGTGCCCACCCAAAGGCTCGGAGGGCTGGGGGCCCCGGAGTGGCACCCTTGTTCCCCGACATCCCGAATTGTTGAATGCTCGATCCCAGGTCCATCCCAGCCCCACTGACCCGTATCCCGTTCCGGGGCTGAGCCCCGGGAAAGCTCTCAAAGCTGGCCGGCAAGCTCCCCTGACGGGACCATCTTCCGGCCGCTGCCCACAGCCTTCTCAGCGCGGTCCTGGGCCAGGCCCCTGCTCAGCGTTAGCCAGGCCAGCGTTTGCTTCCATCTGCAGGGCTGGCTCCTCCGAGGCGCCTGGAGTTGACTCTGGAGCTTGCCAAGGAGAGAGGAAGGCCGAGAGAGGCCAGCACGCCCGAGCCTTTGAGGCGGTCCAGGTGCCGCCTTCCACCCCTTGGGAGGCCACCTGTGGGTCCAGGCATGGTCCGGTCCTGCTGCCCACCAGGGGCCGGGTGGCTCGGGCAGAGGGAGTTTAAAGCACAAACCACCGGAGGGAGGACTGTCACCAGGACCTGCTCACGCCACCCGGGGTGGCGGAGACGCGGGCAGGGCTGCTGTACGGTCGAGGAGTCCTGGCCTCTCCCACCGTTGCGGGGCCTGGCTCCCGGACATCCTCTGAAGCGGTCTGGGCTGGGTGCAGGCACACCCCCTGGTCGTTCATCCCCACGTCGCCCGGTGTGCTCACCACCGTGTTGTGTGGCCAGGGCCTGGCCTGCCAGAGCGCTGAGCTCCTTCCCACCAAGTGGCCCAAACCCAGCGCATCTGTCCCTTTGCACCCCAAGCAGCCAGGGCTTGGCTGCCACCCCCCACAATCCCTCCTCTTTTGGCTCCCAAACCCTTCCCAACCCTCTGATGTGCAAAGATAGAGTTGACAGGGAAAGTTCTGATTCTTCTAAGGCATCTTTGTTCTACTCCCCCTCCCCCAGTGCTCAGAGGAGCTCCCAGCTGCACCACACCCCAGTTCAGCCCTTTGAACTCCTGTCCCGAGGGCCTTGCAGGGAAGCAGGGGCAGTTCCGGGAAGAGCCGAGGGTCAGAGAAGACCCCTGCCGTGAAGCCCTGCCCTGCCCACCAGCTCTTTTCTAGCTATCCCCTGCCCGGGCGCAGGGTTGCATTTGGTTCAGCTCCTCCGCTGGGTGGTAGCACAGGTGTATATATGTTTTGTACGTCTGCCGGTGACTGTACATAGTGTATGAAAGTTATTTAAACCTCATGCTGTACATTTCTGTTCCCGGACCGGATGTGAGTGTTCTAAGAAGCTGTCATAAATAAAACGCGAATGACCCTTGTCTGTGGTGTGTGGTGTGACCCTGAGGGCTACGGATGTTGGGCTGGTGGTCCTCCCTGGGGCAGGGGTTGGGGGAAGGGGCTGGTGGCGGGCGGGGCCAGGCATCTGGGCCAGGCCCTGTGTCCCCTCCTGGGACAGGTGCGCAGCTGGAGGCAAGGGCACCGGTGTTTCCTGAGCGCCTGCTCCATTCCAGACACTGTTCCAGGCGTCGTCCGTCGGGTTTTCACTACCTGTGTGACAGGCAGTGTTTGCATTTTCTGAAATGAGAAACATCTCAGAGGAAGCGGCTTGCCGGGCATCCCAGCTGCTAAGGGCAGAGTCATGGTTGACACCCGTTCCTGTCGCTCCATCGGGTGGGAGGCGCCGTGCGGGTTGCCCCCCAGATGCGGTTCTGTTCCTCGTGGCTTAGGAGGAGGGGACAGAAACACAAACGGTCACACGTGCCAACGGCTCCACCGAAGGCGTGACGTTTGCTTCCAGATCACGGCTTCTCAGTCTTAAAAACTCGTATTCCCTTTTCTTTTTCCCACTGCCTTAAAAATCCTCTGTGCTCTGCCTATACGTCCCATTATTTTGAACATAAAAGCCCCATTTTTAACATAAAAACGTCTGTGAGATGCCGAGCAACCCTGTAATGTGCTCTTCACCCCGGAAGACACAGAGCTGTTACCGTAAAACGGAGCTGCTCTCATGCTTGTAACTCACTAGATCCTGTTCGTTACTACGGTTTTCCAGGCATCAGCGATGCTCATATAACTTAGGGTTGCATGCACTTCAGGGTCCATAGTGTCCCGATGCTCTGCACTAGCTGTGTGTGCAAATCTCTACTTTGTCAGGTTTAGCTCTATCAAAACATTTTCATAACAGTTTTATTGAGATGTAATTCCCATACCATAAAATTTACCCTCTTTCTGGGGAGGGTCAGTACTGACTTCATTTTGCTTCTTTCTGTATTCCCTCAGTGCCTTGTGGCCACAGATGCTGAGCAAACATTTAAAGAGGGAGAGTGGGAGTGAATGAAGAAAGAACAGCAATCCTGGCGGGTCGAGTGATGAGCTGTCAGCAACTATCTAAACCTACTTTTTCCTTTTGAAAACCACACATCCCCCCCACCCACCCCGCCCCTGCACCACCACCTCGGGGGCCAGTCTGCACCTTCTTCCCTCCCCCGACCACTCTGAAGCTTTCCTTTCTGATGTCTGTATTAAGAAGACAATTGGGTCTCTCTTTGCTTTGTTTTCCAAATACCAAAGCAAGCTGCTTCCTCAGCCTGCACAGGCCCTGCTGCAGATCCGGACCCACGGCTGGTGACAGGTGATGGCGCCGATGGGGTCACCGTGGGCGGAGGAAGGTTCCTCCCCAGAGGGTCCTGGTCCTCACAAGGAAGGGGCTTGGCAAGTTGGGGGCCAGTGACAGAGATGCATCCCCCCAGCCCCGCGGCGGGCACGGAACCTCCCAGCCCTGGGGAGCAGCGGTGGCTCCTGAGTCCAGTTGTTTTTGGCTGGTTGACCGAGCTCCACCCACGCCACCTCCCACCCGGACTCACCCCACCCTTGCTCCCCACAGGCCATCTTTCACATAGGATTCTGCCCTTCGGGACAGAGCCTACAGTCGACTGCAGGAAGTGACAACGGGGCATCGCCAGCTGCATACCAGCGGGGAGGGGTGTGGATGAAACCAGAGGACGGAGGACCCGGAGCTGACTGACTGCACCCAGCGGACTCCCCCTCGGCCCCCAGACTTTGGCCACAAAAGGTGGTTTTTCCAAATTCAAGTCTTGAAGAAGCCAAGGCACTTGGGGTGGGGAAGCAGGAATAGTGAGTTAAGGGACATCGCTTTTTATTCTTTTAATGTGGGATTTTCCTCTCCAGATTATAAGAGTAATAACTGCTTGTTATGGCCTCTTTTTAAAAAATTTTTGGCCACACCCCACGGCATGTGGGACCTTAGTTCCCCGACCAGGGATCGAACCCATGCCCCCTGCCCTGGAAGGCAGAGTCTTAACCGCCGGACCGCCGCGGACGTCCAATAACTGTTTATTATAGAAAACTTGGAAAACAAACGAGGATGAAGAAGAGAAATTCTGTTTAGGATATAAGTTCCCAGGCGGCTTTCCCAGGCAAGAAATTTGCACTTCTCGGAATCTGACACGAGCCATTCATTGCCAGGGCTGGGTGGCATCTTAAAAGATAGTTTTTTCCAAACCTCTCAGTTTACAGATGAAAGGAACTGAGGCCCAGAAGGCAACAGATGTGGCCGAGATCATCCCAGGACAAGAGGGCCCTAGAATCCATTTCCTGGGCTTGTCTCTGCCCATTGAGTCCCTTATTTGGCTTGACCAAGGCAAGGAGCGTGACTGTCTCTGAAGCGGGTCCTATACCAATGCACTCGACCTGCTGACAGGTTATAATACAATCCATCCTTTGTCATTGCTTGTAGCAAAGCAGGATCGCGCTTTGGAGGGCGAGGCAGGGACCGTGAGTGTATACTGAGTCTTGTGACTTTCCCCGAGCACTGCCACCTATAACAGGTGCGGCCGGAATGGCCCCTAGTGCCAGCTGGTGACAAAGGCGGTGGGTGGAAGAGGCTTCTGACCAGTGCCGGGTTAGCGCGAGCTTCAACGCTGCCTCTGAGGTCTGTTTGCAACCATGGCAGTGATTCCCGCCGCTCCCTAGGCCCAGATAACCCGGGGAGCGTGGCCACTGCTGAGAGGGAGGCGTGCAAGGTGGAGATGCGGCCACTGAGTGGGAGCTCCACACATCCCCGGGGTCTGGGGTGCGGGTGACAGAGGCCAGACACTGCCGGGCCAGAGACAGAGCCAGGCCAGGCGTCCGCCTCACTGTGGCCAGAGTTTGGGCCATGGGGCCCCTGCTCTGTAGGACATGGGGTCACTGTCACTGTACCCAGAGCTCTGCCCAGGGCCCGGCTGACTGAGGTCGGGGGTAACAGGTGACACCCTGGCTCCAAGCGGGGGCGGGATGGTGGCGATGGGAACAGCCAGTGGCCCTGCGTGGACGGAGAGCCGCCCCGGGACGGTGGGACGGCCGCCGGCAGGGCCGGTTCCAGCGGGGGCAGTGGGAGATGGTAGGTGCTCACCCCGCTGACCCGTCGGCGTGGCAGGAGGGACAGCGGCCAAGTTTTCCATGCCCAGGCCTGAGCGCTGTCACCTGGGCCGGGGTGTTCTGAGCCACGGGACCGCCACAGTGGTGCTCCGCGAGCCGCCTGGTGCCTGGAGCGCAGTAGCCAAACGCTGATCCCCCGGGAGCTGACTGATGCCCTTTAATAAGCGGCTTAAACCAGCCAGAGTGCACTGCCTACGGCCAGGAACCCTGCCCACAACCCCCCCGTATCCCAGCACCGCTTTCCTCCCAGTTTGCTGTTCAAGCTGAGGTTCCCAGGCCCCGCACTCTGGCCTCAGGGCCCTGGCTGAGTGAGGGCGGGGCTGGGAGGGGCCTGGACCCAGAGGTTCACTGCAGAGAAGGCAGCTCTACCCTGGGCGGGAATGGGCTCCAGGGGAAAGACGAGGAAACACCTCCTGCTAGGACATTCCCTCTTTCTCCGTTTATTTTATTTTATTTCTAATTAAAAGATTTTTTTTTTGACCATGCTGCACGGCTTATGGGATCTCAGTTCCCCAACTAGGGATTGAGCCCCGGCCATGGCAGGGAGAGCCCGGAATCCTAGCCACTAGGTCAGCAGTGGTCCCTCTCCCTTTATCACAGAGGCTTTGCAGGGACGCACCCACATGTCTAGAGCAGGGCTCAGAAGCCCAGCCACAGTCACCGCTGCCGCCGTCTTGTCTGCCCTGGACGCAGGCTCAGAAACGGGCCTTTCTCGGCCTCCTGCAGCAGAAGCAGGAGCTGGGGGCCGGTGATCTTCATCTTCTCCTTGGCTTCCAGGACGTAGGAGGTCTGCGCGGCCAGGCAGCTGACCGCGGGGTCGGGGTCTTCCTGCATGTGCTTCAGGGCTGCAACGCAGACACAGCGGTACTGGGCAGGAGGGCCTGGGCCTGGGGGACGGGGGCTCGTGGGCAGGGGGGCGGTGCTGTGCAGCAAGGGGCAGGACAGCTTGTAGAGTGTAAGCAAGAGCTCCTCCTGGGGGTGCACACACCCGGTCACAAGCAGGACCACACCTGCCGGGCTCCAGGAGACGCGTCTGAGGCTCCCCGTCCAGCCCGGGACCAGCCCTGGAGGTCCTGCCCACTTTCCCCGCCCCGGCTCTGCCCTGCTCTCCCCAGAGAACAGCTGTGAGCCACGTCCTCTGACTACAGGGACTCAGCCAGCGACCGGGAGCCCCGCCAGGCAGGGATGCGGTGCTTGGGAGAGGGGAGGGTGGGAGGGAGGGGTATCTCCACGGATGGGCGGGGGACACAGGGTGGTGACCCGGGCAGGAGGGAGGCGCTGGGAGCCCTTGTGTGCCCCCACGTGAGAAGAGGCCAGGGTCCCTCCTGCAAAGAGGTCTAGGAACCGTCCGGGCCAATGAACGGCTGGAGCTCAGCGGGGTGAGGGGCGGTGAGTGACTTGGGGGATGGGGGGGCCCCAACCAGAGCCCCGAAGCTAATGCCTGGGAGACAAGCTCCTTCCTCACTCCTCCCCAGTGGTGACTTTTGTGAGCCCATCTGCCCATTTTCCTCATTTCTGAGCCTTCCCCACCAAGCCCGGCGCCACATCTGACAGCCATGGGCGCTGTGCCGCGGGGTTGCACTCACCTGCGTAGGGTTCCTCCGCCTCCCCGGCCTCCTCCTCGCTCAGGGTCTGGATGATCTGGCCTGCGGGGGGCCCAGAGGACCAGTGGGGCCCCGGCTGCACCTGCTCGGTGCCTCTGCCCCAAGCCGCCACCATTCCCGCCTTCTGTTTGTCTGGCCCTCCCACGACTGGCCTCGGGTCCTGACTCTCCCCCTGAAGTCAAAGTGACCTCGTCCCTGCTTCTCTGAAGGGTCCCAAGCAGATGGGGCTGGGGAGGGGGAGGGTAGCCTCTGCCTTGCAGATGCTTCTCCTCGGGTGATCGAGCTGACCCCTCCAGTGTCTGAGCCTCCCTGCCCAGCCACCACCAGTACGTGGCTTATAGCCCGGGCAGGAGCTTCCTACGGGGGGTGGGGGTCAGGGGCAGACAGTCCTCCGCCCTCCAAGGTCACGACCCCAGGCTCTATCTGCCCGCTGTCCCAGCTCCTCGGGCTGTTTGAAGGACCCCAGGACAGGGACACGGTGGCTCCAGGAAGAGGGAAGGCCCACCATACCTGCAAACCGCACGGCCGCCTGGCGGATGTGGACCTGCGGGCTCTTAAAAACCATCACAGTCTGCTTCAGGAACCACAGGGCTTTGCTTTCCTCCCGTTTCAGCTGTAGGAAGAGTTGCCGGCGCGGGCGAGGTGTCCACGGCTGGTTCTGCGGCCCCGCCCCCGACAGTCTTGAGAGTACGCTGGAGTCACCCTCTCGGTGTAACATCCGTGACAACATTCTAACCTGCATCTCCTCCCGCCCAGCTCCTAAGGATTTATCTACTCTGTGAAGGCTTCCCGGACGGATGGAGCCCCGGCAACCACGTTCCCTGGAGGACGCATGAAACTCACACAGAATCACCCCAATCTCTGGCTCACACATTTTCCCCTCCAATCCTATGGCTTCTATATCGTTTATTTACATCTCGGCTTAAAATCTTCAATCTCCAGGTCACCTGCCTCAGGCGGCAGGAGAACCCATGGTGTCTACACCACTGTTTAAACAGGGCCCCGCGGTGCCGTGTGCACTTAAGTGTTTTACTACCTTCCTTCCACGCCTGGGAAGGCTCCCACCTCTGTGTTTATCCGTGCTCCTCCCTTGAAGGTTCCGAGGATGACGCGTCTTCCCTTTGCAAAGACCACCAGCCCCGCCCCCGTCCCCTGCTTTTCCTTCCTGGCTACACCCGACACTCTTTTTCACTCTGCGTCGAGGCTACATCCGTGGTTTTTCAGATTTTTTTGGCAGTAGAACCTTTTCTTCCAATAAAAACCCTAACTGGAAACTCTACATCCCAAACCGACAAAGGCAGGACCGCACTGGTTGGAGGTGTGGTGAAGCTGAGCTGGCCCACTACTCATCCGCATCTTTGGAAGCCGCCCCAAGAACCCTTGGGTTCCTGCTCCCTGGGCCCCTCTCTCCACCGCGCCCCCCACTGACCCTGCGCCTGCAAAGGTCCCAGCATCCCCTGTGGTCCAAACCCAACGGGCCCCCCCAGCGTCTTTCTTCCTACACTCATGCTACGGTCACCATCATTTCCCGAAGCTTCTCCTCTTGGGTGACCGTGACGCTCCTCTCTTCTCGTCCCTCTTCCACTCCTCTGCCGGATTCTCTTTCCTAGACTCTCGCTGGGTCCTGGAATCCCAATGCTGACTACGTGCCTGTCCCGCTGTGCGAGTCCAGGCTCAGGGCTGCAGCTTCCACCTGCCATTCAAGTGCACGTCCCTGCCCACGGCCCAGCCCGCTCTCCCTGCGTCAGTGACCCGTGTCTGACGTCCAGTGGGACGAACCCCACAAGCCTTACTGACTCCACGTGTACGAGTCGAGCCACTGGCGTCCCCTCCACACCTGGTCCTACCCCTGGATTCTCCCCTCAGCCTCCGACGCCAGCACTCTCCTGTGTTAGGAGCCTGGGAGTCCACCCTTACCTGCACGCTCCACATCAAATCAGCCTCCAAGTCTGGCTAACCCCCCACGTCTTCGTCTCCATGACCCCATCACCTCTCCCTGGCCCCCGGCCCAGACTCAGTCCTGTCCCGGGAACTTATCCCCCAACCTGCCGCCAGGCGGTCTGTCAAAAATGCGCGGCCATTCGACCACGTGACCCCCATGCTTAGTGCTTCGATGGCTCCCCGATTCCTACAGCGTCAAGTCCTGCTCTTGTGTCCCAACCTCCACCAAACCGTACGACCCAGCCTCCTGCTTCCTGCTCTGTGGTCCGGTACCAGGACGGCACCCCGGCACCCATGAGCCAAGCCAGCCCGCAGATGTTTCCGTCTGCTCTGCACAGTGTTTCAAACATTCTAAATTAGTTGCCAATATAAACGTGGGAAATTGCACCTAAAATCAGGATTTCCACTTCCTACAGCGAAGTGGAAGATGTAGCGACCCTGAGCCCACGTTTTCTCATAGATGCAATCAGGGGGTCTCAGCCTTCTCAGCTGGGGACTGTGCCATCGCCAGAGGGATGAGGGGAAGGACACGGTTCCTCATGTCCTACTGATACCTGTGCAATCAAAACCTTATTTCTAATCGTCTGTGCCCAGAACTTGACTCTGTCTTTTAAAGAAACACAGAGTACTTTTTATGGTTCAGATACACACTGGATTTTCTAGGGACGCAGCTACAATATAGATCAAAGCAAGGCTGTACTCCACATTTTCAGAACCTCGCCAAAAATCGTCCATCACTTTGGAAGTCACATCCCCAGCGGCAACACTCGTTGGGTCACTATTTGCGTCCCCAACACACGACCTGCGTTTGTAGCTGGTCCACCCGCGGGCAGGAGGCCCCACGTCACGTCTCCTAGAGGCGCTGGGCCGGGCACGGCCACGCTTATATCACGGCCACATCCTGCCATGTTATCACGTCATGTTATGTTACATTCTATGAAAAAGTACTTTCATTTCTCCTCTGGAGCTAGGGTTTCATATCTCTTTACTTTGGGAGTCTGTAGAGGCGGTGATATTACCCACACATTTCACTTCAGGATAGTAAGGGGCTGTTGTCGAACGCGTGCTCTAACGAGGCCGAGAAGCAGGGCCGGAGCTGCACCACGACCCTCAGCCCTCCAGACCCACCTGGCCTGCTTCTCTGCTTGATGTTACCTGTGTGGCCCGGAGGCATTTGAGTTTTCTGCTCCTGCTTTAATGGTTCCAAGCCACTTGTAGCTCCCCACACGCTGGGCTCTCCCGCCCTCATTTCCCATTATCAAGTCCTATCAGATGAGGTGGCCCAGGCCCCAGGGACAGAGTGAGAGCCCTGCCCCGCTGCTCCACGCCCCCTGTAGGGCAGCACCTCACCTGCACTCCTGAGCCCAGCCCTTTGCCGCAGTGTTACCTCGCCCTCCACTCCCCACTGCCCCCAGAGGACAGCTCTGCAGGAAGCCTTCCTTCAACCCCCAGACTGGGCTCAGCGCGCTCCCACCTTGCATTACGAAGTACATTCCTCTCTTTCAGCCTTTACTTGACTATTCCAGAATGATCCACTTGTGTGCCCAGTTCCCCAACTCAGACAGGAAGCAACGGGAGCGGGGTGGGGCAGGAGCCACATGTAGGTGCTGGGCGCAGAGTGGACGGCCAGTGGGCATCTCATCACCGCACCACTGCAAACCCGGAAGCCGCAGGAAAAAGACCCACACGGCTGGGTGCCCCGGCCTCCCTGCCCAGGAGCAGGCGCTGTGGGAGCCGCGACTTACCAGGGCTCTGAGGACGCTCCAGACGTCTTTCTCGGCAAATATCGCTTTGAGCTTTGACCAGCCCATCAAGGTGGCCGTAAGGCAGAGGGCGGACCGGGCAATCTGGAGAGACGGGGAGGCTCAGTGCAAGGTGTTACAGAGCAGGGCAAGGAGGAGACCCCGAGGGGCATGGAGAGAGGAGACGGACGGCGGTGAGGTCAGCCCTGCGGGCACGGGACTCAGTGAACTCCGAGGGACCCAGGGTGGGAGGAAAGCCAGGCCGTCCTTTGGCTGTACCTGCACCCTTTCTCCTACCAATGAGAAGTTGAAAAATCAGGGTGGTAATGATTTTCCCAGTTGCTATGTTGCTGTACGGAGACCCACCCAGCGCCCAAAACAGTCTCTCAGAGAAGAGATTTCCCTGAAGTCTAGATCCTCCAAGTGGGTGATCACTCCTCTCATCAGGGTCGGCTCTGCCAGAAACGTCCAAGCTGAGTTCCCTGGGAGGGACCCTCCCCACCCCCTCCACAAAGATAACGTCCCAGCTCAGCTGCCGGTTCAGCGCATCCTCACGCGCCCGTCAGAGCCTTGCCGGGCAAAGGAGCCGGGGTGTGCAAGCCGATGTCAGCACTTCTCAGCTGCGGTTCACGCGCCCAGGCTCCCGGGCTCAGAGCCAGGCCATCCACTGCAGAACACGGACCGGTTCTGGGCCCTCTCTGTTCTGGACGCCGTGCTACCTCCAATGGGGGCCTCCCCGCCCTGGGAGCCCGTCTCTGGTCAGTGGCAAAGGGCAGAGAGCGGCTTGGAGAGAAGGCCAGTGATGCCTGGGGCCGGGAACCATGGGGGCGCTCCTGGGAAAGGAAGTGTCACACCCACAGCTTTCCACTGTGTGCCGGGGGCCGGCCGGGGAGCCGGGGCTGTAGAAAAGCCCGGTGCAGGCGTCGGGTCACCCCAAGCCTCTAAGTGCTGCCCTCCAAAGTCAGAGACGGGAGCCTCCTTCAGCCTCGCCCCCGCTGCGTTCCCCTCAGCATTCCGTGAACTTTGGGGGCCCGTCCCCGCACTGGGGATTACCCCTCTGCGCCCCAGGCCTCTTCCTCCCCTGCCGAGGCTCCCCATCTGGGCATCCCATACTCGGTGGAGGCCGAGGGTTACCACTGTGAGATCCTGTATGTTGGCAAACCGTTCCGCTCGGAAATGCTTCAGCAGATCCTTCAGGATGTCCTCTGTCTTGTGTTTCATGCCTCCGACCCAAAACCAACAGTTCGGGGCAGGGCCTTAACAGGGAAAAAGGAACACGCCCTGCCCTCTCCCCTGCAAACGTCAGAGATCAAGAGGGTTTATAGGTGGGATGACGTTTGCCCAACAGAACAAGGAGGGTTCCCTGGTCCCTAGTGCCAGGCCAGTGGGTGGAGGGGGAGTGTGACGGTGAGATGCCTGGTCCTCTAGCAGCTGCTGCTTCTGTACCACGTTCCCCCCTCTACCCGCTGCTAGGCAACCAGGAAATACACCCTATTCAATCACAAAACGTCAAGTTCCTGAAACTCCTTTTGGGGGAGACTTGCAAATTCCTGTGGCACCTCTGTAAGTGTGTGTGGTGGTCTGTATCTTTGGTTTTCCTGGGGCAGAGAAAGCCTAGATCAGGGATGCCCAAGTTTGTTCCGTGAGAAAGGAGCCTCCTTTTCCCAGCTTCACACCTCACGGTGGCAGTGGGACAGCTGAGAGACACTGAGGATTCAAGTTGATCTCATAGGTGGCTGCAAGCCTAGCTCGCTGTTCTCCCAAGACTCTCCTGGAACCTCTGAAAAGAGGGCATTGCCTCAGCACTGCACTTGGGGTCCATCTAGATAAAGCACATTTACAGCATTGCAGCTGTGAGAGAGGCAGGCCCTTTGATGCCCCCAGCACCACATGGGGTCTCCACGGTCGTCCTTGTCACTCCTACGAACCAGAGGGTCCCACGGCCACGGCCACGAGGCAATCCAGGCTCATAACACTTACTTCTATGAAGCACGAGGATTTTGAACAGGTAGTGCAGGCCTCTAAGGCCCCCATGCTGATCTCCTGGTTGGGGTTCATGCAGAAGAGGCCTAGGGTGCCCATGAGCTGCCCGCTCATCGAGAACTCTGCCATGTGCGGCAGGAAGAGGACACTGGGTGCACCCAGCCGTCCACAGGGGGCTCCTCCCCCCCCACCCCCGGGGGCCACCATCCCCTCCCCACACATATCGCTCGACATCTGCTGTGGGTGCCCACCCACCAGCTCCGCACTGTACTGGTAAAGGAGACCTTCCAAGTCAGCACCCAGGGGAGTGGAGCGGCCAGACCCCTGGGACACGGTAGCCAACGGGAGCTGTGGACCCAGCCCGGCTCTCTAGGCCGAGGTCCCCCACCAGGGCTGAGATGCGTGTACCCGATTGGAGCTTACAGGCGCGGGGTGGGGGGGAGAAAAAGGCGCTCTGGTCACCCTCCAGGGCCCCCTGCAGAGCCCCAGTTGGGTGTCCCATGTGCACAGAGGCAGGGGTCAGCCTTCCGCCGCCCCAGGCACTCACCGACAGCTCAGGGAAATTGCAGGTAAGCCTCAGCAGCCGGGAAATGGCCCCCAAGGCCCGGGACTGTTCGTGCACTTTCTCCGACCGTACCAAGCAAGGCAGGATGATCTGGAAGGAGAGCGAGGAGACCCCATCCACACACGTGGGAGCACCGCCCCCTCCCTTCCTAGTCTTTTTAGTGAGCAGGGACCACTCTTCGTTGCGGTGCGCGGGCTTATTGCGGCGGCTTCTCTTGTCGCGGAGCACGGGCTCTAGGCGCGCGGGCTCAGTAGTTGTGGCGCACGGGCTCAGTAGTTGTGGCGCGTGGGCTCAGTAGTTGTGGCTCACGGGCTCTAGAGTGCAGGTTTAGTAGTTGTGTGCAAGGGCTTCATTGCTCCGCGGCATGTGGGATCTTCCCGGACCAGGGCTCGAACCCGTGTCCCCTGCCTTTGCAGGTGGATTCTTTTTTTTTTTTTTTTTTTTTTTTTTTATTTTTTTTGCGGTACGCGGGCCTCTCACTGCTGTGGCCTCTCCCGTCGCGGAGCACAGGTTCCGGACGCGCAGACTCAGTGGCCATGGCTCACGGGCCCAGCCGCTCCACGGCATGTGGGATCTTCCCGGACCGGGGCACAAACCCGTGTCCCCCGCATCGGCAGGCGGACTCCCAACCACTGCGCCACCAGGGAAGCCCTGCAGGTGGATTCTTAACCACTGCGCCACCAGGGAAGTCCCTCCCTTCTTAGTCCTGAGTCCACATCCCCGACCCCCTTAAACACACACAGGAGCCTCCTGCTGCAGCAGGTAGGCCAAAGAAACGACAGGAGGGAGGCCTCAGCTGGCAACAGAGTTCATGTATTTCTAGTTTTCTGCAATGAACATGCTTTGCTTGTAAAATTAGAAAGAAAACAATAAACATCATTAAACATGAAAAAAATACAAGAAATGATACATTCCAAAAGAACGATGTCCCAACGTAGACACGGTTCCTCTCCAGATACGGCCCTCATCAAAGTTCTTTAGTGAGATATATGGGCAGGGACTTCCCTGGTGGTCCAGTGGGTAAGACTCCACGCTCCCAATGCAGGGGGCCCAGGCTCGATCCCTGGTCGGGAAACTAGATCCCACATGCCGCCACTAAACCCGCGCACCGCAACTGCTGAGCCCACGTGCCGCAACTAGAGAAGCTCGGGTGCTGCAACAGAGACCCAGTGCAGCCCAAATTAATTAACTAATTAATTTAAAAAATTAGATATCTGGGCAATCTTGTCTCCTTATCTTTAGTCACACTTAATATTATATCCCAAATTATATTATCGTAATTAATTCCCGTCTTGCTCATGAAAGTTGGCTTCAAGTGACTCTGGGCTATTTCTCAAATTCACACTCACCCCTACAGGTGACAATTTATCATAACTGAGAATATTTGGGAGACTCTATGAAGACAGAGGGAGGAGACACAGGAACCTGTCTCCGGGTGACAGTCACAACTGTGGAGGTTTGAGGACCGATGGCCTTTGGCTGGAGCGGCCCCCAGACCGTCCTAATGTTCCTTTGCTCCCCCCAACACACCAGGTTTAACACAGGACTTCAATTTCCCTGACTGCTGTGGACACTCACCTCCAGGAAGCTCTGCAGGACGACGCTCCAGTACAAGAGCCTGTAACACATCATCTAAGGTCTGGATGGTCTGGCAAGTGGGGGACGTGGGGTGTCAGAGGATGGACAGCTCCCTGGGGCACCCCATCCCCCTCAGACCCCTCCCCACGGGGAAGGGAAGCCCGGCCAGCTCTGCCTCCACACTCCCAGCTTCCCAAGCGCTGGCCTTTCTTGACCTCACTGAAGCCCGGACCTGCTCCACTGGCAGGCCAGAGAGCAGCAGTGGGCACTGGGCAGTTCTTGCCAACAAATACAGCCCCACGGGGCCCTCACCATCAGAGATTCGTTCTCTAACGTTTTCGATCAAGGAAACTTCCAGCTTTAAAACTGAAAATTCTCGGGAAGATCTGGCCAAGTCTATATTGGCCAGTAATTCCATAGAATCTGTGGGTTTATCGCCAGACTGTCTCCTCCTGAGACTGGGGCTGTCATGGAACTAGAGAAACGTAGCCCTCGTGAGAGGAGGACGTGGGCTGCGTGCGAGCAGGAACCAACCCCGGGGAGATGGGGAGGGTGGGCAGCCCGGGGAGACGGGGAGGGAGGCCTGGAGAGAAGAGGACGGTGGGTGGGTGGGCTCCTCGGGGGCAGATCAGCCCCGGCAGATGGGCCAAGGTGGGTACCTGGATGTAGAGACTAGCACTGTCCTTGCGGTCCAGACTGGGCGTGATGGGCGGCAGGGGGATGATGCTGGAGAGGCCGGCCTTGGCCAGGTCCAGCTTCTGGGACAGGTGGAGCGGCAGGTTCACCTGGCTGGAGGGGAGGGGAGGAGCCGCAGGAGGGCTTTGGAGGACAGGTTAGTGTCGAGGGCCCCGGGGGAGACTGCTCTGCCCTCTCCCTGAGGCACAGGAAACAGTGGGACCTGAGCCCCACACGCTTCCCTGCCAGGGAAGGGGGCCCTGGCTTCTTGGGGAGCCTTCCCCACACTGATGTCCTAACAGCTTTCTAACAGTGAAAGCTGGGGGCATCCCACCCCAGGAGGCTGGGAGGCCAGGTGGTGGTCATGGGCCCTGCCACCCACAGCCCAGAGCTCAGGTCCCCAAGCCTTGCCCTCCTCACAGCCCCAGTGCTCCCGCAGCAGAGACCCTGTGGCTCGGGGGAGGGAACAGCCTGGGGAACCTCAGGGCCGCGATGCAGAGCATGGCTTGCGGACGCACGGTGCTGACCAAGGCCTCCGTGGATTCTTCAAGGATTAATGTCTGGAAGGGCCAGGAGGAAAGGAGAATTCCCCTCAGAGAGGGACACCAGCCCCGGCTCAGGAACTTCAGCGTGTCGACGTCGAACTAGGATGGAAGGACACTCAAACCTCTGCCTGCGGCCCCGCTGCCGCCCGCCCCCAGACCCTGCCCCACGCCGGGCGCAGGCCCCGCCCTGGCGTTCACCGTGGCCCGGCCCCTCCGTAGGCGTCCGGGGACGGGGGCCCACGAGGCAGACACTTTTGCCCGGCACCTGTCCGCTGGCCTGGCCGCCTAAGAGGCCAAGTCAGGCAGCTTCCAAGCCAGGGCTAATATCCAAAACCCAAGGAAGCGTGAGCCCTCGTTTTTTCCTACTTTCCTCCGCAGCTCTCAAAAAGCTCCAGAGAATTTCCTTACCACCTGTTCTTGTCCCAGAAATTCCAGAATACACTCATAGGCTTCCCTTTCCGACTGGCGCAATCCTGCAGCTGGGAAGAGGCCTGGCTGATTCTCTCGGTGCAACAGGAGAGCAGAAACCCCCTTCCCCCCACCCTCGGCCAAGAGGGCTCGGCAGTCGTCGGGGTCCAGCGTGGGTGCCCCAGCTCCAAGAACTAGCTGCTCCAGGCCTGTGGCCGAGAGTGGACCTCAGGAGCCTCCGTGGAAAGGCAACTACGTGGGGACTTGGTTAAGAGATTTTCTGCATCAGGTACGGCCGGGATAGGACAGCAATGGAAAGGGAGAGTCCTTTAAGTCACCCCCAGGGGCCGCAGATAGAAACCCCTGAATGGGAGGGGACTGGAAACGTCAAATCAGCCTCAGCGTCTCCCTTGACGATTGGGCTGGTGTAACCCTCGGGCGAGCCTCTCTGAGCGGGGACCCAGGTGTGGACACACAGACGGGGGGAGGGGGTGAGGCTAAGAATAGGCCTGTCCACCCATGGCCGTCGGGAGCGGGTGAAGCAAGAGGACGGAGGTGGCGGCAGCCCTGGGACCCGAAGCAACACCGGCCACTAAGCCTGAGGTCAGGCCATTCCTGCCGCAGAGCACCCTGGGTGTGCAGGTGGGGTTAAAGGCACAGCACAGCCGCTCTGTTTCAAGTGCCCGAATTCACGGCCCTGTGCTTTACGAGCCCTGCGACCTTCCCGAGTTAAAGCCCCTCGGCTCGCTTCCCCGTCTGTACAGTGGAGAGGATGACCGCCCCGTCACTGTTGTGAGGACTAAATGAACGAAAGCATAATGATAAATAATAAATGATAACAATAAATAATTAACACAGGGTAATGATAAATAAAGGAGAAATCTTGAGCAAATTAAATTCTCCTTTAACTCGGGGATGGTAATCACAGTGTCTGTTATGATGGTTAAATCAATTCGTTCACGTAAAAAATTTAGAACGGCCTCTGGCCCACAGTAGGAGATCAGTAAGTGCTTTCTTTTTCACACGTTGCATTGAGCACCTTTTACGTGAAATGTGCTCTTTCAGGCAGAGCTTACAGACGTAGCGTGGACATATCAACAGGTCCCTTCACGGGACATTGTTTCGTGTCCTCGTGGAGGAATTACTTCTGCGTCTGCCCATACGCTTTTGTGTGTATGCATATACACATATATATGTATGTGTATGTACACACAGGAGGTCAGAGAAAATCTCACTGACTGAACCTGAGTGGCCCTGGAGGCCGTGAGGAGCAAGCCCTACAGATATCTGGGGAAAGAACTTTCTAGGCCAGAAGAGCAGCCCTCGCAAAGGCCCTGGGGCAGGACCACGCCTGATATGTTCCTGCAACAGCCCGGAGGCCTGGAGCCTGGAGTTGGGGGAGCAGGGAGAGTGGCCAGCCACGAAGGCAGAGCGGTCAGGGCACAGGTCAGGAGGTCCTCGCGAGGCCACTGTAAGGATGGCTGTAGGGACTCTGGGTTTTGCTCTGTAAGGGATGGAGCCCTGGGTAGGTTCCCGGTAAAACAGTGGCAGGTGGTCTGCTTTGTTCAACAGAATCACCCTGGCCATTGAGTTGAGACGAGAGAGTTGGGGGGATGGTGTGGAGCGTGGCAGGGGGTGCACGGTAATAACCCAAGGGAGGGGTGATGGGGGCTGGGACCAGGGCAGGTAGGAGAAAGCGCTCAGACTCTGTATCTATGTGGAAGGCAGGACCAAGAAGGGAGAGCAGTGAGCTGGGTGTGAGAGAACACAGAAGCGCAGATGTGGAGCCTGAGGGACTGCGCTAGTGGGTGGGGCAGGTCTGGGGCTGGCAACAGAGTCCGGAGGGAGCGTAGCTGGGACGCCTACGAGGCATCAAAGTGGAAATGTCACCGGGCAGCTGGATTTAAGAGTCGGGAATTCAGGGGTGGGATCTGGGACTTGCTGACACACCGGTGGGTCTAGAGGTCTGCCGTGGCTCTCCTGAACGGCCAAGAGCCCCAGACAATGTCCTGGACCCCATCCAGCTCCAGGCCCCTCAGGGAGGCAGGTCTCAAAAAGGACAGGCATGCAGAGACCAGAGCTGCGACTGGGCAGCCAGGAGTGGGCAGACTCGCGCCGATCAATGAGTCCCCAGCGAGGGCTGGGCAACCAAGCACCATCACCTCTGAGCCGCTGGGAGCTGAGACACAGCCCCTTCCTGGGCTAACTCACCTGCTAAGTTAGGGTTCCAAGAGACACGGTCAGCCAATGGTGAAAAGGTGACCTGTTTAATTTTCGCTTGTTGGGAGGTGAATCCATCTGCGCACTCGGGGCGGCAGCCAGGGCGGGCTGCAGAAAAGGAAAGGCAACTGGCTGAGCGGTGCCCCCTCCGGTCCCACTGCCAGCTCCCCGCTCCCCCCCGCTGGGAAGTGGGGACCCTCTAAGGGCCCTGCTTCCTCCCCACCTCTCTGCATGTGGATGGTTCAGACTCAGAGGTGGCCTCCCATTGCTCTGCCTTGGGAGGCTCGCTGCTGAAATCCTGAAGCCCCCGACCCCTTGCCCAATTCATAATCCCATTCTGCCCTGCGGCTGGGGGGCTAACAGCCCCCAGATGTCTGCCCAGGTCCTGCCTGGGAGCAGGAGGTTAGTGCTGCCTGGCCGCGTCTCCCACGCTGGACACTGGGTCCCCAGCCCCCACAGGACCCTCCAGGGGCCCGTCTCCTCCTGCCGCCCCATCCTACTCGCTGGACTTGGTTGCTTCCTTTGACGGGGAGCTTCCCCCTCGGCATGCACCCTGGGGACACTGGTCACGGTTTCCCTGGGCCTCACTCCTTATAATGGTCTAAAACACAGAATCCACAAAATCTGGGCCGTGATCCACGACTCAGTTTGGTGGAAGAAGTTCAGGTCTGAGATTGGGATGCTCACACTTTTCCAGAGACCCTGGGCTGTGTCCCCTCGGAGCCCACCCCAGAATGGAGCGCCCCGGCCCCCAAAGCCGCAGTCCCTGGAGCCCAGGGAGGGCAGAGGGCACAGTGGGGCCAGCCTACCCATGGGCATCTGCCCAGCCTCACGCCCTGCCCCGGGGCCGCCGCGAGGGCCGGCGGAAGGGATGCCTCACCTGACACTTGGTGCCTCAGCTCTGGGGCCCACGCCCATCCTGGGCATCGAGGCTCCAGGGGGCGCTGCGCTGGGTTCCAGAGCGGTCCCTGCAGGGCAGGCATGGAGGCAGCCGATGCGAGCTACCCTCCCCGCCCCGTTGTGACCTGGGCAGTCCACCCCCCCCCCGCCCCCTACCTCATCCAGCTTTGGAGAAGAGGGGCTGTTTCTCCCCCCAGAACGGCTCTGAGGAGGCTCAGCCCCTCCCATCACTGAGCACAGTCTCGGAACCCCCAGGGGCTGCCGTGGCCCCGGGTCCTTCTCGGGGAGGGACCCCCAGAGCCCAGCTCCTCGGGCCCCGGGCGTAGGGGGACCAAGGAGCTTCAACTCCTGCTTCCATCCTGCCCGGGGACGCAGAGAGCTTCCCCCACAACCCCACCCCCTGCCCCCCAGGGACCTGGCCAGATCCTCTGCTCACGAAATTCAGCACAAAAGAACCTTCCTCACCAGCTCCGCCTCACAAAGACAGACTTTATTGGAGTATCTGGCACGGAAACCCCACCGCTCCAGCCCCGCAGCCGAGGACACAGCCACTTCTCAGGTGCACCAGGCATCACACAGGACCAGTAAGTCAACGCAAAGGACTCGCGGGCGTGGAGGGCACACTCCGCGAGGACCCGGGGCGGCAGGGGGCAGAGGCTGTGCTCAAGGGCAACGCGCTCATACACCCACCGCAACGGAACAGCGCCCAAAGTCAACACGACGGGGCAGGCGCACCCAGAGCCAGGATGCTGCGGGCCGGGAGCACAGGGATGCAGGCTTCCCCTCAGGTCCCTCCCTCCTCCCGACCCCTCGGCCGGGCCGCCCTGCCCCGGGCAGCGGGAGAACTGTGCCTCGTCCGGGTCAGGCCTCAAAGTTCTTAGAGGGGCTTCCCTGGTGGCACAGTGGTTGGGAGTCCGCCTGCCGATGCAGGGGATACGGGTTCGTGCCCCGGTCCGGGAAGATCCCACATGCCGCGGAGCGGCTGGGCCCGTGAGCCACGGCCGCTGAGCCTGCGCGTCCGGAGCCTGTGCTCTGCAACAGGAGAGGCCACAACGGTGAGAGGCCCGCGTACCGCAAAAAAAAAAAAAAAAAAAGTTCTTAGAGCGTCGAGCTGTCTGTGTAGCCCCCGTCCTACAGACAGAGGATGCCACGTGGGCAAGGTCAGTGCTTGGTGCGTCCAAACCTCCCAGCCTCAGCTCAGCGGCTCTCTCCTGGGAGCAGGACCCCTATTTGGGGCTCTGACCCGGCAGCAAAGGCCAGGGGATGAGAGCCCAGGACCACGGATGGTCTTAGCACGGCCAGCTGCCGGGCCTCAAGTCCCAGCGCCAGGATGATTCATTAACGCCCTGCAAGGCGGGTATCCCAATGTCTGTAAAAACAAGGACTTGCCCTCCTTCAAGGAAATCCGGTCTCAGGGCAGAAGCACAGCCAAGTGCGGGAAGGAGCAATGACACCCCCGGCCCTGGGAACGCGCCACAGGGGGCGCCCTTCCAGAAGCACGTGTAAAACGCTGGTTTTTAGGATGACGACGATGAAAAGACATCAGAGGAAGTGGGGCGGTGCGGGGGTGGGGGGGGCAGGCAGTGGCCTGCAAGCCCTCAAGAGGCCCAGAGAAGGTGGTCAGCTCCCGGCCAGGGCCTACTGATACTCCAATCTGGAGAGGCCTCCAACCCAAGGCTCCAGGGTCTGGGTCGATGCTGGGAGCCTCAGGACAAGGGCGCACACAGTGACAGGGGCCCCTACGAGGAAGTCACGGGGTCAGGAAAAGAGCAGAGCCGAGGAAGAGACTCCGCCAGGACACACTGACCTTTAACCTAGCTCTCGGTGTGTGCATCACAGAGCACATCATAGAGGGGACGACTCGCCCCCAGCCCGGGCACCCCTACAGCCTGAGAGCTGGGAAATGGGGGAGGGAGGTGCAGCCCCCAGCAGCAGTGGGGCAGGAGGGCCAGGGGCTGTTCTCTGGGGATGCGTCCCCTACCACACGTCTTGCACACGGAGACAGATGCTGTTAGTCAGAGGCAAGGCCTCGAGTCCGGTAGGCCTGTCTCTGGGGAATAAAGCATTGTCATATTACAGGGATCTTGGGGACAAACCACAAATATAAATCCATAGGCCAGAGCTTCTGAACAAAAACTGGTAAAAAAAAAAAAAAAAAAAAAATAGTCTCAGCTCCAGGTCATCGACCTGCGATGGGGGAGGAGAGCCGAAGAGGGCTTCAAGGGTGGGCGGTCTCAGCCCCAGCCCCGCTGGGAAGCAGTCTCTTCGGCCTGCCGGCCACGGTGTCTGGAGCCCAGGGTCACACCTGGCTGATGATCTCTCCATTCTCAGGTACAAACACTTGCACGGGGGCCCCCTCAGGCGATCTCCGGAGCACACACACGGTGGGCACCTGCCCAGGCCAGGGGGAAAGGAGAGGTGGGTGAGCAAAGCAGGTAGAGACATCAGGACAGCAAGCCCGGCCACACCATCCTTGTCCCTTAAGGACGCTGACCAGTGGCAGCACCGGCCCAGCCACTCAGCCCTTGCCTCCGCAGCAGGCTCTCTGTGCCCTCGTCCATTTCCACTCCAGCTTTCTCTGGGGTGTGACAGGCACCCTGACCTTTGCTCCACCCCCACCCCATCCCCCCCCAGCTCACTTCTCATCACCCTCCCCGTCTGGCAGGTTGGGATGGGCTGGGCCCGGGCCAAGGACAGGTCCAAGCTCGCAGGCATGGAAAGGCACGTCAGCTGGAGGGTGCGGCCTGGGACTGCGGCCAGGGTGCTGCCAGGCCCAGGATGCCAGCTGCAGCCCAGAGAACTGGGGGCGGGGGAGGGAGGTGCAGCTGGGCCCGGCCAGAATCTTGGGTCTCAAAGCAGCAGCCTGTTGGGGGCTCCTGGAGCACACCCCCTGCAGAGCCCTCCTTCCCAGGGAGCAATAAAGAAAGGCTCACTCAGCACTCCCCTGGCAGTCCAGTGGTTAAGACTCAGCGCTCCCAGTGCAGGGGGCATGGGTCCGATCCCTGGTCGGGAAACTAAGATCCCACATGCCACGCAGCCAAAAAAAAAAAGAAAGCTCATGCACCGTCCCCCTCTTCCAGAAAGAAAAAGCTGGGCACAGAAATCAAGAGTGGCCATGCTACCTCATGTCGGGGTGCTCCACCTATATGCTGCCCACCAACTCGGTCCCTGACCTCGGGGGGCCCCAGGTGATAATAACACCACGTATTAGTACTTACTATGCATTGCTCTAATCATTTCACACATATTAACTCATCTCAAGTTCTTACTGCCCCTCTGTGATGGGTCCTTTAAGACTCCCATTTTACAGCGAGAGTGACAGAGGATCAGAGGAGTTAATAAACCTGCCCAGTGCTGGCAGGGCTGAGACTTGAACCGGGGCCTGCGCCCTTAGCCATCAGTCACCCTGCTTCTCAGCTGGGTGGCGGGAGGGCAGTGGGGCGCAGTAGCTGGCTGACAGGCAGTCACAGGTTATGGCTCCTGCATACACACTGCCAGACTCTCCCTCCGTCCTGGGCACTCAAGTCGGGAGACTGGGGGGTGATGTGGATTGGCCTTATGGTTATAAATAGAGGCCTATCTGTTTTGTAGATCATCGGTGGAGCCATTAGGAAAAAAGGTCTTAGGTGTCCGGGAGGGTCACCTCCACTGGCGCACGTGGACGCGCGCTCTAGAGCTAAACGTGCAGGCGAACTCAGGAGGCCCCCAGGGGAGTCTTCCTGCGGGCCTTCCAGAGCCGCGAGGAAATGCTCTGGGGCCTATTCCTCCGAGCTGAAAGCTGCCCGGCCACCGGACTGCAGGCTGTGCGCCTGCGCCCCAGCGCCAGATCGCGGGACCTGGCCGGACCCGTGCGCGTACCTGTGTGCGCGCGAAGCTCTCGGCGCCAGGCGGCAGGCTGCGCACGCGGAAAGCCCCCTGGCGGTCCAGCGAGTGGGGGCGTGAGCTCCGGAGCCGGGCCCGCTCGTGCCACGACTTGAGCTCCTCGGACACGGCCGCCTTGCTGAGCCCGCGGCCCGCGGGGCTGTCGCGCAAAGAGGGCGTCCGGACCACGCGGCCGTGGGCGGGCGGTGGGCGCTGCCAGCGCGGGGCGGCCGCGTCCTCGCCGCGCCCCGGGCCCCACTCGCCCCACTGGCCGGGCGGCGGGCGGCCCTCAGCCAGCACCAGGTAGCGCGTGGCCCTCAGGCAGGCGGGGGGAGGCCGGAGTCGGGGGCCGCGGGGCACGCGCGGGCGGGGCGGCGCGGGCGGGGACAGTGGCCGCAGGAAGGAGATGTCGGGGCTGCTGCTGCCAGGCGGCGTCGGGTGCGACAGGCTGGAGGCGTCGGAACCGCTGTCCTCGGAGCACGAGTGGCAGGCGGGGCACGGCACGGGAGCGGGTGCCGTCACCGTGTAGTAAGTGGGGCGGCGGCGCGGGAGGGCGCTGCGACCCCTGCCGTCGGGGCCCGCGCGGAAGGGGTCGGTCCTATGGAGAGAAGAGGGGGCTCTGAGCCAGCCCTGCCTGGTTGGCGGGGAAGGCATCGCGCGTGCGCGGCCTCGGCCACGCCTCCCCACGTGCCCACAGCCTCCTGGCCCGGCTTGCCCTACACGCCCCTCCTGCACCCCACACCACTGCTCCACTGCACGCTGGGGTTTGGGTCACGGAGGCCACCCACAGCTGGCTCCTGTTCTCAGCCATCTCAGGTGCGAGGCATCCAGTGGCATTTCATCCACACAATCTGAACAGGCGGACACAGTCAAGCGTCCGAGGTGAAGGCGTGAGGCTGGTATGTGGCCCACCCCGAGGGACTACCAGTGAAGAGAGGAGAGGGCGGGCCCCTCTACAGCCAAGGGCAGAGGCCTCAGGAGAAACCGCCCTGGGGCACCTGCATCCTGGACTTGCCGCCTCCCAGTCTGGAGGCGGTGGTTTGTGTCCAGCTGCGCTGCTCTATATGGCAGCCCCAGCCGGCTAGGACAGGGTGGCCGCATGCAGGTGGCCCTCCCCAGGGCACTAGCTCGGGACAGCCAGCGGGGCTGGAATCCAGCCTCCCTCTGCCAGCACCCCGGGAGCAGGCCTGTCCGTCCAGCGGGGGCGCCTTTCACTAATCTGCGCAAAGGCCCTGTGTGTAAAAAGGCCCCCCAGTATGTAAACTATAAGATGCATTTCTGGGCTCCAGCCCAGCGCTGCCCAGAAGTAAAGTTAACCTGACGGAAGAACCCAGCAACGTCCTGAGGGTGCCCTGGGCTGTCGGACGGTGTGGCCGACACTGCCTGTCGTGCCTCGGTCAGTGAAACGAGCACCAAACAGCAGGGAACTTGGAAAGGAGCATTTAGTGGGTTCTCATTATTCATGGGTTCTGTATTTGCAGATTCACCGACTGCTCCAATTGATCTGTAGCCTCAAAATCAACACTCCCGGCGCTCTCGTGGTCACGTGTGGACACACGCAGGGTGGTGAAAATTCTGAGTTGCCCAGCAGGCTTTCCCAGCCGAGGCTCTGAGTTCTGGGTTCAGCTATCATACTATTCCCACAGTCTGTTTAGTATCACACTTTTCATATTTTTTGTGCATTTTGTTGGTGGTTTCAGTATCTAAAATGGCCCCAGAGTTGACGCTGCAGGGCCACCTGGTGTCCTGAGCTCAAGGAAGCGGGGACGTGATTTACGGAGAAAATAACGTGTTAGATGAGCTTCGTTCAGGCGTGAGATCTAGGGCTGTTGGCCCTGAGTTCAGTGTTAATGAGTCGATGGTACGTATTAGATAAGGTGTCTTTAAACAGAGACCCCATAAAACAAGGTTACGTATGGATCAGTTTACAGACACGTTGTGACCAGAAGCTGTAACCCTGTGTGTCCCCGGGAGCAGTGGTTCAGCGTTTGCACTTCACAGGACGTAACTACCCAAGTAATGAGAATCAACTGTACGTCAGTTGAAAACGTGACCCGTCCATCGTCAAGAGACTAATAATAAAACGATGACAGACAACTGCAAAAGTATCTTCTGAGATACACTCGCTCTCGCAGGAGAGTCTGCAGAGACGGGAAGCAAAGTGGAATCTGGCTGTGCAAAGACAAAACCGGAGTCTTTGGAAGAAAACACCTTGCTTCACACGTGACTCGCCCTTGGCTTTGCTGGTTGGGGCGCAGCCTCTATTGAGAGGTGCTTAAGAAAAGATCCCAAGGAGAAGCCACTGCACAAGCCATGTGTCACCCACGGGTGTCCCACATAATCCTGGAAGCCACCACCCTCCGAAGGTAAGTTCTCAATGGTGGGTCTCGCCCCCTGCATCGCTGGGGTGGCCTGTCTCTTACCTCAGGGGCTGTGACTGGCCCCTCCTGCCCTGCATCTCAGGGGTGGCCGGGGCACTGATGCGGCCCTGCCGCTGCCCGGCAACGTTGCGGACGGGGACCACGTAGCAGGAGGCAGGGCTGGGGTCGCTGGGCCCATCCTGCGGGGTGCTGGCCGGGCTGCTGGAGATTGGAGGGATTGGAGACAGGTCAGCAGCAGGAATGCCTCCATCCAGGGGCTCCGGTGTGCGGAGGGACGGACTCATGCCTCCCCCCATCACACGCAGGATGGGGGTCTCCTGCACTGTGCACCCCCGCCCCGATCCCACCTGCTCCTGGCCCTCCCTTCCCCCCGCCTGACCTGGACTCGCTTCCGGGCTCAGAAGACTTCCTGGGCTTCTCGTAGGGGTGGTCCAGGCTTGTCTCCTTCCAGGGGCTGTTCTGGATGGGGGCCCGCTCCAGGCCCCCCGTGTCAAGGCCTGCTGGCTGCAGCCCCTCGAGGGTTTGGGGCGGGAGAGGCCGGGAAGGCGCATCTGGGGGAGGTTTTGGCACTTGAGATGCCTCTGCAGGTAAAGGAAGCCCGGAGGGCAGTGGTGGGGGAACCAGCCCAACCAGAACCTCCGTGGCCTGTGCCTGGCCCGCCGTCCCGTGGCTGTCAGTCCGGCAGTGCCAGGCCATGGCTCTGGGCCCAGATGCTTCTAAACACTTTATTCTCCTTTCAGACTTACTCCTTACAGCTCCATTTTATACCTGCCTCCTACAGGAAGCCTCCCCAGATTGCCTCTCTTGGCTCACATGACTCTCCTTTCTAACCTTTACTCCTGATGCCATGTCTGCAGCTAACCTCCTGTTTCCCTATTTTTCCTCTCACGCTGTGCCCACGTGTGCTGTTTCCTTACTGGCCTGGGCCCTCCCCTGGGCAGGACCTCACCACCCTCTTGGCCCACCTTGACCCCTCAGCATCGTTAGGGTTTGTCACCAGGGTTCTCAATCTACGGACTTTTGTTTTCTCCCTCAGTGCTACCCTGTTTTCACAAAGGGCAATGACCGTGGCCGGATGGCTGAGGCTCTGACGGGTGCGTATTGACGTAAAGGCTAAGTCCCAGGCAAAGGCAGGGAGGCCCGGGGCCCAAGGCTCTGCTGGATTCCCCTTCCCCTCCCGGTCACGATGACCGAGCACCCGGACCGGCAAAGCGTCAGCACATCCCCCCTCTCACCCACGCACAGGGCGAACAGGCGGAGCGGACGCTGAGCCCAGCCCGGCTCCCGCCTCCTTTAGCTCACTGAGAACTCACAGCCAATGCCGCCCAAGCCCCGAGTTCTCGCGCAGGAGCCCAGCGCTCACAACAGCCCCTAAACCGCCCTCTCACCTTCCTCACGGAGCAGCCCGTCCAACAGGGAGCTGTCATCTGAGGCGCCGAGCTCTGGGGAGGCCAAAGGAGAGAGGAGGAGGTGAAGAAATCCCCCCGCAGATCTGGGGCGTCAGCAGTGCTGAGCAGCTGCCCCGCCCCCTTCCTGATAGCATCCCTTATCGGGAGATACCAACCATGTGTTCAGTACTGTGCTAGGTGTGAATTTATCACTTGGAAGGAGAAAATAAAAGTCAGTAAATAGGAGTGAGGAGACAGGAAACTCCATTTTAATCCTGGCTCTGCCATTAGCTTTGTAACCTCGAATAAGCCATTTCAATGCTCTGGGCCTCCGTTTCCCCATCTATTAAAAAAAAAAAAGCCAGGCCTTCGTCTGGCAGGGTTTCCAGGCAGTGGAGGGGAAGGCAGAAAGTCATTTTGGAAGGCCCCCGGGGTAAAGAGACTTTTGCTAACTGTTGTATAGTCTTCTGATACCGTAAGTACAGCTCAACTCAAGCACCCGCAAACCTGAGAACCCCTGCATTACCAGTGAGAGTGGGAATTGCAGCTATGGGGTCGTGGGCTCTCACAGTTCAAGTGAGAGTCTGGCCGTCTGGGTCAGGAAGGTCCTTCCCTGGTGACGGGACAGCCACCTAAGGACATGGAGGGTAGCCCTTCTGCATGGGCAGCAGTCTGGACCCAGGAAGACAGAGGACTCAAATTTACCATTGTCCTGAAAACACTGAAACTTCAGCTACTCGGTCTACACCTAACGTGACCTGGATGGGACTCACAAAGCATTTTCAACTACATTTGAGAACACGGGTGAGGGCAAACTGACAATAGCTAATTATTTCTCTTGGGCTTTTCTAAGTGCCTTGTATATGTGAATTCACGTGATCCTCCTAACAAGCGTGTACGGTGAGATGACCATCTCCCCGTGGCAGCTCAGGACACAGAGGCTTGGAGGAGCTGATAACATAGCTTAGGTCAAACCGCCGGAAGGTGGTTGAGTCAGATTCACACCCAGACCGTCTGACCAGAGTCTGGCCCTTCACCACCACCATTTACGGGCTCTCCTGTTAGCTGGCCTTTCATGCAGAGGTCATTAACCAGAAAATTCTAAGAAAAGTAGATTCCGTTTCCAGCCATCTGAAAATCCTCTATAACAGGGATTGGCTGGTGGCAGGCCTGTGGGACAAATCCAGTTAACGGGCTGCTTTGTTTTTACTTTTGGCCACACCGCGAGGCATGCGGGATCTTAGTTCCCTGACCCGTGCGCCCTGCAGTGGAGGCACAGAGTCTTAACCGCTGGACCACCAGCGAAGTCCCTTAAAAAAATTTTTTTTTTTCTGGCTGCTTTTATAAATAAAGTTGTATTGAAACACAACTGTGGGTTTGTTTACGTAATGTCTTTCATGATACGATGTCCAAGCTGAGTAGTAATGACGGAGGCCACATGGCCCACGAGCCTAAAACATTTACTCCCTGGACCTTTACAGAAGTTTGTCAACGTTTGCTCCTCCATTTAAATGAGACAGAACCTTTACACAGAGCAGTTTGTAAACCATGCAGGGTCGGCTGCCCACGGAGCAGCCCGTGCTTTAAGGTTCAACTGGGGAGACATGCTCTTACCTAATGCTGGTTCCCAGCCTCTGATCTTTTATAAAAGCCTGGGGAACCGAGATGTTTATTTTTCACAAATGTCAATTTGAAGAAATTGTGGGACTGTTACTGTCACGGTCCAGGGATGCCGGGGTCGGGGGCTGGGTATAGTCATGTGTTTGGGGTTTGAATATATGGTCTGGGAAGACAGCCGTCACCCCCGGCTGTTTAATCACAGGTGGTTCATGGGGGCTGCTTGCTGTCTTGGCCACGCTGCCCCACAGCCCTGCCCTCGGCCCAGCAGCGGCAGGAGGACACCCCAGGCAGAGGCCATACAAACGCTGGGCATCCTCAGAGGCTGCGCCGTCCCGTGCAACAGCCACTAGCTGTATGTGGCTGTTTTAAATTAAATTAAAATTTTAGTTCCTCAGCCGCACGGGTCACAATCCAACCGCTCAACAGTCCCATGCAGTGAGTGCCTGCCACATTGGACAGCACGGATCTGGAACGTTTCATCATGGAAGAATTCCTACCAGCGTTGCCAGCACGGGCGCCGCTAATCAACAAGTGCGTCCTGAGCACCTGTTACGTCAGCTCGGTGCTGGGGGGCCTTTCTCATCAGGCTCCCTGTGGTCGATTAGTCCCGCAGCTGACCGCTCCCCCCACCTGCAGAGGACGAGCTAATGGCTGCCACCTGGTACAATTAGGTTCCAAATGGAGTGACCTTCCTGCAGAGACCAAGAGGGTGGGTGGATTTCTCTAACTTTTTTGGGGTTTAGTTTGTTTGCTTTTTTTTTCCTCTTTAATTCAAAACACCTTTCAGCTACTAATTATTTTTTCATACATCTTTATTGCTAGTTAATTATTAATCCCTCTCTACTTCCTGCTTTCAGGGCGAGCCCAGCTGGGCAGATGGCCAAGAGCAGGAATTACCTGTCTAGAACCACCTCCTCCTGGGCTCCCAGGAGAAGACATTGCAACCAGGACCTCAGGCCTCGTCAACACAGGACACTAGACCCAGGACCTCAGGCCTCATCGACACAGGGCACTAGACCCAGGACCTAAGGCCTCGTCAACACAGGACACTAGACCCAGGACCTCAGGCCTCGTCAACACAGGACACTAGATCCAGGATCTCAGGCCTCATCAACACAGGACACTAGACCCAGGACCTAAGGCCTCATCGACACAGGACGTTAGACCCAGGACCTCAGGCCTCGTCAACACAGGACACTAGACCCAGGACCTCAGGCCTCATCGACACAGGACGTTAGACCCAGGACCTCAGGCCTCATCAACACAGGACACTAGACCCAGGACCTCAGGCCTCGTCAACACAGGACACTAGATCCAGGATCTCAGGCCTCATCAACACAGGACACTAGACCCAGGACCTAAGGCCTCGTCAACACAGGACGTTAGACCCAGGACCTCGGCCTGGTCAGGACAGGACATTAGACCCAGGACCTCGGCCTGGTCAGTACAGGACATTAGGCCCAAGACCTCAGGCCTCATCGACACAGGACACTAGACCCAGGACCTTGGCCTGGTCAGGACAGGACACTAGACCCAGGACCTCGGGCCTCATCGCCACAGCACACTAGACCCAGGACCTCAGGCCTCATCGCCACAGCACATTAGACCCAGGACCTCGGCCTGGTCAGGCCAGGGCTGCAGGTGGAGAGCAAAGCTGCCTCTCTGATCAGGAGGGTGGAAGCAGTCGCATGGCCAGGCCCCTTCCCCACAGCTCTATTTCCCCTGGACTAAGTGCCCCCTCCCGCGGATGGTTGGCCAAGCCCCAGGCGTGTCCTGGCCTGCTCCCCACTCCCAACAAGCAGCCTCATCGTCGCAATGATAGTAGCAGAGCCACAGCCCTACGCTGTCCACCACCCCACACCGCAGGCCTGTGGTCAGAGGAGCCCACAGGGCGGCGTGAGGCCAGACGGGACACAGGAGGGGCTGGGACACACGGGGCACAGCCCCCCGGGCCCCTGCCACCAGGACAGCAACGAGCCCTCAGGGGCTTCCGTGCCCAAGTCAGCAGCTGCCTTTCAAGGGGAGGTCGCATCCTGGGCCCTGTCAGGAACAGAGGGAGGACGGAGGCCCCTCTCCACCAGAGCCGGTCGGCCGTCCTGCCTGGGTCTCCCCGTCGCCCGGGGTTACTGGGTCAGCTGTCGCGTGGAGGCATCTCCTCCCTCGTCCTCCACTCCTGGCTGCTGGGGGGGACCTGGGAGGCATCTGGACTCACCCTAAATTAGAGGCCACGTGCGCAACCGGGGCAGGAGGCGGCCTTGGCACAGAGCTGACCTGAGGGGCAGGGGTGGGAGCTGGGGAGCCCAGGTGGAGGCCCCAGATCCAGTTCAGCCCAGGGCCCAACTCCCTGTGCCAGCTCCCTCACACGCACGGGAGGCCTGGGACCCAGGAGAGGCCTGGGGGAGGGCGAGCCCAATGCCCTGGCGTGGAACGGAAGGGAGGCCTCCAAGGACTGACCTGACAGGTTGGGCTCGGGTCAGGAGAATGAAAAAGCCACACGCGAGGGCCCAGAACCACTTGCTGGAAGAGGAACCGGCCTGGACGACTCACTGCCGCACAGTCAGCGGGCGCTGGACCCCGGGCTCAGGGACTAGACTAAGAGGCACAGTAACTAGAGAACAGAGTGCGGGGGCCCCAGTCCTGACTGGGCGGTTCTAGGTACTTCAGGGACGGTGGGTATGCACTTCCACCAGAGCATCCACCGGCAGCCATGGGCCCTGCAGCAGTTCAGCGAGCAGATATGCACAGAATGTGGGCCCTCGGCCGCGCTCACGGGACCACCTGCCCTGTGGGCCTGGGATCAGAGGGCTGGACAAACCCTTGAGATAAGCTGAGGTCAGCCTGGGGGTGCCTCCTGTCCGGGAGGTCTCCTGCAGGGCGTGGATTTCGAGGGAGGAGTGGGTTGTTTTCTAAGGAAATGGGGAGGGTCTCAGGGGAGGGTGATGGCTGGGCTGAGGCTTGTGGGGTTGCCATGGGTCAGGATGGGGTGGGGCGGACCGGGGAAGCAGGTTTCCCCCGACGACGACGACGACGACGACGACGATGGGGATGGGTCGGGACGGGTCTGGGACCAGCCGGATGGGTCTGGGACCACCGCTGCTCACCTGGGCCTGGGGCCAGGGTGGGAGGGGCCCCGTTGCCTCGCTGCCACTCCCCCAGGCAGCGCTGCAGGTCCCGCAGCTTCTTCTCTTCCTGCTGCATCGCCTGCTTCCGCTGCCGGCGCGCCTGGCGGCCCAGGTTCCCCTCCCGGCACAGGCGCCGCGCGGCCTCGGCGATCTGCAGCTGCAGGGCCAGCTCCCTCTCCAGGCTGCTCAGTGGGTCCTGGGGGAGGACGCAGTGAGCGACACCGGAACGGCCCAGACCCCCAGCAGACGGCGGCGTCCAGGGCCCAGGACCCACCCAGCAGCCTGACCCCGAGCCAGGTGGGGAGGGACTGAGGTGGACGCTTCCCTCCCACCCCAAAGGGCCGGGCAGACGAGCCACCCGTCACACCACGGGGAGGGACCCGAGGGTCCAAGCCACCCCATGGCCCTCCTCCTGTGCTGAGAAAGGGGAGGATGGCCCCAGGAGCCAGAGCGACCCGTCCGCACAGGCCACTGCCTCTCCGGGCCGGCTGCGCTCTTGGCTGGCCTTCTGCCCTCAGAGGACTGAACCCCATGTCCTCCCTTGAGGTCCCAGCCCTCCCTGAGGCCACGTGGGCTACACGTAGGCGGGTGCCCCTTGTCCACGCAGAGCCAAGCGGCCTGAGCTGTGTGATGCTAGAGCAGAGACCCCTGCAGAGGGGAAGCAAGGCCTGGGGACCACAGCCGCCAGCCTCGGGGAGCAGGGACGGTGCCCTGCAGCACCTCACCTCTCTGTGCAAGGCCCACTCGTCCAGTTTGTAAGCGGCTCCGATCCTACGGCGGACCTTGGGGGCCTTCTCGCCCAGCCTGAAGGGGTACTCTGCAGGCAAGATGCCCGTCAGCTCCTGCGGGGGAAGCAAGTTCGTGCCAAGCCGCTCTCCACGCATCCAGCCCTTGGCCGAGCAGGAACAGCCCATCCGGCGGGCCCTGGGTGACCTGTGCCGCCCTTTCCCAGAGGCCTCTGCCCATCTCCGCGCGTCCCAGCGTCCAGGGCTGCCCCTCGTCCGGGAATCTGCCCTGGCCTGGCTATGGTCCCCGCAGGCGCCTCCATCCACTCGGTCCCCTGCAGCCCCTCCTCTGCCCGGCCGTATGCCTGGGCCCTGCGGGGAAGAGCTATCCCCTTGCTGTGCCATCCGGTGCCCCGTCTGACCCCCAGAACTTTCTCAGGACCGGGCCTCCCAGTCCTCGGCACCGACAGACCAGCACGCGGCTCCAGCCCCCGGGGTGAAGCCTGCGCTTGTGCGCGGCGGGGGCCCAGCCTCACCGCTTCCCGCAGACAGATCCTCCTCAGCTCCTCCAGGCAGGCCTCCAGCCGCGCCTCCAGGGCCCTCTGCTGCTTGCGCACCGCGTGGGTCAGCTCCTTCGCGGGGGCCACCGGGCTGTCGGGGCCTGCGGCGGGGCAGGGGCGCGCGCTCAGGGGAGCCTGTCCCGGGCGCCGCGGGACGTCCCCGGGGCTGACGGCGCACACGCGCGCTCAGGAGGCCTCACGCCTGCCCAGGCTGCGGGCCGGCCACCACAGCAGGCCGTGTCACACCCAAAAGGTGGCGTGTACCCCGGCGGCCCAACGGCACCGTTATGGCTCGGAGGGACGGGCGGCCCCTCGGCCGTGTGCGGTGAGGGCCAGGCTGTGGTCAGAGCCCGTTCCTTCCCGCCCTTCCCTTCCCAGCCGCCACCCGTGGCAGGTGCCTTCTTCCTTGTCTGCTCCCCCACCCCTCTCACACACACACACACACACACACACATATACATACACGCACACATACACACATATAGACATACACACACATACATACACACACGCATACATACACACACCTACACACACACTGCATGCGCCTCTTCTCTCTCTGTCCAACCAGACCCGAATGGGCCCATCGGCTGTGGCCAACCTGAGCCACGGCCCCTTCCCGCGAACCAGATAAGAGCTTTCAGCTTCTTAGGAATCGTGGGGCCAGAGCTGAACACGGCAGGTAGCTGTTCAGATAGGATTGACCCTCCAGGCCAGAGCCCCCCCTCCCACCAGGGAGGAAAACTCTCAGCCCTTCCAGGGTCTGCACCCCGCTGCCCCGCACAGTGGCCTCCCCGCCGCCCCCGCCTTGGGCCCCTCGGCCTGGCCGGGCCTGGAGCCTGGGACTCGAGGAGTCGGTGGGGTCGGGGGCGCTGAAGCCCTCACCAGACTGCAGGATGATGCCGCTGTCGGTGTCGCTGACCTCATCCTTGCTTTCCATGGTGGACTTCTGGGAGGAGGGGGCACAGAGGAGGAGGGGCCGACACCCTTCCCAGCCTGGGCCAGGATGTGCAGGTGGCCTGGAGTTTCCCCAGCTTTTAAAATAACAAAAAATGATACATGTAAACCCCCTTGCCTCCAAACAGAGCTGTTGAGTCAGGTGGGTGAGGGTGGGAGATGTGGCGTGAGGCCCATGCTTCCGGGGGAGTGAGTCTGGGATGGGGGCGTCAGTGCTAGGGGCGCTGCGGACAGAAGGCTCTGTGGGCCTCTCCAGCGCACCTGCCCTGGGCCCAGCCTGGGCCCCTGCCACCTACTTCCCAGAGAGGCCTCCGAGCCCAAGGGGTGACAGCAGTGGTGGCCACAGGGACCACGACACTGGGGAGAAAGCCCATGAGGACAGGAGCAAAGAGAGAGGATGGAAAGGAGGGAACAAGAAAAAGGTGGGAGGACAAGTCAAGGAGGAAGGGAAGGAGAGGAGGGAGGGGAAACGTCGGTGCCAGGAGGGAGGCACGGTTGACGGTCCTCAGCCCGAGACCCATCCCGCCGCCCCCGTGGGTGAGGGCACCGGGCACTCAGCCAGGCCCTGTCCCGAGGCCCACAGCCCAGGCTGCCTGCTGTCTGTCTACACCAGGCGGTCCACCCGAGGGCAGGTGCCCAAAGCCGTGAGCCAACTCCCGGGCCACCAGCTATGCCTGGGAGGCCCCTCGAAGGGGAGGGGGCCCGGACCTCACACCCCACAGCCGGGAGCGAGGCAGCGCGCACGTGCGTGTGTGTTGGGTGCGTGCTGCCGGGGCTGGAGGGGTGACCAGAGCCGAAGCTGCCCCAAGATGGGAAGGAGACCACGGCCACGCTGCTTGCCCGGGCTGGGAGCACGTGTACAGCTCAGGTAGAGTTCCAGGTGTGCGTCTGCCGGCAGCAGTCACCCCGGCCGCACCCGCTGGCGCCCCCTCTCTCCTCGCCAAGTCTGCACCCCTGCTCAGGGTCCCAGCTGGCCGGGGCCTGGCGGCGGCTGGCTGGAGCCAGGGTGGGGAGCGCGGGCGGGGCCCGGGCAGGCGGCCTGGAAGGAAAGCCCAGCCACCTCCTCCCTGAGTCAGCCATTGAGCAACAGTCCAAAAGTCCTCCGGAGTCTCTGTCTGGAGCTTCTCCTGCTTCTCCTCAGGGCACCACTGCTGGGCCGGGGGCGGGGGCTCCTCAGCCAGTGGGAGACAAGCTGAGCCTGCAGCCAGGCCCCTGGAGGAGGGACCGCTGACGGCCAGGCCCCAGGAGCACCTCTCTGCCCGTGGACGGCTTTACAGACCTACAGAAACAGCACAGCCTATCAGAGCACCTTGGGCCTCAGTTAAAAACCTCGCCCTGAAAACAATAGGTACCTGCACTTTGGAGTTTCAGTTCTCCAAGAAAGTCTAGAGAGTGGAGGGTAGGATTTTTTTTTTTTTTTTTTTAAAGTTTATATGGGGCCTTTGTGAAGATGCCAAGGAGAGAGCCTGGCCACACGTTCTGGGAACCGAGACCAGGGTACTTGGCGTGAGTTAGCTCTGCCTGGTTCACCCTCCCAAACCCTCATCCCTCCTGGAGATGGAGCGGGACAGACGGCAGGCAGCTCCCCCACCGCCCGCTGCAGAGCCCTGGGCAGCCTGTGGGCCTCCCCAGCAGCCAGGGGCAGGGCCCTGCCAGAGCAAGGAAGCAAGGCCGTCCTAGCACGTCTGCTTGGACGAGGGAGGGGATGATGTGGGCGGGAAGCCATCAATTACTCACACTTACTAATTAATTATTAACCATTAAGGAGTTGCCTTGGGAAGCTCTGACAACTCAGCCCTGCTTCTCATGTTGTTGCCTGTTGCAGAGTGAGCAGAAATTGCAGGGACCGAGGGGTGGCCCGGCAGAACGGCCCCCTCAGCCCCTTCCTCCCTCTGGCCTGGGTCGGGGGCAGGCCTGCTCCAAGTAGGGCAGAGAGCACGGACCGGAGGTTGGAAGCCCCAGATTCCAGCCTGGATCCTGCCATCACCTATGTGATCTTAGGGGAGCTCACCTCACCTCTCACCTGGCTGGGCCTCCCGTCCTCACAGGCACGGTGAAAACTGGACGGTACCCGGGGCCCTGGCCAGTCCCCGTACTGAATCTGGATAGCGCCAGGTTGAGCAGGAAGGACCCACACGTGTGCGGCCCGCTCATCTGCCCCCTCCCCGGAGGCAGCCCTCCGGCTTCGGGGACCCTGTCCCAGGGCCCGCAGGCTCCCGTGGGTGTTGAAGGCATAGCTTTCAGATACAGGCAGTTCTGGGAATATCCCCGCCTCTCCGCATGGGAACCCTCCCTGCCCTCCAGACCCGCAGCCCCAGGTGGCAAGCCCTATCCATTCACCCCGAACAGAGAAAAAGAACGGAGAACAAGCAAACGAATGCAAACCCCCAGGAAAATGCAGAGGAGGACAAAAGGGGAGGAAGGGGAGCGCCGTGCACTTGCCCTCGGGCTGAGCCACTGGGACCCTCTCCCGTCACAAATGTGGCCCCAAAGGGAGGCCCTGGGACGCTCTCGTCCCAGCCTTCCCCGCTCCCGTGGAAACTGAGGCCTGGGAACTACAGTGCCGGGTCCTCATCCGAGCCCACCAGCACCCCCATCACCCCTGTGCCCTGTGGCTGACGGCCACTGCTGGGCCCCCCTAGGGGCCCCCCTGGGCCGGCTTGCCCTCGCCCCAAAGACCCGCTCCAGCTGCCCCACCCTCACCTGCTTCCAGCTCAGTCCAGGAGTCCGGGAAATGGCCCCTGGTCCCAAGTCAGGGGACCGAGGGGCCTGGCATGTCTCCTCAGGGTGTCCCAGGCCGCCCCGTGCTCTCTGACCCACTTCCGCTCCCCACGCCGATGGCCGGTGGCTGTCCCTCCCCTGGTCCCGCCTGTGTCCCTCCCAGGCTGCCCGGCCAGGGGAGCCAGGTTACTTGTTCCAACTTGAGTCAGAGGGAGGAGCGGTGAGCAAGCCCTTCCCAGAGCAAAGCCTGCCCCACAGGCAGCCCGGGCCTCTGCACTTCCGGGGGCCGCGCAGGCGGGAGAAAGGGGCTCCCCACAGAGGAACCCCAGAAGAAGGCAGCAGGGATCAGGCCTTCGCGGCCTCAAGGGCCCCCCTGCCCTGTGCTGAGCTGCCCGCCCCCCCAGATTCCGGCTCCGCGCAGCGCCCAGAGCAGGCAAAGACCCCGGCGCGTGGGGACCACCGGCGAGAAACCTACATGCTGACAAGGAGGGCCCCTGCTCCCCAGACCCTGAAGTGGGGCCAAGGCCAGATGAGATTAGAAACTCCGGGCCAGGCCGTGACCCCGGAACTCCACACGGGGCGGCTCTGGGGTCCCACAGCAGGCCAGGCTGTTCTGATCACAGACATTTCCCTCCAGAATCATCATGGCCGCCACCTCCCTGTTTATCTTTACAACCATCCCTCCACAGGGCCCATGGCGCATTGACCTGGACCCCAGTCCTCTCCCTAGTCCACAGGAGGGCCACTGGGACCCCGGGGTCTAAGCTCACTCCCCAACCACCGGGGGCCAGAGACCAAAATGGAACTTGTTCCCTACAAGAAATGAGCCTCTGGGGCTCCACGCCACTGACCTTCAAGGAAAACCAACAGTTTGGAATTCACTCTATTTCATTGGTGGAAGCAAGGGCCAAAGACACTGTGACCCATCACAGGAGGCAGGAAGACAGACAGCGCTGCACACGGAGGAGACCCCTCAAGGCTTAACGCCACCCGCTTTGCTCACCACGCCCCTCACCTTGGGATCCCAGCACTCACGAGTCTCCAATAGCTCCACTCCCCCAACACCAAGACGACCTCCCCAGCCCCAAGACCACCTCCCCATCCCCTAGACCAATCCCAGCTCCAAGACCACCTCCCGAACCCCTAGACCACCCCTCCAGACCCTAGACCACCTCCCCATCCCCAAGACCAAATACCTAGTGCCAAAGACTACCTCCCCAGCCCCTAGACCACCTCCCCAGCCCCTAGACCACCTCTCCAGTCCCTATAGCACCACTCCAGCCCCAAAGACCACCACCCCAGCCACAAGATCACCTCTGCAGGCCCTAGACCACCTCCCCAGCCACAAGAGCACCTCCCCAGGCCCTAGACCATGTCCCTAGCCCCACGACCACCTCTCCAGCCCTATATACCACCTCCCCAGCCCCTAGACCACATGCCGAGCCCCAAGACCAACTCCCCAGCACCTAGACCACCTCCCCAGCCCCAAAGACCACCTCCCCAGACCCAACAACCACCTCCCCAGCCCCAAGACCACATCCCCAGCCCCAAAGACCACTTCCCCAGCCCTAAATACCACCTCCCCAGCCCCTAGACCACATGCCGAGCCCCAAGACCACCTCCCCAGTGCCTAGACCACCTCCCCAGCCACTAGACCACCACGCCAGCCCTAAGAGCAACTCACCAGCCCCTAGCCCACCTCCCCAGCCCCTAGACCACCTTCCCAGCCCCAAAGACCACATCCCCAAACCCTACACCACCTCCCCAGCCCCAAAAACCACCTCCCGAGCCCCTAGAACACCTCCCAAGCCCCTAGAACACCTCCCCAGCCCTTAGACTCATCCCTAAAGACCACCTCCCCAGCCCCTAGACCACCTCCCCAGCCACTAGACCACCACGCCAGCCCTAAGAGCAACTCACCAGCCCCTAGCCCACCTCCCCAGCCCCTAGACCACCTTCCCAGCCCCAAAGACCACATCCCCAAACCCTACACCACCTCCCCAGCCCCAAAAACCACCTCCCGAGCGCCTAGAACACCTCCCAAGCCCCTAGAACACCTCCCCAGCCCTTAGACTCATCCCTAAAGACCACCTCCCCAGCCCCTAGACCACCTCCCCAGCCCCAAAGACCACCCCTCAGTCCCAGGACCAATTCCCCAGCCCCAAAGACCAACTTCCCAGCCCCAAGACCACATCCCCAACCAGAAGACAACCTTCCCAGCCCCAAAGACCAACTCCCCAGCCCCTAGACCACACCCTGAGCTCCAAGACCACCTCCCCAGCCCCTAGACCACCTCCCCCACCCCTAGACCACCTCCCCAGTCCCAAGACCACCTCCTCAGCCCAAAGACCACCTCCCCAGCCCCTAGTCCACCTCTCCAGCCCTTTGACCACCTCCCCAACCCAAAATATCACCTCCCCAGCCAGAATACCACCTCACCAGTCCCAGAGATCACCTCCCCAACCCCAGGAGCACCGCCCCAGGCCCTAGACCACCTCTCCAGTCCCTAGAACACCTCCCCACACCAAAGACCACCTCCTCAGCCCCTAGACCCACTCCCAGCTCCAAGACCACCTCCTCAGCCCCTTGACCACCTCCCCAGCCCCAAGAGCACCTCCCCAGGCCCAAGACCACCTCCCAAGTCCATAAACCACCTCCACAGCCCCAAGACCACCACTCCAGCCTCAAGACCACTTCCCCAGCCCCTAGACCACCTCCCCAGCCCCTAGTTCACCTCCCCTGCCCCTAGACAACCTCCCCAGCCGCAAAGATCACCTTCCCAACACCAAAGACCACCTCCTCAGCCCCAAAGACCAACTCCCCAGTCCCAAAGACCAACCCCCGAGCCCCAAGACCACCTCCCCAGCCCCAAAGACCACTTCCCCAGGCCCAAGACCACGTCCCCAGCCAGAAGACCACCTCCCCAGCCCCGAGTCCACCTCCCCAGCCCCTAGACCACCTCGCGAGACCCGAAGACCACCTCCCCAGCCCCGAGACCATCTCCCCAGCCCCATGACCACCTCCCCAGCCCCAAGACCACCTCCCCAGCCCCGAGACCATCTCCCCAGCCCCGAGACCATCTCCCCAGCCCCACGACCACCTCCCCAGCCCCAAGACCACCTCCCCATCCCCGAGACCGTCTCCCCAGCCCCAAAGACTACCTCCCCAGCCCCAAAAACCAACTACCCAGCCCCTAATACCACCTCCCAAGCCCCAAAGACCACCTCCCAAGCCCCTAGACCACCTCCCCAGCCCCAAACACCACCTCCCCAGCCGCAAGAACCACCTCCCCAGTGCCTAGACCATCTCCCCAGCCCCAAAGACCACCTCCCCAGCCCAAATACCACCTCCCCAGCCCCAAGACCACCTCCCCAGCCCCTACTCCACCTCCCCAGCCCGTTGACCACCTCCCCAACTCCTAGACCACCTCCCAAGCCACTAGTCCACCTCCCCAGCCCCAAAGACCACCTCCCCAGACCCAAAACCACCTCCCCAGCCCCAGAGACCACCTCCACAGCCCCAAAGACCACTTCCCCAGCCCCAAAGACCACCTCCCCAGCCCCAAAGACCAACTCCCCAGCCCCCAAAACCAACTCCCCAGCCCCAAATACCACCTCCCCAGCCCCAAAGACCACCTAGCCAGCCCCAAGACCCCGTCCCCAGCCGGAAGACCACCACCCCAGCCCCAAAGACCTAATCCCCAGCCCCTAGACCACATCCCGAGCTTCGAGACCACCTCTCCAGCCCCAAAGTCTACCTCCCCAGCCCCAAAGACCATCTCCCCAGCCCCAGTCCCAGCCCCCAGGGCAGGGATGACAGAAGAAGTCACCCCCCCAACCACCTTCTGTGGAGCTGTGTCACCAACACAGGCAGTCTCCCTACTCCCCCTGCACACCACCCATCTCCCCTCACATTCCTGTGCACACCGTCTGTCCAAACAATGTGAGCCCTGAGCCCTCCAGGCTGACCACCCCCTTCTTTACCTGGGCTGAGGCTGAGGGGCCCCAACAGGGGACAGCCCCCCTGTGCTGGGGGGCCTACTCTGGGTCTCCCAAAGAGCCCGCAGCCCTTCCCTTCCCCCCCTACAGGTTTGTCACAGTCTTCCCACAACAAACAGAGGAGTTGACTCTGAAGCTGCCACCCAGCCTCCACCTTGCCCATCCCCCAGCTCCGGGGTGGGGGGAGGGAGTGATGGAAGTTTCTAGAATCAACTCATAGCATATTTTTTAATGCATAAACTAAGATGAAGAGAATCACTAAGATAATGGATTATATTAAATACAGTTCTAAAAACAGTAAAACATAGTAATCTATATATGTTTCTTTATTAACATTAAACAGGATCTAGTAGTGGGCAGTTCCGTAGCAATGACGATGGTAAACGATGTTTCATGACCGACGGTAAACCAGGTTTCAAGACAGCTATCACAGCTGCACTGTGATATGAAACCCTCTGTGGGGTCTATGAACGGCAAATCACAGGTACTACCAATGGTTACAAGGCAATGCTAAATTTCAGTAAAGGTTAGTGAAAAATAAACCCTTCCCATCCGAGTACACGACCCTCTGAATGCTATCCACAGATGCTTGGGTGCCCATGGACCCAGTTAAGAATCCCGCCCTCAGGTAACCACCCCCATCTCTGAGCTCAGGGAGAGAAGGACAGAGGACCGACCAGTCTCTGCGTTGATCCTCTGGAATCCTCAAAGGCCCCTTGCTCCCTCAAATTCACACGCAGCATTTCCCAGCCCAGCAGGATCTGAGGCTTGCAGTGGGACCAGCCAACCAACTCTCCCAAGACCCCCAAGGCCATGGATCTCCCTGGCTGCCATGCCCTTCAATTCAAAGTATCCAGAGTGGGCATTCCAGAGGCCTGCTGAGAACGTAGGGTTCAGCGCCCTGCTCCCAGCCAGTGCCCCGAACCCCAACCCCACAGCATCATTGGTGAGGAAGCGGGGTTTCCCCACACACTTGGAATCTGATCTTTGAAAGAAGGGGAAAAATTGCATCTCTTCAGGGTTTTCATCTCCTAAGGAAAAGTCCTGAATCAGAAAACTCTTGCACCTCCTGCATCCATCCACTCTCCATTATTTTTTTTAAGTTCCTCCTTTAAGTTTCCTGTGATACATGAGATCGGAAGTCAAAGCAAGGGCCCGACCTGACGCCCCAACCAGCACCCAGCAAAGAAGAGTCTCAGGCGCTCCTACAATTTCACTTAAACAATTAAGGAGCCAATCGTCGGCTGCTCGAGCCAAAACAGTGAAAAGAGAAGGGAGGGAAATATCCCGGGACCCTCCAGGCGAGGGGGGCGGGAGATGGTTCCTCAAACTGTTTTCTTTCCCCTCTCCTCCCTTCCCAGTGGGAAAGGTGCTCGCCTCCAGCGAGCGATGGTGGAGCGGGCTGGGACAGGGGACTCCACGACGGCCTGGAATGTGCCCTGGAATCAGACCTCTAGGCTCTTCTCAAAAAGCCCCTTTGTCCGGTCCACCCTGCTCCCCTCCCCCACCGCGCCCTCCGCGTCCAGGCGGCCCGAGACTCTGCTCCTTTTGTCTGCCTTCCCGGAACCTGCCAGGGGATCCACAGGCGTGGGGAAGGTCGGAGGAGAAAGGTCGAGGAGACGGAAACATGCATTTTCGGTAGGAACTCGGAATTCCCACCCCCCGGCAAATTCCCCCCATTCCCCGCAGGGCCCCCTCCTCTAAGGCGGAAGACTGTGGGTTAGGGGCTCGATCCCCCCGGCTCCCGCGTCGCGCCCCGGCGCTCCCCCTTACCTGTCCCATGGAGATCCCTCGCCGCCCGCCTGCCCCCGCGCCCCCCGCGCGCGCCTAGCAGCCTCGGGACCTGCTCGTCCAGGCCAGCTCTCCTCCCCCCGCGACTCCTCCCGGCCTCCCCTCCCCGGAGGTATTTCATTTAACTTCGGCATTTGCAGCATCCCAAATGTTAAAGATCCCAAGACATCTGTCCCCTGGGGCGTACCAAGGCCCAGAGGAAAGAGGGGAAAGACGCAGGAAGGGACCCGGGAGTCCGATCCGGGAGCCGGGGCGGGGCCGCGCGTCGGGGCGGGGAGGTGCCCGCGGGGGTGGGCGTCCCGCGGGGACCTGGGCGCGGGGCGAGGCCGGCCCCCTCTTCCCGCTTCCGGACGCGCGCGCGGCGGGACCCCCCCGCGCAGCCAGTTCCCGCGGCCCGGCGGGGGAAGCTCCTCCCGGACCCGGGCCGCCTTCCCTCCGCGCGCTCCGGCCGGCCCGGCGGCTTCCGCGCCTGGAGACCCGGGCTGAGCCGAGGGGGTGCCGCGCCCACCCCCAAGGGCGCTCCCCGCCCCCCGGCCCCCCCATTGCCGCGGCCCCGCCGGCCCCCGGCCCCCCTGCGGCCCCGGCCGGGCCCCCTCCCGCCGCTGGCGGTCCCGCCGGGAGAAGGAGGCGCGCGCTCCGAGGGGGCGCCTCCTGCAGCGTACCGCGAGCCGGCGCCCCGCCCGTCATTCATTCACTCACCCACTGGTTCGGGGAACACGCTGAGCACCTACTAGTGCCCGTCCCGGCGGATCAAAGTTAAAGGGCTTCGGGGATCCCCAAGCTAGCCGAGCAATCCCTTGGCAAGAGGGTCAGAGAAAGAAGGCCGACAGCACCTAGGCGGGGGGGCGGGGTGGCTGACCGAGCGGAGGACCGCACAGCCTGCCCGAGGAGGCCATGCCAGGGAAACTGGGGGTCGGGGCGCGAGGAGGAGCCCACGGCAGCAGCGACGGGATGCGCAGAAGCAAAATGGCAACGGAGCTCAGGAGGGTCCAGGCGCTGAGGGCACTTGGGGTGTGGGGCCAGGAGGGGCAAGGGACTAGAAGACTGGAGCCGCAGGCAGTGGGCCGGCAGGAAGCAAGGCCGCCCCGTGCGGTTGTCCAGGTTGTGCACCAAACTAAGAGGGACCGCTCACCCAGGCTCCACCCACCAAGCCGTGGGCCTTGGCCAGAACCGCATCTCCCCAGAGGCGGTGGCTTTTTCCAATTTGTACTGAGGCGCTAGGTGAGCTAAGTTGGCTGAAGAGTCATGTGGGCTGACTAAGGATTTCAGATTTTTATCTTGAAATTGAGGAAGAGCTCCCAGGAAACAGAACCAATAGGGGATCCCTCGTGTGTGTGTGTGTGTGTGTGTGTGTGTGTGTGTGTGTGTGTGTGTGTACACACAAAGAGAGGGGAATTGGTCCACGCTATTCCTATTCCAAAGGCTGACAGGTCCACAACCTGCAGGGTGGGGCTGGCAGTCTGGAGACCGGGAGGAGTTGCAGTCCGAACCCAGAGGCCGTCTGCTTGCCAAACTCCCTCTTTATTAAAGTCAGTCTTTTTACTATTTAGGCCTTCACCTGAGTGGATGCGGCCCACCGACATTATGGCAGGTCATCTGCTTCACTCAGAGTCTACTGTTTATTTCAATGTTAATCTCATCTAAAAAAAAAATACTTTCGCAGAAACATCTGGAATAATGTTTGACCAAACAGCTGGGTACCGTGGCCTAGCCAAGTTGACACGTAAACTTAACCATCACACAACTGAAGACCGTCCACCCGAGGACAAGCTGGGCAGACTCACGTTCCCGTCGCTTTGGTGTGTGAGTAATTGGCGTGGTGAGAGTTGCAAAACGGGAACCGTGGAGAGATGGCATTCAGACGAGGGGTGAATTCACGCTGTGGAATTGGGGGGACGGAGGGGGAGTCAAGAGCTATTTGGGACCTAGTCTGACTCCGTAAGTGACTGACTAAAGGCTTGGCAGAGAGGAAAGGGACGAGCCGGGGGTTCCCGGGTCTGCTTGAGTTCAGGGTAACGTGTGTTCATTTTAGGACACGGGTGATGATGTCCTGAGAGCAGCCAGGCTGCAGGGAGGGCTTGGGAGCCGCAGCAGAGCTGCAGCTCCGGGACCGGGTGACATCACCCGGGAAGGGTGTGCAGGATGAGAAAGGATGGGGGCGGGGGGAGGAAATTCTGGGAGCACGTAAGGGGTGGAGAGGTCGTAAAGCACCTCCAAAGGTAAGCATTATTATTATTACTCGTGCGATGGAATAATTTGTTGAAATGTTGATTTGTAGCCCCTCCCCCTCCCAGTCACCCCTACCTTTTCTCTTGCTGGGAGGCAGTGGCTTCCTGAAGGCCTCAGCTCTGGGCCCACTGAGACAATGCCAGGGGGCCCGAGGAGCAAGGGTAGGGATGTGGCTTTGAGGGCCCGGACACAGAGGGGAGATAGACTGGGAACGGGAAAGAAGACGCCCTGTGCAGCGAGGACCCTGAGGTGCCTCGGGAGGCGATGAGACCTCAGTAGAGATGGGGGTTGGGATGCGGGGCCCCAGATTTCTGGCCTCGGCAGATTCTTTCACTGCACGCATCCAGGGGGCAGGAGCCCTGGCGACAAGAGACCCCCGGGGGCCAGAGCAACTAGGATGGCTGCCTTCCCCCTGCTTTCCGGCCTCCTTTAAGCCTTAAAGGATACTGCATGAGGAAATGCAATTTTTTGCCATCCCAGCAGGCCCAGGACAGAATCATACTGATTTGAAATAAATTAAGTAACACATGTGTCTTGCAAGCCTGCGCTTGTAGGTTGAGATTTGCAGCAACGCTGTTCCCTTCATTTACAGGTAAGGAAACTGAGGCCCCGAGGAGCTCAAGCTGTGTTAAAAGCACACAGCCAGTAAGGGACTGATGTGCTTTTGCGAGGCAGACCATTCTGATTCCATAGCCCTAACCCGTGGCCGAAAAACTGCAGACACGCAAAGGGACCAGGCAGACACGGTGAAGGGAGGAAGCGTGTCAGAGACGAGTGCCGGTCACCGCAGCTCTCACCCGGCCTTGGTGTGTATGGCAGGGGCGGGGCAACTGTGGAGGGCTTCATGGAGGCAAAGTTCAAACACTCAGGCTCCGTCTCAAGGGGCCATCGATGCAAATGTGGTCATAAGAAAAAGGCGTCTGTTTCAGAGACAAAGCTGGAAATCCACATTTTCCGTGTGAAATCAGATGGGTACACCTTCGATTTTCTTGTTAAAAATTCAGAAGCGTCTGGGCTTCCCTGGTGGCGCAGTGGTTAAGAATCCGCCTGCCAATACAGGGGACACGGGTTCGATCCCTGGTCAGGGAAGATCCCACATGCCGCGGAGCAACTAAGCCTGTGCCACACGTACTGAGCCTGCACTCTAGAGCCCGCGAGCCACAACTACTGAGCCCGCGTGCCACAACTACTGAAGCCCTCACGCCTAGAGCCCGTGCTCGCAACAAGAGAAGCCACCGCAATGAGAAGCCCGCGTACCACAACGAAAAGTAGCCCCTGCTCACCGCAACTAGAGAAAGCCTGCGCGCAGCAACGAAGACCCAACACAGCCAAAAATAAATGAATTTAAGATAAATTTTTTTTAAAAGTATAGGTAAAAAAAAATTTCGCAGGGGTCAAGCAAACTGTGTCTACGTGCGCTGGGCTGTGGGGCAAGGTACTGCTCCGGGACCCGCCACCTCTAGGAGCCCGAGTCGGAAACTGGTTTGGACAGGAGGCCCGGAACACTGGAAGATGCTGGGCTTGGAAACAGAAGCCGGGCCCTCACTGGGGACTGACCGGCCCAGACCGTGGAGGGAGGGGCGGGTGCAGTTTGGGAGAGCCCACCAAGCCCGGATCAGCCTTCCCTCCTGCACACTTTGGCTGAAGGGGGCAAGTGCACGCCTCCATCAGCCATCAGAGGGACTTTTGGTAGCTGGGCAGCGGCCCGTCTGCACCCTGAACCCACCCACTCACAGCCCTGCCCCAGTGGAGGGGGCTCACCCATACCTCTCCCTGCCCAGTGGGAGCTGCCCTGGTCCCGCTGACTCATCCCCTGGGGCCTCAGGCCCAGCAGAGAGGATGCAGCTCCCCTTGCCCACCCCTCCCCCTGCTCTGTGGCCCAGACCGTGCCCTGTCGGTGCCCTCGGCCAGAAGCTCTTTGGAGACTCCAGGATGACTCGGAGCCGAAGCCCTGCTTCCTCTCCTGACCGCATCCTGCAGCTCGCGGCGGGGGCAGGTGCAGGGGAGGCACTGCCCCGGGCCTCTGTCTCGGTTGCCAGAAGCTGGAACTTGTCCGGACGGCCGCAGGCTGGTGAGTAGCTCTGCGACGCTCAGACAACTGACTTTGGGGCCAAGCCAGGGGACTTCATTCCACTTCTTCTCAAGGGAAGGGAACCCCGACACTGGGGCCAGACAGGAGTCAGAGCTGCTTGCCGTGCAGGGCAGCTCTGCTGCCTGGGGCGCAGGCTCAGGGCGGGAAAGGACCCACAGCCCAAGAGGCCAGCATCCTCCAGGCCGGCGGCTCTCGCTGGTTTCTCTCCAGAGTTTAGGGTCCCGCCCCGCACCCTCCCCGCCTGCCCTCTCTCTCCTCTTTCATTTTTCCTGTGCCTTCTCGCTTCCTTCTCTGCTTCATCTCCAGCGCCTCCATCCCGGCCTGCGCACTGCCTGGACCAGGATCCCTGAGGCGCCACCCTCTCCCCGGCCCTGCTCCCCCCGCCGCGACCACCAGGGGGCGACAGTTCCCGGCGGAACCTCCGGTCTCCGTGCGCCGGCGGGGGGACGGGGATGGAGAGCCAGCCGGGGCCTGAGGCTCTAATCCAGCAGGGTCTCTGCCTCGCTTCCCGCCCGCGAGCCCCCTGGCCCCGCTTCCCCTGCGTCCGCCGTGGGGCCACGTGTCCAGCCTGCCCCACCGCCCTGGCCTCTCTGGCCGGACCCCCTCTCCTTTCTGGAGACGCAAAGAGAACTGGGAACTTAAGAAAAGGCAGTGAATGGTGCTGAACATAATACAACTGCAGAGATAAGGCTAGATACCAGAACAAGGGGAGACAGGCATTTGGGGAGCTTTTTCCACCGTGGCAGAGACCCGCATCTAGACCAGAAGACAGCCGGGTCCTGAGGGCGGGTCCAGAGGGCGGCTCCGCCCCGAGCTCCCCAGCGGGAAAGCGTGTCTGCTTGTCAGATGGCAAGTAGTGGTCACTGCCCTCCTGGCCCCCACCCATGTGGCCCCTGGGTGGGTGGGTGTGCTGGAGAATCCCAGGCCCCGGGAGCAGACCCGCCCGCAGGACCCCATGGTGCTGCCCCCGGAAAAGGCTGAGAACCGTGCAGCTGGGGGTGTGTGTGCCCTGCCCAGAGCTGGATTATCACCAGTACTCCAGTAACCCCTGCCCTTTTCAAAGGCCCGGGCTGGAGGTGCCTCTGAAATAGCGCCGGAGGCCCCCCACCCCCCGGGGCCCTTGCATCACTTTACCTGGCAGGTGCGAGCGTGCAGAGCGGCTCAGCTTCATCATTTAGGAGAGATGTTAAAACACGTGGGTTTTGGAGTCAAACAGCCTCGGTTTCTTCCTCTGTAAAACGGTGGGGACGGGATCACGCGTGTGGCCGTGATGAGAATAATGAAACTGCGCGGATAGAATGTCCTCTGCACAGAGTAAGCTCTCAGAAAGGCAGTGACTTGTTGAAAGATGTTTTTTCGACATTCCTCGTCTTAAAAAAAAAAAAAAAAAAAGTTTTTCTTCTTTCTCGCACTCAATTCTCAGGAAAAAATAGTGATATTTCTGCACAATAATTGCATCTTTCATGTTCCAAACCTGTTACCGGTGACCAAGTTCCACTTCCTGTGGTTTAGCAGCTTCAGGCTTCAGAAGGCACACCTTCTCCTGTGACCAGGCCACCGGGCCTGCGGCCTTGGCACCGGTTAACTGAAAACAAGCTAGTGCCTCACACCTTTGGCGTCTCTTAAACTCCTCAGTGATGAGAATGGAAGGGAAGGGAGTGTTTTGAAGGGAAGTTGGTTTAAACTGAGGTCAGATGCTGTTGAAATGGTCCATAAACGCCGCTGCGTGTGACCTTTCGGCACCTCCCTCAGAGCTCTGGTTCCAGTCACTCCTGCCCTCACCCTCTGTGACCTGGTGACTTAGGTCAATGCATTTCCATTGATTTGTTCATAAATGCACTCACCAAAGTGTTCTAGGTGCTCTGATCACTCTGTAGGGGGTGGGTGGGTTCCATGGAGTGGCCGAGAGGCCCCAGGAGGAGCTCAGGCCGGCTGGGCACTTGTGACGGGACGGGCAGAAGGTCCCAGGCTGGAATCGGGGGGAGATGCCACCCGGTTTGTTCAAGGAACGTCAAAACTTCACCGTTGTCTTGGAGGCTGGAAAGTGGGTGATTTCCATATCCTTATGCACTGTTAAGAGCTGGGATTTCCAGCAGGAATAGGTAAGAAATTGAGAAGCAATTAATATGCACCCGCAGGGTGGGTGGGGGGAGGTGAGAGGACAGAGGGACGTAAGCTTTACCATTTCTGCGTGAGCTTTCTGTTGTGAAAATGCATTCTCCGTGTATGTGCAATTTCTGTAATGAAAATAGCGTAAAACTTAATATGAAGACTAGTATAGTGAATTCCCATTTATCCGTCACCTAAACTCAGTAATTATCAACATTTCCCTGTATTTCCATAGTTTATTTTTTCTTTAGTGAAATATTTTAAAGAAAAATCCCAGGCCTGGTAACCTATCACTTCTAAATGTTTCAGAACGCATCTCAGGGAAAAAAAAAAAACAAACACTGCACCTTTTTCTTATATAAACATGTGACCGTTTTCACAACAACTCCTTGGCAGTACACCTAATACCGAGTCCATTCAGAGTCCTTCAGTTGTCCCAACACTGTCTTCTAAAGTCAGTCTTTATCTGGATCCAGTAAGGCCTACACGTTGCACTCTGCTCTTTTAATCTTGTGTGGGTCCCCTCCCCACCCTGATTTTTTTCTAATCATGTCAGTGACTTTTTGAAATCGGGTTAGTCACCTCGTGAAATGGCCTACATTCTGTGTTTCGTCTGCTGCGTTCAGCTTGCTCCTAACCCCACATTTCCTGCAACCTGGAAGTTATCGGCAAAGCCTGAGACCGGGATTCTGGCTTGCGTTTTGGGTGAGAACACCTCACAGGCGGTGTCCGATGCTCCGTCCCCCTCCTCTCCCAGAGGCAGATAACCTCTGGTCGCCTCTCTTACAGCAATGATGTGGAGCTGACATGGGGGCTCCGGGTGACAGCGATCCTCCACCATCAGACCGTGTTTTCCCCTTGTCACTAGGAGATAATCAGTGAGGTGACACGTCCAGCCCCCATCAGCCCCCACCGGGTGGTTTTAGTATCTTTTTATCTAACAAACACCCATCGCTGTGGCCCGAGTCAGTTATTGTACTGAGGCTGCCAAAGGAGATTTTCTATGTCTAATTAAAATATTTTTTTCTCTTAAAAAGCAATAAATTCCATATGATGTGAGCAATTTCCTTCTTCGTGATCCATTTTCCCGACTCAGATTGTGACACAAGAAAACCCCCAGAAGACGTCCACACTGGTTTATTAGGTTTTACAATAACCTCCCTATTTATACCACATGCTGGGGAGCCCCAGTGCTGGGGTCTTGCCCACAGCTGCCCAACTGTCCAGCACTGGTTACAGCACCTCAGCAGAGCGGTGACCGTGGGTGAGGCCCTCAGCCCCTCTCACTGCAGGGAACGCTCTGGCCTCTGCAGGACATTCCCCGGCCGGAGGGACCAAATGTCCTCGGTCAACCCGAAGGCTTTCCCTGAAGGGTCCCTGGGATTAACCGACACCCTGGAAATCAGTGATGTACAAAAGTGGCTCAGTCACAAGACGGAATGCTGTGTGTGATTTTCAGTTTCAAGAAAAGAGAACTAGGAAAAGAAAAATAAAGCTTTACCCAAATTAAAGGTCCACATGGCTTTATTTCCTTCTTTGATGCCAGTGAGGCTACCATCCCCATCTTTATTGATTTACCGGGGTTGTCCTGGAGGCGAGCTGAGACTCTTTTTAATTTCTGTAGTCCCATGGTCTGGCACACTGACTGGCACATAGTAAACTCAAAATGAAAATGAGTTGAATCAGTGATTTTGAGAAGAGGAATCCAAAACGATGGTATGACTCAATTCTATTTAACGAATGTCTTTCTCGGGTTTTTTACTCCCAATAATTACAGCAAACATACGACGCTTTTTTAATGTGTGTATAGTCCCGAGCACTTTTCACATATTAACACATCTAACTCTTTCACATTCCCTTTGTGATAAGAAGCATGACTCCCGTTTTAGGATGAGGATTTTGAGGTGAATAACAAGACAAAGACGGGGAGGAAGAAGCTGAGAGCTGCTGGTGTGTTTCACAGTCAGCGCCTAGGGTCTAAAATAATCATGGCAATTCTGACAAAAACCTGGTTACATAGTTGTTGTGCTACTCTTCAAAGTGCCTTGTTCCCGAAGCTGCTGCTCCTGGAGAAGGTGAGGCGGTCTCCAGAGGCGATGGGTCACACGGGGCCCGAGGGCCGGGAGCCCCGAGGAGGGCCGGGTGGCAGGGGGTTTGGGACCCACGTACAAACCAGCCCCGTACCAGGAGGAGGAGGTGATCACTGCACACACACTGACCAGAGCGGGGGTGCTGGCACCTCAACTGTCTGACAGCAGAGGCCCCGCTAGTTACACGCAGCCTGGCCCCGGATGGAGACTTCAAAAGGACCACTGTGACATCTACGTGGTGGCCAAGAAAAATGCTTCTAATACCTTCCGGGGGAAAAAAAAGCCGAGCACCTTGTGATTGCAGTAACGGGACCTGGGACCATGATAGGAGAAGGGCTGGGGAGAGAAGGTCAGAAAATGAAAATGAGTGCAGTTAGGCTGCAGGATCCTGAGCTATTCCACTCTGAATGGGGCCTTGTCTCTCTTTATAGTGATCACAGTTTTAGAAAATGAGACCTGAGAAGGTTTGAGGCAGTAGCTTATATAAAAACCAAAACTTTGTTTGAAAAGGTAGAAAGAATTGGGCGAACCTGCGACCCTACCCGGTGCTGTGACTTTGCGGGCACGGGATCTGGGGTAGGGACAGCCCGGGCGTGAGCTGCTTGTTTTAGGGTATCTGTGTGGCAGGGGAAACGGGGAGTGTGCACACCCGAAGACAGTCATTTTCAGAGCAGGGCGAGCTAGATGAATCACCCCTCGTCTGGCACCTCTTCCTGGGCAAACCACAGCCTCCCAGACGCTGCACTGCTTCAGCTGCTTCGCGGGCCGGTGCCTGAGGCTTCTCCCCAGCAAAGCCCAGCACCTTCCACCCGCCTGTGGGGCTACCCAGGCAGCCCTGGGGTGGGGGGGCTTTAGCACTGCTTCTCCCAATCCCGACCCCGAGCCCAGCACGCCTGGGAAGAGCCCCTTTCCCCCTCTTAATCGGATGCCCAAACTCCATCTCCTGAGGGGACTCTGGTTGTATTAGATTGGGTTCTTCAGAGAAACAGAATATATATAAAGACGTTTATTATAAGAAATTGGCCCAGTCTTCCCTGGCAGTCCGGTGGTTAAGACTCCGTGCTCCCAATGCAGGGGGTACAGGTTTGACCCCTGGTCAAGCAACTAAGATCCTGCATGCTCGTCACGGCCAGCCCCCCCCAAAAAAACCACAACAAAACAAAGAAACTGGCCCCCGTGGTTATGGAGGTTGAGAGGTCCTAGGTCTGCACTAGGCAAGCTGGAGGCCCCGGAGAGCCGATGTTAGGGGTCCCAGTGCCAGTCCGGGTCCGAAGGGAGGAGAATCCTGGCGTCCCAGCTCAGCTGGTCGGGGGAGGGTGGGTTCTCTCTGACCCTGCCGTTGTGCCCTAGTCAGGCCTTGGGGGGGGGCGTGAGGCCGCCCCTGTGACGAGGGCCATCCGCTCCACTCAGTGTCTGATTCAAATGTTAATCTCATCCCCAAACACCCAGAATAGTGTCTGACCGAGCACCCAGGCGCCCAGTGGCCCAGTCAAGCTGACACATGAGGTTAAGCGTCACACCCGGATCTTCTGAGAGCAGAAGCAGGGCCAGTGCCGGTGGCCTTCACCCCAGGTCACCCTTTGGTTTAGGGCTAATCGGTGAGAAACAGGGTAAGCCAGGCACTAGCAAACTAGAGGAAGTGGAGGATGGCTTGAGCTGTGCACCAGGATAGGGGCTTAAGTCCTGCCCTGGGCGTGACCTCGGCAAGTCAACACACCTTGGTGTTTGAGTTCCCATCTATACAGTGGGGATAATAACACAAGTCTTTAAGGCAAGTTACGTGAACTCTCCAAGGTTCAATTTTTTCATCTGGTGAACAGGGAGAATAATATACATGCCATAAAATTGCTGTGAGGACTAATAAGATAGTAGATATAAAACCCTTAGGTCAGGGCTTCCCTGGTGGCGCAGTGGTTGAGAGTCCGCCTGCCGATGCAGGGGACGCAGGTTCGTGCCCCGGTCTGGGAAGATCCCACGTGCCGCGGAGCGGCTGGGCCCGTGAGCCACGGCCGCTGAGCCTGCGCGTCCGGAGCCTGTGCTCCACAACGGGAGAGGCCACAGCAGTGAGAGGCCCGCGTACCGCCAAAAAAAAAAAAAAAAAAAAAAAAAGCCCTTAGGTCAGCACCTCTCATATAGTATGTGCTCAATAAATATTAGCCATTATTTTAACACCTACTTCAGAGTGATATTGTAATAATACGTTGTATAAAAAAGGTATTTGAAATAACATAATAAGATGGTAATATTGTATTCTTTTAAACTTGGGGAGATACCAAATTGGCAAATCTTTTTTTACGATAATAACGCCTGGTGTTTGTTCAGGGTGTGGTGAACGGGTGCCCGCATACCTCCAGAGAGAATGTAAATTTTTCAACATTTTTGGCACAGTGTACTGAAGTCTTAAATTGTTCATAATCTCTGATGAATAATTTCACTTCTAGGAATTTGTCCTGAACAAAGAATCAGAAGTGAATATAAAGATTTTTGTCCAAGGATGTTCATCACAGAATTATGTATAAGAATGAAAACTTGAAAAAAAGTTTAGGGGCTTAGTTAAATAAATGCGGTTACATTTCATATAATGATGTAATGTAACCTTAAAAAGATATTTAGAATAATATATATATATTTTTCTTTTTTGCGGTACATGGGCCTCTCACTGCTGTGGCCTCTCCCGTTGCGGAGCATAGGCTCCGGACGCGCAGGCTCAGCGGCCGTGGCTCATGGGGCCCAGCTGCTCAGCGGCATGTGGGATCTTCCTGGACCGGGGCACGAACCCGTGTCCCCTGCATCGGCAGGCGGCAGGCAGACTCTCAACCACTGTGCCACAAGGGAAGCCCTAGAATAATATTTCATACGGCATTTTGCAAGTGAAGGAAGCATGCCACAAAATAAAGTATATAACATATATTCAACAAACTGTTACTGAATGCCAAGTTTGTGCCAGGCACTGGGTACACACTTGGGAACACAATAAACTCAGTTTTTGGTCTCATACAGATTGACCCCAATTTACTGGTTTATTTATTTATTTTCATTTGATTTACTTCCTCATTTATTTTTGGCCACGTGGCAGGCAGGATCTTAGTTCCCTGACCAGGGATTGAACCCATGCCCCCTGCAGTGGAAGCGCAGAGTCTTAACCATTGGACCGCCAGGAAAGACCCCAATTTAGCTGGGAAACAATGTACATGTGTGTTATTATATACACAGAAAAAGAAGGTATCTTCAAGGTGGAATAATGGATGTTTTCCATATTTTTCCTTTATATTTTCCTGTAATTTCCTTTTTTTTTTTTTTTTTTTAAATTTATTTATTTATTTTTGGCTGTGTTGGGTCTTCGTTTCTGTGCGAGGGCTTTCTCCAATTGCGGCGAGTGGGGGCCACTCTTCATCGCGGTGCGCGGGCCTCTCACTGTCGCGGCCTCTCTTGTTGAGGAGCACAGGCTCCAGATGCGCAGGCTCAGTAGTTGTGGCTCACGGGCCTAGTTGCTCCGCGGCATGTGGGGTCTTCCCAGACCAGGGCTCGAACCCGTGTCCCCTGCATCAGCAGGCAGATTCTCAACCACTGCGCCACCAGGGAAGCCCTGTAATTTCCTTTTTTAAAAAAAACAAAGAACCTGCATTACTTAAACAATCGTGGGGCGGGGGGACTTAACAATTTGTAAGAGAGAGCCTGGGCCTGGGCACCCCTGGGCGTGAGCTGGGTGTCACACGGGAGGGGGTGACAGGGTCCAGAGAAGTCGGAGGGAGAGACAGAGGCTTAAGCTGCAGTGTTGCTGGTCTGCGACCCTGACCAGGCTGCTTCCAAGCCCAGCCCCACCATCAATAAAATGAATGGATCATTCCTGCCTGCCCCAGGGTCGTGAGGGCCAAGGAAAGCATGTCTATGTGCCTTTTACAAACGTGTGCTGTGCTGCAGAGATGCAAGTGGTCGCCGTTACCTTAAGCAGGTGAATTTCCGGGTCTGGCCCTCCCTGTCTCCGACTTGGAATGAGCAAAACGGGCCTCCAGCTCTGCAGGCCTGCGACAGACGTCGTTAGGGGTCGCACACAGCGCCCGCTCTCACGAGAGATGCAATGGTACGCACGGCAGACACTCTGGTGACAATTCACCTCTCCGCTTCCTCCTTCCCTCCCACGAGCCCAGCATCCCTGCCCTTTGGCTCCCGGCTCTTTCCATCCTTTGCCCCACTGGACTGAGTGGGGGTCTTGATGGGGGCGGGGGTGGTGAGTAGCTTCCTGCAGACCACCCAGCCAAGGCAGAGCAGCAGTTAGACCCCATGGGCTCTGACAAACGAGATGCCCTCACCATGTCAAGAGTGACGGTGGGGCTGAGTCATCTCACCAAGCGTGGCTTCACCCACTCTGCCATTCCCATGAACTCGCCAGATCACTCACCCAGGGCTCTGGGTGACAACACGGTGCCCTGAGAAAGGGCCCAAGAAAGCCCAGAATTAGTCACAAGTTCAAATCAGAGTCACACAGGCCGATGTGCCCAGCCTTTGCCCAAATGTTGACCTTTAAAAAACCCAGAGAGGTCTTCCCTGGTGGCGCAGTGGTTGAGAGTCCGCCTGCCGATGCAGGGGACGCGGGTTCGTGCCCCGGTCCGGGAAGATCCCACATGCCGCGGAGTGGCTGGGCCCGTGATCCATGGCCGCTGAGCCTGCGCGTCCGGAGCCTGTGCCCCGCAACTGGGAGAGGCCACAGCAGTGAGAGGCCCGTGTACCGCAAAAAACAAACAAACAAACAAAAAACATCTGTGAGGTGCCTGAGTAAAACAGATAGAACCATCTCCATCCTTCAGATGAAGAACCAGAGGCTGGAGGGAGCTGGCAGAGATGCCCAAGGAAGGCCCCGCCGGGACTGAGGCAGGTCAGGACCGGCTCTGTCTTCAGCTCCAGCACTGGGGCACTGTGACTGCTCTTTGTTCGCTGACCTTAAAAGAAGCTCGCAGAAAATTTCATGACAGAGACATGGAGGGGAAGGGGCTACCACTCCCTCACTCCTACAGCCCTTTCCTGTGTGCCTAGATCGTAATACCATGCAACAACCCCGCTTTTACGCTTCGCGTTATTTCTCATCATTTCGGATGACGACGGGGTCCCGATGACCATTCCCTCCACGGGGGGTTCATGCGTGTCCCCTTCCCCACCAGACACTGGGGACACAGCCTCAAACCAAACAGACATACTCCCTTGGCTTATGGAGCTCACATTCTCAAGGGAGAGACAACAAAAACAGAGAGAAACGGGACGGCTTCCCACTAGTTGAGAAGAGAGACGCCTGTGGCGTTTAACTGGAGCTGGAGAAGGAAAAGCACAGAAGGTGGTTTTTACCCAAAGGACTCTGTGGTTCCTAGTGCTTTGCTTCGACAACACCAAGGCTAACAGTTATTTTCTAGCCTCCAGCCGTGAAGCGTGTGGGTGCTTATCTAACACAAGCAACTCTGTTACCCCTTTTTTCTTTTCACTTACCAGCATTTTCCAGTCTCCCAGCAGTGGGAGGGAAATGCTGAGCTTTGATAACTGCTGTGCTGGGGGGAGATGGAGAAGTTTTCTGTCTGTCTGTCTGTCTTCAGGGAACTCAGTTCATCAGCAAGTCGGGAGAAGCAAGGTGACAGGGGTCCAGGTAGGGGCTCCGTCCAAACAGCCCAGAAAAGCGCTTCTGCTGTAAGCTGAGGTCCCATCATGTGAAATGGTCACCTCTTGCCTCGGAGGGCGATGAGGTGAGGATGGGGGCAGCCCCGATGTACCGAGGGCTTCAAGGTTAAAGTGTCTGGACTCGGTCCCGCCGGCTCGGCGACCCCACAGGCCGCAAGGCCTGCCTCCCTCGGGTGCGTGGGGAGGACGCACCCAGGTGTGCTTCTTCCCAGCTTGACCTCCCAGGGCCGCTGACAGGCGGGTTTGAACTGCTCTAACCCATCAGCCCCAAAGACTGGACTCCACGCCTGTCCGGGGGTCTGGCGGAGAGGGAGGCCCTCAGAGAGAAGTTCTGAGCTCCTTTCCGCAACGGCTGACACTTCTTCAGGCCAAATCCTCTTAAAAGTAGAAACACTGAAATTTCAACCCCTCCAGAAACCTCAAACGATGTCACAGAGTCAGAAAATGGACACCCTCAACATTTGTACTGGATGGTCTCAAAAGGGGTAGGAGAAAAAGCCCTGTGCCGATCTGAGAATCACAATGACACATTTCCTCTTTGAAGTGACACCTGGCTGGCAGATGACCTTAAATCTTTTATTTTTTTTTCTCTTCTCTCTTTGAAACCTTCAAAATGTGAAGCATCCTTTAAAATAATGAGAATTAAAAGCTATGCCGCCCTCCTGTGGGACTGCTGTGCCCACGGTGGGATCAACTGTCTCGGTCCCTGACCTTCACTCCAAATTCTGATCACTTTGAGGTCAACCTCAACTCCTGGGTTGAGTTTTGTCTGACCCAGTGTTCCATTCGCCTCTGCTCAAGTAAAGACCGACACAGCTGTTGGGCGAGGGCAGCGAGAGTGTTTATTGAGAAAGGGGAACTCACACTGAAGGGCCTGGTGTCCGGGCTAGGGGAGAGAGAATCCAAACAAACACCTGATGAGAGATGCCGGAACTCTCTGTCCAGAGGGAAGGTCCAGGATAACTTCCAGGGTGAGTCCTGCCGCTTGTTGGGAGAGGGGAGAAGATACAGAACTGGGGCAGGCCCGGGCTTCTGGGGAAACTCAGGAGGAATGGCTGGGTGAGCCGACAGCAGGACTGGTTCCCACGCTTTGGCGAGCTTTGAAAATGAAGATCTGAACTGATGGCGACTAATGATTCAGCAAACTCTGCCACCAAGACCGCTGAGTATAAAGGGCTGTCGGTTTCATAGTCTGTAGGATCTTTTGGAAAGTGAGGGGCCAGAGGGTCTGGCTTGGAGGAGGTATTTCTCAGACAGCAATGGCGATTGTAGGGACCACAGGTAACAGAGCCCAAGACAAGAGTGGCTTTTGGGGGGCTCTGGCCAGTGTTGCTTTCCACGGGGCAGAGAAGGGAGGCCCACTTCCCTTTCCCCTACTCGGCGGACCCTGCGGTGTCCGGGCTGCTGTGGGCTCCATCTCGCAGGACCTTTCTTGGGCTGGAGACAAAGAGCCCAGGTGCCCGCGGGGTCGAGCGGGAGAAGACCTGGTCTCAGCCGCCTGGCATGGGGGGGAGTTCGAAACGCTGAGGTTTGGGGAAAGCTGGTTAACGAGACCCGCGGGGTCTAGGCGGCGCCGGCGGGGCCGCTCTCCGCGCTCGGGAAGGCAGGTCCGGGGAAGGCAGGTAGGGGGTTGGGGGCGGCCCACCTCGCTATGCCTCCCGCCCCTCTCCGCGCGCCGCTGCCGCGCGCTCCTCCGGGCTGGCCAGCTATGGGCCCGCGGCCGAGGAGGCGTTCGTCGTCTGGGCTCGGCGGGCCGGGCTCCGGAACGGAGAGCCGTAGTCCTGGGAGAGCGAGGACGCCGAGCTGCCCCCGCGCGCCGCGCGCTCCGAGCGCCAGCAGGCCCCGCGCCGCCGCAGCTGCGCGCGGAACGAGCGGTCGAGCATCAGGTAGATGAGCGGGTTGGCGCAGCTGTTGACGAAGGCCAGGCAGGTGGCGACGGAGAGGCCCCAGCGCAGCGCCAGCAGCAGGCGGCAGGGCAGCGGCAGCGCGCGCAGGCTCGCCAGGTGGAAGACGGCGCGCAGCGCGCAGAAGGGCAGCCAGGAGCCCACGAAGGCGCCCTCGACGGCGAAGATGATGCGCAGCGAGCGGTTCCGGGCGCGGCTCAGGTGCGCCGGCCCGCGCAGGCGGCGCGACACGCGGCAGTAGCAGACGACGGTGACGGCCAGGGGCAGCGCCAGGGTCAGCAGCAGCGTAAGCAGGCTCAGGCCCTGGAAGGCGTCGGACGGCTCCTCGGCGCACTGGCTGCCGCGGCCCCCGGGGAGCGGCCGCAGGCGGCGGAAGACCAGCGAGGGCAGGCCGGCCGCCAGCGCCGTGGCCCACACGGCCCCGCATGCGGCCAGCGCGCAGCGCCGGGTGCGGCGGGCGCGCGCGGCCAGCGGGCGGCCCACGGCCAGGTAGCGGTCCACGCTGAGGCCGGCGAGCAGCAGGGCGCCCGCGCAGCGCGTGCCGGCCATGGCGAAGCTGCTGAGCTTGCACAGGCCCTCGCCGAAGGGCCAGAGGCCACCCCGCGCCGCCGCCGCGGCCCACAGCGGCAGCGTGAGCACGAAGCCCAGGTCGGCGGCCGCCAGGTGCTGCACGAAGGTGTCCACGAGCCGCCGCGGGCCGCGCCGCCCGACCAGCAGCCACAGCACGAAGGCGTTGCCCGGCAGGCCCACGGCGAAGGCCGCCAGGTAGAGCGCGGGGATGTAGACGTAGCCGTAGGGCAGGTCCCGGGCCGCGCACAGCTCCTCCTCCAGCTCCAGCTCCTCCGGGGCGCCCGACCCTGAGTAGTCCCAGGACGCCGTCCCCGGGCTGGGGCTCCAGGGCTCGGTGGGGCGCATGGCTGGCGAGGCCCGGGCGGACGCGGCGTCGAGAGGGAGGGTGGCTTTTCACGGCCGGTGCCCAGCACCTCCCTTCCTGTCACCCACCCCGGGCCGAGGCGACTGGGTGGGCAGGAAGGGGTGGGGGAGGAGGGGGGAGGGGGGCGGGGAGGAGGGGGAGGAGGGGGGAGGAAGAGGGGAGGGGGGAGGGGAGGGGAGGGGAGGGGGAGGGCAGGCTCCTGGGGCGGAGACGGTGGCCGACGATTTGGGGCGGAGGCGGGGGCGGGGGGCTTCCCAGCTGGGTCCTTGGAGGAAAAGTCCCCAGGGCTGGGACACAGCCCTGCCTCCCTTGGGAGCCTAGCCTGTCCCTCTCCGTAAGTCGCTCGGTTTCTTTGTTCATGAGCCAAGAACGGCAACCGTCTCAGGGGTCTGGTGGCCGGTTGAAGAGGCGCCCAGAGCCCCAGGCGGTCCTCATCCCCGCTTGACCCCCGCTTGGCCCCCGCTCCCCGCTGCTGTCTGTCTCTGGGAGGAGACAGGACCAGGGGTGAGTATTTTATCTGGGGAGGAGCCTCCCGCCGCGGTTCCCCTGCCTTCTAGGAAAGAGGGGTTCTGCTATCTGTGCACAGCGGGCATGTTGCAGGGAGCCTGCCCTTGGGGGGCCTACCTACTATCAGGGACTGGCCACCAGGCCCTCAAATGGTGTTAGCTCCCCGAGATGCTGGGCCGCGTGCCTTAGCCCAAAGAGTGGCTTTTCTGACCAACTCAGGTTCCCAGGGAGCCACAGGGGAGGGTTTGACCCTGGAGAGGGAGGGTCAGACTGTCCAGATGAAAGGAGCAGAGCCTGGAATCCAAATCCCAGCTCTTCCCCACCTTCCTGCATCGGCAAAACCTACCTGTTAAGCCAGACACAGATGTAAGTTCAGTACGAAAGATGACACCAGACGGTACCTGACTTAGCAGATTAGTTGTCCTAAATCAGGAGTCAGGAGCTTAGAAGGCGGGCGAGATCCCCCGTGCACTGAGAGAGGTGGGGAAGGATACACGGAGAAGGGTGGGCGTGAAGCCTGGCCTTGAAGGAGGCGGTGGGGCCAGGGAGGGGATGGGGAAGGGTGCGCGGGGATGCTGGACGACTCCAGTTAGGTCCCAACTCTTCTTAGCAGACTTCCTCCCATGAGCTGCTGTGTAGCAGCTGATGTGACAGTGTGCGTGTCCCCCCAGAGCCCCCGCCCCATCGTCACCAGGAATGAATGAACTATTGGGCCATCTGGCGTTAAAAATTTGAGGTGGATTATCTATCCATTTTATAGCACACCGTCCCGTTACAGCGAGCTCCTCCGTGCGCAAGGCCCTGTTTGGGCGTCACAGAGATGCCGTTCTTGACCTTGGAGAGTGTCTGATTAGGAGGCAAGGCAGACAGATTCACGTGTAGGACGTGCAGGGGCCAGCGTGCTAGAGGTCAGACGGCCTGGAGTGAATGTTAGCAAAGTCCCCCTGGAGCTCAGACGGGAGGGAGCAGCTGCCTCTGATGGGAAGAGTCAGAAACCTTTCCCGGCACCTGAGGTCAGTTACAGAAAGGAGCTGAAAGGTGACTTCTTCGAGCAGCAGGGCCCAGGTTGGAGGAGGGTGTTAGGAGGGGACGCAGGAGAGGCAACAGGGGACTTGGATGTCACCAGTAGGAGCCCCTGGACATGTTGAGGAGGGCAGTCCCCCCATCTGCTTTGCACAGGTCAGTGCAGAACTGTGGACTGGACGGGGAGAAGCTCCAGCCGGGGGACCCCACCGTGGGCTGTTGTCATTGTTTGTGTTGGGGAGAGGCAGGGTCGGACATAGGGAACTGGACGAGGGGACAGAAAGGAGAGGATCTGTTCAAGAGAACTGTGGCATCGAGGACCTCAGCGCAGAGGAGTTGGCTGGGCCTGGACGGCCAGTGGGGAACGCCGTGGGCACTGCCCGTCCACTGAGGTCGGGGCCACGGAACGGCTTGTGTGTGCATTCCGTTTCATGTTGATTTGAGGTGGGGTGATGGAATCATTTTTTTTGTTTGTTTGTTTGTTTTGCGGTACGCGGGCCTCTCACTGCTGTGGCCTCTCCCGTTGCGGAGCACAGGCTCCGGACGCGCAGGCTCAGCGGCCATGGCTCACGGGTCCAGCCGCTCCGCAGCATGTGGGATCTTCCCAGACCAGGGCACGAATCCGCGTCCCCTGCATCTGCAGGCGGACTCTCAACCACTGCGCCACCAGGGAAGCCCTGACGGAATAATTCTTGATCCACAGCAGACACTTCTGAGTGTGAAAGAAGCATTATCACGAGCAACCTGGCCCGTTCTGCGCAAACTGGGACATGAGGTCACCCTAACTGTGGCCCCTCCGGTCCACGGAGATCCCCAGGGGTGACAAAGCCTAAGGAGGGGTGGGCGCGTGTGTCCACGCCGTTCCGGTCAGGAATTTCTGTCCTGGGCCAGTTACAAGACGGGAGAGGCAGGCAAGGGAAGAGGCTGGGGAATGGATGGCTCTGGCCCAGCCCTCCACGGCATCCCAGCCCCCAAGCCTGGGTTTCTCCTCAAGACCCACATACAGCATGGACACCTGAGGGGCCACGGGAGATGTGGAGCGATTTTTCTGATGTTTGATCACATGGTTGCTGCTGAGGGACGCTCTCATCCTGGGGGGCCTGGGGGCCACAGCCTCCTTCCCCAGAAGGCCAGCCGAGGTGGTGCTGCCTTGCAGGAGCCCGGGACAGTCAGGGACAGGCCCAGACCTGCCCGGGCACCTCTCAGCCTGGGGCATAGAAGGGGCGTGAATCTGAAAGCTCGAGATGAACGGCCGGAAACCTCCAGGTGGAAGAGAATAGGGCAAAGAGACCAAGAGGGTCATGGAGGCAGGGGGTGGAGGGGAGGCAGAGTGGGCTGTTTATTAAAAACACAGAGATTCTTGTTTCCTGGGCTGTGGTCTTGTGGTCCCGAGCACATGGCGGATTTTCTCTGCCAGGGCCTGGGCGTTGGGCCTTTCCGCATGTCTCTTGGTGGCAGGAAGCAGCTCGGGCCAGAGCTGGGGGTGCCGCTCTGGGCCTGGCCTGCCACGTGTCCAGCCTGGCTTCAGTGACTAAGGCCAACTCCATGACACTGGTCTCTCCTCCCCTCTTCAGGGGACCCCCCTCAGGGTTAGAAACAGTCCATTAGTGGAAACTCATCGCGGTCAGCTGAGAATCCAGGCCACTGCTGATGGGTGTCAACACAGCAGAAAGGAAATGGTCCTCCCTCTCTCCATCCCACCCAGGGGCCTTCCTACACCAACGGGCCCTCCTCCCTCTGGACGGCTGGAGCCCGGGTGGCCTGGTCACCTGGGTCAGCCTCACCCTGCCCGTGGGATTATCAGCTCCTGGGGTGAGGGAGGCTCGCCCTCACCGCGGCTGGTACAAGCCTGAGATCAGAGGAGATACTTAATAAGTAAATATCCAATGCTTTGAACTAGATGGCTTCCAGGAGTATTTTTATTTCTGGCCCTTTATGGGCTGTACATTTAAGCCCTTACCACTTTCCCCCTCAATGTTAATTTTTCTGTACAAATAATCATCTTAACTCTTTCGGAAAAATTTTTTTTTCTTTTTTTTCGGAAAAATTTTGAAAATTATCTCGCCTTTTTCATCATAAAAACCACAGTCACGTCGCAGAACGTGGAATAAGAAAAGGCGTCCCAGCCCTCGTGAAGCAACGTGGTGAATTTCTTTCCTACCAGTGAAAGACATTTTCAAAAGTGGAGAATTCGTCTGTAATCCCATTATTCTTGGGTCTTCTATTTTGTCAACATTCCATTTCAGATGTTCTCCACGCACATACATTTTACACAACTGTTTCAGAGGCGTGTACGTAATCAGAATGTGCCCTGTTCTGTAGTCTGCTTTTCTCAGTTCACGCAAATTCACATTTTTCTCTGTTGCTGAATTTTCTAATCCCTTAATTTTGGACATTTAGGTTGTTTGCAGTAATTTTTGCTGTCATGGAGATTTGTAATGAGTAACTGCACTTACAGGTTTCTTCTTCTTTCACTGTTTTCAGAGTATAAATGCCCTCGTGAAGGTCAAAGGCTATAAGCATTTTCTTGGTTTGATACAAATGCTTGCAGCGATCAGTAATCATCTGGCATTGTAGGAGGGTACGGGTTCAGTGCAATCTTGTTAGAGATATTCATCGGTAAAATATATTTTTCCACTTTAATAGGTAATGAGGTCAAATGGTACCTCATTGAAATCTACATTTCGTTGAAAACAATGACTGAAAATCTTTCTAGATGTAATTCCTCTTAGGTGAACTGCCTAATTACATCTTTCAGACATTTATCTATTATAATCTTTTGTATTTCTTATTAATGTGTATGGACTGTTTTATTTAGGATAAACCATTGTCCCATTTGGTTTAAATATTTTCCCAGACCTTTTTCTTAGCGATTTTTAATTTTTTGTTTTACATTTCCATAGTCATTTGTTGCTTTTAGCAGTTTCAGAGTTTAGAATGTTATCTTCTCTTTGATGATCTAAAAACATTCAATTCTATTCTTGTTAAAATTTTGTATCTTTTTAAATCCACCTAGAGTGTAATCATTCCTTTTAGATTTCTGTCGAACTTTCCCAACACCACTAAATTAAAAATATTTTTTAAAACCCTGCTGTGTTGTGATGTCAAGTTCATCGCGTACACGCCGCACACGCTGTGTCCGAGTGTCTGCTTCCGGCCCGTGAACAAACGGGTCAGATTGTTACTGACCTGAGTTTGGCCCCCACGTCAGTTTTATAACTTGACAGTTGTGTGCAGCTGGGCTCCAGTTCCTGTGTCTTAGAGCGGGCGGGAGAGGGTCTCCCTGAGCGGGTGAGGATCACATCAGAAGGCCCCCCTCCAGCAGGGTCTGAGCAGGGGGGTCAAGGGCTCCTCCCCAGCCGGAGCTGCCAGGCTCAGCTTCCCCCAGCCCCATCCCCTCTTTGCATTCTGTGCACACAGTGGGTGGTGGGTAATGATCTGGGATTGCTCTGGGAACCTACCAAGGGATCATCCCCATCTGGGGGCTTGTAGCCCTGACCACCACAGGTCCCTGGGCCTGGGCTCCTGGGTGGTGAACTCCACGGGGTGAGGGGGCTTCTGCTACAGATGCTGACAGGGCTGAGGCGCAGACAGGTGGCGTTCTGCCAGTTCTGCGGTCGACGGGTTAACGGCCCGTGTGTGTACCTGTGTGTGCATGGCGCGTGTGCATCCGTGTGCCTGTGCAGGGCAGGGAGGGCTGTCCAGGGAAGGAGGCGGCCGTCCTGCCCCTGCCCTGCAGCCTGCCCAGCCGAGGGGCCCCACCCTGGCTGCCGGCCGAGCAGTGTGTCACATGCTTGACTGTTTCAGAAACTCTCAGGAAATCAACCTGGGTGGCTGGGAAGGGGCATCAGTGTACCCCAGGTGCGCCGAGGTGACTCAGAGTGAAAGCGCCTCAGGGCTGCGACCTCACTGCCAGCCTGCGGGTCGGGGGTCGGGGGGGTCGGGGGCGGAGGGTGGCTTTCAAGGAAAGGGAGACTCCATCCCCTCCACGGCCGGGGCGCACACAAGGCGGCAGGAACCTGACAGATGGGCGGCAGGGAAGTCCCTCGGCCGGACCAGGACCCCAGAACGTGTTTGGAAAGGAAGTCACAGCTCTCGGTAGCCATTACTCAGCCCACACAGGCTGCTCGCTAGGACCTGCCATTACTTTCCAGTGATTTCACTGAAAGCTGGAGTGGGAAAGTGGGTGCACATTTCTAGTCATTTCAGTAGGAACTGGAGCGGGGTGGGGGTTGGGGGGCGGCTCTCTTGGTTCTGTGACCCTGCCCTTCTCACCCCATCCTGCCCGACCCTGCCCTCCCCACCCCATCCTGCCCCTGGCCCTGCCCTCCCCACCCCATCCTGCCCCTGGCCCTGCCCTCCCCACCCCATCCTGCCCCTGACCCTGCCCTCCCCACCCCATCCTGCCCCTGGCCCTGCCCTTCCCACCCCATCCTGCCCCTGCCCCTGCCCTCCCCACCCCATCCTGCCCCTGGCCCTGCCCTCCCCACCCCATCCTGCCCCTGCCCCTGCCCTCCTCACCCCATCCTGCCCCTGGCCCTGCCCTCCCCACCCCATCCTGGCCCTGGCCCTGCCCTCCCCACCCCATCCTGCCCCTGGCCCTGCCCTCCCCACCCCATCCTGCCCCTGGCCCTGCCCTCCCCACCCCATCCTGCCCCTGCCCCTGCCCTCCCCACCCCATCCTGCCCCTGACCCTGCCCTCCCCACCCCATCCTGCCCCTGGCCCTGCCCTTCCCACCCCATCCTGCCCCTGACCCTGCCCTTCCCACCCCATCCGGCCCGACCCTGCCCTTCCCATCCGACCCTGCCCCTGCCCTTCTCACCCCGTCCTGCCCCTCCTACCACCGGATGGATGCCCCACCTGTCAGGTAACAAAAGACAGGAAAATGACGCACTGCTTCCCTGAGAACCGCTCTCACGTTACTGGAGAGGATGAATTCTACCACATGAATCAGCATGACTCGAGGCAGCCCGCGGCATCCTGTCCCGGGTGTGGGCAGCGGGGCGGCCTCGCGAAGAAGACTGTGTCGGGGGCAACGTGATAAGTGGGGTGATGTCCTGAGTGGCCCCAGCGCCGAGGGGTCACAGTCACCCCGGCACCATCCTCCCCGCAGCTCGACAGACACAAGAGGAGCCGTTAAGATAAGCCCAAGACCGTCCTTACAGTTTGACCTTTTCTACGACTACCTTGATGACTTACCTCGGAATGTCAGACTGTCTTATTTTCGCGGTGTCTACTGGGGATCTCCCTGCCGGTTGCCATGACAGTGACCCGGCCGGCTGGGGAGGGCTCCCGAGGCGAGGTCCGGGCCCAGGTGAGGCGGCCCCGGGGTTGTGGGGGGGAGACACTCGAGATGCATCGGGACCCGAGCTCACCTGCGAGAGCCGTCCGACAGGAGACTGGGGGCGGAGGGAGGCGAGGATGGGACGCGTGACGGGGGTCCGGGCCTGGGTGCCTTCCGTGCTGCAGGGGGGAAGGAGGAAAGGATGTTCTTGAAGGTTTCGGCCTTGGTGGCTGGAGGCTGCCGGGAGGGAGTTGGTTCCACTGGGAGGTTGCTGTTCGGTTCCTGAGCAGGTTGAGCTGGGGATGGCCGTGAACTTCCAGGGGACAGGTCAGACGCATGGTGGCGGCGGGCGGGGCGCGGGGGTCCGGGACCCTGAGGGGCTGGAGGCCCCGAAGGCGGGCAGGGGGTGAGCAGGGCCTGGGGTGGGCGTCGGGGAGAGCGGAGCTCTGAGACAGGCCCATAACTCGCGGGGGGAAGATGGGGGCCCAGAGAGAAGGTCAGAAGGTCACCGTCGTGATGACCCGGCAGTTTGGAATTTCGAGCTGCCCCCGGGTCCCGGGGAATGCTGTGTGAACCGGAGGGGTCAGAGCGGGAAAGCCGACGTGGGGTTCTTATTTTGAGGGCAGAAACATCTTTAGTAGGAAAGCAGGGGTGGCCCAGCAGAGAGCAGACTAGGTCTGGGTCTGATTTTCAATTCTGGGCCTCCACTGACTCATCTGGCGAATACTGACTCAGCACTGCTATGTCTACACACGGATCGCAGGGTCAGGGATGCAAGCACAGACTTCCAGCGTCCGCAGACACAGCTGTGTGCTCCCCCGGGGCCCCGCGCTCCGCCACCTTCACACCCTGTGGGACGTGGGACGGGCAACACGGGGGCTGCCTCTGGCTCCAAGCCAAGAGGGGACAGTTTACAAGCCGCTACCTTGCTGAAGGGCCGTGGTCGTAAAAGTAGGCCCTTACGGCGACTCAAAATTCAGGTCTGAGACCACACTGCACGTACGTCCCACCAGCTAATACTGCGGGACCGTCTTACGTTCCTTACAAAACCGGCTCTCGTGAGACTGAACTTGCTGCCCGCTAAGGAGAAGAGGACTCGCTTGCCCCCATCACAGCAGAGACTCTGCCAGCTGTTTTCAAGGCCTGAGTGCGTCTGCCTGGAGGCAGTCGAGTTCCCTGACGGAAGGGACCCTACCGTGGTGACCCTCGCACCTGACGACTCTTTCCTCGATACGTGTAGTCAACCTGTTGGCAGGCTTCGTTTATCTCCAGTACACTCGCCATCTCTCCGTCTTCCCATCCTTGTGAATCCAGGTATTCAAGGCCACGGGAACACACCCGGCTGGTTTTAGCTGCTGCTGCTGTGTGGGTGTTTAGAGAACTGGGCACCAGAGGGAAGCCCACCTCAGCCCTAAGGGCTGTTTCCCACCGCCGGTGAATGTGTGACCGCCTTTTGCAACCGTCAGACTCCGCTGTCTTTTCATGCCACAGCACCTACAGCAGCGGGAAATGCTGCCCCGGGTGGCCCGGGCGGGGAGGGGATCTGAAATCCCCAGGCTGACACGCCGGCCGGGACGCCGCCACTTCTTAGCTTTGTGTCCCTGACAGAGTCACTAACCTTCCAAGGCCTCGTCACCCTTGTCTGTAAAATGGAGATGTCAATGCTCGCGTCCCCTCGGAGGGCAAATCAGAGGACCCTTTAAGTCCTCAGGCGATGTGAAAGGGGACGGTTTCTGTTTGGTCGGGGCCGAGAGCCACATTTCCTTTCTCACATCGACGTGCACACCCCGAACAACGAAACACCGCAGCCGAGTGTAACTGTCAGCGACACACGCCGCCCTGCGTGTCTTCAGCCCGCGACGCTTCGCACCCCAGCAGGTGCTCCCGACGGAAGGCGAGGATTCGACCACCTCAGGCCGCAGGCTGGGCTGAAGCAGAATAAAATGCGTCGGGAGCTGAGGTTCCACAGCGGCTTCGCTTCATATGGTAAAAAACCCCCAGAAACCCTTAGCGGGCCTTGAAATATGTTTTTGTTAACTCAGTTGCCTTTACCCTCTTCCATGGAAAGTAAAAAAATCCTTTTTTTCTTTCTTTCCGACATAAACAGGAACTCACTCTTGTCGGGGCACGTGGAAGGGAACCCGGAGAGAGCGGGCCACCGAGACGAGGTTCTAGAGCCCCGACGTGAAGAGCAGCTGACGTACCCCCCCCCCCCAAATGACACAAATAGTTAATTTCTCATTTGTCTCTGAAAAGCAAAACTGCCATTTTAAGGAGATGCAGGTCTACTTTGTAAGCACCCGTGACTTCTGAGGGAGGGCAGAGTTTCAAACTCACGCCCGATTCCTAGGTCAGAGCCTCACAGCCGTGTTCCCTTTGCTGTTATCTCTCCGCGTGGACAGGTGACGAAATAAAGGCGCCTGTTCCTATCCACCAGGCTACCTTCCTCTGCTCTAAGTAAGGACTCCCAATGAGCCAGGCCAGGGGGGCACACTCCCGGGCACCACGGTTTGCGCACGCTTCTCTAGTGTCGCCTGAGTCTCACGGTTAAATACCTTCAGTTTTGAAACTGGAAGTGCAACTCTGTGCTGAGGCCCGAGCGTCCCGTCAAAGGACCAAAGGCGGAGGACGCACTCGGGCTTGGCAACTGCAGACATTTCTTCAGGTGTGGAAGTACGCAGGAAGGATTTCTGTTGTTGTTAACCGGTTGTTAGATCTTTCTTTTTTTTAACTGCTCTGCTCTCAACGAGGAGAATCAACAAAATCAAAGTGAAATTTAGAGAATCATGGCCAAGACCTGGCTTCCCGCTGCTGCCAGAGACGGCGGGGCAGGCGGTGAGGGGGTCGCCTCGGCAGCCGTTCAGTTCCAAAGGTACAGAGGGTTAGTTCCGACACAATTACTAACTCACCAGAAGAAAGTGAAGCAACACGGACAAAATCAGCGTAGGAGGGGCACAAACACTGACACGCCACCACACAGACCGTCTGAGCCGAGCACGGAAGGCAACAGACTCTCAGCATTGCCTAAGTCAGGGTTCAAACAACATCTAGTGTTGGTGGCCTCTTATGAATATCTCAACGGTTCAATTTAAACAGAGGTGAAGAGACAGGAAAAACGATATGATGAGTTTGCCCAAGTTCAAATATTACCCCCAAACCCATATGTTATTTAAGAAACAGAAAAGGTCATTTGGTGCCATGCTTTTATTCAAATGAAAGGGGAAAAACTACACGGTACCAGGAAGTAGCAAATAGGACAGTATTTTACAGCACAGCATCGTAAAAAAAAACCTGTAAGCGATGCTCCGGGGTACACAGTAAGCACACCAGATACTGTGCACCGCCCGAAGTGCCCATGAAACCACAGTTAAAAAGCTGAATTCGGCTTTAAAAACAGCCAAATAAAAACGGTTAACAGTCGTTCTAAAGCAAAAGGGAAAAGCCGAGAGGAATGAGAAGCTTTCCAAGGCTGTGTCACGTGGCAGAATTTGACAGGCCGCACTGGTAACCGTTACGGGTTTGTTTGGCAAACTTAACTGAATAATTGTCCTAATAATGTGACCCTCCAATGATGAGAAGCACCAATGTGGTTCGATAAGGTTGATGGATATCTCCAGACTTTATGAAATAGCGTAGTTTTCATGTGTATAATTTTCAAAACATAATTTAAAGAAAATCTGCAGACTTAAATATATCCATATTCTTTCTGCATGAAGAAAGTAAAACATACTGAGAGCAAGGAACTTTTGTGGCAACATTCACATTCTACCTTTAGACACTGTGGACATTGTTGGACACACACAAATTTGAGAATAAAGGGTGGTCCTGTCCGGTTTTACATAGTTAGTTCCTCCATTGTCTGGCAGCCAATTAAAAAAAAATTTATGGCCAAGTAATATCACCAAGAAGATTGCTTTGATAAAGGAAATTTAATTGATTGAAAAGAACAAATTTAGGAATGTAGAACGCTTATTAATTCTCCTTTTGTCTCTATTATTTACCACATTTTGATTAGATTCACTTACTTTTTTTTTTTTTAAACTAGTCAATCTGAACATGTATTTGACAATCATTTCCTTCTCATTGTGATAGAAACGGTTGTCTGAAAGGTAACATGTGCAGTCCCCCAGTTTAAATCTCCATATATTATATACACAGTATGTATACACTTAAAATATAAGAGTTACATATATCCTGGTCTCTTACATGCAAACAGTAGATCACAAATAGTTCTGAGCTACACATATATCTTGCACAGGTACTGGAAAAAATCTGTGAATTTTTTTTTTTTTTACAGTTTTAACAAATATACATAAATATAAGAACATAAATTACAGTAAAATATTGACAGCATTTGAGAAAATGTTGATAACCCAGATGCACTGATGCCTAAAGGCCTTATAATAATAGAAAAGTACAGTTCAGGGACATTTCATTCCTACTCTTTTTAAAAAATAAGTAAATACATCATATGAGATATTAGTTATTTCTCTAAACAACTCAATTAGAGAAATGTATAAATTTTAGTCTCTACTTCCCGTGAAAGAAAACAGACGACACATCTCATATATGCTACAATACTGTCTTTCCCTCTAAGTTTACACGGTTGTCACAACACTGAAACATAACAGGGTCACAGAATCATTCAAGTCTTTTCCTGAGAATGAAGTTTTTCCCCAACTAACCCTCTGGTATACACTGTTAAAGGAACAAAGACCACATAGAGAAGGTTTCAAGTGTGTACTTAATCTAAGCTGAACCACTCGAAAAGGATAAAGAAGAAGAAAAACGCAACATAAGCAAAAGAATGTGAAGCCATTTGAAAATTAAAACGTAGCCCTTTGTACATGTTTAAAAATTCTAAATATAATTTTTTATATCAGTTATAAATATAATGTAAAGACCTCTTGAGAAGTCATGGCAGGAAGTCTTACATCCTCAGATTCCGAGACTATTCTCCAAGTGTCCTTCACTTCCGCCAGCTTATAAAGTGACATACTTTAAGAGAGACAGAAAGCCTTTTTGTTAAAAGAACAATCCAAATTATTCTGAGTTGGCCAGAAGTGGTGTAAAAACGGCACTGATTTAATCAGCAACTTCTTATAACATCTTCTTGGTTAAGCTCATGTGGTTTAAGTGAACCTATAGCAGCTCTTCACAACTTCTCCTCTTATTTAATAGAGAAACATTAATACTTGAGTGAATAATAAATATGGAATTGTAAATACTTAGCAGAATAATTCTTGCAAATGCTCTAACACCATTAAAACATGAGGGTTGCTGTAAAACTGAACACTAGTGTTTCTCTCAGCATCCTACGAAAGACGCAAGTTACCTCTGAAGGCCTATTTCCTACTCGCGTGATCTCCACGTGAAACAAAATACAAAGGTGTCTTGGAACAAACCCCCAGCAGAGAAAAACAGCAAAATAAACCATCTGAAGACAGGCATGTACGTTAAGAAGTTCTTTAAAAAAAAAAAGCAACAAACAAAACACACAATTCGTAATCTTAGCCGTATTTCAACTAGGGTCCATATGAGAACTCAGTGCTTCGACGTATCGAATACCGAGCAGGCGAACCTCCACCTGTGAGCTGGACAGCGCGTCACCGCCTGGCCTATCACCCGTGTGGGTCCTCCTGCACTCCAAACGCTGCGGTCTACATTCCAGTTGTCATGACAACAGAGCTGGATGTCCAGTTTCAATTAATAAAAGTCTGTTGGCAATTAGAAAGGTTTTCTATAGGCAGGAAAGATGAAGTGCAAATTTAGCGTGAATGTTCTGAAGCGAGTGTTTCCCGGTTCCTACGCTTTAGTGGGCAAAAGTTTCTTGGGCGTCACTGGTCTCTTGGTCTGCCACAAATGGCTGTGAATGGTAATGGCATCAACACTGGCAGATAAAGTTTTAGCGGGGATGTGGCTGAACTGTTTCCTGTCAGAATTATATTTGTAAAGGCCCTCGATCATCTTTTTAGTGATAGATTTAGGGCCTATCCCAGTCAGCTTATTAATCTCTTCAGTCTCTGGGCAGTAAGTATACAAAGACCTGAACTGGCAGCCTGAATCCCGGAACAAGATTAGGAAGTTGTTGGCATCTGACTTCTCCATTTCCTTTAGGATAAGAAACAAAAATAAAAGCCCTTAAACATTTTGCTGAATATAATTTATATAACTGTGTTACATTTCTTGGCCAGTTTTTATGACATGTAATTTAAAATATAAGTTCTTTGTAGCCAAAATGAGGCATGCAATCCACGTCCAGCACACGGGGATTGAGATGTGTGCAGAGACCTTACCGCTGAGGTCCTGTTGGCTGTGCCGGAATTGTAACCCCGGAGGGACTTAAAAGGGCTGCAGGGTCTGCTAACTCTCGGTCTCAGTCAGACTGTCTCTACCACTAACAGCCAGGCACTGGCGATCTCCTTCGCAACAGAGCTTCATTTTTAAAAAGGCAGATCATGTTATCTACATTTATGAAACGTGAACGAGTGACTCTGGGCAAGAAAATCATTTATAATTTTATATTATCATCTTAAGTCTATGCCTAGTCTTTAATAAAATCTGCGGTCTTCCAGAATCCCGTTTGAAAGTAAACTCAGTCTAACAATGAGAACATAGTTAACAGATCTTTCATATGCTGTTGAAATTCTAGGAGTCCCCTGAAGAGTATTTCCTCCTGAACTGAAAGAGAAGACTCCTACAGTTTTACAGTGTTGCCAAATCTAATTTTCATGCAAACATGCTTACCTCCAGTATTTTTTTCTTCTGACCTTCATTTACTTTTCCAGCCAAACAGCAATGAGCTAAAGCATTTTGTATTATGTGCTTATTGGATTTTGCACTGGGTTCTTTGAAGAGCTTTGGTCCTATGGCAGAATTTAATAACAGTAATAAAACAAAAACAGCACTCCTGAGTCAGAAATACGACTGTGTTTAAACGATGCGACTGTCCCTACACTGATTAAACTCTGTAATGGAAAACAACATTCTGTGCCTGAGGGCCTCTGGCTGCTCTGCAGCGGTCAGAGCAGGTCAGAGCGCAGGTCAGAGCACTGTTGCATGCGCAGGGACACCCCTGGGGCCTTCGCGGGCCTTGCTGTGATCGTCACACTGCCCGGTTCTTTCTGGGGTTTGGTAAGGTTATTGGTGAGCTTAATGCACAATGGGACCGCAAGTAACTTTAGCTTTTAAAAGACAAGAAAAAGCGTCATCTTTTTCTTCTTCCACACCTCTGGGGTTTTTTCTTAGCATTTTCTTTTCACAACGATGTCTGTAAAGCACAGAAACCCTTTTTGCCACTTTGCTGGGACATTCGCGCTCGTGAAGGGCCGTGTGTTGGCAGGCTCCCTCCCCCTCACACTAACTCAGCTCTGCCCCGAAAGGCCCTCGGTAGTGTGCCGAGAAACTGGTTCTTTGGGAAAGAAAAAACATGAGCCCTGATCTTTACCTATTTCTAGAGTAAACTACTCCTACCATGGCTGACTCAGGGCCAGCAATTGTTCTGCAGCTGCATAATTCCTGGAATTTTAACTGTCAGCCCATGAGCTGGTCTGAGCAGGTCAGGTGCCTGCCACAGGCCTGCAGCTCTGGGCTCCCAGCGGTGCTGCAACACGGCCATTAAGCTGGCCTTAAAGGCTGACACGCTGCTGAAGGGGGCTGTCTTAGAAGCCATAGAACGGGGAGGGAAAGCTCACACCAAGTCAGCCAGCTTTGCCTCCTTGGGCCTTTGGGGGCCACTTCCAGGGCCACACGGATGCAGGCGGGACGCGGGCGGTCTCTGCTCCTCCGCACTTCTCCTGTCCTCCCACCTACCTCTCCAGGGCGCTCACATTTCCTCTCCTGCGTCTTTTCTTTACTTCTTACCTTCTTTCCATTCTATGAGCTTTTCCTTCAATCACACCTCTGCAAACAGAGGCTGGAGGAGGGCCTGACGGGGACGTGCAAGGCCGGGTGCCCTCCTAGACCCAATGCATTCCCATGTCTTTTAGAGCCTCTCAACACTTTTTCAAGACGCACTGTTCCAGATACTGAAATCCCAGCGTTAGAGGAGGGGCTCGGTGGACTCTAGCTGTTCCCAGTACTCAGGACCGATGCACTGCTGAGGGACCCTCTCTAAAACTTCTTCAAACCCAAACTACAACACAAAAACGGCCTGCATTTTTAAGGGAGGAGTAGAGGAATGAGGTGGGTACTACTACCTTTTAGAAACTTACCTTAATTCTTCTGGGACAAACCATATCACTGAAACCGAAAGTGACCACCTGCATTCACTGTTTCGGATCAGTTTTCCGTGTTTAGACCGAGAGGCAAGTCAGTGAACCTTTCTTAGCACAGCCTGCGGCTAGTCTCAGCCCCATGTTAAACTGTTTCCCTAAAAATGCACAGGCACTGACCTGTGTACTCTGTTCCGGAAGCCACAGAAGAAGTGGTCGAAGCGTTCTCCCAGTCCTTTTCGCCATTTCTACTGCCACAACGGCTTGGAGATAAGAAGCCTTCCACAGACTCTGATCTAAATAATAAATAACATTTTAATGCCTCAGATAGAGAAGAACATTTGGGCTTCAGAAGGGTATACATGAGCACCAAACAAACTCAACCCAGAGGCTTTAAAACGAGAGGACGGTGATAACTTCGTTTCATTCACAGCTATACATCCAAGTCCTGAGAACTCAGCAGGCACTCCCTAAGTGTCTGCTGAATGACAGAATGAATGGTTTGTCCACATGACAATCGGCAATTCACGCAGCAGGGTGGTAATACAAAGATCAGAGCTCAGAGCTGATGACTGTCCCTAGACACGCTCTTTTCTGTATATGGGTGTTATAGTATAAAATAATGAAATACTGATTTTTAGCTTCTAAGGTACATATATCCTAGAGAAAGAAAGAGACAGCGTACAAAAGAGATCTTTCCTAAGTCACGAGCAATAATTCCTTACTTTGGAATTATTCTAAAGGGGAAGAAAACTAGAGGACGGTGCTACACCGATGAGGTACTTTCTGTTTTTACCATGATTATATCACAACCGTAGTGGCAACGACTGATGTACAAGTACGGTTAATGTCTTATTGGTGTCATAATTCTAAAATTCTGAAAGATAAAAAACTGAAAGATGAACAGACCTCTTTCCATATAAATTTCTTTTAACAGAAACCCAAACTGTCCTAGCGAGCAACACTTATAAACATTTGTGACTATGGTCCGTTCACTGGGAAACATAAAGTAACGTTTTCTATGAAAACACTTATGCTGCAACTTACCTCGGGGTCCTCCTGCCTGAATGCACACTCTCGCTGTCGCCTGTGTTCAGTGACGCCAAAGAAAGGCTAGAGACTGAAAAGACACGATAAATTTGTGATCCTGAATAAAAACGAGATTAGAAATTCAAAAGGAACAACCGGAAAAGAGTCTGCTCATTAGGTAACACCAGCATATGAAAACGGAGCTCACGTAGTCTCTTTTCCTTTTTAGGTGCATAACATGCTCGCGTGCATGTACGCACAATTTGTTCAAAATGAGCAAGGAACTACTTTTGAGAAATAATGAAATAAGTGAGGAATTAAGAGGTACAAACTTCCAGCTGGAAGATACATGAGTCACGGGGACGCAACGTACAGGGTGGGGAACATAGTCAATAACTGTGTAATATCTTTGTACAGTGACAGGTGGTAACTATAGACTAACCCTGGTGATCATTTTGAAACGTAGGGAAACATCAAATGAATCACTATGTTGTGTTACAGGAACTAACACAGTGTTGCAGGTCAATTATACTTCAACAAACCAACCAACTCATAGATAAAGAGATCAGATGTGTGGTTACCAGAGGTGGGGGGAGGGAGGGGGAACTGGAAGGTGGTGGTGGCAAGGTACAACTTCCAGTTATAAGACAAACAGTCCTGGGGATGTGACGTACAGCAAGACGATTACGGTTTATAATTTATCTAACACTGCTGTGTGATATATGACATGAAGACTGCTACGAGTAAATCCTAGGAGTTCTCATCACAGGGAACAAATATGTTTTTCTTTTCCTTTAATGTTGTATCTATACGAGATGAGATGATGGATGTTCAGTAAATTTACTGTGGTCATCATTTCATGATGTATGTAAGTCAGATCATTATACTGTACATCTTAAACTTATACAGCGCTGTATGCTAATTATATCTCAATAAGGCTGGAAGAAAAAAAAAAGAAATAATGACAAAATTAATTGCTGTTAGGATTTATTCCAGAAACAACGTGGTAATGTGAGATATAATACAGTGATTATAAGAAAAAAGTTAACAATAAGAAAAATTAACAAAGAAACTAACAAGAAGAATAAAGTATATTTATTCTTCTTACCAAGTAGAAAATTAATTTATTAATTTCAGCCAATACTGGGTATCAAAATTTTTCACTGACTAGAAAAGGTAGAGTTCTCTTTATTTTTTGAGTTGAAGTATAGTTAATTTACAATGTTGCGTTAGTTTCTGGTGTATAGCAAAGTGATTCAGTTATATATATAATATATATATACACACGTTCTTTTTCAGATTCTTTTCCATTATAAGTCTATTATAAGATACTGAATATAGTTCTCTGTGCTGTACAGTAGGTCCTTGTTGGTTCTCTATTTTATATATAGTAGTGTGTACCTGTTAATCCCAAACTCCTAATTTATCTCACCCACCCCGCCCCTTTTCCCCTTTGATAACCATAAGTTTGTTTTCTATGTCTGTGAGCATTAGAGGTCTCTTTAAACAGTCAATGTTATGTTATTTTCCTTCAGTTTTAGAATTACTCTAGGAATTCTCTAAAATGTTCTGTGGCATTTAGTTTTAATAAAGTAAACATTAAAAAAATAAGAGTATGCATGTTGAATTTGGAAAAAAGTATTATCTCAACTCCAGAAATTATAAATTTGGATTTTTGACCATTTATATCTTAAAGGAGGGGCTCATGAACTCCTGATCTTATATTCCTGGTTATACTGACATGTTCTGTATACATGCCAGGCACACAATGCAGTTAATGATCCAGGGAGCTGACGTCTGAGGGCGAGCTCCCTGCCAGGTTAGCGTTTAAGCTGGATGTTCAGCCCCTGCGTTTGCTCTGCTGGCCATACGCATGCACACATAATACACTCAAGTCACCGGAAGCATCCTCTGCTCGTTCTGGTTCTGCACACAGGGAGTGTACAGTTCAGCCCCGAGCACCCACAGCCGGCGTGACTGCCCGGGCTGCTGTGGCTATGAACAGACTCCTCACAATGCACGTGTTACCTGGAGGACCTTTTACGGGTGTTTTGGGGGATTCAATGTGGTCTCTGTGGATAGACTTCGGCCGCTGCTTTTTCTGCTTTGCTCCCTGAGGCCGAGGTTTGATGACTGTGTCCATGTCTTCCATGAGCTTCAGCTGCTTGCGCCTCAGGTACTCCTGCCGGATGAACTCCCGGCGGGCTCGCTCATCTTCCTTCTTCTGACGTTCTTCCTCGGTTTTACGCCTAGGAAACAAGCGGGTACATTTCTTTGTGCACAACACTGTCAGGTGTGCGCTTACGTGAGAAGGAAGAATGATTCAGCCCCTGGGAAAGTGGTTCATTTAAAATGTACTTGAGATAATTTAGGTCACTTAAATATACCACTAATAAGTACTTAAAAAATGCATGTGTGTCTGTGTGTGTGTGTGTGTGTGTGTGTGTGTGTGTGTGTGTAAAACCCAGGAAAATTACTTCCAATTAATGTTTCTGGAGAACTTTAAGATGCCTCAAACTCAGGATAAAAATATGCAATCAAGTAACACTTTAGGAAAATAACTTCTAAAAAGCACCCCAAATCAGCCTTGTTTCTATATTCTGCAAAGGTCCCTAAACACCGTTAACAAGAGTCAGGGGGACACCACCTCCCACAGACCCCGCGCAGCGGCCCCCACCTGGTCTCCTCTTTCTTGTGCTCCATCTCGGCTTCCAGCTGTTGCTTCCGCAGCTGGGTCTCTTTCTCCCTTCTTAATCGTTTCTCCAACAAAGCTGCCCGCTTCATTGCCATATCATTTTCTGCTTTTTGATCATCCTAAGAGTGAATGTCATTGAGAAAGAGGAAACATCTGAGGCACCAATATCCTCGTGTTCAATGCTTGTGGCCACAGGGAGGGGTCACTCTTAATAACTGAAAATCCAAACTGCCTAGTGAAGCTCACTCCAATCGCACCATAGATGGACATGTTCCAAAATTATGAGGGAAGAAATGAATTAAAGTGGTCATACTTTTATCAAGTAACAAAGGACACAAACTTCTTTGATTACATGTTTTCAAAACTTAGGAAGTTAGCAAAGAACAACATAAAAAGGGGAAAAAAAGACAAAGTTTTTTTGGGCCCTGATAAATAACTGAGAGTGGAGAGTTTCCCCACAATTTTTAAAACTGCATTTAAATTGTATTTAAATACATGCTTAATATAGAAAACTCAAGTCAAAGCATCAAAAAAATTAGCTACCCAAAGCTGTATCACATAAATGAAGCCATTGCTGCATGATTTTTTAAAAAAGGTTGAGGTCCTGACAGTTTGCTTGCTGGGTTCTGAACTATATACCACAGGTTTTTCCTTTGAAGAGAAGACGAGCACACTTATACTCCTAACCCCAGAGCTAGTTCATGACCTGTAGGTGTCCTGAGCCTGCCCCAGCTTCTACCTGAACGCTCAGGGAGCTCAGAAGTCGGGCAAGTAACCAGCTGTAGAAGTGGTTCCCCGTCGCAACGATGCCTTGCTTATTAATTCAACAAGTGTTTCCTGCGTGTCTAATACATTCACAACATAGTGTCAGACGTTACGGATACTAAAATATGAAAAAGATAGGGCACCTTAGGTTAAGGAGCTTCTAGATCCCACGGGGAAGAGGTACAAACAAGGTGCTTTGCACAGAAACCCAGAGAGAGATGAACTCTGAATGGAGAAAGTCAGAAGATACCATTCAAACAGTCAGTCCAAACATTCACACGTCTGTGTCAAACAAACGACACACACTGCAATTTGCCAGGCACTTTACTATGCTCTGGGGATAAGGAGATGCAGGGTCTCTAGGAGTTCACAGTCTAAGAGAAATCGTAACAGAAGCAAATCACAAGGTAGTTGGAAGTTCTGGGTCAGCAGCATTACTATGAGGATGTTTAGGATACAAGAGACACAGAGGAGAACATACTCACATCTACCCAAGGAACCATGAAAGGCTGCAGCAAACAGATGAGGCCTGAAGTTAGTCTTACAAAACATCCCAAACAGAGTTATGGGGGGAGAGGGTGGACCAACAGGCTTGGATCAGTCTGTGAAAGGCCCCTGAATACATGCTGAGGGGTTTAAGTTTATCCAACAGGCAACTCTAAGAGACTCCGTCGAGCTATGCTACCAAGTGGCAGTGTGACGAATGAGACCATGACAGAGGCAGGGAGCCCCGTGAATGAGCTATGACCACGGTCCAAGGGGGGAGTACCGGGCAATGAAAACTGAAGTGAGGAAACGAGGGTAGAGATGGACTGTACGTTTTCCACCCAAGGATGCCCCTCTGTTCTCCTTTCTCTGCAGGAGCAGAGGTAGCAAGGTCTCTAAAATTAAACACATCTATTACTGTCTACAGTAGCAGCCTATTAAAAAAAAAAATAGTAGTTCTACACGGTTAAGAGACAAAACACAACCCACATTCAAATTTCTAAACATTAAAAAGGGCCGAGAGGGCCATTTCTCTATGACCAACTTCAAAGTAAGTTACCAGGTTCCAATATTGAATGATCCTAAGTAAAACTAGCAATTGTAACCACTTCAGTATTCGCGGGTTTTGACCCCAATAGGACTGCTGTACGCGTCATTTAAAACCCGAAATTATAAACTGTTGCCACTGAGTGCTGTCTTTCTATCTATGTTCCCAATTGAGGAGCTATTCAGGATCACAAACTGTTTACTTTAGTCTCTTAACTAAAAAAAGAAACATGAGTAGCACACATATACATGTTTCTGATTATAAAAAACCCTATATTATTCCCTATAGGGAATTTGGAAAAATATAAAGATGAAAAAAGGGATGACAGGAGAAACATTTTTAAATAATATTAGGCTTTTCTGGTTCTAATATCTACGATAAATTTCAAGATCTTACCATCACGAGGTGATACTGTTCAGTATTTGCGTTAGTTGGCTGTAGTATTGTTTAAACACGTCATATCCAACACCGATCCTGAGATTAGGGGTCATATGCTACACCTTCGCCAATGCTTCTAGAGAAGCTATTTCAATGACAACTGTTCCAATTATATACTTCTAAATGTTTCACCTTGCAAGAGTCTGTCTGGTCAGTTTTCAAAAGATTTTTTAAAAAACAATACATACAAGGGAAGACGGTCAGTATTAAGAAAATAAACTAAAACAGACTTACATGCAATGCCAAGTTATGAGCTTTATACAAAGTGGCCACTGAACATCTTTTGGAAGAGTGTGAATCGCTTGGCTTTCAAAAGGCTTTGGTGAAAGTGAGAGAGAGTCAGAGGGACAAAAACAGCACGTCTAAACATGTACCACGATGTGATGAAAGGAGGGCTGTTCTAGAAACCAACGCGCCCGAACAGAACTGCAGTCCACAAGGGGCGGGCCAGAATACATTTTAGGATTAATGGCAGACCTGTAACGAGAAGGGCGGCTGCTAAAGGAGCAAGCGCGCCAGCTGAAAACACCCACCAGTGAAGAGGCCTAGGGCCACGCGGGTTAGCTTTACCTTAAAGAAGAAGCCACAGCATACTTTCTGGTCGTCATCAACTTGTTCTTTATCACTTTCTCCGTCATATTTTTCAACAGATACGTCAGCCTTTTCAGGGGCTTTCAAATCTGAGAGGGAGACTTCAATGAGATTAGCACTTTTAGGAGCAGCAGGTGGGAAGGCGGGTCTGCAAGGAGGCTCTGCAGGCCGACTCACGCAGTCCTCGCTCCGGGTGGGCCACGCGGTCTCCGTGGCGGGCCGCGCCAGGCCCTCGGGAGCCGCAGGGGGCGGAGCCCGCGCCTCCTCGTCCTCCGGGATGTGCCCGTGCTGCTCCCGAGGGCCCGTGGACCCCTCCCCCTCCTCCTCCCCCTCCTCGCGTCCGGACTCCTTCGCTTCCGGCTCTCCGCCGCCCCCCAAGCACACGAAGGACCTGGTCTGAATGGGGACCTGACTCGGGGAGAACCTCCTGAGCCGAGGGAGGCTGTCCACAGAGCGAGGGGGCGTCAGCGTTCGGTGCAAGGGCGTGAGTTTCAATTCATTTGGCCTGGGAGTTCTCTGAGTTTTGACGGAGAAGGAGGCGCTCTTCCTGGCGGCGGGCTGCGGAGACGGGTGGGCAGGGCGGGGGGCTTCGGCCGGCGGCCGGTGGGGCTTCCCTGCGCGGGCCGGCCGGTGCGGAGAGGGCGGGGGCGGGGAGATGACCCAGGCCTGCTGCTCGCGCATGTGCATCAGCAGCTCCTGCTGCAGCGCCAGGCGCTGCATCTCCCGCTGCAGGACCAGCAGGGAGGCGTTGAGCCTCTCGATGGAGCGCGTGTGCTCCAGCAGCTCGCCGTCCTGCGGCGGCTCCTCCGCGGGGCCGGCCGGGCTCCACGGCCCCTCGGGGTCGCCGGGCGCGCTCGGGGACGGCGGCCACCTGCCCACGGGGCTCTCCGTGCCCTCCTTGGAGTCCGCCGGGGACCCGCTCCTCGGCCCGTTCGCCTTCTGTGGCTCCTTCTCCGGCGGCCGCTCCGCGTACACTTTCCCGTCTTCCGCGCCAGCCGCCTCCTCCCGGGGCGGGGAGGGGCCGTCCCCTTTCCTTTTCACCACGGTGAGAAAGGCCGTCCGCCCCATCTTCTGCCTCTGCTTGGTGAACGCGGCCTCCATCTTCTTCTTCTGGGCCTCGATGGCCCGCCGTTTCTCCTCCAGCTTCATCCTGAGATGCACCACCTCGGAGGCCAGCAGCTGCGTGGTGTCCCGGCCGTGCGGAAGGCCCGTGTCCTCTGGGGTCTGTGCCCAGGCCACCACGTGAGGGATGTTGAGCTCCGAGCCCTCCGGCGTGGTCTTCTGAGAACTGCTGCCGCTGCTTTTTCCGTCGGTGTGATTCAGCTTCCTGAATTTCTGTTCGGCAAAGCTGGTCATCTTCACGCCGGAACTGGAGGAGGCGCTGCTACCGGGCTGGGACTTGGTGCTGACGGTGCTGGGACAGGGACTCAAGACCTCTCTGGGGTTGTAGTCCTGGAGGAATTTGGATGTGTCGTCCACGTCGGAGTCCAGACTCACGGTGTAGTCTCTCAGGGAAGAGTCTTCATCCATAGTTTCCGGAATGTCCTCCGAAGGGACGTGGATCCCCGTGTCCACCTCCGTGTTGTCAGTGACGGGGCTCGAGGCGCCTTTCGTGTCCGCCATGCTCTCGGGACTGGACTGGCTGCGCGGGACGCTGCAGTTCAGGACGCCCATCTCCTGGCTGTGGAGGAAGAAGCCGTTCGCAAGCTGCTCCGGCCGAGGGGTGTGGGCAGGCTTCTCGGTGTCGTGGATTATCTGTAGCGCTTCTTCGATGCTGGGGGTCCCGACCTGACTGCCGAACTCATCGAGGAGCACTCTGCCCTGCAGAGCTCCATTCGGAAGCCTGTGAGCCATGTTCTGCTTAGGACCCACTTCGTTTGTGTTTAGGGGCACGTAGGCCGCCAGGTGGCCGTGAGAGCCCACGTGAAGTTCTTCTTCAATGCTTCCTGCTCCCTCCTCCCCATTTACTGGCTTGAAGGACAGATTTTTCCTAATGTTCTTGGATACACGACTGCTGTTCAGAGTAAGTCCTTCATTACTAATAGAACGAGTGATTCCTTGGTTTGGAGTGGATCTCTGTATACTACTTTCTTTATCAAAAGAAATATCAAATGAAACGCCATGCACTGATGATCTGAAAAAAATTAAAGAGAAAATCTTTAAATAATCCCAGAAAGGAAACAATCTGATATCACTGAACAGCAACAGTTATTTGAAATTATGCTTCCTTTCTTTCCCATTTCTCATAATCACATTGTCCTCAAGGCGAGGGTAAGGCTGTTGGGCCACCCGTCACATTTGGCCCCTTTGGTCACTCTATCATCGGCCCACGTTGCCCTTTTCAAATGCAGGTACTAATTAAATTGCAATCTGGCTAACAAGGGGGTGGGGGCGGGGGATGAGCAGTTCTCGAGAAGGTGAGTACACTAAAAATAAGTCTCTGTGTACCTTTTCTCCTTGGGCCATGTCCCTATGAAGCCGTCAACATAGGACATAGATGAAGACCTTCTTATTCCTCCTTCAAATGCATAAAAGTAAAAGTCATTGAAATCGTGTAAAAAAAATTTAACTTACAACAATTTAACAGATTTCACATAAGGTAAGTACATGTGGAGAAATAAAGATCATTTTGTTAAAAGCAAGCATAGAGAAGCAGCCCTTTTAGTGTGTCATATGTAACACTTTTTAGAAAAAAGAACTGGATACTTCTATTTACATTTATTCTCAATCATTTTCTAGTTAACCACTTAAATGGCATTTTCCTAGGCTTTTTCAAATACATTACCTGAGGCTGAAGGATGAGCTTGGGGACGTGAGTGTCTAGAAGGCAAATGAGGACGAGAGTGTGTAGGCGCAGCTCCTTCCCCACTGCAACGTAAAATACACGTCAATCAAATGTCATAAAGTGTCTAGCTCTTGCATATAAATTTGAGATACAACAGCTGAAGTCGGAAACAACACTGTCACTTCCGACTCTCCATCCTAAGTGAAAAAAAAATAATAATAAGGAAACATAATATAGTGTTTAAACCAAAGAATGGCGGTGATTATATGTATCTCTATGTATCTTATGTCTTTTAGCCCAAGAGCTTGAAACACTACTTTCATGTACAGCTCGATGTCCTTATGAGACAAGATACGGCACATTATTTTCATTTTACAAATAGAAAGACTGAGAATTAAAGAAAGTAAAGTCGTCAACTTGCAGTATTCTGGTCGAATCTCAATCTCTAAAAGTACAGGAACGATGAATCCCTGTGAAAGAGCCTGGCACCTCCTGCTCGCGGGCAGTCTGCACGTCTTTAACACTTACATTTTTTCTGATTTAACTCCACCCTGTTCCAGTTAATGCAGCGGATCACACAGTCTACTTCTCAGTTTCTGATGACATTTGGCCACAATTTAGTTTTTCTTTTTCTACGTTTTCAGTCCACCACGGCCTACCTTGTAGCAGGTGAAACTAAGCATCCCGACCCCAGTGGGCGGAGACTAAGCTGGGAGCAGGACGCCCTGACCTCTGCAGCTCTCTGCAACCGCACTACCTCTCGGCTAATGCAAACCGCGAAGGTGAACAAGCAGCTAAAGGATACAAAGGTAAACCACAATGCTGCATTCTTATTATCTAATGAAAGCTTAATTCACGAGCTTTCCAGAAGCAACAACGCCCGGAGCACGTGCACACCTTCGCTGTCGCTTAGCTCCCACAGCCCCCCGCCCCTGCCCCGCACATCAGTTTCCTCTCACTGGCGTCCCAGGTCGTTTCCTGGGAAACCCGGGGAGAGGACCCCACGCTGCTCCCTGTCTCGTCCGTCTCTCTCCTCCCCGCTCCAGTAGCCCTTCCGCAACCTCTACCCTTCCTACATCTACAACAGGGGCATAATCCTGAAGAGATATAAGTTCAGTTATTAAAATAGGTTCACTCTTTTCTTCTTCCCCAAGTAATGGCTAAACTGTGGTACCTCCCTACAGTTGCCTTACTTCCCGCCTGCACAGAGGATTTTGATGTGGGGCGATTCCCGTACAGGTTAGTAGCCAAGCGTGTGCAGTAGCTGCTACCAACGTCTTGCTTTGCTGTCTTCTTCCTTTGGCTTTTTTTCCTCGTAAGGTCACCATTCAGGTGCGATAACATTTGTAAATGTGGCTGCATTATTCCCAGGAAGAGCAGAAATCCTTGACTGCTTCCCCAAAAGTTCTACAATGGGAGAACTACAAATGGACCATATGGAAACTCATAGAAATGAAAGGAGGGCTTCCCTGGTGGCGCAGTGGTTGAGAGTCCGCCTGCCGATGCGGGGGACGCGGGTTCGTGCCCCGGTCTGGGAAGATCCCACATGCCGCGGAGCGGCTGGACCTGTGAGCCATGGCCGCTGAGCCTGCGCGTCCGGAGCCTGTGCTCCGCAACGGGAGAGGCCACAACAGTGAGAGGCCCGCGTACCGCAAAAAAAAAAAGAAATGAAAGGATTACACAATGACTCTTCAAGGAAAAGGATTCAGACATCCATCTGGTTATAGGAAGTTCTTCTGCTGGGAGAAAGGAAAAAGGTAGCCACTCAGATATCTGAGAGACAGAGAAGGGATGAGTCCTCCAGAGAATCTTAAGACATTTCCCAGTGTCAGAAAGGTGGAAGATCGTCCACTCAAGTTCCTAGAAATAATAATCATGGAATAACCTAGTCTTTAACTGGAAAGTTTCAGAGGTTTTAAAGATTTAACAGTACAAGAGTTACGACCCAGAATACTGAGTGTTTTCTAAATTTTCAGGGAAGGAAATGCCACTATCTAACCAACCCAGGAAAGCACTGAGGAAGTAGCGTGTCCAAAGAAGTTTCCGACGGGATAAAACAGAGACGCTCCTAGATCAGCCACATTCTAACCTAATCCCTTTGTGGTAAATCTCGGGGGTGGTTACGAAATAGAAAACTTAGTGGAAGTAAGAAAATTTATAGGAGTCAATCAGAGGGTAAGGGAAGGAAAATGCCCTCTTAATCTGAAGGAAATACTTAGCGAGATGAGAAGTTCACAGCGCTAAGAAGCCCTACCAAAGGCAGTAAGGGTACTGTAAGGGTTCTGTCCATGCTCATTAGCACACAGTGGAGAGAGAAACTTCTTAGATGTGAGGAGGGGGTGACAACTTCAGTACAAGTTCATATTTCATGCAGAAAGATTCAATTTCTTACTCATAATTTTTAAAATGTATTTTTAATACATCTGCTTGAACTTCTAAAAAAAAAAAAATCCCAAAATACATCCGTTTTAAACTTAAAATAAAAATCAGGTAAGTTAGGGAGCCCAAAGTCGATACACATTTTGGGTTCTAATAAATACGCATTAAAAGTGCTTATAGGGGGCTTCCCTGGTGGCGCAGTGGTTGGGAGTCCGCCTGCCGATGCAGGGGACGCGGGTTCGTGTCCCCGTCCGGGAAGATCCCACATGCCGCAGAGCGGCTGGGCCCGTGAGCCATGACCGCTGAGCCTGCGCGTCCGGAGCCTGTGCTCCGCGACGGGAGAGGCCACAACAGTGAGAGGCCCGTGTACCGCAAAAAAACAAACAAACAAAAAAAAGTGCTTATAGGATCTGCTGAAAGACATTTTTAAACAAATGAATGTCTCTATCACATACTTGGGTCAGAAGTCAGGATTACCCTGCTATTAAATGTTCACTTTGCTTCCAATTCAGTTCCTGATACTAAGAACTAAAGCATGAGATAAAGATTCAACAGGACAATAAATATTCCACTGTGCTCTATGAATAGCTACAGTAACCAGCAAACAAAACAGTAGGGAAAACTGCCTCAAAGATTAAAAAATTATTAAAAAATGGAAAATTTAAAAATCTCCCCCGGCCTAAGAGTTACCTATCGTTTAAGCATCATATAATCTCAATTATAAACAAGTTGTGCATCAAAAGTTTAGTTTTAGGCTGATTATTTGGACCTTCGGATAATATTCCCCCACTTTTCAGTGTGATTCATAAAAGCCTATTTATGAAACATTCATTTCAGTGTAAATTTCAATTACGGTGTTGTTAAAACAGGCTTTAATAGGGTAAGTTAATTGAAACTTACTTAGTTCAAAGTCCAACTGAAACTTTAAAAACTCTAATGTAATAAGATTTTGATTTCCTGAGTGAATGGAATCGATGTTCTGGACTCTACCTTGGGGTGAAGTCAGAGCTGTCCAAGGCGTTTCTCTGGGCAGCAGTTAAGACAGGAACTGAGGGCAGATCGTCCACAGGTTCAGCTACAGGAAAGGAAAAAAACCCTCAGAATTACATAGTTAGCATGTTTCCAACACTGCTTCAGGAATTATGAGCCACAAATATATGTTTACGTTTAACCACAATTTTCCTTATTACTTATAGAGAAATCTTAGCGTATTTAATTTTCTCCTTAAATAATTTTCAAAAGGACAGATTTTCTTTAAACTGTTCTTGGAAGTGTTCTGGCTTAAAAAATCCCCTTGACTGGGGCTTCCCTGGTGGCACAGCGGTTAAGAATCCGCCTGCCAATGCAGGGGACACAGGTTTCAGCCCTGGTCTGGGAAGATCCCACACACCAAGGAGCAACTAAGCCTGTGCACCACAACTACTGAGCCTGTGCTCTAGAGCCCGCAAGCCACAACTACTGAGCCCACGTGCCACAACTACTGAAGCCCACGCGCCCTAGAGCCTGTGCTCTGAAGCAAGAGAAGCCACTGCAATAAGAAGCCCGCGCACCGCAACAAAGAGTAGCCCCCGCTCGCCACAACTAGAGAAAGCCCGCGCGCAGCAACAAAGACCCAACGCAGCCAAAAATAAATAAATGAATTTTTAAAAATCCACTTGATTAAGGCTAACTGGGAAAAAAAGGCTTAATATAAGATAAATAAACGTATTTAAAACAAAAATAAACGAGTGTCTAATTTTGCTAAAAGCTTTCACAGAACTTCAGTTACACATGGTCACTTTTACATCTATGAAATAGTTGGTATTTTGGTAATCGATTAGAGACAGAATTTCATTGGTTAGTAATTAAAACCACTGGTATAGTTTACATTTTTGTAAATAACGCTCATTTATTTTTTGCTTTGGAGGCCTAATATAACAGCTGCTGAATATTTTGAATAGTGGGCTTCACAGATGAGATCACACAAGCGACGTACGTGAAAACTCTATGCTGACGGTGAAAAGCTGTACAGTATCGTTTGTGGTAAGTACTGAAGACACCTGGCTTTACGCAGTGGCCTTCGGCAAGGGCCTCAGCTGCTCTCTAGGTCTGCCTCGTTACATGACAGCTCTGCCCTAAGCAGCTCGGAGGCACAACAGGTTAAACACTCATTTCCTGCTATGACGGGGGCAGGTTCTCTGGTGGGCCCACACTTACCATGTGGGACTGATTCTCCCCTACAGAAATAAAACTCTGGTCTTACAATGGAAGCTGATGGAAAATTTGTTCTGCTTCAGAGAAAATACAGAAAGATGTTTTTCCCTTCATTTCCAGAGGCCTTTACAGTAACTTACCCCTTTATTTCTTACCAGTGTCCTTATTATGAGCAATCAATAGATCGTGGTACTGTAGCAGTCACAAAACCTACTAGGGTTAAAAATAAATATAACAAAAGCCCCTTTATGGTCTAAGGGCAAGTTCAAATTACAGATTAAAGCCGAGCCATGATTTGAGTGGCTTCTGGGCAACAGTGTTAAAAACTCAGACTCTAACAGGGAACAAAAAGCTAGGGACGGGGGTAAAAGATGCAAAGAGGAAAGTGGGAAAACAGTTAAAGCTAAAAGTTCCACAGCATAAGCCGTGGAAGGCAGGGCTATTCTCGCCACCCCCTTTTCCTCCCCTACACCACGTCTGTCACGGAGAATTTAGTGGCTTTAAACGTTGAGAGAGAATTTATCAAGGCTAGACTGGGAAACAGCAACAGGCTTCCCTGTAAAAGAATAACCGGGTGAGGCTATCCGAACGCTCCATCCTGCTTGCTTACGGGAACACTGATCACCTCCTTGCGGACGAGCATCGCGGGGCTGGACGAAGGAGGGCTTCACGACCTCAAACCACCAGAAGAGCTCCGCCATGAACACCAGGTAGTTACTCTGTGGGAGAGGCAAGAAGTTAAGAGAGAAAGCAGGTAACGCCCGACCAGAAAGCAATGACAGAGAGTTGCCTATTAAAACACAGCTCGAAATAGCACTCACCCATCCCATCCTTATCTCCCTGAATGGCAGCCACCTTCCCGTGCACAGAGCAAACCTGGGAGTCACCGCGACACCGGCCTCTTTCTCCCCTCATACCCGATTCACCGCCGAGGCCTGCAGGTCTGCGCCTCAACAGCCCTGGAATCCACCCACTTCTCTCCCCCTGCATCGTCACTACCCTCACTCAAACTGTTCCCGCCTCCTGGTTAGCACGCGGTCGTTTCTTCTTCGGCTTATGAAGCCAAACTTTTCAAAATGCAACACCCCTTCCCCCACTTGCCCTTGCCCTTGGGAGACTGACTATAGCTTACAAGCGGGTACCTGACTGGGTCCCTTTTCAGTTTCCCCAGCTTCATCTAATACCATATTCTCCAGGGTTCCCCATCTTACCCATTAGACTATATGGTCAAAAGGACAAAGCTATGCTCGCCACTACATCTTCAGTGTTTAACACAGTGCCTGGTACATAATCGATGTCCAATAAATATGTATTGAATGAACATATAAATGAATGAATAAACGTATTACAAGAAAGGCCAGTCCCTGGCAAAGCATCGAAATGCTGATACGGAATATCTCTGGGTAGTGCGATGACTGTGATTTATAGTTTTTCTTTATACTTATCTCATCGTGTACTTTCTAAAACCAAAGTATAAAATTGTATCTAAAGCACTGGTGCTAGGTTCCAGCTCTACTAGTACAGTTCACTGAAAGCTATGTATATCTTTTGGAAAAACACTGTTTAAGTACCCCATAATTGTCCGTTGATAGGAAATTAATTACTATCTTAAGGACCCTGGAGCTCGACATCACTAATCATCAGGGAAACGCAAATCAAAACCACAAGGAGATTACCAGCTCACACCTGTCAGAATGGCCATCGTCAAAAAGATAGGCAATAACAAAAAAAAAAAAAAAAAAGATAGGCAATAACAAGCGCTGATGAGGGTGTGGAGAAAAGGGAACCCTTGTGCATTGTTGGTGGGGATGTAAAATGGTGCAGCCACTATGGAAAACAGTATGCAGACTCCTCAAAAACTTAAAAATAGAACCACCATATGATCCAGCAATCCTATCTGGGTACATAAGCAAAGAAAATGAAAACAGATCTCTTGAAGAGATATCTGCACTTCCATGTTCACTGCAGCCAAGACATGGAAACGACCCTAGTGTCCACCAGCAGATGAATGGATGAAGACGTGGTGTACGTGCAGCCACGAGGAACCAGGGGAGTCTGCCATCTGCAACCACACAGACGGATCTTGAGGGCACTGTGCGAAGTGAAGTAAGTCAGACGGAGAAACACAGACACTGTACGGCATCACTTGTACGTGGAATCTGAAAAAGCCAGACCCACAGAAACAGAGAACATAGTGGTGGTTCCCAGGGACCGGGGTAGGGGAAATGCGGGAGTACTGGTCAAGGGTGCAAACTCCCAATTATAAAATGAATACGTTCCGGGGATCAAGTAATTATAGTTAATGATAACTGTATTATATCCATGAGAATTGCTGAAAGAGTAGATCTTAAATGTTCACAACAAAAATGGTAATTCCGTGACGTGATGAGGGTGCTGACTGATACTATGGTGATAACCATTCTGCCGCATGTAAGTGGATCAAATCAACACGCTGTACGCCTTCAACTTACACGATGTTATATGTCAATTATGGAAAAAATTTATTTTAAGCACCTTGGTAAGATAACTGTCCTAATAACAGAATTAGTAGTACTGTGTCTGGCCACTAGATGTCAGCATAGTAAGAAATAATTTTCCCAGTAACTAGTTTAGGAAGAGAATGTCTTTCAGCAATAAATCTGTCACCAAGTTCCTGGAATGGCACCAGATCAATTTCATTTAAGAGCTCTTCTTTCCTTCTTTCACTTAAGACAGCCACGCAGCTCTACATTAACGTTCTTAAACACTGTAAATGATATCAAAGAATACAAACATACGGAACATAGAATAAAAAGTAGAAGTATGCTTTAACTCCCCTCCCTCAAATCCTAAGACTGCAGTCAGAAGAAACCTCTGTTAACAGGTCCGTGTTTGTCTCTCTACAGACCTTTTCCCACGCCTCTGTATGTGTGTAGATGTGCATACAAACAGAAAAAGGATTTTTAAAATATATGTAAATTGCATCATGCCGTATATAATGTGTGCTCCCCGCACGCTTCCCTTAGTAACTCCTAGCGAGCTTTCCGCATCAGTAAGATACCCCTGCCTCCTTCAAACAGCTACTTCACAAGACGTTTCAAGTGTGGCCCCCCTCCCAAGGTGAACCGCTGCCAACTCTTCACAACCACGAACAATCCTTATACATCCTTCTGTGTACTTTAAATGCGGTTAGAGAATGCCCATCTGCCCTCTAAAAAGAGCACACCAGTTTACAAGTCCGCCACGAGGGGAAAAGAGGGCTCACTCCCTATTCCCCACAAACAGTTGTTACTCAAGTTAACAAATGACAAGGTGGCCAGCACCATGGACCGAGCAACCTCTTGCGGGCTTAGAGCCTTAAAATACTCATTTGAGGTCAAAACTGTGGTTCTAATAATTTAGCAGAGAACACAGAAAGTGACCAAAGTCTTCTCTGCAGATAAGTATCTATTTTTAAAGTGCCTGACTGAAGAAAATGTCTTTGTATCCGGATCATGCCCAGACTAAGTTGATCTAAACATCAGGGATATATGTTATTTATTGGAAGTCCAAGGTATACAACTTAAGCAAATGTAACCTTACAACTCAATGTATTTAATGAGGTCATTTTTTTTCTTTGAGACCTCAGTAAAAGTATTTAAAAGTTTTAATAGGAAGCGCCAGAAAAAGTATTAAGATAAATACGAAAATATCTCCTAACTTCCATTTTGGTAAAAATGGCAAAGTGTAAACATTCAAAATCAGTCCAGGTTTTTCTTGTGATGTGCTGGACACTGGGGAGTGAGCGCTATTCTGGTCAACAGGGGCAGTGGCTTATTCTGGAAACGCCGTTGCCCCTGGCTCCGTCAGTCTGCCTCGCGGTAACCGAGAAACGGGTACAGGAGAAAGAGAGAGACCGGAGAACAAGAATTTAAAGCATCACAGGGCACTAGCATTACGCTGGGAGGGGTCCTTTAGCAGCTTCTATGAAGGTGGGCATCGCAGGGACAATTAGGACTGACATAAAGCTGTTCCCCTCAGACTTCAAACAAATCGACTGTAAGATCATTTATTCCTAAAGCCTTTAAACAGAAGTGTTAACTTCAGGCAGGTGTACGAGAGCCGTGAACCTGTAGCTCAGAAGCCATCACGCCTTAGACACGCGTCTGTCTTCACCACTAGAAAGAACGCCCTAAAAGGACGGGGGCGCGGGGGGGGGGGTCTTTGTGTTGTCTGCTGAGTTATCCCAACCACCTAGAACACTCTGAGGCGCTCAATAAACATCTCTTGCGAGAAAGGCACTAAGCAACGGCCCCGAAGCTAAGAGGTCATGTGACGTCCTGAAGCAAGGGACAAGTGTATAGCTAATAAATGCGATGACTTCCTAAAAGGTTCATTTCCAGATAACTGTAATATTTCCTTCCCTCTTCCTTTCCCAAGGCTTTGCCTCAAGTTCTGGGACCTGAGGGCCCCTTCTTCCCAGACAGAGTCCACAGTCCTGCTGAGTGTCCCGAGCGGCCACACCTCCCGCACGCTCCCCGCAAGCGGCAGCAGCCCTCCAGGACCCAGCAATGCTTACTGGCTCGTCCTCTATTTTGCTAACAACATCAGAACAACGGTTTAATTCTGTACTATGACATTAAGTTTAGCTTTGCGCTACAAAAGAAACCTGTAGCTGACAGTGTGGGTTTTTAAGAAATAAGAAATAAAATAAAATCAGCAGAAAAATCCAACAAAAACGATTTTTTCAAGAGTTCCTTTGCCTGAAATTACAGTTAATTTTGTAAGCTTAAAGCAGCTATACTGTTTATGTACCCGGTTATATGTTTTTTCGGCAAACCTGAACAAACAAAGGGGAAGAGGATGGTTGAAATACCTTTATGGAGGAAGCGGCATACAGCATGTCTTCCAGGGCGAAATGGCAACACTGGTTCAAATATTCTTGGCAGAATTCTTGAATCAGCTGCAGATTATAGAGGCTATCAGCCAATGACATGGTTTCTTTCAGGCAAATATCTTCAAACAGGAAAAGAGCCGGGGTTAATTCTGATAATGTACATTTCATGTTCATTTTGTAATCATTGCCTTAATACAGATACACAACTACGTAGAATCTGTCTGACCCACACATGTAACGGCAGTGATCACTACACAGAGGCTTAGAGACCAAGCACTCCTTCGCTCAACTACTTCCTAGAACTATACATAAATGTTCTTCTTAAAAGAAGCCGTCATTACTTATTAAAGTTACTGTCTTAAATATTTCTTACCATCTATCCGCAGTTTCGAGACATTTCAGTGGAACACTTACCTTCCAATCTGACGACACCAGGACAGTAAAAATGAATAAGGGCAGCTAACGCACAGCCATCCGAGCCGTCTTTCAACAAATTTTCTACCAACGGAATGCAAGGCAGTTGCTTAAGCAATGTCTGCTCTTTCCTGTAACGAGCCTACGTTAAAAAAAAAAAAAAAAAAAAAGAGGTGAAAATGAATAAGTACTTAGCAACATACAGGAAAAAGACAGTATTGTAGATTCCAATGTATCAGTAATAAAATATAAGTCAAGAGAAATGAGAACTACTCACCAACATCCTTCTTTTCTAAACATTACCACTAGACCTCCCTTTACCAACAGCACTTTGGTTCTGAAGCCAAGTACTTAACGTAACATTACAGCGCTCATTTACGTGAAATTCACTTAGCCTAAGAATTTACATGTGAAAGCATCACAAATGGATTTTGAACGTTTGTTATCCGAATCATCAGTTCTGCTCTTTTGCAGATGATGAAATTCATTCACTTTAAGGTTAGACTTCACGTAGACCACACGTTCTTACGTGGAAAGAGTGGGACTCGAGCTGAAAGAATGAGGAGAGGCATCAGAGTTGGGAGAGCGGGCAGAAGAATGTGAAACCATTCTTAGAGGAAACGTGGCGAGAAGAAACATTACTTTGAGGAACTGGAATAACATTCAATACCATGGAGGTATTCTGGCCCCTCACCTGAACGCTGAGACAATGCAAATAAAGTGTAACGACTTTGCAACTGAAAAACACCCTCCTGGTTGAGGTTGCATTAACCAATAACAGAGCAAGCGCGAGGGTTTCTGCTCCCTAGCAGAAAAACAGATGAGACTCTTGTTTTCTAAAGACTGGCTGGCGTGAGTGGATACAAACGTGTAAGGCGGTTCTCTAGAAATGAGACATGCTGTAGAACTCAGAGGTTACGAGAACGAGCTCTTAAGCCAGATGACCCAGGCTCAAGTCCTGGTTCTGCCACTTCTTAGCTCTGTGATCTTGGACAAGGTACTTCAGTGCTCATCTCTCGCTTTTCCCACCTGTGAACTGGGGACAACCACAGTCCCTACTTCACAGCAGCACGGAGGACTACAGAAGATGATGGACAGAAAGTGCGATGCACACACGGGCACACAGCGGGTAATCGCCGGTGGTCAGCTGCTACTAGCTATCAGCTCTCCTCAGGCCAAGAAGAGTAATGCCGAAGGCTTAATGAAGATGCACACTGAAGTGCTTTCTTAGCAAACTTTACAATTATAGTGGTTACTGATATTTAAATAGTTTTTTTTTAAGTAATCAAAACTAATCTTTCTTCTAACTCCATCTAACCTGATTATATCTCATAATTAAAATACAATTATGACATATAATACTCTCGTGAGAATAACAGAAAAATATTATAATTTACTGAAAGAGAAAATTTACTATTTGGTGGTGAGGTCAGATTTCCTCTAAATGATATCCCTCAGAAGAGCACACACGTTCAAGGAGACATTTATCCCTATTTCCCTGTCACTGGCTACTCAAGAGCAAGGGTCATGGAACATCTCTTCCTCCGAAGATTTTCAGAGGAGCTTGTTCTTATGAATCAGTGGGGACTAGACATCTGTGTTTAATGGTATGTTCCAAACTCACAGACTACCTATATTCAGAAAAAAAAAAATCACACAGATACACTACATAAATTCTTTAATTGATTACTGACTTTTACATAATCCTTAGAAAACGTCCTCATTTTGCTGCTGGCAGATGGTTTAAAAATCAGCCATGAAAAAAGAGGAGAGAGGAGGGGAGGAAGGGGGAGAGAGAAAGAAATCAGCCGGTGGCCTCTTCCGGCCTTACGCTGCTGCCCCTCACACTTGGTAGTAAGCACCCTTCCAGGTCCTCTTGGGCCGGCTAGAAACAAAAGAGTCACCTCTTGGGAATCCCCTACGTGGGCTGGGCTCAGGACCAAACTTCCCAGATCTCCAGGTCTACCCTTGTTTTCGGCCCACGGTCTGAACTGGACTGAGCTGAGTGCCCAGAGTCGTGGAACAAAGAACTGAACCGTGTGCTGTGTTGTACCGCACCCCGCACAAGGCACACACAGACACACACGCACAGAGCTTCATAAGGCTGCAGCCACAGAGGCCCACGGCTTAGACCAATCAGAGGTTTATACGTGGCATGCCGAAACACCTTCCTGAAGGTTATATCCTAGGAGGGGCATCAGGTAAACCAACTTCTAATACTGAAGTCACGTGGGACTCCCTGAAAGTTCATCTGCGATTCACAAAGGTTACAGCGTCTTTTATACTCGAACATGCTCTATGCCTTACAGACTTACTGCTCTTTCTACAGATGGAGAAATCTGGCATCTAAAAGGGACATACTTTCTATCTTTCAACATTATGGTGAACTTCTAAGTTACATTTCTGTTTCTGAGGGTGTAAAATACTTAAGTGGTCTAACCCCCAGATGTCACCGTGAAAGATCAACTCTTCAAGTCAAACCAGAATTGAATCTAGCTCAGGTCCAGTGCTGGGAGGGACACAGAACCTGTCACTTCTTTATTACACAAAAAGTATCCTCTACAGTTCAGGCCAAAAGGAAAGGATCCTTTCAAAAAGATGACTTTACAATACAAATAATTTACATGTGCAATTCATATTCACTTTTACTAACGTTATTAAAACTAATGCAAATCTATATCCATACTTTTTTTGTTACCTAGTTACTGATGGTCTGTGAATACCGACAGACTAGCTCACACTTTAAATTATTTTTAAAGCTTCTAATCCAAAATTTGACTAGATTTTAAAAATCTTTCTGTTTTACATTATGATCAAAAACACCTTAAAATCCAATCTCTACTTGTGACTAACAGAATTATACGTAATGACCATATCGGCAAGACAGAAACGATACCATTCTACAATTACACTTCTGGAGAGCAAGTTGAAGAAGCTGTGTAAACTTACTGGAACCAATTTCCAAAACCATTTGGAAGGAGACTTCAGAGGAAGCAGCAGGAAAAAAGGGGAAGCAAAAGGTAAAGGGAAAATTCATCAGAAGTTTTTAAAATTAACAAGTTATAGTAAAGTTTCTGTTAGTGGAGTTCCAAGTTTATAGTTCTCAAAACATTTTTTAAATGTTAACACTTTACAATTTAGCTTAAACTATAGAGGTTCTTAACGATAAAGACCACCACCTTCCCTCCCCCCTCTCCTCTCCCAACATGGATGTGCGTTTTTAGGGTACCCAGGACACGCTGTGTACTTCGGCAGCAAAGAATTTTACCTCCCAGTTCCGGGATCACACATCACGTTAGAAACTAAATTTATATCACAAGAGGGAGTAGAGAGATTCTAGGGCTGGACTTGCAATCATTAAAATTCTTAAGACATTAGGAGGCCAAGTCTGATAAGGTAGACTTCTTCCCGGAAGGAAAAGAAGAAAGACTGTTTCATAAGTGCAGGAATAAAAGCAAATAACAATGTAGAATTGAACACAATGATCATTTCTTTTAATGACATAAAGAATTTCTTTCAATTAATGGGGGATAAAAAACCAGCTGGCAATTCTCACCAGTTAGTATTTTTATAGAGTCTCTAAGGCAAGCAGCTACTAACACAAAGAGAATGTAAACGTTATTAATTTTACTATCTAGGGGTGTTCCAAAGAATATAATTTTATGTCTTTAAGAAGATGAATATACAAAACTCATAATTTCAGATAATACGAGCATAATTTGTAACTGTTTATCTTGGTATTTCCTAGCACAGTTTTCTGGCAGCCCTAAATAAATATTTGTTGAAGTGAACCAGACTAAATGGGGTCTGAGTTAAAATTCATATTCAACTTCTATGCAGAAAGTTTTTCCTACAGAAATTAATAGCACAAATAACATTATTTGGAAAAATAATATAAATGAGGTATTTTCAAGAACTTCAAAAATCAGAAAAATGTCATCTCAAGAATCAGAAAAATACCAGCTTCCCACAAAGAGATAATATTTCCAATAATTTTTTCTTATTGCATCAGGAAGAATAACCCTAATACTTTTTTTGCATGTATTTGAATCTCTCATTTAACCCAAAGTTTTTGGCAGCTGCAGATATAATAGCCATAAAAAAAAAAAAAAAAAAAAAAAAATAGCCACGTAAGGGTCCTGCCCGAGCAGGACCAAAGAGCAGGAAGCCCCTGTGAACGCGTCAGGATCCCTGGTGAATAACAGAATTTTCAAAAACAGGAGTTTTCTTGTTTTTGAGACTAGAAGAATCCGTAACACAGAAACTGATGATAATAAGAAATTACTATGGATTATACAAAACAGGAGATAAGCAAAGGAGTCTCTCGTGGTTCAAATGAGTCTGCATTTCTTGCAAAATATTCAATACTCGACCTTTTTACTAATTCAGACAACTCTGAAAGAGCTCCCAGTGGCTGCAGCTGGAAAAACTGAACAACAAGTCAATACCACAGACTGGATCGTAACCCAAACTATACAACACATACACAGGAGCCCGTAACAATACAGATTAACACAGGCTGGATTGTAACACCAAGTACAGAGCACATACACACCAATCCACATTGATACGAATAAACGGCTGAAGGACATAAATAAATGGAGAAAGTACGAATCTCACTTACAGAATTCCAGATGGTGTATATACTCTTCCCTTCAGGGAGGGGGAGCTTAACTTCCCTCTCCTGGAACATGGGGTGGATTTAGTGACCCACTTGCAAAGAAAAGAGCACCAGAGGGGGAAACAGAAACTTTGCAATGAAGGAGACCACTTTCAGCAAGTGGTCAAGGCGGACACCGTCAGTGACACGTGCTCCCTGATGTGGCGTGATGAGATGTGAAGCCACTTCTGTGGTGTTCTTCTCAAAGGCCCACAGGCCCGACCTCATCACAGGACACAGGAGACAAACCCCAGTTCAGGACACTGGTAAAACAGCTGGTCAGTACACAAACTGGGGTAATGTAAATAAAGTCTGTAGTTTAGTCAATGGTAACGCACCAATGCTATTTCCTTGGTGTTGCCAAATAGGCCACGATTACGTAAGATGTTAACATTGGGGGAAGCTGGATGAAGCTGTACTATCTTTGGAACTTCTCTGTAAATCTAAAATTATTCCACAACAAAGCTGATTTCAAAAATAAATACACACGAAATTACGTGAAGGTGGTCAAAAGGCACAAACAGTTACAAGATAATAAGTACTAGGGATGTGATGTGCAGCGTGTGTCAACACTGCTGCGTGTTATACAGGAAAGCCGCTAAGGGGGTAGATCCCAAGGGTTCTCATCACAAGGAACAGACAGGTTTTTCTATTCCTTTATGCTGTATCTATACGAGAGGATGAATGTTCACTAAATCTATTGTGGTCACCACGTACGTAAGTCAAATCATTATGGCACACACCCTAAATTGACACAGGGCCGTATGTCAATTAGATCTCAATAAAACTGGGAATGAACAAATTGATGAACAAATGAATAATGATGGACAGAAACAGATTATAACCCGTTAAATAAAACAAGAATCCATCGGTTCATACAGATAATAAAGAGAGGATAGGTAGATTGATGAATAGATGAGGTCAAATTTGCTTATAATAGAATCCTAACTAATAAACGTAGAAGAAATGATAAAGTTAGAGAATCGCCATTTCGTAACCACCATAGTAAAAAGTAACTGAAGTAGGTATCGTCAATAAATGCTAAGTCTAGGAGGTGGGGAAACACGGAAGAGGAACAGAATATTTACAGTCTCAAAGTACCCTCCTCTCAAATTACTTATTACGAAAGGAAATATTATCATCATGCCGTCAAAAAACCCAAACATCATCTTAACCAACTGATCAAAATTAGTATCACCTAGTAGGGGCAGACGGATATCACACGCCTCTGGGTACAATACTGGGAAAAGGACACACTTTACATAGTATTCTAGGCTAAAAAAAAGCACAGCTTAATCTAACAATGAGGAAATATCAGAAGAACTGAAATCGAGGGATATTCTATGAGAATGACCTGTATTCTTAAAAAATGTCAAGGTCACGAATGAAAAAGAAGAGCTGAGGACTGTTCCAGTTTAAAGAAGATGAGAGATACGACAGCTAAATACCTTACCTGACCCTGGACTAGATCCTGGACTAGAAAAGTATATAAAGTTCAATTGGGATGACTGACAAAACTAGAACATAGGCTGTAAGTCTGATCAGAGCACTTTATTGACATTGTTACCTATCCTGTGGTCATGTAAATGAATAGCTTTCTTCCTAGGACATATACATTGAAATATTTAGGGGTGAAGGGGTATGATACATGCAACCTTCCTTCAAATGTTTCAGAAAAATGTACACATATATACATCTGTGTGTGCAACATGTAATACACAGAGCACACAAAATGTTACACTGATGAATATGGGGAAAGGACACGTAAGGGGTCTTTGAACTATTCTTGCAACTTTTTGTTAAATCAGAAATATTTCAAAATAAATGTTCTTAACAAGTTATATTAAATCCATACCAATCCAAATCTTTGTAGGGTCTTGTATCCAAATGCACAAGACTACTGATCTATAAAGCTGCTGAAGAAATCTAATTTTCATAGTACTCAGGCAAAGATTAAAATCACGGTACTAGGATATCTAACTAATGTGTAAGTTTCTTCAGACCAAATCATCTTTATAAAATATTGCTCGGAGAAAAAAAAGTTATGGTACCATCTCTGAATTTTAAAAATGTTTAAATATATACGTAAATGTGAACGTTTATAAGGAAGAACTTTGTTTTTATAAGAATGTAAATCAAGAATAAAATGATTATATTTCTAGCCAGACCAAATAGTTCAAATGCCCAAAATCCCACTGTTGGGTAACAGAGCAAGGCTTCATCACCTACTCTGTGCTTGGCAGTGTGCTCTTCACGAGGACCCCTGTACTTCACAGACTATGTGAAATGAACACTTACCTTCACAAAGATTTTCACAATGAGAAAAAGGGTAAAATTCATTTGAAAATGAAGGTATTGAATCTAAAACATGGCACAGATGAACTTATCTACGAAACAGAAAGAGACTCACAGACATAGAGAACAGACTTGTGGTTGCCAAGGGGGAGGGGAGATGGGGGAGGGATGGAGTGGGAGTTTGCAATTAGCAGATGCAAACTATTGCATATAGGACGGGTGAACAACAAGGTCGTACTGTACAGCACAGGGAACTATATCCAAAATCCTGGGATAAACCGTATGGAAAAGAGTATGAATAAGAATGTATATATGTGTATAACTGAGTCACTCTGCTGGACAGCAGAAATTAACACAACATTTTGTAAATCAACTAGACTTCAATAATAAAGTAAATGAAAACAAATAATAAAAGAGGAAAAAAAAGAAAATAAAGGTATAAATGCTATGCTTGTGCTCAAGTAAAAATGTGTACTGACCCAAATATTTAAGTGAAGGACACTCATTCATTCATTTACTCAATCACTCACTCAGCAAATACTGGCTGTGAGGTCAGTATGTACAACTCCATGGGCCAAGTGCCGTGAAAAAGTCAGAGTGACGTGATCCAGTAGTGTCCGGATACCACAGTTTGCTTTTCTTAAAGGTCACTTAATCTGCAGTTGTTTGGAACACAAATAGCATTTTTTTCCATAGAAACAAGGTTTACTGGATCCTGTGTCAGCATATAAAATCCCCATTTAGTTCATAATGTGTAGGCGAAACTACAGAATTAAACCATAGATATAATAAACGAGGTTTCCATGGAAATCCTGTAACACAGGATGCTGCCGAACCTCATTCCTGATTAGAGCCAGGAGCAAAATGGGGGGTGGGGGGGGGCAGGATTAAATCCATCTCCAGGGCAAGGATTTCTACTACTAAAGGGAGGGAAAGAGCAAGGGGGGAAACTGGAGAGGGCTGGGGGACTTGAGGGACAAGGCGGGGGCAGAGCTGGGGGAAGCAGGGAAGCGGGTGCAGATCTCCACTGGGGAAGGTGGTCAACAAAGACAAGAATCAAGCCCAGGGAAACCACTGTGATCCCGAGCACCAGATTGAGACAGAAGTGTAGGTGGTCTCCGCACAACTTGCCTGGCGCAGCTGGTGATGCACAAACCAGCTCTTTCCCTTTCCCTCCTCCGGTCTCCTCTCTTACAGAGTATCAGTAACTAGCAGCATTCGCCCAAAATGAACAGAAGTGCTGTATAATAATGAAGAGACTTAAAATAACCCAGGTGGAAAATAAAGTCTCTGCATACGATAATTTCTTATACCTCGATTCAAATGCTAGACAACATGTTTAAAGGGCCCTCATTATAATATATTTTAAAAGATGTAGGCAATATACTTTAGGTCTTAGTATAGAACAAACACAAACACACAAGTGTTCGGAGAAAAAAAACTCTAAAAGCCTGTTCAAGAAGTTTAAAGAATTAATCCGTGTTAATGTTTCTTCTTCCTTCACAAAACAACCATATGTACAACTTATGATTCCTGGAATGTAATTTTAGAGGCTGGTCTTACTACAAGTCATTATAAGGTTGATATATTGAAAAATGTTTTCCTGTTTCATATATTTTACCAAACAAAGACAAACCCATTATTTTTTGCCAGAAGAATGTCAGAAGCTGAGCTCTAGTCATTAACAAATTTTCCTAAACACCGTCATCCAATTAACCTTCATTTTGCACTGCTACTTACTTGGTATTTATGGAAAGGCTTTCTACGGTACAGTTAAGATCACCAAAAACGAATTTGATGAACACACTCTTAACGCTTCCCCAAAGAGCACACATGTATGAACACAGGGTCTCACAAAGGCGCCTTTTTTTCTTAAGAACATGTACCTTTTGGCCTCCTGAAGCTTCCACTGTGTGGTGGTCTTTCAATTTCTGTGTTTGTTCCATTATGTCTTTCAAATGTTCATTTACCTTAAAATATAAAAACATTAATTTGAATTTATAGTCAAATATAACAGTAAAATAACATGTACCTTAAAATGCCTGTGTTCAGATCACTGATGTCAAATACCAGTACCATGCAAATGAACAGAATTCATTTTCCCAACCAGAAAAAAGTATTTTACAGGTGTTCTGTTTGAAATTCTAAAATCCATGACTTTACCAGATACTTGTTGAGTACCTAGTACATGTCAGGTACTAGCTGGAGTGCTAGGGGGGAAAAAAGGTACTTGATAACTTCTGTTTTAATGCTTGGGAAACAATAAAACTTTTTTCAGTAAAAAGTTTACCATCTCTTTTAGGACTGCTAAGTGAAAATTATTTTCCTCAAAAACACTTGGAATCAAACTCTTTTTTTTTTTTTCAAATGTCTTCCTTGTCTTTTATTCTTTTCTTTAAAATAAATTTATTTATTTATTTATTTTTGGCTGTGTTGGGTCTTCGTTGCTGCATGCGGGCTTCCTCTAGTTGTGGCGAGCTGGGCTACTCTTCATTGCGGTGAGCAGGCTTCTCATTGCAATGGCTTCTCTTGTTGCAGAGCACGGGCTCTAAGCGCCCAGGCTTCGGTAGTTGTGGCACGTGGGCTCAGTAGTTGTGGCTTGGGGGCTCTAGAGCGCTGGCTCAGTAGCTGTGGCGCGTAGGCTCAGTGGCTCCGCGGCACGTGGGACCTCTGAGCCGGACCAGGGCTCAAACCCGTGTCCCCTGCATTGGCAGGCGGATTCTTAACCACTGCGCCACCGGGGAAGCCCTGAATCAAATTCTTAGGCTGTGATCTCATAGGCATGTCCCTGGATCGTGAGTAGGTTTTAGTGTGGTCATAAGGCCACAGTTAAAATACATGAAAAATTTTTGCATATGGGAACTTCTTAGGGAGAAGGTCTGATTTATCTATGAGATTGTTCAAACAGCCCATAATTCAAGATGATTAAGAGACACTCTGTCTAGTGCAAAAGTATTTCTTCAGAATAGTTTAGACAAGTTTGGATTCTGAGTCACTGATTTTAAGGTCAGTCCAGTAATAATAAGCAAATGTTCAAGCTAATTAATAATGGCATTCTGGAAACTCTGAATGGTATTATCAACCACTGTAACTCTAAACTAAATCAATAATTTTCTAACCTCTTCTGCTGCTTAAAATTCAGTTCAGTGCCTGAGAAAAAAAGACTGAAGAATTTGAATTTATGATAAATTTAACTAACAGTTACGATACACTCCGAGGCGTTAGAAGGAATTTAACCAACACACAGATTCATCTTGGGTTGTACTGCCAAGTAGGCTGCCGTGCTCTAAGATCTTAGGGCACCGACTTGGCAGTGTAAAACACTCTTCCGAAGAGACAGCAGAAGCAGAAGCGACCCGGCTCTGACTCAAAACCCCTACTCACAAGCCACGACCTTAATAATTTCCTGATACCTGAGCCTTCGTTGCCAGCTGGAATAAAACCTACTTCGCAAGAGGTTTGGAGACGATGCCTCTAAGACGGTCCCCAATGATCCCCTTGAGTGTGGGCAGGGCCTATAATTTGCTCCTACCCAACAGAATACAGCTAAGGGGATGGGATACCACTTTGGCGCTTACGTCTCGCACACTAAGCCCCGCTCTCTCCTCCTGGCTTTGAGGAAGCACGCAGCCGTCCCTCGAGCTGCCCTACAGAGAGGCCTGCATGGTAAGGAGCTGGGGGCAGCCTCCGGCCAGCAGCCAGTAAGGAACCGAGGCTCTCCGTCCAACTGCTGGACCTAAGCCCTGCCAACAACCATGTGGGCTTGGAGTGGACCCTCCACACCCAAACTTTCCAATAAGACCCCAGGCCTGGGCAACACCTTGACCCAACCTTGTGACAGACCCTGAAGATGGAGCATGCAGGTAAGCAAGGTCTGGACCCCTGACCCACAGAAACTGGTAATCCTGAGATGATTATAATAAGTGAGTAAATAACTGAGCTACCAGAAGTTTTAAGCAGTTAAGTTTGTGGTAATTATTACGGCAAAACAACTAATACAGAGAATAAAAGAGATAATGTATAAAATGTACCAAGTAAAGTGCATAATACAGAGCACAGACCCCATAAATAGAAACTACTACCATTACTTAGAAACGATACACCCCCAACGTAATTCCAGATAGTTACATGTCTGTAAGGGCCTTAACAAGTCCTACTCAAAATACTTTAAGTTGATGCAATGGCATAAATCATCCAAAATACCAAACTCATGATTATAAGAAAATTTTACACGTTGATAATTCATTAACTTTCTAATAGGGAAACTACACGGAAAGTACAAGACCTGGTCACTTCAAGTTACTTAACCTACCTGGGTACACAAGACAGATAAATGAGATAATTAGCTTAGTAATTCTTAAGCCAGTTCCCAGATGCTGGTTAGAAAGTTCTAGCACTAAAGTTGAGTCATGACATTCTTTGCGCAACTCACGGATAAAAAGTTCAAGATGTGTGTGTATCAGAGAGCCCACCATGACTTGGAGGCAGTTCACCACTGGAACGAGCGCTGAGGACCAGTGAACTAGAGAACGTACAACGAACAGCCGGCGCTGGCATATGAATTAAAAATAAATGTGCTAAAACGTCACATGCATTTTTAAATATCCATTAATTTAAAAATGGACACGAGCTTTTATTTAATTTTTTTTCATTTAAAAATACAAAACAGTCATGTGTATCCTTGCCTTGATGTAAGTCTAAAGTCAGTCAATACTTTTTCCTTCCTCCTGAATAATACAAAAACCGTAGAAAGGCTTTAATTCAGATCACCTCCTCTCACCCCTCACGTTACTTTAACCTAGCAACATAGCTCTTCCTTTTTAAGGGCCTCAGAATTAGGCACGAGGATGATTTTTTAATGACACTTGCTTAGATTTACCCATGTGCACACCAACTCCCCTTTTTTTTTTTTTTTTTTTTTTTTTTTTTTTATAAATTTATTTATTTGTTTTTTATTGTTGGCTGCGTTGGGTCTTCGTTGCTGCGCGCAGGCTTTCCCTAGCTGCAGAGAGCAGGGGCTACTCTTCATTGCAGTGTGTGGGCTTCTCATTGCGGTGATTTCTCTTGTTGCGGAGCATGGGCTCTAGGTACATGGGCTTCAGTAGTTGTGGCACATGAGCTCAGTAGTTGTGGCTCACGGGCTCTAAAGCACAGGCTCAGTAGTTGTGGCGCACGGGCCCAGTTGCTCCGCGGCATGTGGGATCTTCCCGGACCAGGGCTCGAACCTGTGTCCCCTGCATTGGCAGGCAGATTCTTAACCACTGAGCCACCAGGGAAGTCCCCAACTCCCCTTTTTATCACTGCTTCCTACACCCCACCTCTTCCTCTAGGTTCCCCTTCTTTCTTCCTGAAGCACAACCTTCCAGTACTTCTTTCTGCAAAGGTCTGAATGATAAACCACCTGTCTGAACCAATCTCGATTACAGCTTTAGTCCTGGGCGGAAGTACAGAACTCTAGGCTCGTCGTTATTTTTCTTTGGCACTTTGACGATTTTGCTGCAGTGTCTTCTGGCTCAACTATTACTGCTGAGGTGTCTACTGTCGCGTTCCTTTGAGAGAGACTGTCTTTTTATCTGTGGATTCTGCAGTTTCGTTGCTATATGTGTAGGCGTGGATTTATTTTCACTTCTCCTGCTTCAAACTCACGATGGCTCCTGAATTTGAATGTCTATGCCTTTCATCTATTGTAAAACATTTTCATCCACGTCTCTTCAATTATTCTCTCCCCAGCCCACCCACTCCCTGTTAACTCCTTCTGGAATTCCAATCAGACCTCTAGGCAAGTCTGTTAACCTCAATGTCACATATCCCCTCTCATCTCTCTGGGCTGGTTCTGGGTAATTTCTTCTCGTTAATTAACTCCCCTCTTCAACTACGTCTAATCTTCTGTTTAATCTTTTTGTTTCAACGACTAAAATTTTCAATTCCTGAAGTTATATTTTATTCTTTTTCCAATATACCCTCCACGCTGCCTTATTCTTTCCTATGGCCTTTATTCCGTGTTTTATTTTCAGCCACTCAAGCATTTATTTTTGTCTTTTCAGACTGCTCTCCTCTCTGCAGCTCTCAGCGTGTGGGCCTTGTCTGTCAGGTTTGCTGACTCTCCCGCGTACGTGACGGCATCTTCATCATTTCCTAAACACTTGTCGTTGGTACTTTTGCATCTGCGAGAAGAGTATCCCTCCCCCACTGCTGGGGACTCCCACGGTTTGGGTGCAGAAGTGACCTTCAGAGCAACTTTACCTCTGCTGGTCTGCCAGGTGCCAGGAAGATACCACTGGCCTGGCACTGGGCTTTCTGGTCATCTGTCGCCCCCCACCCCACGCTCAGTCCAGGAGGCCTCCTCCCCAGACCTGGAGGGAGACACAAAGTCAGCCCAAGACGACCCGACAGGCCGCATCTTCTCGCCAGGGGGTGGTTTAGGTGTGGGCCTGAGAACCACCCTCCTGGGGGAGACCTTCTGCGGGAAGGTTCCTTTGCTGATAGCAGCGCCCAGAAGACCCTACTCTCATCTTTGCCGGACATCGTTATGACCGCACGTGTACGACCTCTGGAATCACCACAGCCATCGTAAAACCATGCGTGGAAGTAGCCCCGTGGCAAAGCTGGAACCCCTGCATTACTGATGACACTAACACCGTCAAGGCCCACCTCCAGGTGGCACTTAAGAGCAAAGACATCGCGGCTGGTGTGCTCGTTTCCATTGAGGGCGCGAGCTCTTGGTGGGTCTACACAGAGGTCACGGTTCCAGCTTCCCGTAACCGGCAAAACGCACGGCCTCATCTGGCATCTAGTGACTCTCGAGCCCCGGCAGAGGCTCCACGGCCCCTGAGAGGCCACCAAAGCCTGCAGCCCCGCTTCGTTTCTGGCACCCGACAGTTTCCTTTTCTGTCTCTGATGCTCAGCTCTGTAGCATAAACCTTTCCAACTGCATTTTATCAAACATGTCCAGGAGTTTGTAACAGGAAGGGCTACCGCTGAATGTGACACGCTGCCAAAATAGCTACAATGTCCTGTCCCGGCAACATGTGTTACAAGGCGTCATAACACCCATGCATCTTGAAGCATTTTGACCATTTACCAGTTATGGGGGGAGGAGTTGGTAGGGCCCAAACTTGGGAAAGTTTATAACTTTTTCTGGGTTTTTGGTTTGGTCCTTTTTCTTAGCATTTTCTTTTCTTTCTTTCTTTTCTTTTTTAAGTTAAAAAAGAAACACTTTCAAATTCAATATCAGGTAGTTGTAACTGATCTGTCAGTTTGGAAATATCTTCATGATTTTTTAAAAAGTCCTTATCTGATTCTCTCCGAAAAGCAAACTGGTCACACGTGAGCATTCTGAACCACTATTCCTTCACTTACTCATCCACACGGTCAACAGCGACTTACTGAACTCCGGACATTATATTAAGAGGCTATAGGGACACAACGGTGCATAAATACAGTCTAGTCCCCGTCCTCACGGAACAAGGGAGACGGAACAAAAAAGGAAAAAAGGGTAAAAAATTCTCCCCCCCCCCAAAAGCAATCTGTAAGGAGTGGTACAAATCAATAAAGAGGTGAGTAGAAAATCACGGGAGTGGGGAGACCTATCTTGGCAGGGACGCTGTCCCAGAGGCGGCCTCTGAAGCTGCAGCCACGACACAGAGAGGAGGATGAAACACAAGCAAAGGCCCTGTGGTGGGAAAGCCTGCTGTGTTTGAGGGAGTGAAAGAGAACAGTAAGGCTGGAGCCTGGTGAACCCAAGGGAGGCTACAGATGGAACTAGAGAGAGGTAGGGCCAAGTAACAGAAGGTTCCTGTATTCACAACCCTTGTGTACCCCGCCTGGCTTAGCCATTACAATCTTGTCCTCTGTGATCTTGCTTTTTTTAAGTTTAAACTCATTTACAGTCAACAATGCTGATAACTATTCTAGCCATGTAATTCCCATTTTTCTACGGCAGCTTTTTTTTTTTTTTAAATACCTGTATTATCCAGAAGAAAAGGCAACTAGGTCAGGATAAGGCAAAATAAGAGCCAGAAGAAGCGGTACGTACTCCACTGGAGAGCGGAAGGTGACGTCACACCCAGAGAAGAGACGCCGATGCATGCCGGGGCTGGTGGAACCAGCGAGAAAAAGCTACTCTGAGCTACTCTGAGGTGCAGGTTCAATCATCTGGTTCCAATCATGACCTGAAAACTGAAGAGGGTGGACACGGCTGCCTAAAGGTGTTGGACGTTCCAAATCAGGTGATCTCCTTACTTTCCGTAGACTCCCAAAGTTCTACAGTGCCGAGCCCGATTCTGTGGCTTAAACTCCCTCTTCGATGTATTAAACACCATCGCTTTGCCAAACACGGCACTAGTCCAGGCGCTTAGCGCTAAAAAAGAAAGATGAGCACAGTACTTGCCCTCACATCGATTATTCTAGTTTGTTCAAAGGATTAAACTCTGAAAAGTGCTATAAAGGAAACAGAGCATCACAGTAGGAAGTAAGACTTGCCAGGTGCCTACTTTAGACAGGCTGCGAGGAGAAAGCGCCATCCAAGCTGAGAAATGATAGCGCAGACGCACCGAGCCGCACAAAAGGCTGGGCGATGGGCCACCCGGGAACGGGAAGCATCGCGTCCAAGGGCCAGAGGTGAGCCCCGCAGCTGGGACGAAGGGAGGGAGGGCAGAAGAGGAACAGTGGCCCTGACCTGGGATGGAGGTGCACACAGGGGTCGGGCTGGGGGGTACTTTGTCGGCGCTGGTCCACTTGACATTTTCAGTGTAAAATGTGAACCCGGCATGGTCCGAGTGGCCTGAAAGCAACATCCTGGGGGTCCTGGCTCTGGTCCTGCTGAGGCAGCAGGTGTCACCCGGAGCTTCCCAGGGACACCGAGGAGAGCTCTGGACGCGACGGCAGGACCGGGAGGGCCAGCCGCTGAAGGAGGAGCGCGCCGAGTGCGGTCGGCCTGCGCGGCTCTGCCCTCAACCCGCGCGAGGCTGAGTGGCTGGGCTCAAGCAGGGAGCTGCAGCCTCGGTGGCTTGAGGAGCAAAGGGGGCAGTCACCGGCGTGGCTGGGTACCAAGGAGGAGCAGCCTGGCCGGAAGGACTCGTTCATGGAGGGGACCCCAACCCACACGGAAACTGCCACAGATCCTTGGCTGGCCTGCACCGTGCTAGCAGGAAGGGGCCCCGGAGCCCAGGAAGGGGACAACTGCTGGGACCCCGGCAGGGAGGTGGCGTGGCGCTCGGGCTTGGAGAATGCCCGGCGGTCCCGAGGCTTCACAAGGCTCACATGTGAATTCGAGACGCGGACAGAAAAGCAGTCACTGGATTTGTCCGAATGGGAGCCTGCAGTGGCCTCAGCAGCGACTTCAGGGTGGGAGTAGGGGAGGGGATGGAGAGGTTCTGTGTGCAGAGAAACAGGGTCCGAGTTGGATGGGGAAGCTTTGTTTACCAGGACGGGAGACAGCAGAGCAGCCTTATTCTTACGAGGATGACCCGACAGGGAGGGAGTCGGGTGACAGAGGAGCGTGAGTGTGGCCCACAGACCAGCGCTGGGACACTGCCAGGAGCTTCTCAGAAACGCAGACTCTCCACCCCAGCCCAGACCTACAAGCTCCCAGGAGATGCTTTTTTTTTTTTTTTTTTTGCGGTACGTGGGACTCTCGCTGTTGTGGCCTCTCCCGTTGAGGAGCACACGCTCCGGACGCGCGGGCTCAGCGGCCATGGCTCACGGGCCCAGCCGCTCCGTGGCATGTGGGATCTTCTCGGACCGGGGCAAGAACGCATGTCCCCTGCATCGGCAGGCGGACTCTCAATCACTGTGCCAGCAGGGAAGCCAAAGGTGAACATTTTTAATAGTGGGGGTGTGAGAGTGAGGGAAAAGAGTTAAACAAGAACGGAAGGTCTGCGGTGGGTCGTGAAGGTCACGCGGTTTCTGACGATGAGTGGGTCCAGGATAGGACCGTGATCCCTACAGCTAACGAGCGGAGGGCAGAATGCCACACGGGCCTTTGACACTGACGCTGATACTACGGACCACGATGGCAGACGCAGGAGTCTTCACACTTAGCTTCTTGTTACAAGCTCCATGCAAGCACTCAAGGCGGGGACACCTGAAGATGTAACTTCTTTTAAATCCGTTCAGGTCTGTCTTGCTCACAGATAAGGTTTGATTTTCTCTGGGGTTACAGTTGTAAACGAAAGAGAGTCAGGAGGAATTAACTATTCAAATTGGTAAAGGGAGCAATAAATCGACAATTGGAGCATCTTCAGAGCACAAATAACGGATCACAGCTCTATAAAAATTTCCAAGAGGAGGAATCTACAATCTATATAGTCTTATGCAAGTCAGCCAAGCAAACCTAAAAATCATCTAGTTGGAGATGAGAAACTTATCTCATCCCTGGGCGTAAAAAATACTTACTGAGCGCTTGCAGCGTATAGTTAGTTCCCTACGTGGAGGGCTCTGAGTTTTCTAATAATCTAATATGAACTAGATTAATCATTAAATGTAACTACAGATACTGTGGAATACATGAAATCTATTTCCATCATTTTAACAGTATATATATTTTTTTAAGTCTAAAGGGAACGGGAAATTTCAAGTAAGAGCGCGCAGCTTTCGTTTTCACTTTGATTTCAAACAAAAAGAGTTAATGGAATCTGTCTTAGTCCGTTCAGGCTGCTACAACAGAAATACCACAGACTGGGTGGTCCGTAAGCAACAGAAACGTATTCCTCAGAGTTCTGGAGGCTGGGAAGTCCGAGATCAAGGCGCCAGCAGACTGTGTCTGGTGAGCCCGCTCTGTCACACGGCAGAAGCGGCGAGGGAGCTCTCTGGGGTCTCCTGATAAAGACAGTGGCACAGGTCCCACGCAGGAGGGCCAGGCCCTCACGACCTAGCCACCTCCTGACACCACCGCACTGGGGCTTATGACTTCAACATATGGACTGGGGGGCAGGGGGGACACAAACATTCAGTGTGCGGCACAGTGGGGATGTGTGATGTTTTCTGGCTCTGAGACTTTTTGTTTTTTACCCGAGGGAGCACACCCCTACCTTATTTATCCAGTACATGACGGCATCCTCAATGTCATAGGGCAGATCTGTGGCTTGGAAGAAAGCCGAGTACTGCTGTGCGCACGCGGCCACCTTCTCCACACTGACCATCTCCACGGTGTAAGCCATCATGAGGGTGTCCATCATGGCCAGGTGAGCGCTCTGGAAACAGACACCGAGAACGACCGTCAGAAACTGCTGCTTATATAAGTTTACATATTAATAGTATTTCCTTATGAACGGGAGCAGGACTCAAGGCTGTGGAAGACGAGCCTTGGTGAGAAAGCACAAGTGGTCCAGGCCGGAGGTGAGCTGACGGAACCCGAGTCATCTGTCACTCAGACACGTCCTGAGGATCTATGCTCAAGACACACGTTACCTCCTGCTCAGAGCACGCTCCTTTTCCCGCGTGTCCTGCCTTTGAAAATGTCGCAATCATCGGCTCGGCAACGCAACTTCAAACTTCAGAGCAGTCTCTGAGTAAGTGCTCTCCTCACTCCTCTCCTCCACGTGGCAGAAATGTACACATGCTACTTGTAAGCTGTCTCTCAAGGCTACCCGCCTGGTCTGGCGGCCTCCGCTCCCATTCGGACACCACCATGTCTCTCCCCTGAACAAGGCAAAAATCCTGGTTTTCCTGTGGCTCCAACTTCTTCCTCACGCTCTGCATCCAGCACAGGACTTCTAGTCTTTCCTTTGTGGCTGCTTTTTGCGGGGTGGAGGTTTCAAACAGAAACGTTATATGGGGGGAGGGGGGGTGTTTCTTAACATTTCCCAACATTACAAAGTATCTAAAGTCGAAAGTACCCTCTCCCCCTCCTGTTTCCCAAGCAGCGTCTACGGTTTGGTACGTATTCTTACCAAAAATGTAATTTTGGTAAGAATTTACACTGCTTCCTATTCTTTGGCGTCACAAACAACGCTACAACCTTGTGTGCCTCCAGGGACGATTCTCCACCGTGCGGCTACTGGGCCCGAGAGCAAACCTCACGCTAAGCTTTGATGAATAATCACTGATCTGCTCTCTAGAAAGGCTGCGGCAACTTTCACATCCCCCAAGAATGTTAGCAAGGGTGCTTGTTTCCCCACGCTGTTTGCCAACATTAGACATCACTGCCTTTTTATCATCTGTATTGGTCTGAAGGTTAAAAACCCCACTCTTGTTCAGGCTTTGCATTTCTCTGATTGAGGACGGGCATCTTTTGTATGTTGGGCAATTATTGGTATTTTTCCCTTAGGTATACTCACCTTTCTTTATTTCTTGATTTGTAAGGGCTCATTATTTATTAGGTACATGAGCTCTGGACCATTCAGGTAGCAAATACTTTTTCCCGGCCTGTCTTTGGACTTTCAACTTTATTCGGAATATATTATGCCGCAGAGAAGTTCTAAGTATTTACTCGGTAAAACCTGTCAATCTTAACGTTCTCCTTCACGACTCTGGAATTTCTCCCAAGCTTACAAAAGGCTCCCCCCGCACACCCCCAAGAATATAGAAATAGTATCCTCTACTTTTTCTGTTAACGATACTTTAAATCCACGTGGAATTTATTTTTGAAGATGTTATCAACTAGGGACTAGTTATTTTTCCACATCAGAGACGTCATCATGCCAGAGACGTCATCATATCAGAGACGTCATCATATCAGAGACGTCATCATATCATGCTCCCCTAAAGTCTACCTCATCTTCTGTGTAATAAAGTCTAAGGCCCCTCCCTATCAATCCAGTTTTACAACCCACGTTTCCTTCCCCCAATCTACATTCCGTTTAGAACAGCCTCAGAAGAGTGTTTGCTGCTCCGCAAACCCGTCGCCAGGCTTCAAGCTCCCGTGCCCTCCCTGCTGTCGCCGCCTCACACTGCAGACCGAGTCCTGTTGTTGGTCTGACTGTCACCCTCTTTCCGACCCCGTTTCCAATCAAGATGGATCATTCTGCCTACAGAGTGAGTATACTATTTATACTTGCATGAAATTCTTTTCTTCTTTGAGTTTTATTGCGATGTAACTGAAATACCACGCTGTGTGAGCTGAAGACTGGACACACAGATAATTGTGAAATGATGAGCACAACAGGTTTAGCGCCACGTGCACTGAATTCTGACTTCATTATCTGAAGCAGGGCACGGAAAACAGTATCTGTAAGAAGCTCCCCGGATGAGGCTAACGAGAAGCTGGCTGAGGACCATAGACTGTCCGGCTGCAGGACAGGCACCATCTCCCTGGTGAGACAGCGAGACCCCAAGGGCAAGGGCACTGTCTGAGCATCTTCGCACTCCCTACACCTCACATGGTACCTGACAGCGAGCACGGGCTAAAGGAAGGAAAGGAGCTGGCCTACTGCTCACTGTAAAGGGCGAAGAGCTAGCTTGACTCTGGAGGCTGAGGAAGCGGGTTCTGACTTGGACGTGGCGGACCAGCGTACTGAAAACTTAGCGGCGTTTACAGGAAGGCAGGTGCTCTGTCTGAAGCGGAATGCCTGATTACGGCAATCGGAAAACCAACGGTGACTCCAGGTGCTGTGCTGAGGGCTTTATTAACATACGAGCTCTTCCAGTTCCAATCTTTGCGGAAGTGAGGCTGGAGATAATATACATTTGTTATAACCCTTAAAGCTCTGAAGGAAGCATCGTTTATGTTTTTAACGTGAGGAAGCTGAAGCTCCAGAAATTAAATAGTTTGTCCAAACCCACGCACTCCTCCTATTGCATAGTGCGGTTGGCAGAAGCTAAGTCACGTACCAATAGTTAGGCAAGAAATATGTTCTGGAAATGGTAAACAGTCATCACATACAAGAAGGAAAACTCAGCATCATTATTTGCACCTCAAGTCATGTTTTCACATTCTCCCTCTTGTTCGGGCGGCTACTGTCCAGAGAGAGACCCCAATTCCTTCTTCAGACTCAGAGTGGACACGGGATCAACCGCAGCGCGCCCTTCCACTCAGGTGATTTCTGTGTCCTCTCTCTATTCACTCGAGCCCTAGGGAGCGGGGTCCCGTCTTTCTCATCTTTGTTCCCAGCACAAGGTTTTGAGGGCAAAGTCTGAGTAATCAGTATTTACAGCATTACGAAGCATAACTCTTTTGAACAAACATGTGGGAAAACATCTCAGGAGCTGTAAGACCATCCACCTCCTCTTCACTAAGACTCTTTTCTCTTGGCAATTTATTCTACAGGTACAATTTAAGAGAGAAAACGGAGCTGTAGGAATGAAACTGACCGTTACAGAATTGTATATAACAAGAAAGGAAGCAACGTTACAAGCACAATTAACAACTTCTGCCATGCTAAGCTCTTTAAGGATAGGGGAAATGTGCAGAATACAATGTTGAGTAGAAGAAACAACGCCATACTATAACAATGCTCAAAATAAATATACACACATGAATGGACAGACACAAGTGTATGTACGCATACACCTTGAATATACATAGAATATATATATATATATATATATATATAACAGGAAGGGAAAAGGAATGAATAAAAATAAAACTTACTTAGAAATGACCACGTTATAATATGCAAAAAATACATATAAAATCTATAGTTTACTTCAAAACTTAGAGGATAGTAAACACTAAGTATAATTAGTAATACATTTTCAGAACAAAGCTCATCTCACTGATTACTTCACTTCCTAAATTTAAAAACAGACTTAAACAAATTCCACTACCGTGTTTACAGATATTTCCATAACATGTCCACCCACTTTTAAACTGAGAACCTTCAAATTTTATTATGATTTTTTTTTTTACCCCTTAACTTTATGAGGTAGAAGTAAATTTAGAAATTATATATAACAGAAACTATATACATAATGAATCTAGAAAGCATCGACAGTGAAAACTAAGCTGTAGGCTACAATCAATCCATTTGGAACGATTTATGTCTCTAAATAAAATACACGCATTTAATTGTTTACCCAAAGCATTAAGGTCAGAATAACAATAACGGCAGCTAGCACTGAGTGTTACGCTCCAGGCAATGTTTCCCGCATTTGTGTCAACTCACTTGATAACACAGCGCCCTGAGGTGCGCTCTTATTAAACCTGTTTCACAGATGAGAGAACGGAGCCACCCGTCCGAGGTTACAGAGCCGGGAGGTGCGGAGCTCACACGGCCCAGCAGCAGCCTGCAGACCCCAGGGCTGGGCACCGCGGAGGCAGTGCAGAGCCCGCCACCCAGGAGCAGCAGCAGAAAGGCTAGTGCGGAAGGAAAGCAGGAAGGTCCCCTGCATTTTAGTGAAAAAGGCAAGGACAAGGAGGCCCGGGAACTCACTGAGGCCTCTACTAGCTTCTAGATCTGGGTTACAGGTTACATTTTTGTTATCTCCGACCAGTGGAGTCTAGACAAAAATGATTTACATTTAGGTATCAGAAATGAAGGTTAAGCCTATTAAATAAAGAAGAGCATCGAAGTGTTGTAGGTAAGAAGGCTATTAATGAGCCTCACAGATTAATAACATCCAAGTTCTACTATTTCATGGCTTTTTTATTCTTTTATCAGACGTAGGACTAAGAAAATATTTCCTAAACTGAACTCAGGCCTGTGGCGCAGTGGCCAGTGCACCAACCGTGTCCAAGCCCTCCTAGAGGGACACGGGAGGGAACAGACTTAACAGACGGACACGAACAGGAAGAATTGGAATTATTCTGCTAAAGTGGCACACAACAGCATATACACATCACGCTACAGTTTGTCAAAGTTAATTCCGATTCAGAAAATAATATTTTACACATCATTTATTTATATAAACGAGTTCACCAAAATTTTCATTTACCCTTCGTTTACATGGAGATACAAGGAAAACAGCACTTAAAGCCCTACTGAGATACCACTTCCCACCAGGAAGGCTATAATTTAAGAAGTCAGATAATAACAACCACTGGCAAGGATGTGGAGAGATGGGAGCCCTCGTGCCCCGCTGGCGGGAATGTTAAATAGTGCAGCCACTGTACAAGAGTCTGGCACTTTCTCAGAGTCTGCCCCAGCAGCTCTGCTTTTACGTTCAGTATACCCAAGAGAAACAAAACACGTGTCCACGTAAAATCTGTACACAAATATTCAGAGTGGCATTATTTGTAAGAGCCAAAAAGGTGGAAACAAGCCAGACGTCCATCAACTGAGGACAGGATAAGCGAAAATGATACAGCCACGATATTCTGAATGGAATATAATTCGGCAATAAAACGGAACAAAGCCTGACATAGGCCACAACATGTGTGAACCTGGCAAACAATGTTGTTTTCTAAAATGGATTGTGGCAGTGCTTACACAACTCTGAATATACCAAAACCATTGCACTCTACGCTTGGAATGCGTGAACTGTATGGTGTGCCGATCATACCTCAAGTCGTTAGCCCCCCAAGAGATCAGACGGATTTATGACGCTCTGCTGACCCTCTTCCAGTGTAAACACCTCAAAAACGACCGTTTAGGTCTAAGTCAGGCAGTTAGCTATATCCATGTGTTTGCAAAGTATCTTCAGAAGGACTTCAAGGTGAAGGGACACTTATCTTTCTGGACAGTGAAGTATTTTAGATATTATTAAAAAATAAATTAACATTTGCTTACTACCATAAGTTTGTTTTCTACATAACGTTAAGCAGGAAACATCTATATATGAATTGATGACAAAAAGTAAAATAAATAAATACGCTAAGTTAATTCTATTTTCCTCCCACAGATATTTATGTTCACTTTCTTTTTTTTTTTAGGTTCACTTTCTTAAGGCTCCAACTAACCTGGATAAAAGGTATATATAGTTTACTTTAAAAGATTATTATTTACGATCTTTCTTAGATACTGTTATTTTAGTAGCTAGAATCTTAGCGATAGATTTCTATAGTTGGTATGAGAATAGAAATTTTCCAGAAAAACAATTTATTTCCAAGCATAATGTCGGTCCCCTTATATGATAAGAAAATCTTAGCGTATCAAAAATTCAGGCTATCAAAAGTAGGCTGGACTCACAAGTGTAGGTAGTGTGCTACATGAGGGGCAAGTTTTTTGCTAACATCACAAGGGTCTTTGGCCCAATGAGTGGGGTTTGATAGTAATACTTGCTACAAATGTAAAAAAAAAAAGAAAAAGAAAGGTAGGCTGGTCCAAGGAGCAAAAAGCACTGGCCTTAAAAACAAAGGCAGGACTTCCCTGGCGGTCCAGTGGTTAAGACTCCACGCTTCCACTGCAGGGAGCATGGCTTTGATCCCTGGTCGGGGAACTGAGATCCCACGTGCCATGAGAGGCGGCCAAAAAAAAAAAAAAAAAAAAACAGAGGCAGACTATCACTGAGACAGCAAAGAGTTTAGTTGTAACCTACAGGAGGATCCAGGCATGGCTGTTCCAGTCATAATGATGCTGTATTCAACCTGTAGTAAACACAGTCAGGACCAAAGCGGGCCAGCGTCGTTCTGCTACACCAGACGGAACGGTGGAACTGGGCGCCTTGGCAAGGGAGGTGATGTCCGTGAGACTCAAACTCTTAACATGAATGACATTTGCTTGTGACCACACAAAAGTGATACGTCGATTTTATTTGGACGCATCTGGTTAGACATGTGAATGGGGTAAAGAGAGAAAGTTAAAAAGTACGATTACCAGCATGGAACTATTAAGCACAGTGATACTTATTTAGCTGCCATTTTAACTCTGCCTAAATTGAAAACATACCGTAGGACACACAATAAAGCAGTCAAGAGTTCTCTTTAATCCGTGTCCGTCAGGGCAGCAGGAGCATCTGGCTTACATTCTGTCATTTGCGTTTGGTGAATCTGATAATCACACGCCCAATGGAGAACTGTTTCCAAGATAATGTTGAACCAAACCGACATCAAGCTTTATTACAAAAGGAATACATGCAAGAAACAGGGCAGCCCAAACGTCTATCAAATTGCAAGTCCCAGACCAGTGAAAGAAATGATGTCTCCTGAGCAGCTCCATCACTTCCCCTGGACTATATTTAGCCTCAACTGGCAAGTTAAGGATGTTTGCCTGAGGCTGCACCGGGCGGACGCAGACAGGGACTGCACATTGGTAGCAAATAAATACGGTAAACACAGGAAATGGTTTACAGCAGTGGCTCTGAATCTGGCTCATCATCAAAAATCACAAATTTCCTGGCCCCAAACGTCAGAGGGGCCCCAGAATAGCATCCTAACAGGAATCCTGCCCCCAAAGGCCCTCAGCACGACAGACTGACAATGACATCACTCCACAACCCGAGGCCGTCAGGGGCTTCCCGGGGCCCACCACCCTTCCAGGGTCTCCTCTTTCACTGCTTCTCTACGTGAACCTATGTGATGAGCAAGCAGAGTGCCTGCGTTCAGCCTTGACTCTACACCTCCTACGTAACCCTGGGCAAAGCCCTCCATTTCTTTATGCTTCACTACCCTCAACTGCAGAGTGGGCTGACAACAACAGTACGGGCATTCGTGCCCTAACAACAACACGGTTTACGTCAAGAACAGGGCTGGGGTAGACCACTCGCAAGATCTGCAGCTTTGTGACCAGGAGGTAACCTGGAGAGCCCGGCTTCCACCGGGCTGGAAGCTGCCCCAGTGCGCAGGGAGGAGTGCACAGAAGCAAGTGTGGACATGCTGCGTGCTTTCTAATTAGAGGCTGGCTGGTGGATGATGACACAGATGGACGTGGATCTCAGCCAGCAGAGGTGGACCCGGGAAGCAGTGCAGCTGTCCCCAGCCAAGACTGCACTCGGCCGGGGCTGCCCTCGGGCAAGGGCCCTGGGCAGATGCCCCTCTGAAGAATGAAACAGGAGAGAAGGCTGTGGTGTCAGTTTTGGACTGGAGGTTGCCCTAAGAGCTCATTATCCTACGTGTACATCTCTCCTAGCCTAGAAGCAGTAACACAATAAATATACCTGTGCCCAGATCCTGGTTTCTAAATAACATCTCCACATTAAAATAAACCCAAGGCTCTTTAGAGAATGGCTGATTCCAAGTCAGAGACAGGAAAAGCACAAAGTGAGCCTGGAATAGCTAGTTGGGTCAGAAAGAAAAAAGTATTCAAAGACTGCTGGGGAGCTGTTAAAAGGATACAGGAGTCAGCCTACTGGGGGGTCCCATTGGCCAAATATGGGCCCACGTGAATACACAAAAGATTAAAAACAAGAATGAATCATAACACAAGTAATCAAAACCAAGATGAACCCATGAGTCCACAGTGATAATCACTAAAGGGGAAAGGTGGATGAGAAAGCTTTTCTTCACAGAACAATGCCAGGTAAGAAATATAAAAGGAATGAGAGAATTCTTAAATCACCATATTCCAACCACCCCTGCAGTAATTCATTCAGGCACAGATCACCCAGAGATGCCAAAACCGCTAGGTGGTGTATCACTGGGAAACACAATGTGCAACAAGTGTCGAAGTATCACTCCACATAACGCCCCCGGTTACAAAGGGAAAAGTGGTCAAACTTAGAATCACCAGTAACGGGACATGATAAGATTTAATCAAGAGTATAACATATCACCTATTCATGTCATAGCGTTCATGTCAAAAGATTTTACTCGGGCTTCCCTGGTGGCGCAGTGGTTGAGAGTCCGCCTGCCGATGCAGGGGACGCGGGTTCGTGCCCCGGTCCGGGAGGGTCCCGCGTGCCGCGGGGCGGCTGGGCCCGTGAGCCACGGCCGCTGGGCCTGTGCGTCCGGAGCCTGTGCTCCGCGACGGGAGAGGCCACGGCAGTGAGAGGCCCGCGTACCGACAAAAAAAGAAAAAGATTTTACTCTGAATCTTGTATTGATATTCTTATCCCACAAAATTACGTTTACAGAGCAAGCTTTAAATGCTGTCTAGCTAAAACAGGAGCTGCTGATACATGCACAGAATAAGCGGTTTCTGTTTACCTTCTTAATTCCTAGGTAATTGTTGGTGGCTTTCTCCCCAAACCATACCACACAAGGAATGCATTCCAAATGTGTATCTGTCCATTAAACAAGTCATCAGATGGGTACAGGAGAATGTACGGCCTTAATGAAGTTCTAATGAAGCGATACTTGCCAGTCCTGTTGCTACAATTAGATACAGAAACTGAGGAGTTTTCAATAAGCCAAAAAGAAAATATATATAAAATCAAGAAAAAGGCTTAAAGAATAAAAGGCCTTCAACTGAGGTTACATATAAGCCCCCTAAACGATTTGTCAGTACACAGAGCAAAGAGGTCGGAAAACTGTCCTGGCATCAGTGCCATCCAGATGAGGCCGGCTTCTCTGCGGCACCCCTTCCAGAAACAGTGCCACTCCTAAGAAATTTTAGGACCTAAAGTGAAAATAAATTTTATTTCTTTTAGTTACTATTTTGCTTTACCACACATTAAGTAACCATTTTTATAACAATAAGTATGTAAATATATTATTTTGAATTAATTCACATACTAATATTCAGTTTACAAAAGACCTAGGAAGAGAAACAGGGCAACAGAAACCGATCACAATTGCTAAAATTTACTGACCTCTTATCACAGGTCAAGTACTACATTAGACGCTTCCCCGGCCTACTCTAATTCACCCTCACAACTGTGGAAGGTAGACAACAGTGTCGTTCCTTACACAGACAAGAAACTGGACCGCAGAGAGTTTCAGAAGCAGTCCAAAGGCAGACAGCTATTTGCTGCCACCCGAGCCTGTCCTGCTCTAGCGACAAAGGGCTCCAGCACCACCACTCTGCCTCGTCAGCAGAGACGCGTTTGCCAAAGGGCACAAACCATTTCTGCTCCAACCTGCAGCATTTCCTTTCAATCTTAAATGTCCATCCTTCATAAACTTCTTTTAAATCAAGCTTTTTATTTTGAAATAATTACAGGTTCACATGCGATTGTCAGAAGTTAACACAGAGACGCCACGTACCCTTTACTTGGTTTCCCCCAACGGTAACATCTTGTAAAAGCACAGCGTAATGTCACACCCAGGAGACTGCACTGACACAATTAAACTGCAGAACCTGTCCATCCCAAGGGTCCCTCCTGTTGGCCTCTTACAGCCACGTCTACTTCCCTCCTGCCCCTCCCTCTCCTCAGACCCTGGCAACACTAATCTGTTCTCTGTTTTTACAATTTTGTCCTTTCAAGAGTGTTACGCGGATGCTATCACACACTACGAAACTTTGGGGGTTGGCATTTTTTACTCAGCGTATTCCATGGAGATTCATACAAGCTGCTATATTTACCCATCGGTTGTTCCTTTTTATTGCTGAGTCCCAATAAAGCTCTTAAGACACTGATTACTTGAGATTATGACTGTTAACACTTTTATAAGTGTAAACACGTCAGCTTGAGCTACACATTGAACATCCAACAGAAACTATCTCACTTACTCTTTTAGGGGCCTGCTAAATAGATTACACTGAGGTACTAAATGAGTCAACATCATAGGTGGCTGAACTTTCCCAGTTTAACTTACCTTTCTTATGAACGTTTAAAGCTCTAACTAAAGTTCGCACTCTTAAAAAGAAGGCTGTAGTGGCACAGTTAAAGTAAGAAGCAGTTTATTTTTGGTCAGTATTAACTGAATTCTTAACCTAACCAGCTTATACGAAAGGTAAACGTCTGTGAAGGTGTTTAAGGAAATAATAACTATAGGTGGTAGCTGCCCCAGAACACACCTTCGATGGACAGCACAGGAAAAAGTCTAGAAATGTAACAGACCGCTCCAGCTCTCAGTGGCATGTCAGGCTCTCCAAGCGGCGACAGGAGGCGGTGGGCTCAGAGATACCTGTACACACAGGGTTATCCACTTCCTACCAAGCGTGCTCAGCCCGAAACGGACGAGCACACGCACGTGTGCACCTGTACACACATACAGAAAAATGCCAAGCCTTAAGGATCTCACAAGGACTTGTCGGGCAGTGGATAAAATGCACATCTTAGTTCTTGGGCTTTTGTATATAATCTTCAGTTGACTATTTTTAACTCACGAGAAAAAAATCTAAGCTAATTTCTACTCATTTCTTTAGGTCTTGGACTAAACATGGCACCACCCAGAAAGCTCTCCCTGATCGCTACTCCCCACCTCTGACTAGATTAGGCTTAGGTGCGTCTCTGGGAGGTTCCCCAGCACCTATAGCAGCAGCAGGTACCATGAAGCAGGTGCCTCTTCCCTGTCTGTCCCTCCTGCTGGACTCTACGTGTTCCGATGGTTTAGCTCTGTATTAACACACATTAGGTGATCAACAGAGAAGTGCCTGCCCACGAATGAGCATGTAAGAAACACAGTGTAACGCTGACTGGGAGAACCAGTCCTCTCATGACACACCCTAGAGAACTGAAAACAGGTATTCCAACAAAAACTTGCAAATGAATATTCATAGCAGCGTTGTTCATAGTAACCAAAAAGTAGAAACAACCTAAATGTCCATCAATTTATGAATGGATAAACAGAATGTGTTCTACCCCTACAACAGAATGCTTGTTGGCAATAAAAAGGAATGAAGTATGGCTACGTGCCTAGAAGAACCTTGAAAGTATTATGCAAAGTAAAGGAGCCAATCAAAAGGAGGCCACATATCGTATGAGTCCTTTCATATAAAATGTCCAGAACGAACAAATCCACAGAGACAGAAAGGAGACTAATGGTTGCTGTGGGCTGTGGCAATGGGGTGGGGAGGTTCGGGAGTAACTGTTGATGGGCATAGGCTTTCAGGTGTGCGGTGGAAAGTTCTGGAGCTAAGTGATGGCGATGACTGCACAACACTGTACTTAATGCCACTGGACTGTACTCTCTAAAATGGTAAGTTCTATGTTTTATATAGTTTATGATAAACAGATAAATAGATAAACTGGTCATACAACCAAAAAAACCCCAAGGTTTTTCCATTATTAATGAAAGATTTCAACCCATAGAACCAAAAATTTAAGTGAGCCCTTTGCAGAATATACATAAAGAAAAATGCACATAGGCATCTCATAGTCAAACTTCTGAAAAAAGGGGAAATCTTGAAAGAAGCCAAAATATTGATATATGAAGAAAAACAGAATTAAGAAGAGAAACAGAGAAATCCACAATTAGTTGAAGTTCTTAATACTTCTTTTTCAAGAATCAGTAGAACAACTGAACAGAAAATCAGAAGGGGTATGGAAGACTTGAAAAGCATCGGGCAAAACGACCTGATGTTTACGGAACGCGATACCAAAGAACAGTTCTTTTCAAGTATACGTAAACACCCACCAAGACAGATTCAAATGCTGAGGCATAAAACAGTCTCAACATATCTAAAAGGACTGAAATCATACAAAATATGTTCTCTAACCACAACAGATGTAAATTAGAAATCAATAATAAAAAAAAAGGTATCTGGAAAACATCTAGGTACTTGGAAATCAAATCATCTGAATTTCTATGAGGCAAAGAAGAAATCACCAGGGAATTCAGAAAATATTTTGAACTGAACGGTAATGAACAACATTCATTGGTTTTTGACTCCATGTCAAAATTTGCAGGTTGCAGCTAAAGCAGAGCTTAGAGGGCAACTTTTGGCTTTCAGTGTTTATAACAGAAAAGAATACTTTTAAATCAATTACCTATGATTCCATCCTTAAAAAGCTAGAAAAAGAGGAGCAAATTAAATCAAAATAAGGAGAAGAAAGGAAACAATAAAACTAAGAGCAGAGATTAATGAAACAGTAAAAAAGCAAAAAGAAAATAATGAAATGAAAGCTAGTTCTTGGAAAAGATTAATAGACTTGATAAACCTCTACACAAATTAATAATATCAGAAAAGAAAAAGGGGGCATCACCACAGGTTCTACAGATATTAAAAGGATAATAAGGGAATATTATGAACAACCTAGTGCTAGTAAATTTGACAAGTTTAGATGAAATAAACAAAGTCCTTGAAAAGACACAAAATAACCAAAACTCACATAAGAAACAAAAAAAAAATTATAGCTGTAAATATAATTTACAGCATTTATAGCATTCACCACCCACCTAAACCTACTTTTTTTTTTTTTTTTTTTTTTTTTTTAGATGTTGGGGGTAGGAGTTTAGTTATTTATTTTTGCTGTGTTGGGTCTTCGTTTCTGTGCGAGGGCTTTCTCTAGTTGTGGCAAGCGGGGGCCACTCTTCATCGCGTTGCGCGGACCTCTCACTATCGCGGCCTCTCTTGTTGCAGAGCACAGGCTCCAGAGACGCAGGCTCAGTAGCCGTGGCTCACGGGCCCAGCCGCTCCGCGGCATGCGGGATCCCCCCAGACCAGGGCCCGAACCCGTGTCCCCTGCATTAGCAGGCAGACTCTCAACCACTGTGCCACCAGGGAAGCCCTAAACCTACTTTTTTTAATGAAGTTGTAATTTTAAAACTTTCCCGCAAAGAAAACATCAAGCCCTGATGGTTCACTGGTGAATTCTATCAAACACTTAAGGAAGAAACAATGCCAATCTTAGACAAAGTCTTTCAGAAAACAGAAGAGGAAAGAACATTTTGCAACTCAACATGTAAGGTCGGTATTACTCTGATTCTGAAACCAGACAAAGAAATTAGAAGAAAAATATCTTTCATAAAAATGGCTGCAAATACCCTTGAGAAAATATTAACAAATGAAATCCACCAATATATAAAAGAGATAATACATCATGACCAAATGAATTTAACTCCAGGAATTCAAGACTGGTATAATATTTGAGAATCAATCAATGTAATTCACATGTTAAAAGAATAAATGAGGAAGCCATATGATCATATCAACAGAGGCAAAAAAAGCAGTTGACAAAATACAGCCACCTATTCATGATTTAAAACACACACATACACAGAATTCTTAGCAAGCCAGGAATAGAAGAGAACCTCCTAAACTTGATAAAGAACATCCTACAGATATTCAAAACTCCTACAGATAACATCATGCTTAACAATGAGAACCAAATACACTCTCCTTAAGACCAGGAATAAGGCAAGGATGTCTGGTCTCACCACTTTTATTTAACATTGTCTGGAAATCTCAGGCAGTTCAATGAGAGAAGGAAAAAGAAGGCAAACGCACTGGAAAGGAAGAAGTAAATCTGTTTATTCATGAACAACAGGATCATGCATGTAGGGAATTCTGACTACTCCACAAAAAACCTACCAGGAACAAATGCAAGGTTGCAACGTACAAAAATCAATGTTCAAAATTCAACTGTATGCCTCCATATTAGCAATGAACAATTGGAAATTAATTTTTTAAAATTCCATTTATAATCAAAATAAAAAATATGAAATAAAGTAAAATTTCACAAAATATGTGTAGAACTCATATACTAAAAACAACAAACACTGCTGAAATAAAGAAGACCTAAGTAAACTGAGAAAAGATAGCATGTTCACACAGGAGGAGTCCATAGTGCTAAAATATCAATTCTTCCTAAAATGATGTATAGATTCAACACAATTCCAATCGATATCTAAGCTAAATCTAAGCTTTTTTGTAGAAATTGACAAGTGACTCTAAAATTTATGTGGAAATACAAAGAACCTAGGATAACTGAAACAATTTTGACAAAGAACAACAAAGCTCAATGACTGACACTGCCAGATTTAAGACTTACTGTAAAACTACTGTGATCAAGACTGAGTGGTACTGGCCTAACAGACACATGTGTCAAAGTCATTCAGTGGGGAAAGGACAGTCTTCAACAAATGGTTCTGGAACAACTAAATATTCTGGTTAAATAAATAAACCGTGACGCTTCCCTCCCATTATACAAAATAATAACAATCCAAAATGAGTCACAGAACTAAATGTAAAAGCTAAAACTACAAAATACCCGAAGAAAAAACTCTTTTACAACCGTGACGTAGGCAAAGACTTCTTAGGACATAAAAGCACTAACTATAAAAGAGAAAAATTATAAATTGGTCTTCATCAAAATTTTAAATTTCTGGAAAGACATTATTAAGAAAATGAAAAGGTAAACCACAGACTAGAAGAAAATATCTGTAATACATATAACGGACAAAGGACTTGTAGTCAGAATATAAAAGAATTCTTACAGTAAGAAAATAAAAAGCCCAATAAGAAAATGAGAAAAAGATTTAACACACAAAAGACAACATATGAATGACCAATAAGCATATAAAAAACACTAAACTACATTAGTCATCAAGAAAACGGAAATTAAAACCATACGGAGATACTGATTCACACTAGAATGGCTAAAATTAAAAAAACAACACCAAAAGTGTTGACAAGGATGTAGAGCAACTGGAATCCTCATACACTGCTGGTGGCAAAATTAAAAATACAACCACTTGGACTTCCCTGGTGGCGCAGTGGTTGAGAGTCCGCCTGCCGATGCAGGGGACACGGGTTCGTGCCCCGGTCCGGGAAGATCCCACGTGCCGCGGAGCGGCTGGGCCCGTGAGCCATGGCCGCTGAGCCTGCGCGTCCGGAGCCCGTGCTCCGCAACGGGAGAGGCCACAACAGTGAGAGGCCCGCGTACCGCAAAAAAAAAAAAAAAAATACAGCCACTTTGGGAAACTGCTGGACAGCTACTTAAAAGTTAAACACGTGCTTACATATGGCCCACCAATTCAACTCCTAGGTATTTACCCAAGAGAAATGAAAATATATGTCCTCACAAAAATGTACACAAATGTTCACAGCCACTTTAGTTATAATAGGTCAAACCCTGTAAACATCAATGTACACCAACAGGTGAATGAATATTGTGGTTTTCATAAAATGGAATGATACTCGGCAATAAGAAGGAACAGACGACACGTAACAGCGTGACTGAATCAACCAAGTATGAGCGAGAGAATCCAATTTCAGAAGTTCGTTTTTCCCTGCAGCGGTAAGTGCTGGGAGGTGGCGGCACTGACTCCTGGGAGCCGGGCACAGGGACAGCCGGCACACTCGGACCTCCTCCGGGGACCCCTTCTGGGTGCGCCGAACCATGGATGGTGTGGGGCTGGCCGGGAAGATCCTTCACACCGGCCTGACTCTGATGCTAGGAGCTTCGGCCTCTGGGGCGTCTCTGGGCATCTCCGAGCTCAACGTGAAGACCCTGGTGAAAACTTGAGAGTGGACCACATTACAGATTGAAAAAGGAGCTTCAAAGGAGTCAGTTCTTAAAAACTCAGCTTCTGTTGGTATTATCCAGAGATGAGTCACCCGTGGGAAATGGGCTGTCCGGTCTGTGAGGAAGGGACTTGGAGCTGTCTGACGTGTTTTATTTCTCCAAGAAGGTACTGGAGGCCACTGTGGAAGATGAAGTGACCCAGCGGTTCTCCTCAGAGGAGCTAGTGTCATGGAATCTCCTCGCAAGGACCAATGTTTATTTCCAGACATCAGTCCGTGTCTCACCATGGTGTGGTGCTGGGTGTCACAGTGCGCTACTGTGTCCTACTGCCTCTGAGAATTACCTTGGCTTTCACTAGGATCAGTCTGTTGGTTTACAGCAAGCTGATAAGAAAAAATTACCCATACTCATCTTTCCTGAAGGAACTTGCATCAACAATACTTCAGTCATGGTATTTAAAAAGGGACGCTTTAAAATTGGAGGAACCATACACCCAGTTGCAATTAAGTATGATCCTTAGTTTGGTGATGCATTTTGGAACAGCAGTAAATACAACACGGTGAGCTACCTGCTTTGAGTGATGACCAGCTGGGCCACTGTCTGTGCTGTGCGGTACGCGCCCCCCGTGACCAGAGAGAAAGGAGAAGATGCAGCCCAGTTTGCTAATAGGGTTAAGTCTGCTATTGCTGTACAAGGAGGGCTGACTGAGCTCCCTTGGGATAGAGGGCTGAAGAGAGCCTAGGTGAAGGACGTCTCTAAGGCAGAGCCACAGAAGAAGCACAGCAAGATGACTGTGGGCAATGGGTATCTCAACACGGAAGCAGACTGAATGCCACCCAGGCTTTCCAGAACTAGCCCTCGGAAATGGAATGTGGTGAAGCTTTCTCTTTTGGCGGGGGGGGGGAGGGTGCACTGTTTTTTTTGTTTTTTTATTGTTAATCTTTTCTACTGGATGACTGTCTCGACCTTTATGCCAGAGGCGGAATCCACGGTGCCCTTGTTGGCTTTTGTTGTCCCAGCATTAGCCTCACGAGCAGTTAAGTAGTTTACCTATTTCAACATGGTCTGCCTTCTGTAAAACGACTGTGTCACTGTGAATTGAATGAAGTATTTGCCCCGGGAAAAGTACTTCTAAAACATCTGTGGAACTCAGTTGTGTTTGGAACTCGTTGATACAGTAATTCTCAAGAAAACCCCCCGAGCTGTGTTCACGATTAGCTTTCTCGGGCCCCCTCCTCCCATTTCCTTCTATCACTTAAACATGGATTTCACATCACTCGAGTTACTGTTACGGTTTTGTTCTACCACAAGGTTGAAAAGAAAAATGGAGGACAGTATTTAGGAGAGAGGACAGATTTGTGGCCACTTGATCTGAAAGTTGAAAGGAAATTAAATATTTTTTACTAGCGTGTTAGAAGAGACCTTCTATTTGGTGAGCTTTACCAAAGAAAAGGAGTCCACGTTACTGTGTGTGCACATCTGTATGTAGGCAGCTTGCGAGTAAGTTAGCCAGCAATAGGTGATAGAGTTTTTAGTCTTCCTCGTTTGTATGCTAAAGATCTATACTTAAGGCCTCTCCCATCTACTGATTTGTTTTATCTTGTAACCAAACACATTTCAAATAGGAACCTTTGACAACTGCGAATCCCACTGAGTGTCTTCAGCAGGGGCAGGAGTGAAGGAAGCACTGTTCCTCCCCTTCCACCCCTTCGTCCTTTATTGCAGAATTTCCCCAGTTTCTTGAACAGGAAAAGAAGTGGTAAGACTACCTTTTGGAAACCGAGCTTTAAATTTTTTTAAAGGGGAAAGTAAGTGTTTCCCGACTCTGCAGCATAAGCCATGTCGATAGCAGTATGGCGTCATCCAAGTGTCATTTCTCTTCTGGTAACCATGTACAAAATGTGACACCATTTTACGGTGAATATAAATAAATTCTACATTTCTAAGAAAAATAAATTAAAAAATAAAAGTTCATACATTATGCTTTCATCTGTATGAAATTCTAGAACAGGCAAAACTCACCTACAGGGACGGGAAGGAGACTGATGGAGATCTAGCACGGGATGCAGATGGGGATCTGACAGCAAAGAGGCACGAAGGGATTTTGGGGGCCAATAAAAACATTTTATGTTTTAACTGGAGTAGTATTTACATGAGTGTATACATTTGTCAAAACTCAAAACTATTTACTTTAAATAGGTACACTTTATTTAAATTATGCCTCGACAAAGCTGATTTTTAAAAAGAAAGCTCTGACCTGGAAGTCACTCAGACTTCATTGAGGGTCTTCTTCTTCATCTGTTAAATGTAGATAATACATAATTTCTCATCCCACAAGGCATCAGATGAGACCAAAGTACATCAAAGTACTCTAGAAGTTGTTATGTGACACAATGATTTGTAGTGTTTTATTACTTCGGGTATCAGTCAGTGTATGACGATGGGATTAGCCTGCAGAATAATTTATTACCTAAAGATAATCTTCAAACTTCATCGTAATCATTTTTTTAATTATTATTATTTTTTTGCGGTACGCGGGCCTCTCACCGTCGTGGCCTCTCCCGTTGCGGAGCACAGGCTCCGGACGCGCAGGCTCAGCGGCCGTGGCTCACGGGCCCAGCCGCTCCGCGGCACGTGGGATCCTCCCGGACCGGGGCACGAACCCGCGTCCCCCGCACCGGCAGGCGGACTCTCCACCACTGCGCCACCAGGGAAGGCCCCGTAATCATTTATTTTTATGTTCCCCCAAACAAATGCTACATGGATCGATACTTTAAGGAATGAAATTAGGAGTGCGCCTGGCCCACTAAGAGTGGGGGGGCTGCAATGAGCCACCAAAGACAGTGGAAGCAGGAAAAGACAGCCACCACGGGGACAGCAAAGCGTGCGCCGCTTTACGGAAAACCCACGGAAGTAGATGATTATACCCAACACATCACGATTTAAGTACAGAACGTTCGTGCTTTTCAAACGTCCTAACCATAGTGACCTGGGCAAGTTTTATTTTTATGACCGTTTACATATGGCAGCTCAGGCTCGTCCACCACCACTCAACATAATTGCTGCCACCTCATGCCAACGACGTAGAATGACAGCTATGTTCTTTCACTTGCGAACCAATGTGACATTCCTAGTGCAGCTGAACCAGCCACATATGGTGTACTTCAAAGTATGTTTGTGTTTTATAGCTTTCCAGATTTGAAAGTTTTCCAGGCATATGGATATGCTGAGCCAAAAACTGTGCCTCAAATCTCAAAATCGAAAACAAGTTGCATAAAATACACCGAAATATGCTTCATCATATAAAAATAACCATCAGTAAAAGCTCCAGTTAACACTCAAAAAATTACCCGAAAGGAAGTTTGTCAGCAGATTTCTTTCAGCTGGGTACGTATGAAAACTGCACCTGACAGCACTAGCTTTACCAGAGAAAAAAAGAAAGTGAACCACACGAGGTTCTGACACAATCATAGCTGTTCCCTCATCTGCCCACCATGCAGTCAGGACTCATCTGCCAAGCACTGTCTACGGGGAAGAGAAAAAGGAAGGTCATGATGTCTCTCCCTGGTGACGTGGAAGGTTACCACCCAGGTTTTCAGAAACTACAAAGACAAGTTAAAGTTGAATAACAGTGGGCAAAATGTCACAAGATTTGGACACAGCTACGGCAGAAACTCAAACAGCAAAGTAAGAAGTAGGAACACCTTTCCTCCAACCCACCAAGTAGAGGTCACCATTTCCTTCCAGATGAAGGCCTGTTGGCAAGCAGTGCCGAGACAAACATGCCACAGCGGCAGAACTAAGACACCTAACTTCACCGAGGTCGGCATCACGGCCTCTACACATAGATACTGGCCAGAGGTAAAGAGCTGTAGATCTGGGAGGTACCTCACTAGGTAACTGGCAGGAAAACGAGTGCTTACATGAAAGGAGTTTCAATACGTATAGGAGCCAGTGCACTTAGAACAGACGCTGTCAGCACGAGACCCCCAAACTAATCTGGTGACGTAACTCTCAAGAAATGCTCCTACCTACGATAAAACTGTCAAATCTCCCCTGTGTTCATTCTAAGGTGAAGAAATGTGTAAAGAGATCAAAAGACTATCAAGTTTTTTTGTTAACCCTCTGAGCTGGTAATACAATACCTTACTGTCCACATAAAATGCCACCACTATAATTTTGGTAGACCGTAACAAACATAACTCCTTTAAAACATTAATTTTTAATGACCCATTAAGTACTGACATTATTCAAATCTAAATTCTAATTTAGATCATTAAAAAATTCAAGAAATAATGCTATTGTTTATCAATAACAGTGCTGTTTAACAAAAGAAGGATAGAAAAAAATCAGTTTTCCTCGTATTTTCAGGCTTTCTTCGGTAACGTTCTTATAGCTAATGTGGAAACTAGCGGTGTGGCATCAATTCTGCCAAAGATGGGAAGGAAAAGCTGAATATAAACAAGTGGTACCAGTGCACCATACTGCAATTAATAAAATGTCAAAATACCCAAAGCATTTCTGAACCTGTATGCCTCATCGTTTTTTTTAAAGGAAACTTTTAAGGTTTTTTTTTCAAAACTACTTTAGAAAAATCTCTGAGATCACTCTTAATCTCCCATGATGTTCTACATATTGAACAGACAGGTTAAAGTATTTTCCCAGTCTGGGACGTAAGACCAAAAGAATAATTACCGAGCAAAATGAGGATAAAAATCATTAAGAAAAACAGATGTCATCAGAACAAGAAGACTCCTGATACTATCCAGAAATGTTCAGTTCTTCATCCCACACCTTTGTCTGTTCTCCACAGTGCCTTCTGTGCATTACTTAAACATTGGTTGCTTCTAACAATTCCATCCCTAACCTTCTCTCTTTCCTCTGAAACACGCCCTCCCCAGTCATCTCAATCCCATGGCTTCAGCTATCCAGGACTACTCAGGTGATCCCCAAATGTCTATCTTCAGCACACACCTCAACGGGCATCTCTTCACTGTAGCGTGGCCGTTCCCCGCACTGCAATTCGTCCTCTCCCCGTTTCCCGACCTCAGGAAAGGTCACTACAATACGCACTCAGCCTGCTCAGTCTTAGTGACACAGTCTCTTATTTCTATGTTTTGAACATGGAACTCTGATCACGTCATTGTTATACTTACAAACCTTTCAGTGCGGGGAGGTTCTAAACATCCATCAAGGAACTGGGCAAATAAATTATGGTCTTTGGGCTTCCCTGGTGGCGCAGTGGTTGAGAATCTGCCTGCCGACGCGGGGGACACGGGTTCGAGCCCTGGTCTGGGAGGATCCCACATGCCGCAGAGCGACTGGGCCCATGGGCCACAACTACTGAGCCTGCGCGTCTGGAGCCTGTGCTCCGCAACAAGAGAGGCCCGCGCACCGCGATGAAGACTGGCCCCTGCTCGCCGCAGCCGGAGAAAGCCCGCGCACAGAAACGAAGACCCAACACAGCCATAAATAAATAAATAAAGTTTTAAAAAAATAAAAAAATAAATTATGGTCTTTTCACACCACAGAGTATTGTACGGTCTTGAAAAATGATGGCATGGGTCTATACTCATCAATGTGGAAAGATGGCTATGACCCTTTCCAGGCGCTCTCCCTGCCCCTAACTCCACAGTCTGCCATGCCTTCCCAGCCCTAACTCTCCCTCCTCAGGACTCTCTGCTTAGTTTCTCAATCTGCTAACAAGCAAATTCCTTCCATGGTTTGTTCAGGTTTCTGAAGCAGAGACTCTCATTGGCTTCATTTATCACCTTGGGCTAAGCAACAAGGCAGAAGCTAGGGGTCAACGACTCCTTGGATTTAATCTGCTCTTACCAAAAAATGGCTCTGGCCAAATGCAATAAAACTCTGAAGTTACTTTACAATTAAACTATTTCTAGAGAAATACCACATAACTCTATAATGAAAGAATCTGAGCGACAACCTAAAATCTACTGTAACTGGATTTAGTTTCTAAACTATATCCTTGGTATTAGTAGACCTAATTATAGCTCAAGCATACTTCACTTCATGAAAACAAACTGGTAAAAATGCATTAATTAATTCTGTGTTATAAACAGAATTAATTAATGTGATTTTTAAAAAAATTTCAGCTTTACCTACATAAAATTGTTAAGACATTTAAAACGTACATCCTGGTGATTTGATATATGAATATGAATTGTGAAGTTTTTTTGTTTGGTTTGGTTTTTTACATCTTTATTGGAGTATAATTGCTTTACAATGGTGTGTCAGTTTCTGCTTTATAACAAAGTGAATCAGTTATACATATACCTATGTTCCCATATCTCTTCCCTCTGGCGGCTCCCTCCCTCCCACCCCCCCAGGCGGTCTGAATTGTGAAGTTTTAAACGGCACAGCTGGATACAGAAAGCAGAGGTGGAGAGGGAAGTCAACATCAGCTGACTATCTGAAAGCAGACAGGCGCTTACTATATTAAAACGGTAAAGTAGAAAGCCAACAATCTCATCACTTAATTAGATTCTCAGGGCCTCCCTCCCCCAGAAGACCTCATGGGGAAGCTCAGTAAACATGCGTGTCCTGTCATGAATAATCACAGCTCACGCTTTTCAAATCTGTAGGCAAACGAAAACAAAAACCACATCTCTACCACTCTCTCGGTTGTAATTCTGAATGACTTCTCTTTCAAAATAGATTTAATTCTTAATTTAAATATTCACTAACATCTCTTCTTCCTTCACTGAGGCAGCATCTTTGGGCCAGGAGCTGGGAACACAACATGATCAACACAGCCCTGATTTTGTGGAGCTGATTCTGCACAAAAAGCGCATCCCCTGTCGGCTGGATGGAGAACTGCGAAGTAGTAAACGATTTCTCCCTGTTTACACTTTATCTGAGGAATTTCATTTTGGCTCCAGCATACAAAAATAAGCTGAACTCTGTGATTCACTCTTTCTAAAAAAACGACTTCTTATAGAGTTAAAAAAAAAAAAAAGAAAGAAAGAAAAAGAAAAAAGCTTTAGCAGATAAAGCCATTTGTTGTGTGTATCTCTCCATCCTCATCTCCCAAACAGAAACCCAAAAGGCTTCAGAGTAGGGATAAAACGGAACCTACTGCAATCCAGCAATAGAAACATATATGCTGTACACCTAAAACTAATACAACGTTCTACGTCAATTGTATCTCAATAAAAATAAAACACTGTAAGAAAGAAATGGAGATAAATACAATATTCTATTTCCTTCCAGATTATTATCCAAGATTTTCCACCACTGCTTTTCCAGTTAGTTTTAAGTGTTTTTCTGAAGTAGCTTTATCTAAACAACAAAAATCTAAAGCCTTTTAATCATGAAATTGGCTTAAGGAAAAGGAAATACACTCTCTCTTCTAAGCCCTCACATCCTTCCCTTCAGTCCATACCCAGGAAAGGGAAATATTGATAAGAAATGGACTCCAGCCAAAGCAATTGTGAAAAAAAAGAACAAAACTGGAGGTGCCACGATCCTTGACTTCAGACTATACTATACTGTCATCAAAACAGTACGGTACTGGCCCAAAAACAGACATATAGATCAGTGGAACAGAATAACGAGTCCAGAAATAAACCCACACACCTACGATCAATTAACCTACAACAAAGGAGGCAAGAAATACAGAGGAGGAAAGACAGTCTCTTCAATGAGTGGTGCTGGGAAAACTGGACAGCTCCATGTAAAAGAATAAAATTAGAACATGTTCTCACATCGTACACAAAAATAAACCTCAAAATCATTTAAAGACCTAAATGTAAGACCTGAACTCCTAGAAGAAAATACAGGCAGAAAACTCTTTGGCACTGGTCTTAGTGACCTTTTTCTGGATCTGCCTTCTCAGGCAAGGGAAAGAAAAGCAAAAATAAATCAATGGGACCTCAGCAAACTTAAAAGCTTTTGCACAGTGAAGGACACTGTCAACAGAACAAAAAGGTCACCTACTGAATGGGAGAAGGTATTTGCAAATGATAAGGGGCTAATACCCAAAATATACAAAGAACTCATACAACTCAAATCAAAAACAAAACAAAGCCAAAAAAGAAAAAGACCAAAAAAAAGCAACCAAAAAAAAAAAAATTTTAAAAATGGGCAGAGGACCTGAATAGACATTTTTCCACAGAAGACATATGGACGGCCAACAGGCATCACGAAAAGATGCTGAACATCACTCATCACCCTGCTCATGACCAGCCTCCGTGGCCTTTCAGCTCCTGAAACACACATCCAGGCCTTTAGCTTGCTGTCCCTTTTCCCTGGATTGTTCTTTCCCCAGCTGTCACACACGCTGCTTCTTTCTGGTATTTAGGTCTCAGTTCAAATGTCAACTCTCTAGACAAGCCTTCCCCGACCACCTCCTATGAAAACAGCATTCTTCACTCCCTCCACCTCTTTCTTTTTTATTTATTTTCTTCAGAGCGCTTACTACCATCTGCAATTATTACAACTGGTTTAGCTTTTCATTGCTCGTCTTTGCTACTCAAATATTAGTTCTGTGCAAGCGAGGCTTGGTCTGCCTTCCCATCTCTGTCTCCTATCGCCTAGGCCCACAGTAATTCTCAACCAGGATTACTGAATGAATCAAGTAGTTCATGCTGTACGAATTACAAGCCGAATAAATGTGGCCCTAAAATTTCAAGTTCCTGAACATGTTTCGTCCAGGACACTCTTAGTAGGAACTTTACCGTCCAGACGTGAAGCTGATTTATTTTGAGGCTCCCTCTGTCAGCGATGCTCTCCCCCTTGCCTCGGCCTAACTGAACCCTCATGGAGACCTCTGCTCATTCTTGCACGCGAGGCTGCCCCGACCCTTCTATCCATGATGGACCTGCATACGATTCCCCCGATCGCTCCGTCACATCATCCCGCTTTTATATGCTCCACAGTCCTTCCTCATCACTCTTTAAAGTTACCTTTTTAATCTGTTTACTAGCTGGACTGTTTACCACAAACTAAATATTTTAGCTTCAGGAGAACAATAATTAGCATTCTTCGATCCCTGAAAGTATGTAAGAACTTCCTGAAAAGACAGGCCCCAGGGACAGCTTTGTAACACAGCTCACTTTGTAACACAGCTCATTAAAACCCTCTTTTCAACCACAGAACAGTGTGAGCTCAGAAGAAACCGAGTATTACAAAGATTTTTCTTTCCCCCATTACAGAAGCTCATTTACCCAGGTGTCTAAACACAGGCAAGCATTCAAATGGAACAGTCTGCAAAGTTTGTTTTTTTTTTTTGGTACAGTTTTAAAATAATCATCTATTTTCCTCCTTTAAAGCTCATCACTGACATTAATTAAAAACAATCTGCTAAACTACTACAATCTAGCAAGCTACAAAAATGGGTCGGTATCATGGGGATGGGGATGGGGATGGGGGATCGATCTGTTCGACACAGACTGGGGTGTCGGTGGCTGCGAACCACTGCTGGGACCGTGCACCGCTAGACAGCACTGGACTGTAAGCATGCAGATTAGAAAAATCCGCATTTCTACACCAAACCTGCTAAAACAGCTCCATCTCGGTGCTCCAATTATGTATACTAATGCTGTATGTATCACATAAATAAAGAAAAACCATCCTCTACAGTACTACCTACGTAAGTTTAGTAACCTACAATGAATAGTTACCTTTCTTCCCTTTTTAAAAGACGAAAAGTCCTAGTTCATATACATTTACTTCACCTTCAATAATCATCAAAAAGTACTGCTGGCAGGTCTGTAATATCAGACAACTTCCTAAGTATCTTAGCTTTTGCTACTTTGAATATGTTATGGAGATGAGATTACAAACAGAAAGAATAAAACTTTCATTATTTACAAGTGAATTATCTATTTTACAGACAAAGTTTGAAGTAATTTGTTACACCACACTTTAGACACTAGCTCTGAAAGTCAAATTTTTTCAAAAGAACACGCATCTGAATCCGTAACGTATACTGCATTTCAAGTCAAATAAAATGATTAAAATTTTTTAACTGGAAAATAAGACAGGTATCAAAGTGCCATTTCAGGAAAATTAATCTGGCAGCAGCATACCATAGAAATTAGATAAGATAGATAGATACAGATATAGATATAGATATTTTTTGCCTCACTGTGTGGCTTGTGGGATCTTAGTTCCCAGACCAGGGACTGAATCTGGGCCCATGGTAGTGAAAACGCTGAGTCCTAACCCCTGGACTGCCAGGGAAGTCCCTAGGTAACATCAATCTTAAGGAGGCAAGTCCACATACAAACTCTATTCCCACAGTTCTTTGCATTAAAACAGATACACGTTGGTAACTTGTATATTAGAATCTATTTTTAAGAAAAACATGAGTATGGTTATTGAGTTTTCAGTACCAACACTGTCATTTCACCATTTTTTTCTCTGTAAAAAAAAAAAAAACTTAACTAAACAAGCGATTTTAAACGTGGGTTTATGCCCCACTCACGGTCACGCGTGAAGCAGGTTCAGTCGATTGCAGTCCACATTCTTTCCAAATAGAACAGGAAAAAACTCAAGTTACAAGGATAACTGTCACATGCGTTTCTCTAGCCAGACCAGGCGTGGGTCCTGAGGCAGAATGCATTTCTAACTGTGAGTCTCAGTCAAGAGAATTTCAAAACTCCAGGCCAGATGGCTGTGATGGTCCCTTTGCTCTAAAACTTTTACTTTTACAGTTAAGTCTGTCCTCACCTGGAAATAAAGGGAAATGAGTGGCTTCTTTAATGTTTAGCTATGTTTCTTTTAATGGCAGGCAACAGAGTCTGTTGAATTAATTACGCTAATTTAAACAACAACTGGGACTTACTGGTGGGGACACTGAAGCAGCGCACAGACTCTGGGAGCGCTGGACCAGTGGGCTCAGGAAGGACAGAAACCGAAGGGCTCCGGGGCCTCGGCAGGGCACCCGCAAGCTCGGCCTCGCCTTCCACCACAGTGCTGTGGGTTTCTCCCCCGCACAATGCGATCAGCCCTCCTACATCAGGCAGCCTAACTCCTGGATAAACCACCGACAACAGGGAGGGAGCGCAGACAGGGTCTCTGGGGAAACAAACTCTCCACCATCCCAATTTGTCTAAAACATCTGATTTTTATGGCCAGAAATTAACATTTCATTTTTAAGCACTAGGCATAATATTTGGTTCGATATGGTCAGTATACATAGTGTATGTGTATATTAAAACATTAAATGATATACCTTAAATAGATGCAAGTTTTATCAATAAAGCTGGGGAAAAATGAGAAATATAAAATATGTTTTCAACAGATAAAGGAGACTGTGCACTATACGTAAGAGCAAGTCTTTTAAAATAATGAACGTGGGCTTCCCTGGTGGCGCAGTGGTTGAGAGTCCGCCTGCTGATGCAGGGGACACAGGTTCGTGCCCCGGTCCGGGAAGATCCCACATGCCGCGGAGCGGCTGGGCCCATGAGCCGTGGCCACTAAGCCTGCACGTCTGGAGCCTGTGCTCCACAACGGGAGAGGCCACAACAGTGAGAGGCCCAAAAAAAAAATGAACGTTACACTGAACATTATGATATGGACGATATTTTTCATTTCACATATTCTTAGAAACTTGGGTGATTAAAAGTCGTATTTTTCCAAAGCAACGTTGTGAAAATAAATCCTGGTGTAAAGCATTTTTAAAATTTAAAAATTATTTTGCAAAGTGAATCACTCTATTTTTAAAAGTCTGTATCTTCATACGTCAGCTGTCACTAAATGAGACGTCCCTACGTAAGAAGAGTACCTGCTGTGATCTGAATGTCTGTGTTCCCCCAAAACTCCTATGCTGAACCCTAAAGCCCCAGCTGATGGTACGAGGAGGTGGGGCCTCTGGGAGGTGGTCAGGTCCTGAGGTGGGGTCCTTGTGAACAGGATTCGTGCCCTTGTAAGAGAGGCTCCGGAGAGCTCCCTGCCTGTCCCCCCACGTGAGGTCACAGCGGGAAACTGGCAGCCTACAACCCAGAAAAGGCCTTCACCAAAACCCGACCATGCTGACTCCTTGACCTTGGCCTTCCCAGCCTCCAGAACTGGGGGGGATAAATTTCGCTTGTTCATTAACCACGGAGTCTGTGGGATTCTGTTATGGCAGCCTGAAGAGACTAAGACAGCCCCTCGCTTGGGCGACCAGAACAACTCCCCTTCCCGCCGACCTCCCCTGCTCTTGGGGTTCCTAACCCGCTCCTCTCACCATTCCGTGTGTCTGCTGTACACCCTCTCACTGTGTCACATCCTGCTTCACGCTGACACTCTCTGCTGGTCTCCGCAGAATCCATGCAGAATAAAATCCACAAGAACAGGAGCAAGGGTGGTGGCACAGTGTATGTGCAGAACAAGCACCGGGTCAGGGGTCAGGGAGGCCTGAGCCTGTCACTGCTCTGTCACCAACTGGCTACACAATCGCCGCCATCTGTTCACTGCCTCTTTGCACACTTGTTCCAGTCAGAACTGAACAAGTAGTTACTCACAACATCCATCCATAAAGTTTCCTTACTTGTTATAAAAAGAGATGGTAATAACTGCCCTATTTACTTTTCCTAGTTGTTACCAAAAAAAAAAAAGTGTAAATTCTTTATAAGCTGTTAAACACTACAGAAATAGTAGCGGGTTTTTTGTGTGTGTTTTAGGGTTTTTGGAAGGCCATCGTATAAACGGGATGAGCGTGGGCCTGGGAGTCGGCAGATACAAGCTAAGCCTGAGCATCGGCATTTCTCACCTGTCTGGCCTTGGGCAAGTCAACTCACCTTTTGGAGTATCAGTTTCCTCATCTATAGAACAGCGATACTAATACCCGTATCACATATTGCATGTGGATAATTAACATCTGTAAAGTACGTTCAACTGTCCTCATACCTGACTTTATCCCCACAACTCTCCACCTTCGGTCCTATCCCATTTTCACACTACAGATCCTTCAATCCATGTGACTCCTCACCTCAGGTCTCCAGGAGCATCTTTAGGGCAGAGACCATAGACTTCATCACCAACGCCTAGCCTGGAGTGCACAGTGGGAGCTCAGTAAGTACATTAAAGAAGTGAATTCCCATCCACCTTCTTGGTAAAAACATAAATGTAACATAACAAACTGAAAAACCAGACGTTTCTAACAAAATGCATATCAATCTTACTCCATTCCTTAGTACAACAAAGACCCACTTTCACTTACATACATCCCTATGTTTTTCAACAGGTGCTAAGAAGAAAAGAGAAGCTTAAGACGAGACTTAGAGTAACCTTTATCTTTCTGACCAAAAATAAGACGTAAGACCATCAGCTCAAGATTTTTAAACTAAAAGGCTGTCCCTTTACTTATTTTGTTTTTTTAACCTATTAGGTAAAAGTATCAGCATTCAAAACCACCAGAAGCAACAGAGGAGCCTGAGGCTCCCAGAACAAAGCGAAACCAGAGAGCTGGTTTTCCCAGCTTCTAGCAGTTAGCCAACAATTAATTACTTGGAGTTGATATAAGGGCTAAAATCTTTTGGCCAGTCCTTATCCTAGGTTCTCTTCTTCATTTCCCAACTGAGGACTTGACTTCGGACTATATTACAAAGCTACAGTCATCAAAACAGTGTGGTACTGGCACAAAAACCAACATATAGATCAATGGAACAGGATAGAAAGCCCAGAGATAAACCCATACACTTACGGTCAATTAATCTGCAACAAACGAGGCAAGACTATTAAATGGAGGAAAGAGAGTCTCTTCAATAAACAGTGCTGGGAAAACTGAACAGCTACATGTCAAAAAATGAAATTAGAACACTCTTTAACACCACACACAAAAATAAACTCAAAATAGATTACGTACCTAAACGTAAGACCTGATACCATAAAACTCTTAGAGGAAAACATAGGCCAAACACTCTCTGACATAAATCGCAGCAATATATTTTTCGATCCATCTCCCAGAGTAATGGAAGTAAAAATAAACAAATGGGACCCAATTAAACTCAAAAGCTTTAGCACAGCAAAGGAAACCATAAACAAAGCAAAAAGACAACCCACAGAATGGGAGAAAATATTTGCAAAGGATGCAACCGACAAGGGATTAGTCTCCAAAATTTTCAAACAACTCATGCAGCTCAATGCCAAAAAAAACAAACACCCAATCAAAAAATGGGCAGATGACCTCAAGAGACATTTCTCCAAAGATGACATACAGATGGCCAAGAGGCACATGAAAAGATGCTCAACATCACTAATCATTAGAGAAACGCATATTTAAACTACAGTGAGGTATCACCTCACACAGGTCAGAATGGCCATCATCAAAAAAATCTACGAACAATAAATGCTGGAGAGGATGTGGAGAAAAGGGAACCCTCCTACACTGTTGGTGGGAATGTAAATTGATACAGTCACTAGGGAGAACAGTATGGAGGTTCCTTAAAAAACTAAAAATAGAAGTACCATATGACCCAGCAATCCCACTACTGGGCATATATCTGGAGGAAAACTTGGTTCAAAAGGATACATGCACCCCAGTGTTCACTGCAGCACTGTTTACAATAGCCGAGACATGGAAGCAACCTAAGTGTCTATCAACAGAGAAATGGATAAAGAAGATGTGGTACAGATATACAATGGAATATTACTCAGCCATAAAAAAGAGTAAAATAATGCCATTTGCAGCAACAGGGATGGACCTGAAGATTATCACACTAAGTGAAGTCAGTCAGACAGAGAAAGACAAATATCATATGATATCACTTACATGTGGAATCTAAAACAAAATGATACAAATGACCTTATTTACAAAACAGAAACAGGCTCACAGACTTAGGGAAGGAACTTACGGTTACCAGGGGGGAAGGGTGGGGGGTAGGGACAGATTAAAAAAAAAAAAAAATCTCAATTCCACCTCAAAAACGCTTCTCCTGAAATTCCACGGCCTCCAGCGGTGTCTCTCCCACGGCACAGTGACTATAACACAAGTCTGATGCCCTCCTCCCCGGTTTAAAGCCCCATTACTTCCAGGATGAAGTGACACTTGGGGGACACAGAAGCTCATCCGTGCCCTGGCCCCATCCAACGGTCTGGCCTCGGTTCTCATCGGCCCCGACACGTACCCTGGGCTAAAGCTGTGACGGTGCACACGGCTCTCACACCCTTGGCACTCACGCACCACCTACAACAGGCGCTTCTGTGCCCACCTGGCAACCCCTTCAGAGCCGTCAAGACTCAGACTAAGATTAGGACTGAGTTCGATGCCTCTGAACTCCTGAAACGTATGTACTACAGCGTGCTTATGTTTCTATAATCTCCAGTAGAAAGTGAGCCACTGAAGGACAGGGACTCTGTTTCATCACAGCAGGTAATACAGAGTACACGACTGAACTGAATAAATTAATACACGGCCTGACTGACTGCAGTTTTATTATAAATATAAAGGTTACTGTGAGATCATCTGGTAAAGTAAGCACCAGTCGTCAAGTTATTTCTACGAGAAAGTAATTTGGAGTTCTAAATAACTGTTACAAATAAACTCAAACACAATAAACACGGCTGTAAGATATCAAGAGATACTGTGACTTTGTAACTGAGGCGTATATGCTACCCGGAAATACTGATGGAGCCCAAACTAGGTACATGATCCGTGGGAAACAGAAAGACCCGGCACTAGGCATGAAGAAAAAACCCTGCTCAACAACGGCTATGAGAATTTAAAATAATTTTTCACAGACAAGCTCTGCTCCTAAGTTTGTAAGGCACTATTATACAAGGGTGACTAGAAATAAGTACCTTCTCAACCACTACTATCACGTTCCATGTATATAATCCTTTTCCTCTAAAGTGCAATTTTTAACCTTCTTACACGGGGAAAAGATTTTTTAAAGCTTCTCCATGGGTACAGGACCCCGAGTTCCAGCGACAGAGGTGCCAAGGAAATCCCAACAGCAGCTGCTGACCGGACCAGTGTGCCGGCAGTTGGCAGGGAGGCAGGGAAGGAAAACAGGAGGGAGGAGGACCGCACGACGCTCCCCCAGCTCGGCTCGTCCGTTCCGCGCTTTCCGTGTGCCGAGCAGAATCGGTGGTAACCGGGGGATCACCAGGCACGGTCTTAAACCACCCCCCAGGAAGACCTGATCACAACGCTGCTTCACCCGCCCTCCGTCCGCAGCCCTTCACACAAGGCTACAGGAGCAGAAGCCAGGGCAAGAGGGCTGCGCAGGCTTCCAGAGGCACACGGCCCTGCTCCCTCCCGCCTACAGCCCCTGTCTCCTCCCACCCGCTCCCGTCGGCCCGCCTCCCAGGACTTCCCGTACCCGGGCGAAGACGAAACTACAGCCAGCCGCAGCGGAGCTGGCCTGGATCCCGCCTCCGCCCCTCCCTGCGCTGGCTCCGAGGCCGGGGCCGCGTTCTCAAAGCCTCAGCTTCCTCATCCGTACAGCGGGGACCATACGCTCTCCTCTAAGGGCTGTTGTAAGATTTCAATTACGTGAGACGGGGGATGAAACGTGGAGGCACACTGCCGGGCACAGAGTAAGCTAAACCAAAGGGGCTTCCAGGTGGGATGGTACGTGAACACGTATACAGATGGATAGAAGCAAATCAGCACGCAAAGGGCTTCACGGTGTTTTGCCATGTTTCGCTTGCTCGACGCAGGCTGGAAAAAAAAAAAGTCAACAAACCACCACTACCACCACCACCACCGACAAAAACCCCAGAAAAACAGCATGAAAACTGACTCCATGAGCCTGTAACCACAGAAAGAGCTACAGACCCTCAACTTCGGCTCAGAGCCTCCTCACCATCCAGGAAGCCCACCCTATCTTTCAGCCTCATCTCACATTTATGCCTCCACACAGGCAACACTGTAAGTAGTGACATATACGCTTTCAGTTCCAACTTGGGTCAAGAATTCCTTCAGGGCAGTCACCTCTGTCACCCACCCCTTTTCCCAACCACCGAAAGCCCATTAATCATCCATCCTCTGAAGCCTTTCCTCATCCTCCCCGGCAGAAATCATCACGCCCATCTGTACGTTCCCAACGCCTATTGCTTAAACTCACACTTAGAGCACTTGTTTCATGCTAATTAGCATTTTTTCCGATCTTCTTCCTCACTGGATTCTAAGTTCCACATCATTCAAGTGGAGTGTCAGTGGTCAGCTGAATGCACAGACCACAAAACGTAATAAAATAAAGTGACACGTCTTTACCTACAGGAATGTCCTTCTTGAGGGTAGACGAATATTTCCATCATCTTTCTGTGTTCTAAACACAGCTTCACTGGCCTGTCACTACTACAAAGCTGTGTAATGGACAGTAGTAGGTATACGTACTAACTTTTTAGCTTATGTTTTCTCAATAACCAAAAACATCTCTTATAACAATCCTGACAGTTCACTGAGAGAACATTTTATGCCTTACTTATCAAATGATTTATCAGCCCACTTTAATTTCCATTAGTTAAGCAGAGTATTAAATCTTTTTGCTACTCATTGAAAGAAAGCACTTCAAAATAAAACTTTTGTTATATGAGGATGACTGTTCCAAAACAAGATCTGATTAAATAATAAATGTTATTTTATAAATCAAATATGAAAATCAATCTCCTTGTTTCATATCACACATACTATATGCATTTACTTTATGGAGTTTTATAAATGTAAATATCAACTCTTATTTCCTACATATACAAACATGGCTGGAAAGCTGATTTACAACCAAGAGTTTGATTCATAAGCAGTCTACGGTTTAGATAGCATGAGTCCAAATATTAAAGTGCTCAAATTCCCTTCAAATGACAGCAGTCTAAATTAGAAAGTCACAGTTTTAGCTCGTTCAGATTCTAATTCTACTTTTGCTACTAAATAACAGTGCTACCCTAGGCAAATCACTTAACCTCTCTAAATTCTAAGTTTTACATATTTGAAATGACTCTGGATTAGATCAAATTTCCCAGATCCCATTCTTATCATACAAATCACCTTGAACACTTGTTTGAAAATACACGTACTGACCCCTCTTCTAAAGGCTCTATGCTAGCAGCTCTGCCTTGGGGGCCAGGGGGTCTGTGTTCAGAGTTCCCACGGACGCGTGTTCCCCAGGCTCCTCCTGTTTGGGAAGTCTTCTACTACACACTGGTTTCTGATCTCTAATGCTCTTTATGGCTCTGAAGTTCTATGAATTTAAGATTTTATGACATGGATCAAGTCCCCCAGCCCAACCCGATGATATCGAACACAGTCCACGCGCAACTTCATTTTGCTGTGCAGGAAAGTTCAAAAGCTATCATTCTTAACATCTGGCTCCATTTGCTGTACAAGTCCCTCAACTTTCAAGCCATCCTACATACCAGTGTTTGTGCTGACAAATAATCTGACAGCTAACCTGATCTGGGTCAGAACACACTTCTGGTGGAAGGCGCTCCCCTGTGGTTTTAATGCACACAACTCGCCATACGTTTAACGCTGACTCACGCGTTAGCGTCAGCTCTCAGAGCCTGTGCGTCCGGCCCTGCAACTGTGCCTGGTTCACAATCTGTCCTTTACTCACATATGTGTGACAGCCATCAGGCAGACCACGACTCTACAACCCCTTCCAGCGATCTGACAGATAATTCAGTTAATAGTTATGAATAAACTTTAATACATCATAACTATTACCTGGCTTTGAAACGTAATGCCTGAAAACACTTGCCCATGGATATAAATACAGAAGAAAACATTTTAAAGGCTATACTCTCAAAATCTCTCTTTAAAAGCACTGTGATAGAAAGCATGTGCTCTGCAACGGGTGTTGTCATTTTTTAAAAAAGGCATTGCTTTCAATCCCCACCCACCCCGAGTTAATAAAATCTGGTTAGTCAAACTTGCCTTAGAATATTTCTGCTACCACCACACATTTCTTCCCCCCAAAAGGCTGGGAGGCAGCATACAGAAATAAAAGATCTCAAACATACCAAGATAATTTAGAGGTGGGAAGTGTGGTGGGGGTCAATATATTCAGGACAGTTAAACATACCAGTTTTCATTATACTTCTCAAAAAGCAGGACAAGGCAGGAAACTGATTCTTACTCCTCTAAAACCAGACCAAACAGTTTCTCAGGAAACAAAGCTTTTACTAGTACTCTGAGAAATTTTCTCACAGGGGTCTTAGAAAAATAGTTAGAGTACGGCATCATCGGTCAAAATTTCACAGCAACTGGAAAACCTGAAATCAAACTGTAAGAAAAACTGCAAGTACGCGATTAAAACACAGATCATTAGGTGTGACACCGCAAGGGTGCAGGTGATGTAGTCAAGCATGAGTGCCTGATGCCCACAGACAGAAGCCAGACCCAGAGGACCAGAGGCCGTATCGTTTACATCACGTTCCTTAAATCTCATCTACCGGAGTCAGATTTAATAGCAGGATCGATACAGAGTGAAAGAAACCTGACAGGAATGCGATTAGTCGTCTACCAAACCTGTATCTTCACACACACAAGCTGCACTAGGAAAAAGAATGAAGAAAATGTGGTAGGTTTGTTTCACTCTTACTAAAGAGGATCTAAAATAGATAACCTCCTCTAATGCTAGAAGGACCAGGTCATGTGACGTGTATCTTTGGTACCTGAAAGAACGGGTACTGAGCAAACACAGACACAGACTCAACGTTGCGGACGTGCTTTATAACCATCCATTTGGCCTGAACGATGGAAGCAAAAATAATCAGAGCAGAAGCATCCCACTAGCGCAGTGACTGCAGAGAGGTGGCGGTGAGCGCCTGTGGGGACACCTGAGCAGAGACAGGTGCACAACGATGGGGGAACCCGCAAGGTGGACCTGAAGCCGTCAGTGAGAGGTGAAAATCTCACATCTGATAATAAACACTCTTACTTTTCCTTAATAATTCTATTATAAATCTATTACTAAATTCATTACGTTTTTCTTGAGACATTATTCTCCATTTCTTGAAAGTAACTGTTTTTTATAAGAAGGAAAATAGGCAGAAAGCAAAAGCGGGTCAATCGTCTCTTTCAGCACTATATTCGGTAAACTAATTTTCGTTCATTCTTTGAAATTCTTCAATTTCAAAACTTCATATCTTCTTCTTGTATATCTCTCTCCTTCCTCCGAAGTAAGGAATGTCTCATGCAAGAGCATGATTTAATTAAACGTGCGAATCTGCTGTTCTAATGCCATTCTCGACGATGCCCAGCGTTTTGTAAACCTGAGCTACAGCGGTACCGCAGATTGAAGCGGCAGGCGATGCACCTGAGCGTCTGTGTGTCTCCACAGACTATCATGAGAGAGGCCTGCCTGCTAGTCCCAAGCCAGCGCAGAGCCCTTCATTGTGTGTTTTCCACAAGAACGCATTCAAGTTGTTAAGTAAACTGAAGTATCTGATATACAGACATTTACCAAGAGGTCATTCAAGCATGTAAATGAACACTTACAAATCCCATCTCTTTCCTAATGAGAATAAAAGGATGCACTTTACATCTCTTCTAGTCTCTATGATGGAAAAAAGTTTTTAAATCAAAAAAGAAATCACTTTTCTTTACTTGGGAATTATGTAATTGTTTCTCCCAGGCATTATAATAGCACCAAACATTCCACAATAGTTTATTAAAATCTTCCTTAATTTGTTCACTTTGCTATACACCTGAAACACAACACTGTAAATCAACTATACTTCAATTTTAAAAAATCTTAATCTGAAAATGAGGCTTGTAAGAAAAAAGGTATTTTTTAAACTCTAGGCAGAGATGACAATGCAATGGTAAAACCTATGTCCCTCTGTATTATAATACAATTCACAAACGTACACACTTGAAACAAAATAATCTTGGGTGTATAAAGACTCACCATCTGTATGGGTTTCTTGTGGAGATCTCGTTCTGTTACCAATTTTTCTTGGTCCGTGACATAAAGACCTTTCTGTGCTAAAGCCTGGATGACAGCATCATGGCCCAAAAGGGGTTTGGCAGCGTCGCTCTTGAGAATGAGGCTCCCAGCGCGACAGTACAGTTCAGCCGAGAGAAGCAAATTAACAACAGGCGGCTTGATGTGCTCCTGGTCATACTGGTCTGTGTAAAATGGCTCTCGAAGCTCCTCTGGCACATTTTCTACAAAGATTAAGGGGAAACAATTTCTTACAAGGTTTTTATAAAAGAAACACAGCTTATCTAACAATCATTCGTGTCTTAAAAGTTAAGATTCCTTCTAAAAATAACAATAACCCTTTAGCTGAAAAGATGATTTATTCGACCTCGGCAGGTAATGTGGAACGAGAAAGAGAGAGAATTTTCCTATACGGAAGATACGGTTCCGAGAATATTCTAAAAAGCGACTCTACCAAGCCATCAAGGAAGAGACGTCTTCTGAGTCCGGGCAGTCTGCGGAAAGTATTCCCACGTGCACGCTGGAACACAGAGAGCGAGCGAGCTACAAGGCTCCGAAAAGCCCATTCCAGCGGATCCGCTCACATTCAAGCGCTCACGATAACAGCTGCTTCCGGGCACCGCTAGGCCTCGACGCCTGGGAGTAAAAAATCCTTTGCCCAAAGCTGCCCGGCTCGCCGGCTGCCAAGCAGGACGCGCCCACTGCGCGCCCTCCCTCCGCCTCCCGCCGCCTCTGGCCTCTCCCTCCTGCTGGCCCGCGTAGGCTGCTGATCGGCAGCTACAGCTGCGGTTCTCGGAGAACCACCCTTACAAGTCCTGAACGCCAGCAAGCCCTGTTTCCTTCGCCTTCCCACCGACCCCACCCCAACCCCCAAAAGCCTTCCTGGGCACCCAGCTGCTCCCTTCGAGGGAGACAGACAGGGCAGCTGGGCGATGGGATGGTCTCTGAGCTTCTCTCTGGTGGCCAGGCCATCGCCCGGGAAGAACGCCAGGCAAGGACGGGCGTCGTCCCCCGCGAGGAAAGGCGGGCATCTGAGCAGGAAGCTGGCGTAGAGCCACAGTCACAGAACCTGGCAGCTCTGGCCCGACACCAGCCAGGCCCCCGCCTGCCTCCTCCGGAGAATGAGGGCTCGGGGCCACCCGCCACCCATCACGGCTTCGAGGAGCCTCCTCAACAGGCAGCTTCAGCGTGAGCCCGACGACGCCACAGCGCTCAGCCACGCCAGCCTTCCAAAAGGTGTACTCGCGAGTATTAATATACAACGTAGCAATTTTACCTTCAAGTTCTTGACAGGTCCTATCATTTAGAAAAATATTTTCATCAAATAACAGTATCATAATGATTGCACGTTCACTTTCTAGATGAGTATGGTTCTGGGGAATTCAAGGATTTGGAAATAATCCTTACCCTCAAGGAGCCAGTAGTCTACAAATAATCTAGACAGACAGGTAAAGTTCTGCAGTTCAGAAACTGGAGACAACAGTGAGCAATAAACGATCAAGAGGCTTCCCTGGTGGCGCAGTGGTTAAGAATCCACCTGCCAACGCAGGGGACACGGGTTCGAGCCCTGGTCTGCGAAGATCCCACATGCCGCACTGCAAATAAGCCCGTGCTCCACAACTACTGAGCCTGTGCTCTAGAGCCCGCGAGCCACAGCTACTGAGCCTCTGTGCCACAACTACTGAAGCCCGCACACCCAGAGCCCGTGCTCCACAACAAGAGCCACCGCAGTGAGAAGCCCGCGCACCGCAACGAAGAGTAGCCCCCGCTCGCGGCAACTAGAGAAAGCCCGCGCGCAGCAACGAAGACCCAATGCAGCCAAAAATAAATAAATAAATTTAAAATGGAAAAAATAAATAAAAGAGAAAAGAGAATCAGAGGAAGCATCAACTCCAGAAGCAAGATCATAAACTTAGTTTTACATGTGCTGAGTCTGAAACAATAGCAAAAATACCCAAGTGGAAATATCCAAAAAGCAGCTGGGAATACAGGACTCTGGAAAGAGGTCAAGAGTAGATGTACCAATTCGGGATTTTGGAGACATCTAAAAATACCATCCTCATTTAATAATTGAAAACACTTTCCTTCCTTCGTGGCTGCATTAACCAGTAGTGAGCCAGCCTTAAACTCAGCAGCGGCCTCAGCGTGACACATGAGCTCCATTGTAATCTACAGAAGACGGGCGCTGGCACTCACGTAAATTCTCGTATCACGGGAGCTAAATGGAAGCTACTCGTAGAGCAAATTTAAAGGGAAATTATTTGGTTTGAAGACAATTATTATAAAATGTACACATAACAGATTTTTTCCCCCTATAACAATAAAAAGTGACGAATGCAGTGACTTGGTACCTAAACATCTGCTATGCAAAGAAAAGTGACTGCTCATCACCAGGGTTGCAAACTTCACCGCACCTGTACATCCGCTTACATTTATTTACGGCTTTTACATCCATTCTCACACACGATCTTTATTACAACTTGGTGGAACTGTCAAATCAGACAATACGCAGAAAAATATCAGGAATGTGTAATACTTAATAAGGGCCTTTATGTGCGGGCACTGTCACAAACATGCATTCTGTCGTTCAATACTAACAACCCTCTTGTCCCTATTTTACAGATAAGGAACTCAAGAAAGGTTACCTTGCCCAAGGACACATAGCTGATAAGTGCAGAGTCTTAGCTCGAAACCTTGTAGCTAAACAGATTCAAAAATAACAATGGTTTGCCAGGATCAACAGGCTGGAAGGTGGAAAACATACAGCTTAGGGGCTATTTTCATTTTATTATGACGAACCCACAAATCTAAGTGATGAAAATGTAAGTGTCAAAAAAAGATCTCAATGCAAGGAAAAGGGAAGGAATCCAGCAAGTCAAAGAATGTTTCAAGAATATGACAAAAACAGATTATTCCACCCCAAAAGAATGCAAAACTGCATACTGAGTATTGTAAAGTAGGTCACTTTTAAGAACAAGTCTTCAAGAACTAAATATGCTTAAAAGAAGACTTCGAAAATGTCGATCATTTTGCCAACAGTACAAGACTATCATTTTTTAGAAAACAGTTTGGACTTGTATCACATTTTTAAAATGAATGACCTGAAACCACATATTAGAAAATAAACAGGCAAAATCAAAGATAAGAGGTTTCACCCTGCCCCTCACCTCCAGAGTACAAGAAGGTAAGAAATTAATACTTCAAGAAACTGAAACTCCCAGAATTGCAAAGGATAAGAGACAAGTTTTTCTTGTGCACCAGGACTTAAGCAAGAACCTACCTTACTCATGTTATTATAAATCCTGACTAGAGCGAAGCTTTGAAATTAACAATCACCTGAAACGCTTGGGCACAGGCAGAGGGCACAGAAACAGTCTTGCCCAAGGCACTTTTCTATAAAGCTGAGTTAGTACTAGTTGCATCCATGCACCAGCAAATGACACAGATTTCCTTAACACAGTGAATGGTCAGGGGTTACAAGGGGAATGCAGTTCAGAAATATCACCACTCAACCATGGGAACACTGCCTTATTTTCCAAATCTAAAAATTATGTCTAAGGCAATTACTAAGACAGAATTTGTGAGTTTCAAAATCTCCAAGTAAAAGTAAGCCCTACACCTGGAACTCTAAATTAACCAAAAGACACAAAAATGGTCAGTTAACATTTTTTAAAAAAATCATAGTACCGGTAATCAAAGAAAGTTACAATGAGACTTTGCCTATCAAAATGGCAAGTAATTTTTAAACCCACAGTTGACAAGGATGTATTAAAATGAGTACCTCACAGAAATCCAAAAAAGAGGGGAGGGCTTCCCTGGTGGCGCAGTGGTTGAGAATCTGCCTGCCAAGGCAGGGGATACGGGTTCGAGCCCTGGTCTGGGAGGATCCCACATGCCGCGGAGGAACTAGGCCCGTGAGCCACAATTACTGAGCCTGCGCGTCTGGAGCCTGTGCTCCGCAACAACAGAGGCCGCGACAGTGAGAGGCCCGCGCACCACGCTGAAGAGTGGCCCCCGCTTGCCACAACTGGAGAAAGCCCTCGCACAGAAACGAAGACCCAACACAGCCATAAATAAATAAATAAATAAAGCAAAACTGTCAACAAGTAAAAAACACTAGTATAAAAAAAAAAAAGAGGGGATATATGTATACTATAGCTGATTCACTTTGCTGTAGAGTAGAAACTAACACAACGTTGTAAAGCAACTATACTCCAATAAAGATTAATTTAAAAAAAAAAGAGTACCTCCTACATGACCAGAGGGCAAGGACCATAATTATTCCCCATAATACAAACCGTAGCATCTTAGTGCCTGATACATGGCGAGCACAAAATAAATATCTGATGAATGAAAATGTTATTATTTTTTTTAATTTTAGTCATCAGTCTTGTCCTAAAGGGACTCCCAGATTTCAAATTTCCCCTCAACTCCCAGATTCTGTACTAGTAATCCTAATTTACTCCGTGTACCTGCTTTGAAAAACCTGACAGTTTTCCCCTAGGCCACTCTTTGCTTCTGCAATAGTATCCCTCTCAAAACCAAACCTTTTCCAGTTAACCTACATTCACTACCAGCAGGAGGCAGCATGACAGAGTGGGGAAAACTGGGGCTTTGGATTTAAAAGCTGTGTCTTCCCTGACCCGGGACCGTGAGTGCAGGAACTGTCTGTCCTGAGTTCGGGCTCCCCAGCCTGCACAGGTGTGCAGTCACGGTTGCTCCTGACTTCAAGTTCCTCCACCTCTGGGCCCACCACACCGCAGACGCTACAGGGTGCCACGTCTGTCCCTCGGGGCCTGGGCACCAGCTACTCCCCGGCCCCTCACCCTCCTCCCGCGGTCGGCCCTTCCCATCGGGAGCTCAGTCAGTGGTCATCTCCCAGATACACCTTCCCTGACCCCACGCAGTCGTCCTGTTTCAATGACTACTATCCCATAATATTTAGGTTAGCCTATTTCTACCCCCTCCCACTACAATGCAGCCTGGAGGAGAACGGGATACTTTGAGACGCAGGGACCTCTCCTGAGCTCCAGGTCCTCACAACCCTTCACGAACCCCAAACCAGAGCCTGGTTTCTCAGAAACATGGAAAGGGCGGGGGGGTCCGAGCGAGCTCTATGGGGCTGGACTGAGATGGGAAGTGTCAGTGTGGACACATGGTGGTTGGCATGTATCTGTGACAGAGAGAGTCACATCTGGACGTGTGTGTTTCCTAGCTCTGTCTGCTAAATCCCAGCGGCAATAAGCCTCGCACCTGTATCTCAGTTTCTAATACGCCTCCCATTAAAACGCACCAGGACTCCTCCAGAAATGGCTGTTTCCTCCCGGGCTGGAGCAGGAAAACTGCAAGATCAGCTAAGAACGTGTGTGTGTGTGTGTGTGTGTGTGTGTGTGCGCGCGCGTGCGAAAGCTAACAAATGATGGGACCATGTCAAAAGGTCACAGGATTCAGCCGGAAAGAGATCCCACTGGCCAAATCTGAGACAATCTGAACATCAAAATAAGTAATGACAATAAAAGATTAGAACCCACTGAATAAAACAAGAATGTCCACCCTGATGGAAACAAATAAATGAATAAGTATGTGAAAGAAAAAGAAGGGAAAACTCTTCTTTGTAGTAGAATACCAACTAAAAATGGGATAAAATAAATGGGATAACAACTGATTCAAGCAAGAATCATTTTGGATGCTAAATTGGTGGGTTTGATGAACAGGGTATTTCAAATTATCTCCCCACGAACTGCTTCTTAATTAAAGATGGAAAATAATAACTTTATAGCGGAGAGAAGTGGCAGATACCGCCTGAAGCAAGTGATCAAAATCTGCACCACCAACTGAACGTACATCGCGTGCCCCGGACACAACCCACACTGAAAACACAGCACCTCTTCTGTGGTCGTCCCGCCAGGTTTGTGTGACTTGAATCCATCAAGAAGACACGTTAGATCCAAATGAGGGACGTTCTATAAAATAACTGGCCTACTGTTTTCATAAGATAAAAATACATTTTAATAAAGGGAGCAAATCGACACTGCAGGCTCAGACATTTCGGGGGTACTGAGAACCTGGATTTCCTATTTCCTGACCCCCCCTCCCCAGCATCTCGGTGCATGAGGGAGGATGTCAAGCGGTCTGATCCTGGGAGCAACAGAGGGTAAGGAAACTGCGCTCTGTCTAGATACTTCTCCTCTGCGGCTGCCTGGCTGCCCAGCGGTTCATCTCTGGTGCCTCCCGGGCATCCCTGCCCAAGCCCCCTGAGGAACGCAGGGATGCGGCCAGGCAGGGGGCAACGAAGGACACCTGCTGCTGGAGAGAGAGACAGGTGACGGAGGTGGCAGGGATGAGAGGGGGTGCGAGGGCGGGTCAGCTGGAGGCGAGCAGGGAGGGAAGGAGGGAGAGTAGAGAGTAGGTGGTCAAAGGACAAGAAGGAAGAAAGCCAAAGAAGACGGGGTGGCACCAGGGGACAGGAGCGGGGGGCGGGGGGAATGGGGGGGCGGGAAAGGTCTCTGGTTCCTGGGTCTCCATCACTTCTTATCTGGGTCAGGGGTCTGTGTACTGTTCCTTCAGACTGTCTAGGTTTTCTTGTTGGGACACTGCCCGCAGCCACACCAGAATCTCATCGTCGTCCCAGTCATGGAACCCAGGGGCGGAATGAGGGCCCAGCGTTCCAGAGAGGGCAGAGGACCACGAGGCAGGAGGTGGCCCAGGTGGAGCCTGCAGGGACCTGCCTGCTTGTGCCAGGGGCACAGGGCAAAGACAGTGCCCAGGGCAGGGGCCTGCCACCCAGCTCAGCAGGCAGCAGGGGTGCTGAGGCCTCACAATGTCAGGATCGTGGAAGACAGAGACAGACTGAGACGCCGTTCCAGGTTAAGGGGCCGACGGAGACAAGTCTACTAAATGTGGTGCACGATCCTGGACTGCATCTTGGAAATGGGGGGAAAAGCAGCAACACAGGACGTTAAGACAATGGCAAATCTGAGTAGGGGATGTGGATTAGATAATACGGGGTCGAAGTTAAAGTTCCTTATTTTTATAATTTTACTGAGATTACCTGAGACTTACCGTTCATCTCTCATCAGGAGAGAGCCTGAAGTATTTAGGGGTAGAGGGTACAATGTCTCTAATTCTTTCTCAGACAGCTCAGAAAACATTACGTGTGTGTGTGTGTGTGTGTGTGTGTATCTACAGACACACACGGATTTGTGTGGGGGAAGGGGAAGGGAGAAAATGGGACAAAAGGTTAACAACTGGTAACCTGGGGAAAGGGTATGCAGGAATTCCTTGTACTATTCTTTTTTTTTTTTTTTTTTTTTTGCGGTACGCGGGCCTCTTACTGTTGTGGCCTCTCCCATCACGGAGCACAAGCTCCGGATGCGCAGGCTCAGCGGCCATGGCCCACGGGCCCAGCCTCTCCGCGGCATGTGGGATCTTCCCGGACCGGGGCACGAACCCATGTTCCCTGCATCGGCAGGCAGACTCTCAACCACTGCGCCACCAGGGAAGCCCCTTTGTACTATTCTTACGCATTTGAAATTACGCTGAAGAGAGTCATGAAACCTCAAAGCGCCCCAAATCAATCTTCTCCCCAAGCGTAATCATTCCCGGTGTTCCCTGCGTCACACAAGTACAGCGGCATCTAGGCGTCGTCCCTCAAGCCCCAGACCAAATCCATCACCAAACCCAGCCCAACCCTCCCCTTCTCGCAATCTCAACTCCCACCTCCTGGTCCTGGCTCTTGGAACTTTGCGTCTGCACTACTGCATCACTCCTCAACTTGTCTTTGCAATGCCCACACCTGTCCCCACTCCAAACCATTCTCTACTGTAGCCAGAATCTGCTTACTTCCCGTAGGCAAACTTGAGCAGGTCACACACCCTGCCAGACCTCAGGGTTTTCAATGACCTCTGCTTCTTTAAGGACTCAAAGCCTTCCTCTGACCTACAAGAAAGACATGGCCCTGCCCCTGGCGGCCCATTCAGTTCCTGGAACCACGCACGCTCCCTCCCCCCGCAAAGCCTTTGCACATTCTCGTCACCACTGTTCACATGCTCTTCCTACCCGTTCTTTACTCCCTTCCAGATTCTCGGGGGGGCCAGTGATCCATTCAGTTTGGTCCAATAAAGGGAAAGAACAGAACAGTTATCCTGCCTTTCCTGTACCTCAGAAAATGCACTTTTACTTCCGAGGCTAACCAATTCTGTTATAAAAGATGCTTACGTTTGTAAAATATATGTGAAACCTTTTAAGATATTTGAAGTATAGATAAGTACTAGTAAGCAAAAAGTTGTTAATCACGGACAGAACTCAAAGAATGTACCAAATAAAGGTAAGTGGTTAGCAGCATATGTGTGTTAAACATAGCAAGGAATGGGAAAACCAGAAGATACCTAATATTCATGAGGTCCCAACGTGCTAACTATTCATGATACACAAGATACACCAGGCAATAAATATTCATGATACATTAAATATACATGAGGCTGAACGAACAATAGGCAATGAACACTAAATATACATGAACACTTAAAATTCATGAATGCTTAACTGGGCCACCCATCAGCGACACACATTCTGGCCTGCGTGTGCTCTGCCCAAGGCGCACAGGACCCAAGGCTATTCATCAGGCTTCCCGACAAGCCACAGCTGCGGCAGGCATGCACGTCCTCTGCGTCTCTGATGGAGCAAGTGTGCTGCCTTGTATCACTGTGGGCCTCCTTGTTCAAACCTCAGCGCTGGTTGTTGCAACCGTACCATCTGTGGGCAAGGCTGATGGAGCACAAAGAACGAGGTGTGGTGTGCTGCCGGATTCGGGGAGGGTGTGTTAATTCACCCCACCTTTCTTTGCCCTCGCTTCTCACGGTAAACCGATTTAACAATCCCTGTGATTGAAGCTCTCTGAGTTTGTCTGTGAATATTCCTGCTCCGTGACCTCCAGGGTGGCTGCCTGGCAGTTCGCTGTGGAAACTTCTCCCCCAGGGCACCCAGACATTTAATACAGGGAAGAGAATTCCCAATAACAAACAAAGAAGCCAGGACACAAAGAGAAATAACGAGACATTAAGTGCCTCCTGGTGGAAGTACACAAACCTATGGAGTATGCAAAAAAAAAAAAAAAAATCAAACTTGAATCTGTACAATTCTCTATATTTAGCTGTCAATGTATAAGAAATACAGGGGACAAAATGACACCTGTTAAACCATCCCGTGGCGATCCAGGCCGTGGGAAACGACAGGACAAATACTATGGTTTCTCCAGTAAGTAAACTGTAAGGAAAACAGAATTAGATGGCGGGGGAGCCTATATATTTAAAAAACTTAGAGAGACATACCAAATTGCAAAGGCTGGCCCCTATTTAGATACTGACTAGAACAAATGAACTGTAAAACAGAAAAGTGAAAACAGAAAGGTGACCGGTGATGTGGAGCGGTGTGGTGATGGCAGCACCACGGCAAAGTTTAAAAAGGGAGCGCCTGGGGACTTCCCCGGCGGTCCAGTGGTTAAGACTTCACCTTCCGAGGCACGGGGTGCGGTTCGATTCCTGGCTGGGGAGCTAGGATCCCACATGCCTCCGGGCCAAAACAAAAACCAAAACATCACACTGAAGCAACACCGTAACAAACTCAATAAAGACCTTAAAAATGGTCCACATCAAAAAATCTTAAACAATAAATAAATTAAAAAAAATAAAAAGGGAGCCCCTGGCTGCCGGAGACACTAGTATGTTTACAGATGCAATGACACGATGTCGGGGACTTGCTTTAAATAACCGGCGGCTGGGTCGGGGGTGAGCCGCCGGCCGTGGAGGTCAGACGCGGGGTACAGGGAGCTCGCTGTCATCATAGCTGTTTGGGATGTGCCATCGTCAAACGGCTTTGTCTGCTCGAAGAGGAAGGAGGAGGCGGGAGAAGGGCAGAGAAGTTTCTCTGAGGAGCCCTGGGTGCCGTGGGAAAGGACGTAAGAGAGGGCGGGGCGCGGGAGGAGCCCCCCCACCCCCACCCCCGCCGCTGCCGTCCGCCGACCCAGGTGCGCTTTCCGTGCCGCAGCGAACACGCCCCGGCCGCCCCGCCCGCTTCGCTCCCCCGCTTCCCCTCCACACCTTCTGCCGAGCTGCGAAATCCCGAGGTGCCTCCGGCCGCGCCTTCACCCCCCAGGCTGGGCCTCCTGTCCCGCTTCCTCGCTTCCCCTCTGGTCACTCTCTGTGGCTCTCCTGTCTTGGGGGCCTCCCCACACTCTCCCACGGGGTGACTGGCACCTACCCACCCTGTGTGTCTCCATCACCACCTCGCCTCTCATCCCCGAGATCTTCTGAGCCCCACCTGAGTGGGACTCTTCAAGGGCCTAACGCACACACCCCACCGTCTCGGCGCTGCTCTGTCCCGCCCTCTTTCCTTCGCACACACAACCTGGCCCTCTCCCACTGTTCTGTTCCCCAGTAAGGAAAATCAGTCTTCACACGCCCCACAATATCATCTTTCCTTCGCCGTGTCCAACCAACCACCAGGTCTTACCTTTGACGCGCATCCACTTCCTTCCGTATCCATCCACCTCCAAGCCGATGCCACCTCTCACCTGGACGGTAACAACTTCCTAACTGTTCCCCCTTCACAACCCTTCGTCTCCCTCCAATGCATTTCCTGCTCTGTATCCAAGAGATCTTTTTCCTTGCTGTGGCCAAATACACGTAACATTAAAATCACCATGTCAACCATTTGTAAGTGCACTCCCAGGGATCTTTCGAGAAACAGTCTTCCAACATTACCAAGTTTAAAACACAAACTGAGTGGCTCAGGGTCCAGGAGGGAAGATTTTCCACTAGACCTAGCCTTTTACACCTCTGGACTTTTGAATCGGTGCCTGTCTCACCTCTTCAAAAACTATTAAGTGTCAAAAGTAAAATTTCAAGAACTTATAATCAAGCCCTCTAAAGTCTATGTTAAAAAAAAATGGAGGTAGCTAAAAAAGAAAAAAGGTTATTTCTGCTGTTTCAAAATCTGTTACAATACAAAATTCTACAAAACGCGTAAATTAGAGAAAAATTTACAAGTCAGCGCCCTCGTCATATGAATGTCATAAAACAGAAAGAATGGAAAACAAGACAGTTGAAAGAGAATCTTGAAAGTAGCATTAAAATGCCAGCAGAAAAAAATGAAACCATCTACTTTGAAACGTTCCTTTGCTGAGGACAAATGTCTTTCAAAGTATTTCAAACATTTCAAATATTTTTTATTCCAAGAGCCTAAAGTACTTAAAATTTCCTTGTAACTCCCATTTAGAGACAGAAAATGGTTTGAAGGAGAGGGCTGGGAGTGGGAGCGGGGGTAGATTCAAAATAACTTTTCAAGATCATACACACATGTTCCCAGGAACCTATATTTGTTAAATATGGAGTAAGGAGACGAACACTTTTTCAGTGAACTGAAATTCTATTTCTTTACCTCAAAAAACCATTTTCAGGTGCTTCATAAACACGACTAGGCCTAACACTCAGGGTGCGACTGTGAGGGTTACAGAGGGACTTCGGTTTTCTCTCTAGTGCTGGATTCCCAGCCTCTGTTTTATTTCTCCCAGTTCATAGTTGAAAAAGTTTATTTTTTTTTAATTTTTGGATTTTATTTTATTTATTTTTGTATACAGCAGGTTCTTATTAGTCATCGGTTTTATACACATCAGTGTATACATGTCAATCCCAATCGCCCAATTCATCCCACCACCACCACCCCTGCCCCCGCCGCAGCTTTCCCCCCTTGGTGTCCATACGTTTGCTCTCTACATCTGTATCTCAATTTCTGCCCTGCAAACCGGTTCATCTGTACCATTTTTCTAGGTTCCACATATATGTGTTAATATACGATATTTGCTTTTCTCTTTCTGACTTACTTCACTCTGTATGACAGTCTCTAGATCCATCCACGTCTCTACAAATGACCCAATTTCGTTCCTGAAAAAAGTATTTTGAATAAAAAGAATTCTTTGAAACTATTAAAGAAATACAATCCCATTCCACAATGGGAAACAGAATATCCAAAAGTAGCCTAAGTGTGAGATGGATCAATTCATGTTTCAATGTATATGCTTTCTCTTCTAAAGAAGGCAAAACAAATGCTTATTATCATGACTATTTGGCAAGCAGGGAAACTGAGACAAAGACTTTAGGAAAAAGGCCCCCAAAAAGGGAGCAGGTGGTAGAAGGAGAGCTGGAAAGACACTACAGTGTTGGGGTGTCGCCCTTTAACCCAGGATGTTACGTTGATGCAGAATCCGTGTTTAAAAAGAACAGGAGAGACCCTGAAAGGCACAGGAAGCAAAGTCCTAAACGTGATCACAGTGAATACAATTATTATCTCAGCAGAAGCACCACGCTGTGACTACTAACAAATGTGTAATATTAATTTAAAGATCGTTATTTGTAATTTACCAATAGAAAAGGTCCATGAACTAGCACCTAAAAAACTAGATCCACTGGGGTGGGGGGTGGGGACGACCCTGAAATGACAGACCCATGCTAAATATGTTTCCTATTTCTGTACTAACTAATCAAATACAAACAGGTTTGTTGAAGAAAAATTAAACATACTTTTAAATTCCACAAAAAACAAAAAATTTAAGACTTACGTTTGAACGGTTTTCACGCTTTCTTTGTGCCTTCACTTCCAGTATTATACTACAAAACTGTAATGAACTCTAGGAAGAGTATAACACAGAGGTGAAAATACAAACTTTAGTATCATAAAGGTTTTGACTCGAATTTGTGTTCCACAATCTACAAGCTGGATGATCAAGGGCAAGTTATTTAACCCCTCTAAACCCATTTCCTCTTTTATTAAAAGGGCAAACTGTCATATTTCCTAAATTCTTATTTTCCATTGGAATATCTGTGAAATCGGGACACGTTGTAACAAATTTGTACTTCAATGTCCAAAAAACCTTTTTAAATTGAAGGTGTATCTCACAGTCTTCGTAGCAGTGATTCTTAAGCTGGAGTCGTATTGGCCCCAGGAGACACTGGCAATGTCTGGAGACGTTTCTGGGTGTTACAACTGGGGAAGAAGTAGGAGCGGGGAATACCACCGTCACCTAGTGGGTAGAGGCCAGGATGCTGCTAAAATCCTACAATGCATAGGACGGCCCCCTCAACAAGGAAGGAGCCAGCCAGTAGTTCTGCAGTGGGAAACCCTACCTTAGAGTGGCAGACGAAGAAATAAAATAATATCTACTTAATAGGGTCGTTCTCAGAATTAAAATAAGGCATATAAAATGTTCAAAACTGTACTTAATACGAAGTATGTGCTCAATAAATCATAGTAGCTTTTTCAAAAATCCAACGTGCTTAGGATAATTTATTTATCTACTAAGCAAATACCAAATTCCCTAACGTGGCCCTTCAAACAATGCCAATTTACCTTTCAAGCTGCATCTCCCACTACTCATCACATAAACCTCCTCCAATCCTACTGGTCTGTGTTGTTGCACTAACGGTACTCGGGTTCCGAGCTCTGTGCCGGCACGCGGACCACGTGCTTCCACCCGCCACCCGTATTTGCCACTCAGGCATGGTTTAAATACCTGTAGCCTTTGACACTGTTAAGAAGACCACCCGCCTGGAAACTTTCTCCTTCCAGGGCCTCAATATCTTTACACTTTCTTAATTCTCTTCCTAACTCTCTGCTCTAATTCCACCTTCTTCTCCTCAGCCTCCTCCCAAAACTATGCGAAGTGTTCACCACCCTAGATTCTGTCTCAAATCTCTTCTGTCGCTCTGTGGTGTCATCTCCTTCTGATTCCAATCACACTTTATACGCAGAAGATTCCCAAAGTGCTACTGTGTAGCCTCACCTGGTCAATCATACTCCCTACCCACATTTACAGCTACCTACCTTACTAGATTTCTCAGATAAGGTATCTGGCCAACACATCAAGCTTAAGGTTCCCCAGAACAAAGCCGACTTGCCATTTAACTTGCTGCTCTCCATCTCTGCCAACGGCACTGGACTCACCCTTCCCAGTCACCAGATCTCAAAAGCTCAAGTAACCTCATTCTCCTTGCCAGCTCAGGGGGCCTCATCCTCCCCCCATGCACCCCGAATTCAGTCATTTAGAAACACTAGGGATTATACCTTTGCAATGTTTTTTCTATCTTTTGCCTCTTTTCCATTAATTTGACTTCTCCCCAAACAGCACGTGGTAAAGTGGGCGGCCTGAAATCAGGTTCAGAACACAGCACCATTAGCTGGGTGGCTTTGCGTGAGTCCCTAACCCTCTGGGCCTCATTCCCTCATCAGTAACACTGGAGTGATGGACAGTTTCCACCTCTCAAGGCCGTCATGAGGATTAAAATGAGATGATTCATGGAGAGTGACCGACACACAGTAAGTACTCAATAAATATTAGCAGCATTTCCGCGCGGCTGCTTCAAGCTTTCACCATCTCTTGCCCAGACTCCTACAAGAACTTCCCAAACAGGCCTCTCTGCAATCAGTCTCTCTTAACCAGAGCGCTGTCCGCTGACAGCACATCCTTCACACGTGCATGAGAGTCAGGTGTGAGACGGGATTTTTGAGAAAACGTGTTGGGATATATAAAGAAATGAAATAAGGGGTATTTAAAAGAGCAGATGATTTTATATTCTGCTATATGTTTTGTAGTTTGCATCAAACTACACTGTACGAAAGGGAGAATGATAGTTGATCAAGTTGAAATGATAAAGCGACACTAGGAATTGGGCCTTAAGCTCCATGTTACGAACTCCAAATGCTGGGAATTCCCTGGCAGTCCAGGGGTTAGGACTCAGTGCTCTCACTGCCATGGCCTGGGTTCAATCCCTGACTGGGGAACTGAGATCCTGCAAGCCTCACAGAGCTGCCTCCAAATGCCAGAATTTAGTAAGGAAGAAGGTCATAAAAGGGTTTGCACCCACCATTTTCCGCAAAGCACTTAAAGCAAACTCAGTAATATCACTGCTAGATGGGTTCAGCTGTTCAAATACAGTAGACACAGCACACTTGAACTTCCCCGTCTTCCGCAATTTGCTTAAAGTATCTATTTGGTTTACAGATTAAAATTCACCTAAACAAACTTATTCTTCATTTGATCAAAACCGTACCTGCATTCTTCCACAAAATAAACTATGAAGATTTGAGTTATGTGGAATATTTTTAGTGTAAAGAAAAAGAATATGATTCCAAGCTCTGACAGAAGACTTCAAATTAAGTAAATACTCTATTTGCTTTCTAGGTACTACAATGCTAGCGCTTTATTTACTTTTTATAGTTCAGTAACTTCATTCTGTGCCCCAAAATTGATTTCTAGCTATCATTTTCAATGAATTTTCCAACATAGGGTTTAAAATTGACTTCTTTTTAATATGTCAAAAGTTAGAAACTTTCTCACAGAAAAAGACTAAACTGGTGACTGAGGACCGGACATGTCATCATTAAAGAAGTGATTTTAGTAAATCGTAACTTCAATTCGGGCTAATGTTTTGAATGATTAGCTGAACACCACCAGCAACACCTCTGAAATTCTACGTTGTCTACTAACATCTGCCTTACGACAGTGTCTGCAGCAAATGCACAAAATTTACATCAAAAGAAATGAAACATGACATTTTTTCAGCTCACTCCATATAAATTTATACTTTCAAATACTGTTGATTAAAGAATAAACAGAATGCACGAAGATAACATTCTTAATAATATAATTTCTCGTTACTAAGTGACTCTTAAGGTCTTCTGAGCTTGATTTTCATTCCATTTTGAATATGACTTTCATCCACCCTAACTGTTGCCAAGACAACTGCGAGTACCAACAGCGTTCATCTAAGCCATCTGAGAGTGTGTTAAGATCTGCCCATCCTTCAAAGAAAATAAATCAATCAGACTTCTAACGCGTGCTGTATGCCCATTCTGCACACTGGCAGATGAGAGGCTTACTCTGCACAGCAGGGTAAACAGCGCAGACTTAAGGGTCAAAAAGACCTGCACTGGCCCGCAGGATCCACCGCTCGCCAGATGTTTAACCTTGAGCAAATTCATCTGAGCTTCTTCCCTCACCTGCAAAATGAGGACAATATCTTTCTAGAGGGATGCTGTGGGAATAAACGAAGCAATGTGTTTGAGGTATCGGGCATACAAGAGGCATGCCTGCCCTCACCAACGCCATACCCTTTAGTCAGACAATCAAATCAAAGCTCATGTCTGCCCGTACTAAAACTGTGACCGTGGGGAAGTTGTTTAACCTCTCTCTGCTCTGGCGTCCTCTCTTTTTTAAATGGGGAGTACGCTACCTACATCACAGAGCTGCTGTAAGTCCCGAACATATAACATAATGCAAAGCATCTAGCGCAGTGCCCAGGCACGGCACACATTCCACTGACACTCTGCTCCTTCCTCTTCTCTTCTTCGCCAAGTGTGTTCAACACTTGTTTCCCAAGTGGTCCAGGATCTAGTAAACTTGCCTGACAGGCATCCAGAGAGTAGGCCGTTTTCTGGTTAGGAACCCTTGTGAATCCAGGGCAACGTTGTGACATCTGTACTACAAGTTTCCTCTCAGTTTCAGAAGGAAAGAAAATATTTTTGCTATTCTCTCTGCCTTCCATTTTGTACACACTGCTTTTCCACAGAGGTCACTGTATCAATTTTACTCTTTCCATCTTTTCTAAATACTTAAATAGGGACTTCCCTGGCAGTCCACTGGTTAAGACTTCGCCTTCCAATGCAGGGGGTGCAGGTTCGATCCCTGGTCGGGGAGCTGAGATCCCACATGCCTCCCAGCCAAAAAACCAAAAACATAAAACAGAAGTAATATTGTAACAAATTCAATAAAGACTTTAAAAAATGGTTCACATCAAAAAAAATCTTTTAAAAAAAACCAAAACTTAAATAGCTTTCATTTCTCTTCTAAACGGATATTAGCTTTAGTATGCTGCTTAAGTTAAAACCAAAATACATCAATTACTTTCACCACCGATATCAGTGGTGCCAGAAAACAAAAATATACTAACACTTTGTGTTTCCTCCGAGGTGTTACTCTACACATTTAGTTCCAAAGAAATCTTTAAAATCTAAATTATTTCAGAATAAATTTTTCATTATATTTACTCCTGATGCTAGTTTTAAAACCTTTAACATCGGGACTTCCCTGGTGGCACAGTGGTTAAGAATCCACCTGCCAATGCAGGGGACGCGGGTTTGAGCCCTGGTCCAGGGAGATCCCACATGCTGTGGAGCAACTAAGCACACGTGCCACAACTACTGAGCCCACGCGCCACAACTACTGAGCCCACATGCCACAATTACTGAAGCCCGTGCACCTAGAGCCCATGCTCCACAACAAAGAGAAGCCACCGCAATGAGAAGCCCACGCACCGCAACGAAGAGTAACCCCCGCTCGCCGCAACTAGAGAAAACCCCGCACGCAGCAGCGAAGACCCACTGCAGCCAAAAATAAATAAATAAATAAAACCTTTAACATCTTTCTACTTCAATATCAAAGCATGATAATTCAAATAAAACAGAAGCTGTCATAAGCACAAAGTCACTGTAACGTGAAGTTTCCCTCAAAACTAATTCAGACAGTTTTCTAAACACCGAGATTCATTTGCTAGTTAACTAAATATGCAGCCCTGATAGTCACCTGTGTATGTATCCAGCTGTGTATGTTTAAACAGTAAGAATGAATTAAAACATTTACCCACAAATTTTCACGGTCCTAAAGTTGGAATTAAGCCATCCTCTTCCCCTCAAAACAAAACAAAACAAAACAAAATAAACCCTGTATTTAACATCCGGAGAAAAGTCTGTAAATACTAAGAAACTTCTCAATAAATATTTTACACAACCAATCTTTATGAACTAGGCCACAGAAATCTTACAAAATAACTCAAGGTTATCAGATTAAATTACCTTCCAGGAGCATCTCCACATGAGAAGGTAATGCTTCCAGAGCTCCACAACATGGGCTCCTAAAGCAACAGCTAAGGAATTACAACAGGAGGCCCTTTTCCTGTCATTTTGCAAAGACTGGGTAAAGGTGGGAGTGTCTGACGCCTACTGTCCTATACAATTTGTGTCAACAGCACATGCCCTCAAAAAACTCTTCTATTAAAAAAAAAAAAAAATCCCACTGTAGGGAGTTGTTGTTTTTCTTAATTTATGAAGCCAAAATGTTTGCGAAAAGGAATGTGTCTGAACACGAAGTAAAAATAGGACGTGACACTCAGCAAGCTAAATATTAAATAGCTGGTTTAATAGAGACTGAAACGTGTACGGGAGGACACGGGCTTCAAAAATGACGACAAAAATTAATACTGCGCTCCGACAGAGGCCACGGTACAGTCCACGGATCCTGAATCGCAGCCATGGTTACAAATGTCAAAATCAATGTAGTCTGTGTGCCATCCACCTCCTTCCAATAATAACGAAACCAACTCAGATTTCTCGGTGGTGTAATCACAACTATGACTGTGGGGGAAATGAATGCAGCACAATGAGGAAAATACCACAAATTAAAACCACCCCATGTAAAAAACATGACAAAATTGGTCACTGGGAGGGGGGGAAAAAAAAAACCACCCACTTTTGCTATCCAATAAAAGAAATCTGGCTGCATCCTACCTGCCCAAATCAAGGGCTCCTAACTGAAGAGCAAACCTGCGTTATCCCCCCCTCCTTTCTTCTCCCATCGCGTCCCCGAGCCTGTGCGCGGAGACACGCGCGAAGGGGACCAGAGGATGGGAAACAAAACGGGGACGCGCGCAGCCTGCGGGGACGGAGGGATGGAGGGATGGGGGGCGGGCACCACGTACCTGTCCCGAAGGCCTTGGCCACCAGCCAGGCCAGATTGCAGGCGATTTTGGCCCTGGAGAAGTCATAGTGGTCGAAGGGCTTGATGGCTGGAACAATGAACGTCCTCCTCCCGTCCCGGGGGTCCGCAGCATCCCCCATCTTCACGCGCTCGGGGCGCCGGCCCGCCCTTCACATGGTGCTGCCGGCCGCGGGGTAGGCGCTGGGGGGTGGGGGTCGGGGTCTGGGTCCGGGCCGGGGTCCGGGCCGCTCAGAGCATCGGCCCCGCGCGCCCGGCCCGGGATGAGGCGGCGCCGCGTCCGGCCGTCCCGCGAGCCTCCCGCGAGCGCGCGTGCGGGCGCCTCCCCTTTGTCTCGGCGCGGCCGGGCCCGGGCGCGGCGGGGGCGTCCTCAGCGGTCACGTCGCGGGGGCCGTCCCGCCATCGCGCCGCCCGCAGCGCCGCCCTCCGCTCGCGGCCCTGCCCTCGGGGCGCCCGCCGGCCGGAGCGCGGGGCCGCTGGGACTCGCCGGAGACGCGGCCGCGGGACTCGGGCGGCCCCCACCCGGCGCAGCCGGAGCCGCCGCGGAGAACGTCAAAGTCCCTGCGGCGCGGGCGCCGACAGCCGTCCCTCCTGGCGCCCGCTCCCCGCCGCCGCCGCGCTGCCGCCCCGCGCCCTCCGCCTTGCGGACGCCGTCAGCCCGGAGCTCGGGCCCCGCCCGGCCAGCCCTGCCCCGCGCTTCCCCTGCGGCCGCCCGCGCCGTAGCCGCCTCCGCCGCCGCAGCTGCGGTTTTCCAGCTGCCGCACTGGACCGAGCGGCGGCGCGGGTCTGCGCACGCGTCCTCGCGCGGCCCGCCCCGCCCGCCGCCCCGCGGGGGGTCCAGGCGGCCCGCGGAGCATGCGCGGTGGCGGCGGTGGCTCTGCTGGTCAGCCGAGTGCACATCCTGGCGTCCTGGCCCGGCGTGAGGCGGCCGCTGACCCTGCTGGAGAGGCGGGGAGGGAGGGGGAGACGGGCCTCGCCGTGGCTTTCGTGTTTTCGCGACGCAGTGCTGAGGCACAGAGAACTGATGTTTAGTAAAATGCTTATTCGGTGACACACACTTTGCTACCAACTTGTGCCTAAACAATTCCATCTAGTCCTCGAAGTAACCCGAGGGGGTGGGTGTGATCGCTGGTTGACCACAAAGGTATAGAGGTTAACGTGGGGTGATTAAGTCACACGTGGGGCTTGACCAGGATTGAGGATCTGGGAAGCTCCGCACCGGTGTCGATTTCACGACTTCAGGATACTTTACTCCATGCTCTCCACTTAAATGTCCTCTCTCGGGAGGGGGCACATCCATCAGCGCCTCCAAACAACGCATCAGTTCCTGCACGGAGCCAACCGCATGACCTGGCATCCACAAACCCTCGTGGCTGCATATTGTCAGAGCCGCTCCGTTTTCCCGAAGGGGCGTCTTCTCAGATGTCAGTGTTCTGGCTCGGCCGTACTCCTTCTGTCCCCTTGGCTCACTCCTACTCGGCCCGCAAGGCTCTCACAGGAATCACCTCCTCCTGGAAGCCTTCCCTGACAGCTCTTGATCCTCCCGGTCAGGGCTGCCAGGCAGGTGCTCTCCTGTTCCCAGAGCACCGTGTTCTTGTTCTGTCCCAGCTCTTGCACATACTGTACATGCAATCATCTAGGACTCGTCTGTCTTCCCACTGATGACAGCGTCTATCTCCCGCACCCGTGTAGGGCCCAACCCATAGTACTTGCTCAATTAATGTACAAGGACTCGGGATGGATATCATTGTCGTTCACTCTTGTTGAGCTTATTTAACTCAGAATTCCTCACATTATCTCCTTTCAATACATTATTGACTTTTAATTGTCCAACCCTGTGTTATCCTCATTTCACACACATACAAAAAAAGGAAAGCTCAGAAAAATTTGAAAATTACCCCAGATCACATAACTAGTAAACTGGTTGACCTAAGATTTGAACCCAGGACCGTCTTACTGCAAAGCCCATGCTTTAACTACTTGGGCTTCTCTGGTACTCCCTGCCCTTAAGATAGAAGCAGGACATATGAAATATGGGGGGTGGGGAGGGGGCTTTGGACCCTACTATCTAAAAGGGCAGCTCCACTGGCAAGCAGGCCCCTTTGATCCCTGCAAATACTCCCCCAGAACCTAGTAGGGCATTACAGATAAACCTACTAACAATAGGGGCTACGAAAAGAACGTGAGTGACGAGAATAATACACCACAGGGTGGTTGATGTCATTTTTCAATGAGTGAATGAATATTAATAAAGTATTTCTCATGGGCCAGGCCTTTTGCTAGATCATTCAGGGGATAATAAAACTAGCATATGAATAACAGTTGACAGAGCCCATTCATATGATAACTACCTTAATTCTCACATCCATGCTGTGAAATAGGCGTTATTACTATCTTCCAATTCTAGATGCAGGACTGAGGATCTGAGGGATTAAGTTGTGTGGGCAAGATTTCATGGCTGATTCATACCTGGGGCTGGCTTCAAAAACAAGCACAGGTCTTCTGGCTCCACTCCCAGGGCTCCTTCCCCTGTGCTTGTTCCCTCCCCAGATTATGGAGGTTGACATGTACATAAATAAATATAAAGAATGATGTAAGTGCACATAAAGTGCAGAGGGGACATCCGGATAGAGGAATCAGGGGGGTTTCGTAGAGACTCTGTCAAACCGAATGCACTCAAGTTCACCTTCAATGAAATCCTGAAGTGACAAGTCAAATTAAGAGAAACCTATATACTGGAAAGGTTGAAGAGAGACACCAAAGCATTTCGCCAGTCACCGTGACCATCTGCAAACCAATGCAAGATTCTCGAGGCCAGAAACCACGCCCAGCCAACTCTATGCTGTGTTTGTGACCTAACACGGCGCTTCAGTCACAGAGGGTGCTGGGTGAATGCTTGTTGAATCTTACGGAAAACAATTTCAACCTAAATAAACACAACGAGGAAGAGAAGGGAGCACACACAGTTGTTCTGCTTGTCCTTTGATTCAGTGGTGATGCATTTGGTAGCGATGGCATAACTACGACCCCAATTGGGTAGGAGTGTGTGTAGGAACGGAAAACAAAAAAATGCCGACACAAAGAGCAGCTTTTACTTTCAGGGAGGCTGTGAAACTTGGGGTCATAGTAGGAGGCTATTATTAACAGAGAAACACCCTGAGTACAAAGGAGAAGGATTTACTTTCAGGGAGACAGACACTTTAATAGGGGGCTCTTTGTGATACCTTCCGAATGATCCCTTTTAACGACTGGAAATCTCTGCAGAGCACCGCTGTCAAAAAGAAACGCTCTCCGCGGCCTTCTTGAGGTATCTGACTTCATTAAAAAACAGAAACAAAACCCAATGATTCTTTGGGCCAACTTGCCCAACTGCACAGCCATCCCTCTATTTTTTATCTCCAGGCTTGGAATCTAGCCATCAGGCAACAGTTACACCATTCCTACATGTCTATTCCTCATCCTCTCTGTTTTAAAAGTTGATCTCCTTTCTCCTGGAAAATCCACAGTGTCAGCCAGACTTCCTTCCTTGGGGCCGTCCTCCATTTCTCTGTCTTTGGATAGACTCATACATTTATTCATTCATTCATAAGCCAATATTGATTGAGTACCTGGGTGCTGAGGCTGCAGTGTTGAACAAGACAGCTGAGAAAGCAAATTTTGAATGGGAAAACTGAGAGATCTCGGGGCCTGGGCAGCCCAGCTCTCCTCCCGTTGTCATGATTACATCTTCGTAGGCTCAAAGCCTTGGTACTTCACCCACAGAAATCTTCATTGCGTCCCCTCGGAAACAGAGAAACACTGTACACTACACTACACTGAGCACTACAGTAAGTGCACGTTACTTCTTTAACTGAAGGCATGTATTCACACACTGTCATCCATTTTCAATTAGTTACACGGACAGGAGCTAACGCTTATTGACACTTTCTGCGTATCAGGCCCTGCTCCACATACATTAACTTTTTTAACCTTCACCACAGCCCTATTTTCCTCATTTGGCAAATGGAATAACCAAGGTACAGAGGACTTAAGGAGGTGGTGGAGACCTTATGTTATTTTGAAACTCAAGGAACTAGAATAAGTCACCTTTGAATCATCCAAGTTAAGAATGACCGGCAGGGGTGGGGTAGGTTTAAAAAAGACAGGAATGCTAAGCTAACTGATGACAATAAGATGTTAAACTGGCTGAAGTATAGCCGCATCTGATAAACCAAGTTGGGGTAGAAGAGTGTGGGCCGAATGGCGGGCACTCCATCATTTCTAGACACGGTTGTGGTTTTCGTCCGCAGAGCTAACAGAGTTCTACAAGGATTACCTCATCAACCTTCACAATGACTCCAGCAAGGCCTGTGTGGTCAGAGGCCAAGTGTGGAGCTGCAGCAGCTGAAACACTGGGATCCCCGACACCTCCCAGCGGGGCGGGAGGTGAGTCAGTGTCTAAACCCAACCGTGAAGCCTGGCCCTCAGCTTCCCAGGGGCGGCCCTCCCGTTTCCCAGATCCCTAAGACATTTGTCCTTTATTTATTCCCTGCTCAAACCTGAGTCTCCAGTAATGGGCAATGCTTCTACCACTTTCAGAATCATTGAAGACAGGTAAGGATGTTGGAGGAAACAGAAAGAACACCCAATCTGGGGGAATTCCCTGGTGATCCAGTGGTTAGGGCTCTGCGCTCTCACTGCCAGGGCCGGGTTCAATCCCTGGTCAGGGAACTAAGATCCCACATGCTGCATGGCATGGCCAAAAAACAAAAAAACAAACAAAACAAAAAAGGGAGTGAGGGCTTCCCTGGTGGCACAGTGGTTAAGAATCACCGGCCAATGCAGGCGACACGGGTTCGAGCGCTGGTCCGGGAAGATCCCACATGCCGCGGAACAACTAAGCCTGCGCCACAGCTACTGAAGCTCGTGCACCTAGAGCCCGTGCTCCGCAACAAGAGAAGCCACTGCAGTGAGAAGCCCACACTCACTGCAACTAGAGAAAGCCTGCATGCAGCAACAAAGACCCAATGCAGCCATAAATAAATAAATTTATTTTTTAAAAAAGAAAAAGGTGGGCTTCCCTGGTGGCACAGTGGTTGAGAGTCCGCCTGCCGATGCAGGGGACACAGGTTCGTGCCCCGGTCCGGGAGGACCCCACATGACTCGGAGCGGCTGGGCCCGTGAGCCATGGCCGCTGGGCCTGCACGTCCGGAGCCTGTGCTCCGCAATGGGAGAGGCCACAACAGCGAGAGGCCCGCGTACCGAAAAAAAGAAAAAGGTAGTGAGGATACTGGGGTCCACTACTCTTTGGCCACATGATTTGGGGGAACACATGTCACTTCTCTGCTCTCCGATTTCCACTTCTGTAAAACAAAGGAGGTCGAGTTACGCAAATTCTAAGGTACTCGCAATGCCAACAGTCCACAATGGGAGGGTGACATCTCTGTACTTTACCAGACCATAACTGAAGGTTTAATCAGTCAGCTGGCTAGCACTCAAGATTTAAATCTTTAGAGCGGAAGTTACTTTTTTTATTTCCAGAAAGCATTATGATAGGATAATGCAAAAAGGCTAGGGGAGGTTACAGGACAAGAAATGGGGTCCTCCAGTGAAGGCAAGGACCAAATAAAAACTGGAAGTGGGGGCTTCCCCGGTGGCACAGTGGTTGAGAGTCCGCCTGCCGATGCAGGGGACAGGGGTTCGTGCCCCGGTCCGGGAAGATCCCACATGCCGCAGAGCGGCTGGGCCCGTGAGCCATGGCCGCTGAGCCTGCGCGTCCGGAGCCTGTGCTCCGCAACGGGAGAGGCCACAACAGTGAGAGGCCCGCGTACCGCAAAAAAAAAAAAAAAAAAACTGGAAGGGGACTTCCCTGGCGGTCCAGTGGTTAAGACTGCGCATTCCCAACGCAGCAGGGAAGGGGGCGCGGGTTCAATACCTGGTGGGGGAAGATCCCACATGCTGCATGACTCGGCCAAAAAAAAAAACTGGAAGGAGTCTAGCAAGAGGGAATGGATGCAGCTGTTTGTGGGTAAATCCGGTAGTTCTGCTACTTGAGTCATCAAGGTCTAGAGTTTTAGAACGTCACCTAGTCACTCATGAAGATTTTGTTCTTTTTATCAAGTTCTTGATGGAAACATCCCGCATAGCCACCAGTAGAGGACTGTGTCAAGACTGATCGAATGAATTACGCTGTACATCGGGATCATATAGAGAGATCTCCAAGACATCACATGGTGTAGAAAGAGGGGTGCAGAGTAGTAGGTTTTAGTTGGTATTTCGAAAACGTGCCTGATATGTTACTATAAATTCAGATTATGAAGAATCAGGTATATATTAAAATGTGTGAAACTATCATAAAATAACAATAAAAAAAATTCTCAGGACTAAAAAAACCCGAAAACAAAAACCAGAAATACCTATTCATTGACTCTCCATGGATATTCCTGAACGTTTGAACAGAAATTGGAGGAGTAGGTGAGAGACCTAGGTTTCTCTTTATGTGCTTTGGTACCTTTTGATTCATAGGCAGCTTTACTTATTCCAAATATTAACTTAATCTATTTTAAACTCACCTCTTCACTCTTTCCTGCGATGTGGCTTCGGCTCCCCCGGAACCACTGACACTGTGCTCACAACAGTCCCTCAGGAGCTCCCGTGGTGACTCCTGTGCTCCTGTTTCTTTGGCCCCTGTGACGTGCGGCACTTACAACTGCCCCTTTGTTCCCGAGGCCATCTTCTCTCTCAGGTTCCGTGGGCTCCGGGAGACCCGTGTTCTCTCTGCTGTCCTTCCGAGCCCAGCAGAGGAGATGGTCAAAACTCAGCCCTTGGTCCCCTCCTTCCTCCACACTCCTGCTCTTGGCATCACAGGGATGTCTTTATGGCTTCAACTCTCATCACTGGACCAGGCGGTTCCCTAACCCGCGTCTCAGCTTCTGCCTCGCACGTGCTGCTAACATGTGTCATTGTGCTTGAGTCCTGCACCCAACCAATCCGAAGAGCTCTCACTTCCGTTCCCTCTCATCCACTCCCTCTATTTCTCACTTTCTGAGTCCACAGGTGAATGTGAGAATCTTCCTAAACCTGGATTTTGGTGATTCGGCAAATATCCACGACCAGCAAACTGTCATGGTTTCCAACTATGTGTCTGATACTGTCCTAGGCCTTTCCCATACTGCGGCTTATTGAACTGAATAATACGATAGCACGTCATCGAGGTATTAATCGCATTTTACAGCTGGAAAATGGAGGCCCAGAGAGAGTAAGAGAATTCCGCAAGGTTTCATGGGGAGAACAGCGCAGACGCTCAAAGTCACGCCTCCTGATTTCAAGGTCAGGAATCTCTCCATCCACACACACCTGCTTGCTTGCTCCGCCTAGCTTCCTAGACGCGGTCTAAACATTTGCCTTGATTCTGAGGATCCCCTACGAAATGGCCTTCGCTATGATCGTATTTCCCCAGGACTCTCCAGTACATATCGAGCCATACTGCTCTCAAGACCTCGAACATATTGAATCCTTTCCCAGGCTGACTGGTTTGGATGATTTTTTTTTTCACCTCCTTCCATAACACCCTCCACCAGACCAACGTGAGCTACGGAAATCCTCTCATCTTTCAATATCTGCCCCAAATGCCACCTTCCCCATGAAGCCTTTACTGCCCCACCCCTGGCTTCCCGGATCGACTTGTGCCCTCTCATGGTAAGTTTTGTCTTGAATTATAATTCTTTCTGTGCACCATAAGAGACAATCTTCTCACGCAGCTCAATATTAAAAAAACAAACAACACAATCCAACAATGGGCAGAAGACCTAAGTAGACATTTCTCCAAAGAAGACATACAGATGGTCAACTAACACATGAAAAGAGGCTCAACATCACTAGTTATTAGAGAAATGCAAATCAAAACTGCAATGAGGTATCACCTCACACCGGTTAGAGTGGGCATCATCAGAAAATCTACAGACAACAAATGCTGGAGAGGGTGTGGAGAGAAGGGAACCCTCTTGCACAGTTGGTGGGAATGTAAACTGACACAGCCACTATGGAGAACAGTATGGAGGTTCCTTAAAAAACTAAAAATAGAATTACCATATGACCCAGCAATCCCACTACTGGGCATATACCCTGAGAAAACCATAATTCAAAAAGACACATGCACCCCAATGTTCCTTGCAGCACTATTTACAATAGCCAGGACATGGAAGCAACCTAAATGCCCATCAACAGACGAATGGATAAAGAAGATGTGGTACATACATACAATAGAATATTAGTCATAAAAAAGAACGAAATTGGGTCATTTGTAGAGACGTGGATGAACCTAGAGACTGTCATACAGAGTGAAGTAAGTCGGAAAGAGAAAAACAAATATCGTATATTAACGCATATACGTGACATCTAGAAAAATGGTACAGATGAAACCGGTTTGCAAGGGAGAAATAGAGACAGATGTGGAGAACAAACGTATGGACACCAAGGGGGGGAAAGCGACAGGAGGGTGGTGGTGGTGTGATGAATTGGGAGATTGGGATTGACATGTACACACTAATATGTATAAAATAGATAACTAATAAGAACCTGCTGTATAAAAAATAAATAAAATAAAATTGTAAAAAACAAACAGACAAAAAAAAGAGAAGAGACAATCTTATTCTGCTTCATAACCTCCATCAGTGCCTAATATATAATAGACCACAGCAAGTATTTGTTGAATAGAAGAAAGAATCAGTGAATTAACAGGTAACAAAAAATACACATTAACACACATCCTAAGACCGTTAAACAGACCAGTATAACTTAACTAGCTTATATGGGAATTAAAAATGGAAAGCTAATCTCCTTAATGCTATACTAAGTCGTTTCCATTGGTTCCTAAATACTAGTCTCTTACGTTTTATTAGAATTTATAGTGAGAAAATGTAGTGATTTTTTCCATAAACTAATTTTCTTCCTCTGAAGGACTGTTTTTTATTATGAGATTGTTCCCTTCCTGATTTTTTTCTGTGAAAATGTCCTTTCTCTCAGGGAATAACCATGATTATTGACGATGGTTGAGCTTTTTGTATCACTTAGAGAAATGAAAAGTGGACAACGCCGTATTTTCTCCTCTCCAGTTTATTTACTTATTCATTCATTTGGGAACCATCGCTGCTCTGTGAAATCCCAGTCTGGAGGTCACTGCTCTAATCGACCGAACTAAGTGAATTGGTCCTGCCTAGGCTTCTTAAACAAAACTGGCTCCAAATAGCATTCGGAAAAACAAAGCACAGATGTGTTATTTTTGTGTTATCATATTTGCTATGGAAACAGTTATCACTCTCATTTCAAATATGTTCGTATTTGAACAAGTGATGGCATATGGGCTAAATTTTCCTTCTTTTTTAGTCACTAAAAATATAAATCAATTCTTCCTTTAAACCTCTTGTTAGGAGTTATGCTTCAACTTTTGTGGACCTCTTTCTAAATGGATTTCGAACTGTTGCTGAAGATAGGATATGGTCATTCCTTTCGTGATGCCCTATAGACAGCTAGAAAAATGTACTGCCCCCCCCCGCCACCCGATGTTTGATCTTTTGGGCCAGGCTACTGGGAGGATAATGAATATATGATTTTGATGAACAGAAACAAAATATGGTGGCTTCCTTCTCCAGATTTAGTTTTCTCATCTGTCCCCATCTTCCTTCCCATTTTCTACATCAGAGAAATGCAGCTTCCTGTTTAGTTTCTTCTGTTGTTGATTTAAAGGTTCTGGATAAAACTGGAAGAGGAAAATTACAGCTTGAGCTTGAGCATTTGAAAAGGAAAAAGCCTGTGGCATCCAAAATGATATTGCTTATGGCACTTGGGTAACTCAACATTATCTTTGCCACTTGAGAAACACTTGGGGTCTTCAAAATCAAAGCTGGAGTTGAAAAGGCAGGAAAAGCAACAAATGGCCCAGAGGGTTAAAAATGTGCAGAGATCATCCTCCACGATTCCCAAACAAAAGAGGTGTCCTTGAAAACAGAAGAAAGACTCTGGAGCTTTAGCTAATCCATTTTAAATCTGCTTAAACCTGTTTCTTATTGCATTTTAAAACATTTTTTGTTACATTAGTGGACACAATTCAGAATAATAACAACCATTTGTAAAGAGGATCAGGAGATTTTTATTTGAAGGTAAATAGGATCGGAAATGCTCGGAGCCACCTGGACATGTGCGAATAGTAAACCATTTTCTCACCACTGATCTCGTTTGTCCACATGAATATTCACAGAGCGGGGCTGGTTCAAGCAGGTTGGATACTTGTACATCATTTAACTTTTGATTTCATTTGCACTGAGTTTTGTTGTTTACCTTCCACAGGCCACTTAGCTAGCCTGGTTAACTTTTGGGAGTGAGGGTGGAAGTGAGAGATGAGAGCAGAGACGGGGTGGGTAGGATCGGAAAAAAAATGGTCAGAACCACAGCCTGTTCCCAAATCGTGGCCAGCACTTTTTAAAGTATGTATTTTTTCATTAGGAAAAGGGAACACAGTACAAATAACTTCAGGAACCCTACGTTAATACTAAAAACAATTTAGAATACTTTCTTCTAATTGCAATTGAGTATATTTTTTAAACTTAAAACGCAATTTTTTCTCACGGCGAAAGCAATCCACGTTTATTTCTTTGATTTAGAAAATACAGAAAAGCAAATGGAAAAAAGAAACACCTGTAATTTCACCACCCAGAGATATGCTTTGTATATACTTCCATATATTTTGTACCAAAGTGAGATCATATTGTATATTCCATTTGTACTTTGTTTCTTTCACATAATAGTATTATTAATATACCTTGATATTAATAATTATTCATCTAAAACATCAATTTAATGCATACTAGAATTCCATTGTTTGGATGCATTACTTTTTTTGTTTGTAACCAAACCGCTGTTACGGGATATTTTTGTTATTTCGATAATTTTTGTTTTTATGATAAAGCTGTAAGGAATACCCTTGAACATACATCTTTGCTTACTTCACTGATTGTTCTTAGATATGGATAAGTTCTTAAATGTGAATTGTCTATTCATTTTTGTTGTCTTTTGATATATATGCTATACTGTTCTTCAGAGAAGTTGTACAAATTTTCATGCATACCAGCCATAGGTAAGAGTACACATTGTTTTTTAAATTTATATTTCTTTAATTGCTAACTAATGATGTTAAACATTTCTTCATAATTTTATTTGCCTTTTTTCTCTTATAAGACTAGTTTCCCGTTTATCTGTTACAGTATTCATCTTCTCGTATTGATTTGTGGGAGACATACTATATATTAAATATATTAGCTTTGTCTCTCAAATAGCCATTTTTCCAAATTTATCACTTCTTTTTTTTAAAAAATTATTCCAAATGGATGCACCATTTGTTTTATTTTACTTTTTATTGGAGGATAACTGCTTTACAATGTTGTTAGTTTCTGCTGTACAGTGAAGTGAATCAGCCATATGCATACTGATACCCCCTCCCTCGTGGACCTCCCTCACCCCCCATCCCACCCATGTAGGTCCTCACAGAGCACTGAGCTGAGCTCCCTGTGCTATACAGCAGGTTCCCACTAGCTGTCTATTTTATACATGGTAGTATCACTTCTCTTTTAATGTTACTTATAGCATTTTTTTTTCGGTCGCACCACGCAGCTTCTGGGATCTTAGTTCCCCGACCAGAGATTGAATCCCGGCCCTTGGCAGTGAAAGCACCAAGTCCTAACCACTGGACCGCCAGGGAATTCCCACTTATAGCATTTTTTAAAAATAAATGTATTTTTTAAAATTTATTAATTAATTTATTTTTGCTGCGTTGGGTCTTCGTTGCGGTGTGACGGCTTCTCATTGCGGTGGCTTCTCTTGTTGTGGAGCACGGGCTCTAGGCGCGCGGGCTTCAGTAGCTGTGGCACGGGAGCTCACTAGTTGTGTCTCATGGGCTCTAGAGTGCAGGTTCAGTAGTTGTGGCGCACGGGCTTAGGTGCTCCGTGGCATGTGGGATCTTCTTGGACCAGGGATCGAACCTATGTCCCCTGCATTGGCAGGTGGATTCTTAACCACTGCGCCACCAGGGAAGCCCTGCCTCTTCCTTTTTTTAAATAGGTCCCTTGACAAATATTCTTTGGGGGCCATCAGCTACAATATGTTTTGTGTCTTGAGGTAAGTTCTTTCCTTCAATAAACTGTGTTCCACCAGACACTTCCAACTAAACATCCAAAAGGATAGTATGTCATTTTACAGAACAACTGTATGTAAGAAAGCAATAAAACCTCAAAATCATGATGTGTTGTAGCAGGACCACATTATAGTATGACTCCACACAGAACTATCTCTTCTGAAACATAATGACCAATACAGTAAATGTTTGAATTGTGCTAATCTATAAGTTGCATACCACCCTAACATCCAGGCCCAAACAGAGTTCCAACGTAAGAAAAGAGGGTCATTGCCTTAATTTTAAATCTCTTAACGGAGATTAGAAGCCGCATTCAATTTAGGAAAACCACTCAGCACTGCTTCAGTTGATGAAATGCTGGAATAACAACTGTAATTCCAAGGACTGTGTTGTGTTGCTTTAGACATTCCAAGGGGACTAGAGAACAATGCTGAATAGAACAATGAAGGGGACAGTCTAGCCTGGTGGAAAGACAGACTGAGTGGCCTCAGAGGGCTTGTCCAACCCTTGAGCTCTGTGACACTTCAGTGGCTTCTCACAGTTTCATGAAAGTTAATAAAAACGGTTTTGTCATCCTCTTTTAAAAAAAATCTATTAATTATTGTAGTTTAGAACAACATTACATGGTCTCTACTACAAGGTGTTTTTTTTAACTGATTCAGTAGGACCCCAGGTACTTTTTTGCAGAGGAAATTCTCTAAAAGAAAACAAATTACCACTTTTTCCAGGCAAATATCTTAGTTCTTTCTAAATCCCAAATGCAACTAAAACTACGTTATGTAAAAGATGCTTGCCAAGAGCACGATTGGGTTTTGATCAAAGGCCTTATTGAAACACACACTTTCCTAATTGCATCCTCTCCCAAAACGTCTTACAATAAAAAGTGAAAGCATAACTAATGGAGAAAGTCAGGCTCTACACAACATGTTCGGTTTGCTTTACCTGGTGTGTGTGTTTTCAGAATTTGTAAAAAAACAAAACAAAAGAAAAAACTTACCACCACAACGATCCCCTGAAGCAAAGTTGTATGACAAAGTATTCCAGCCAAGTTATACATCTCTGCAAAGGGAGGTTTGAATGGCAAGTGCTGGGCAGGATGGAGCCCTCAGGTCAGCAGAGCCCCTGGAACAAAGAAGCATTCAGGAGTCTCCAGGACACTGCACGCTCCAGTCTGTCACCAGCTAAACATGAGGCTGCCGGAGCTGTTAGTGGGGTTTATCTGGAAAACTCAAAGGCATGGAAAGAAACACATTGAAGGGTGCCTGGCATCTGCCCATGCACTGCGCTTCTGATAGACCAAATATTATTTTGGCACATGGATTATTTCATTAGCTAATAATGAGCTTTTACCATCCAGCAGAACTAAGACACTTCAAGCTCAGTGTATCATGCTCCCCATTTGGTTTTTGTTTGCTGTTTTCCCTTAACTTCACATTCTGTCTTAAAGCACATAACCACTTCCTAACCATCAACGTCAAACAATCATCAAAAACCACAGTTTACTGTTTAAATCTATGTCATTTTTTTAAAAAAAGGCAATCATTGCCATCATCTTGGAGGTGTGCAGAGGCCAGCTTCTCCTCTGCAGGTTGTACTCTTCTTTTAGGGCCTAATTAGAGAAGATTCCTTTTTGATACTTTACTGGATTTCAAGGAATGAGTTACAGAGAATGTTCTCCCGGAAAAGCAGAAATAAAAATAGTATAAGAATGGATTAATGTAACAGTTCTCAACATTTTTTATTCTCAGTTGTCCATTTTTAATTCCCTATATCATTTGCCAATTTAAATACCTAAAACAGAAGAAGCATGCCCACTTAGCCTTTTTAAAGAAGGCTCAGGGCTTCCCTGGTGGCGCAGTGGTTGAGTCCGCCTGCCGATGCAGGGGACACGGGTTCTTCCCCTGGTCCGGGAAGATCCCACATGCCGCAGAGCGGCTGGGCCCGTGAGCCATGGCCGCTGAGCCTGCGCGTCCGGAGCCTGTGCTCCGCAACGGGAGAGGCCACAACAGTGAGAGGCCCCTGTACCGCAAAAAAAAAAAAAAAAAGAAGGCTTAAAAATACAAGAGGAAGACTACACAGGTGTAAAAGTTTAACTCACTCTGTCCCTCTGCTACCTTTTTTGGGTTTTTCTCAGCCTGGGTGTGTCCCTTGAACTGCCCTCGCACCCCACTGTCACCCAGCACCCCTTCGTGGCAGATGGAGACCCAGGTGCATGAGGTGGTGCTGTGAAGAGAAAGAACCACTGCATCCAGGTGCCCTCAGGACTGTGCGTTCTTCCAGCTCTGCACTTGACCACAGGGTGACTTACCTCACTGGGACTCAGTTTTCCCATTTCGAAGTAGGGTGTTGAAGAAGGCGTTAGGAATGGCCTAAGTTAAATTAAATCACATTTGGCATCTAAGTCTGCCTTTTAAAATCGTTTCTATAATTACATGACGAATTACCCACTCTATACATATATACAGTGAAATACTACTCAGCCACAAAAAAAGAATGAAATAATGCCATTTGCAGCAACATGGATGGACCTAGAGATTATCATACTAGGTGAAGTAAATCAGAAAGAGAGACAAATATTATATGATATCACTTACATGTGGAATTTAAAATATGACACAAATGACCTTATCTACAAAGCAGAAGCAGACTCACAGACATAGAGAACAGACTTGTGGTTGCCAAGTGGGAGGGGATTGAGGAGGGATGGACTGGGAGTTTGGGGTTGGCAGGCGTAAACTATTATATATAGTATGGATAATAACAAGGTCCTACTGTAGAGCACAGGGAACTATATTCAATATCCTATGATAAACCATAATGGACAAGAATATTTTTTTAAAAAGTATATGAATCACTTTGCTGTACAGCAGAAATTAACACAACATTGTAAATCAACTCTACTTCAATAAAAAATGTTTAAATTGAAAATTAAGGTTCTGAACTTTAAAAAAAAAACATTACCCACTCATATTATTTTCAATTTGCTCCCTTTATTTTTGGTGTTGGGCCTGCTTATTTAAAACTTATTTTCCTTTCCTCTGGTTCCCTTCTCTCCTGGTTGCTCAGCTGTATTCCTCTCTATCCCTATGCTCCCCACCAAGCCTGGTTCACTTTTCCCTTCATCGTTCTCCCAATTTTATTAAATACGACTGCGTCTTCACTCTTTCACCCTAGTAAAGTAATTTTGGAAAACACTGCTTGATTTTAAATGATTTCTTCATTTACTGTGTTATAAGTAGAAAATGCTAGTATTAAATCAATGTATCATAAGACATTCCTACTCAAGTTCAAAATGTTAGAATAATAAGACTTGTATTCAGCAACTACTGTTCGAAGGTATAAATCAGGCAGGACTGGTTTTGCTTTGTTTTAAAATATTTCAGGAAACTTGCTTAGAATATTTCAAGAACATTACAGAAAGTTACAGAAAATAGCATAAAGTACTGACCATTGATCTTTGTCAAATCTGAATATTTTGCTATATTTGCTCCAAGTTTTTAAAAATAAAATGTTACAGGTACAGTTAAAACCTTCTGTATGTTTTCCCCATCTCATTCCTCACCCTCTGCTTCCCATGTATACATTATACACTGAACGTTTTTTCCCTTACTTCTTTTTATAATTTTTGTACATATGAGTGTGTAACAAATAAAACACATTACTGACATATGCTTTTAAATTTTATATTAATGATATCAGACCATCTTTCAATGTTAACATTTACCCATGTTGACCCACTCAACTCAAGTTCATTCTTTTTTTTTTTTTTTTTTTTTGCCGTACGCGGGCCTCTCACTGCTGCGGCCTCTCCCATTGCGGAGCACAGGATCCGGACGCGCAGGCCCAGCCGCTCCGTGGCATGTGGGATCTTCCCGGACCGGGACACCAACCCGTGTCCCCTGCATCGGCAGGTGGACTCCCTACCACTGCGCCACCAGGGAAGCCCAAGTTCATTCATTTTGATTGTTGTATAGCATCCTTTTATATGAATATACTACGGTTTATTGATCCACTTTACTATTAGTGGATATTTAGGTGGTTTCTAATTATTTGCTATTGCCAAGTGTTACAGTAAATATTCTTGTACCTGTTTTCTTGGGCACGTGTGTGAGAGTCGCTGGGGGTTACAAAGATGCACCTTTTCAACCTAAATATGTATTTCTCAAAGGCTCTCAAAAGTGTGTGAGTTTCAGGGGACCTCCCTGGTGGCGGGGGCAGTGGTTAGGAATCTGCTTGCCAATGCAGGAGACCGGGTTTGATCCCTTAGATGCCTCGGAGCAACTAAGCCCATGTGTCACAACTACTGAGCCTGCGCTCTAGAGCCCACGAGCCACAGCTACTGAGCCTGTGTGCCACGACTACTGAATCCTGTGTGCCTAGAGCCCGTGCTCTGCAACAAGAGAAGCCACCGCAATGAGAAGCCCGCGCACCGCACCGAAGAGTAACCCCCGCTTACCGCAGCTAGACAAAAGCCTGCGCCCAGCAACAGACCCAACACAGCCAAAAATAAATAAATGAATGAATTAAAAAGAAAAAAAGATGTCTCCTCGGTTGCAAAAAAGTGTGTGCGTTTCTCCTGGTCCACATCCATACCAGCTCTTGACATCATCAGATGTTTACATTTTTTCTGATCCGATGTATGGAAATGCAAGATCATTTTCGTTAGAATTTGCATTTCTCTGATTGCAAGTGAGTTGGATCATTCTTGTTTCATGTTAATTGAATTTCTTCTGTGACTTGCCTATTTTCACCCTTCACTCATTTTGCTTTTGAGTAGTCTTTATTTTATTTAGGCTTTTCCTTTGTGCGTTGTGTGCGATAGGTATGTTATTTTATTTTTTCCCACATGATTGATCAGTTTTGCCACCGTCAATTACTGAAGTGTTTGTCCTTTCCCCGCAAATTTGTAATGTCATATGCAGTTTCCATGTAGGAATGGTTTCATTCTGCAAATTTTTGTTTGGTGTTTTTGATCTATTTTCCCATCACTGAACCAACATTAATTATAATAGGCACAGTCATAACTTATAATAAGCTTTCTTACATGGCAGGGAAAATTCTTTTACCTTGTTCTTTTTCTCTGAAAGCATCTCTTCGTATAAATTTTAAAATTCATTTGCAAAAACCCTGTAGAGATTTTGGTTGGAAATACTATGAGTTCAGAGATTCGTTGGAAGAGAATGGACATTTTTACAATATTGAATCTTCCAATAAACAAGATATAGCTCTACGTTTATATATCTCCTTTTATTTATTTTGATTAGCCTCAGATCTTTTTTTTACAGGTTCCCAACATGTTTTGTCAGATTTACTCCTAAGAATCTTATGGGTTTGGGTACTATTATATTGATGATATGTAGAAATGCAATTTGGTTTTCTAAAACTCTATTTTTAGTTCTAGTAATTTATTGATTCTCTGGATTTTCTATGATAACTGTGATAATTGGTCATTTGGGAATTATAGTTTAGTTTGTTTTTTTCCAACTTTTGCACTTTTCTTTTTTCATCTCTTACTGCTGAGGCTTAAACTTCTAATACAATGATGAATGTAAGTTGTGATAACGGGTACCTTTGATTTGTTCTTGACTTTAAAAGTCATGCTTCTAACAATTCACAACTAAGTACCATGTTTGCATAGGGTTTTGTTCATACCTCAACAATATGCTTGTTCATGTTTCAGTTTCTCCTTGTACTTTGGACAACTTTGGCTTTGTATACTCTGAAGCTATGTTATTGGGTGCCTGCAAGTTTAGTGTTATTATATTTTTCTGGAAAATTGTTTCCTCTTATCATTGGACAGTTACTCTCTTTGTCCCTGATAATGCTCTTTGGCTTAATCATGGAGCTTTCTTTTGTTAGAATTTACCTAACATAGCTTTTCCCATCTTACCTTTTCACCCTTTTGGTGTCCTCACATTTTAAGTTTCCTGCTTATTGATGAGAGACAAGCAGGTCGTCCTGGAGGCTCATTCCCTCCTACATTTGGTAGCTTAAGGAGAAAGTAGCTCAGCAGATTAACTCGATGGAAGGACAGGCTGATACCACATCCTAGTAGTGCCAGCTTCCTCTTCCTAGTAAGTCCATTTCTTCCATCAAGAAGGTCCCACTGTTTTGCTGTAAAATAGATGTTCCTTGCCTCTCCCTCCAACATCCTTAGAAATATGTAGAACAATAAAGGGGGGACCTCTTTTTGGATCCTGTGACACATCACAAAGTCCCCACTTGAGCACATTTCTCTGGGGGATAATGAGAGATGGGAAGATCGTGTGCCCTCTGTTGTTCTCGGCCTCTAAGTTCCCTCAACAAACAGCACTTTAATTTTCCATCACATGTACCTAGTGGTATATGTTAGTCTGCTCAGGCTGCCAGGACAAATACCATAGACTGGGTGGCATAAACAACAGAAATTAATTTTCTCCTAGTTCTGGAGGCTGAAAGTCCATGATCAAGGCTCCAGATGACTCAGTTTGCGGTGAGAGCTCTGTTCCTGGCTTGCAGACAGATGTTTTCTTGCTGTGTCTTCACATGGCCTTTCCTTGGTGTGCACATGTGCACACGTGCGCGCACACACACACACACACACCGGGCTCCCCAGATGTCTCTTCTTATAAGAACACTAATTCTATCAGATCAGGGCCCCACCCTTATGACCTCATTTAACCTTAATTCTTCCTTAAAGACCCCACCTCCAAATAGAGCCATACAAAAGGCCTGAGAAAAACTCCAGTATGAGCAGTGAGAGGTAAGGTAAATGATGTAAGGTTATTTTTATATTTATTTAAATTTAGAGAATTTATCAGAAACATTTAGTCAAATATCTCCTAATAAATTTGGTATGAAAATCTGAACATGCACTAAGTCAACTATCACATGAAGCGTTAATCATTCTGTTATTACTCTAATGCTAGCCAAGAAGGGTTTCATCTTGCATAACATCTATAATATACAGCAAAGTAGATGAGATCATCTTAATGCATTCTGTAACTCATTCCCTAAAATTAAATATCAATTATAATTGTTTTGCCTAAATTCTAAAGTGTCTCTTAAAGGAAATTTGGAATTACTACTCTTTTATAAAAAATAAGTTTATTTATTTATTTGTTTACTTTTGGCTGTATTGGGTCTTCGTTGCTGTGCTTGGGCTTTCTCTAGTTGCGGCGAGCGGGGGCTACTCTTCATTGTGGTGCACAGGCTTCTCATTGCGGTGGCTTCTCTTTGTTGCAGAGCGAGGGCTTCAGTTGTTGTGGCTCGCGGGCTTAGTTGCTCCGCGCGCGGCACGTGGGATCTTCCTGGACCAGGGCTCGAACCCTGTCCCCTGCATTGGCAGGAGGATTCTTAACCACTGCGCCACCAGGTAAGTCCTGGAATTACTACTCTTATTCAATATTCAGAGAGGGAAATTTTGATGACAAATCAATAACATATTGCTTTAAATATTTTATAGAAAGTGTTTTAAATAACATACTTGAAATGATAACCATTTTTTCAATAATCAATTTCCAGTACTTGCATTTAGGCTTAACTTTGCCTACCAAAAACCTTGAAAGAGCCGACGTACATCTACACTAGCAATAAAAACTGTCCTAAGTCCTTTAAGTGGTGCTTGGGTGAAATCAACTTCTAAATACTCAGCTACAATGACATGGCAGGGTTTCTTAATCAGAACTGTTTTGGTTTTGGGCAATAGAAATCTACTCGAGCCATCTTGAAAATATACTATATAAGGGGTTTATTATAAGTAATTAGGTTATCACAAGGAACCTCAAGAATGGGGCAATGTGAAGAATTAGACAACTAAACTAGAAAACTAAGCCTCTGCATTCTTACTTGGGGACTCTGTGGCTTCCTGTGTTCATCACATTTCTCTCTTTCTCTCTGCAGACCTCTTTCCCTGTGCTCATAGTCAAACATTTGCCTCCATTTGCTCTCAAGTATAATCATAACGTAAACCTGAAAATGTATGAAAGGACTCTCTAATTTCAGGTAGTCATATCTAACAACTAGACTCAAGGCTCAGGAGTAAAGGTGATTTTTTCAACAATTATCTAAAAAGTTTAGAATTCTTATTTTCATTCACCAAACTCAGGAAGGAAACTATTAATTTTCGAGTTGGCTTATAGCTGGAGTTTCATGAGATTAAGAGCAAGTTTGAGGGATGTGATGGTTTCTTTTTCCAAACCACCATATTTGGAAATATAAGACATGCTCCAATTTTACAAAGAAATCTTTCATTGGGAAAATTAAATACTTGTCATCACACGTGTATTGAGCCTGCCTTACTTTCCGTCCCTTCTTCCCGGGACCCCTTCATCAGTCCCCAGCCTCTGGCCCCCGTTGCTCTTTGCCTGCATCCCAGGCAGGACTGCTCACTCTTAACTGCCCCTCCTGAGATACTAGCTGAGGTCAGAGCCCGGGCTTTCCACCACCAGGGATAAAGATCACGTGTCGGACATGTTGCTTTAAACACTACAAATTAGCTTTAAACAAGTGAGGGGAAGATGGAGGTTGGACTGACTTACCTGTGGAACAGGCAAATTCAGATCCAGGTGATGACAGATAATCTAGTCCAAATTCCATTTCTGGACTTGTTTTCCTGAATTAGCCAGACAATTAACTCGGCAATTAAAGCTCACCAGATAATCTCATCATCTTTCATTTGGCAGCTTCTCGAGACAAAGCATGGCTACTTGCTTCATTGGGAGCAAATGCTGATTTTGTACTTAACCTGCCCTGTGCCGTCATAGGGCACAGAAGACTCCTGGTGACTAACGGAGAAAGAATTGGAAGACGGGAGTTAGGTACAAGTTTCAGCCTTTAGAGGATATGTTTACTGGTTATGCAGAGGAAAATATATTGTTGTTCCCGTCTCAGAAATAGAGAAAGTGGCACAAAGCCCTTTTAGAGTCCTGGCCCACAGATGGCTGGCAAAACAGGGAGTGAGCCGGTGGAGCCCCGCCCGCCATGGTTTGAAGTGCTATCTTTTTCCCTATTTCCTGGCTCTGCTGTGTTGAAACGCTTCATGCCTTCAGTCGGGAAATGCCTTCATTAGAGATACAGTTTAGTTATTCTGGCCTTTTGGAAGTGGTTGTAAAATGACCGATCCTCGTGTTTTGGTTTGTGTTGGGATGTTTCAGAGCTGGGCGGTCCAGGAGATAATTTACGGGCAATAAGGACTTGCAGGAAGCTCCCAGGAGGCGGGAAAGCACTGAATTATCAGCACCGTCAACACCACCAACAAACACTCCCGAGAATCTACTGCAGGCTAAGTCTGGAGACATAAGACCAAAGTGGGAGTCCAAGGAGGAGGAAGACACGAGGAAAGGGAACACATTTAAATTCTCTTCATTGCAATTTGCCTAGGACTCTAGTGGTCTGTCTATGAGCTTCTGCAAACCGTCCTAAATGATTCCATTGGCTTGTTGGCTTGTTGGGCTGTGGCTGCCTGAACTGAACTTGAGTGAGCACTCACAGGCCCTAAAGATTGCAGTTTTATCTCTTTGCATCATTGGTATCACATGTCCAGCCACACGAGTCCATCTACCTCTTTCCTGCTTCGCATTAAGGATCGTTCTGATGCTTTATTTTCGAGCAGTTGCTATCTAATATTCTTTCAAGCTGAGATTAAATGAATAGTTAGGCACCTAAATGTAGGTATTATTTTCTCTCCCAAGTTATGTTCCTTAAAGTATGTTCCTTAAAGTCCTTATGTTCCTTAAAGTAAATCCGTTTTCAGCCACAAATGCCTGTATCCCATCTCCAAAATGAGTTCTCAGTACATTCCTCTTTGACGTGTGCTCTCCACACAGATTATGGCATGCATTTGAGGCGTCATGTGGGAAAACTTGGGGTTTATGTTTTTTTAATTTTTAAAAATGTTTTGAACATTATAGCAGTAGCCCATGCTTCTAATAACAAGTGCAATAACATGGAACGAACATATATAAAAGACAAAGCTAACTGTCTCCTCTTTTTTCTACCTCTGCCCCAACGCCGTCCATTCACTGCTGCTACCCTGAGATAACCAACGTCAGTATTTTAACACATATACAAATATATATTCAGATACGTTGGGGGCTTATCTGTTATCATACTTTATACAGTTCCAGATTTTCCAAGATTCAGTACTGAATCCCAACTTGATTTTAAGTACCCTCAGCCCATGCAGCCCAACTTACGTTTTGTTAATCTGACAGTCTGTCATAGATTTCTCTGCAAGTTAGTAGATCCATGTCTGTAACAATGTTTTCTAATCTCTTCATACATAATCTCCCTCACACACGCTATTTTACATAGAAGAGTTTATTCCGTGTATACTAGAGTACGTTCACTTTGCTTAGTCATTCCATATTATGTATTTATCTGCATCCTCTCCTTCTCTCCTCTCCTGCTCCCCTGTCCCTCTGACCACCCCTTTCTCCTCCAGAGAATCTGTGCAAACAAGGTGATGCATATTTTTCTGTGTTTTTCTCCAGACATATAACTATACATAGATATGTAGATTTTAAACCATTATTTGCTTTGCAAAAATGAGATTATATTATATACTCTGCTCTCATACCTTAGTTTTGTCTTGCAATAATGTCTCATCCAAATCCCTCTGTGTCGACTGGCAGAAGGCTAATGCATCCTTCTTCACGGCTGCACAATATTTCAGTGTGAAAGAATGTAACGTATTCAGCCATTCCTCTCTCAGTGGACAGACACTTTGTTTCCAATCTTTTTCACTATGAATGACTGCATGCGGGATCTTCATTGAGGCATGCAGGATCTTTTGTTGTGGCACACAGGCTTCTCTCTAGTTGTGGTATGCAGGTTTTCTCTTCTCTAGTTGTGCTGTGCCGGTTCCAGAGTGGGTGGGCTCTGTAGTTTGCGGTACACGGGCTCTAGTTGGGGTGCACGAGCTCAGTTGCTGTGGCACGCGGGCTCAGCTTCCCCGCGGCATGTGGGATCTTAGTTCCCTGACGAGGGATCGAACCCATGTCCCCTGCATTGTAAGGCAGATTCTTTACCACTGGACCACCAGGGAAGTCCCCTATTTCTGAGTTCTTTATTCTAAACCATTGAACTACGTGTCTTTCCCTCTTCCAAATCCACACTCTCTTAGTCACTGTAGCTAGATTACAAGCCTTACTATCAGGTAGAGTGATTCCTCCCCTTTTATTCTTCTTTGTCAAGATAGTTTAGCTATTCTAGGACCTGTTCCATATAAATTTTAGAATAAGCTTGTCTATGTCTTAAAAAATCTTTGCTGGGATTGTGATAGGAACTGCATTGAAGCTACAGGTTGATTTGGAGAGAACTGACATCTTTACTGTTTGGTCTCCCAGTCCGTGAACACAGAATGTCACTTTATTTATTTAGGTCTTCTTTTATTTCATCAACATTTTACAATTTTCAGTGTACAGATCATCTACATGTTTTGATAAATATATACCTAAGTTTTTCATTTTCTTTGGGGTGATTGTAAATGGCATTGTGTTGTTGTGGGGGGTTTTTTTGCAGTACGCGGGCCTCTCACTGTTGTGGCCTCTCCCGTTGCGGAGCACAGGCTCCGGACGCGCAGGCTCAGTGGCCACGGCTCACGGGCCTAGCCGCTCCGCGGCATGTGGGATCTTACCGGACCGGGACACGAACCCGTGCCCCCTGCATCGGCAGGCGGACTCTCAACCACTGCGCCACCAGGGAAGCCCGGTATTGTGTTTTAAATTTCTTTTCCACATGTTCATTGTTAGTATGTGGAGATACCCTGTGTTTTGTGTGTTGATCTCTTATCCTATGATCCTGCTGAACTCAGTTCTAGGGTTTGTTTGTTTGTTGCAGATTCCTTGGGATTTTCGATTTTCTATGTACACAATCATGTTACCTGCAAATGGGGATAATTTTATTTCTTCCATTCCAGATGATACGCTTTTTATTTTATTCTTGCCCTAGAGCAGCGACTAGACTTGCCAGTACTACGTTGAATAATAAAATAGTAATAAAAGGGGACATCCTTGTCTTGTCCCCAATATTAAGGAGAAAGCATTTGGTCTTTCACCATTAAGTGACATTTTAGCCATAGGATTTTGTAGATTCTTTGTGAAGATGAGTTAATTCCTCTATCCCTATCTTGCTGAGAGTTTTTTTTTTAATCATAAATGGGTGTTGGATTTTGTCAAATGCCTTTTCTTTGTTAATTAATATGATCATTATGACCCTATGATTTTTCTTCTTTAGTCTGTTGATATAGTGATTACATTGATGGATTTTCAAATGTTGAACCAGTCTTACATACCCAGAGTAAATCCCACTTGGTCATGGTGGATAATTTGTTTTAGATACTATGTTGGAATCAATTTGCTAACATTTTGTCAGAATTTTTGTATCTAAGTTCAAGAGAGATACTTGTCTGCAGTTTTGTTTTGTTGTAGTGTCTTTGATTTTATATCAAAGTAATACTGGCCTCCTAACACATGAGTCAGGAAATATTCCTTATGCTTCTATTTTCTCGAAAAGACTATGTAAAACTGGTATTAATTCTTCTTCAAATGTTTGATGATCTCTCCAGTGAAGACATCTGGGACTGGATTTCTTTTAGGGAATTTTAAATTACAAATTCAGTTTTTTAATGGCTGTAGAATGATTTAGTTTCTCTATTTCACCTTGATTGAATTTTGGTAGTTGGTGGTTTTTAAGAAATTTGTCCATTTCTTTTAAGTTGTCAAACTTATGAACATAAAGCTGTTCATGGGATTCCTTGAAGGATTTAGAGTAGCATCCCTGATATTCTGTTTTGTGTCAGCTCTCTTTACTTTTGTCAGTCTTGCTAGAGATGATCAATTTTAGTGATATCTTTTTTTTAAGAACCAGCTTTTTTTCTTCATTGATTTTCTATTTCCAATTTCATTGAATTTTGTTCTTTTTTTTTTTAAGTCTCCTTCTACTTGCTGGAGCCTTATTCTGTTTCTCTCCTTTTAGTTTCTTGAGGTAGGCACTTAGATGACTGGTTTAAGACCTTTACTTGCTTCTAATGTGTGTGTTTGATGCTATAAATTTCCCTCTCAGCACTGCTTTAGCTGCATCACACGTATTTTGATATGCTGTATTTTTACTTTCCATTATTTATATTTTTAAAAAATTTCCATTGAGACTTTCTCTTTGACCCCTGGGTTCTTTAGAATTATGTTGCTTGATTTCTCCATGTGCAGAGGAACTAAGACCTCTGGCCAACAGCCATCCAACTTGCTGGTCGTATGAGTGACCCATCTTGGGTGCAGATTCTGCAGCCCCAGGTAAGTCTTTAAGTGACTGTAGCCCTGGCCCCACTGTGAGTTCATCTTTGTAGCCTCCTAGCTAAGCCACTCTTGATCCACAAAAACTGTGAGAGATGATTAGTATTGCTTCAAGCCCCTAAGTTCTGGGGTAATTGTTATCTATCATGGATAATTAATACAATATAAGCTCTGTTCAGATTAATTTGTTATTTTTGCTCACTTTCTCGAGTTTTTTCCTCAACTGGTGGTTTGTCTATGATACATTCTCTGAATCCTTGTATATTTACAAGTATCTTTCATTCAAACTGATGGGTAAGTGATAATTCACCTGGGTATAGAATTCCTGGATTTCAATCCTTTTCTCTTAGTACTTTGCAGAGTTTGCTCCACCGTCTTTTAACCTCCAGAACTGAAGATAAATCACATGCCTGCCTGATTCTCTTTCTTTATAGTTTGCTCATTTATTTTCCTGGAAACTCATAAGACTTTATCTTTTTGTTGAAGTTCAAAAAGTTTACTCATATATGCCTAGATATGGTTCTCGTTATTATGCCTGGAACTTAGTCAGCCGTTTGAAGTTGCAGACTCTGGTCTTTCTTCAACGCAAAAATATTTTCTTCTATTTTTAGCTCTTCTCCACCTGCTCCTTGCCCTCCTTCTAGAATCTATCCTCCAAATCTCTTACCTTTACGCTTTTGTCTATGCAATTTCTATCTCTTTGTGCTTTTGCTCTGTCATTTGAGATTTTATTCCATTGAATTTTCCAGGCCTCTAATTTGAGTCTCAGCAATGGCCTTCATTTTACTAAAATTTTAGTCGAAAATAAAGGTTTGATTTATCTAGAGAGCCTCTTTTATGCTGCACATAGATCTCCTTCGTGCTCTTATTAGTTTTTTCTTACTGTTTTTCTTACAAGTTGTTGTCTGTCTCTTCCAGCGGCTCTATTTCCTAAGGGACTTAATCTGATAGTTTGATTTGCTCCTTCTCTTTCTGGTTGTGGAATCCTGAGAGAAGCTTAAGTATCAGTGGTCCAGGGAGGATGGAAGGACAATGGTCTCTGATTGTCTGATGGCATGGCAGCAGACAGGTCCTCAGGAAGGAAACCTTTTGCTCCCTGATCTCCTTTAATTCTCCTGGCCTCGGTTTGGTTCTTCTCCAGCTCTTTGGGGTCAACAAGAATATACCCATGTACAAGGGGCAGAAATCAACCTGCTGGCAGGCCAACTATCATGGCACGATCAGGGGGTCTGTCTACTAGACATCATCGTTTTTAGTTCTTTACATCAGTTCTATCCTACCCTGACCCCCAACCCCCGTCCTGCCCAGAGTGAAGAAGGCATCACACAGGTCTGTGATTCCCACCCCTCTTGCCTACTGAGTGGTCCCAGCAGAAGGAGTTGGAATGCAGCTGGAGTTAGAAGCAGAGGGAACGTGAGAGACAGTAAGCTACAATCTGGCCCTTGCGTAAATTTGAAACTAATTATTTTTTCTCATTCATTCAGATCATCTTTCATGCTAAGTAGACAGAGTGCAAATAAAGTTTTTGTGAGTCATCTAAATATAAAAGCATACTTGGGACTAAAATTCCAAGAACATTTTATAGACTCCTTACAGAACTCCAGCCAACCAAATGATTTTTGTTCAGACTCTCCAATGTGAATGTTTATATGTAGACATCAAGCATGAGAAATGTCAGACCTGGCATAAAAACCGAACAAACGGCAGAACCTAGGGTTTTAGGAAGGAACGGTTATTTGATCTCTGTGCAAACCTCAGCGTGTTTCTTCTCTCTCCCTTTTTTTATCCTCTGGAAAGCTATAATTTGAATTTAAGAGCAGTAGTTAGGAGCAAAATGCTAATCAAAATCAGAAAACCATACATTAAACCCTCTCATGAGTGAGGCACTATGTAAAGCAGAACCCAGCAACCGTTCTGAAGACTCGAAGCACTTTTTCTGACCCCAGCATCAGCCCCTCACTGTCCCAAATTTCTTCTTGCTGATCCCAGGATTTCCCCAGATGGCTCCCCTTCTTGGCTATGAACAGTCTGGTTTCTCTTCCAGAAATCCCATTCTCCAAGGTTAGCCTCAAAGGGGGCTACTCCTGCCATTTTTTAAGCCAGAAACAAGCCTTTTCATTTGAAGGGTTTTCACTGCTCCACGTTATTGAGAAATAGGGAATTAAAAGTAAACAAATGTTGGAAAAGTTACAGAAGTTTAAGAACTTACCGAAAGTTATCTTAAATACGTGTCCTTAGGCCGCAGTAAAATGTAGCTGAGGCTGGGATGCCTCATCCAACGTCTCTCTTTGGTTGCTCACATAGAGAGTTGTAAGTGCCAGCCTTGCGGGGCTTCCCCCTTCTGTTTCTATCACCCTTATTCCTCTGGCTACAGCTCAGGGAGACTTCCTCTCCCAGGCCCCCACCCTGAGCCCCTCTCCTTTTCTATCAGGTTCGGATATTCTGATGATCTTATTGGAGTAGAACTTTGGGTGCCCTAGTAATTCAACCAAATGCCTACAGGCATTTGAAGTGGGTCATTCATATCCCCAGAGCAGTTCTGTGTCTATAACCTTCATACAGGACATGTCATTAAATTATCCTTTAACAAGTATCACAGATGGAGGGAATTATAAAGCAATTATGAAGTCAGTGTCCTTAGTTTTCAGTAACAATCAGGCTCACGTGTAAGTCACAGCTCCAAATCCAAGTGGGGTAACGTAAGTTGGAGAAGAGGTTCAAAGCAAATTCAAATGATTAAGGACTTCCCTGGTGGTGCAGTGGTTAAGAATCCATCTGCCAACGTAGGGGACACAGGTTCAAGCCCTGGTCCAGGAAGATCCCACATGCCGTGGAGAAACTAAGCCCATGCACCACAACTACTGAGCCTGCGCTCTAGAGCCCGTGAGCCACAACTACTGAGGCCATGCGCCACAACTACTGAATCCCTCACGCCTAGAGCCCATGCTCCGCCACAAGAGAAGCCATCACAACAAAGAGTAGCCCCTGCTCGCCACAACTAGAGAAAGCCCAGGTACAGCAACGAAGACCCAATGCAGCCAAAAATAAAATAAATATTTTAAAAATCAGAAAGAAAATTCAAATGATTACTAAAGGTCTGAAAAATAAGAATATACTAAGAAGATAAACAGTTTATCAACCTTGGTATTATTAACACTGGAGGATAATTCTTTGGAGGGCTTTGTGCATGTGTGTCCGTGTGTGTGTGTGTGTAGAACCACCCTGCGCATTGTAGGGTGTTTAGAGCATCCCTGCCCTCTACCAACTAGACGCCAGGAGCATTTGCCCTCCAGTTGTGACAACCAAAGAAGGCTGCACACACTGCCAAATGTCCCCTGGGGATAAGATCACCCCAGTTGAGAATGACTGAGTTAAAGGTTAAAGATATTCAGCACAGGGGGAGAGAGAAATTAGGAGTTTGGGATTAACAGGTGTATATAGAATAGATAAACAACAAAGACCTACTGTATAGCACAGGGAACCATATTCAATATCTTATAATAACCTATAATGGAAAAGAATCTGAAAAAGACTATTATGTATATATACAATTGAAAATATATACAATTGAAAAAATATATATATATACATCTATATATAAAACGGATTCACTTTGCTGGATACCTGGAACCAACATAATATTGTAAATTAACTCTACTTCCATTTAAAAATGGTTTTTAAAAAAGAAATCATAAAAAAGATGTTCAGCACAAAACAGAGCTTTTAATACAGGGTTCAAATACATGACGGGGCCTCCCACTGATGACAGTCAGTAGCTTTCTAATTCCACTGAGGACAGAGGAATTTCAACCCAACGGATTTGGATAAAACATAGTTGATTAACTTCTTGTGAGGCTTGTTACGTAACTACATGGGTTACTGAAAAGGACTGGAATTCCCTCCTTTGCCCATCTTTTTTTTTTTTTTTTTTTTTTTTTTTTTTTTGTGCTGTACGCGGGCCTCTCACCGTTGCGGCCTCTCCCGCTGCGGAGCACAGGCTCCGGACGCGCAGGCCCAGCGACCATGGCTCACGGGCCCAGCCGCTCCGCGGCATGTGGGATCCTCCCGGACCGGGGCACGAACCCGCGTCCCCTGCATCGGCAGGCGGACTCTCAACCACTGCGCCACCAGGGAAGCCCTGCCCATCTTTTTTAAAAAAATAATTAATTAATTTTGGCTGCGTTGGGTCTTAGTTGCTGTGCGCGGGCTTTCTCTAGTTGCGGTGAGCGGGGGCCACTCTTCGTTGCAGTACAAGGGCTTCTCTGTGCAGTGGCTTCTCTTGTTGGGAAGCATGGGCTCTAGGCGCAAGGGATTCAGTAGTTGTGGCTCACGGGCTATAGAGCGCAGGCTCAGTAGTTGTGGCGCCCGGGCTTAGTTGCTCCGCGGCATGTGGGATCTTCCTGGACCAGGGATTGAACCCATGTCCCCTGCACTGGCAGGTGGATTCTTAACTGCTATACCACCAGGGAAGTCCCTGCCCATCTTTAAGATGAGATAAACCCTTTGTTTCTAAGGTAACTCTGATGCGGTCGTTCGTTAGAGAAGATGTGATAGAACACCTTTCCATTCCCCTCTGCCTGCGTCCCTTAATCTCGCACAAGGCAGGAGCCTTGCAGGGTTCACGTGCCTGCTACCAGCACCACCCTGTCGGTCAAACGGGCCTTTGCCAAACAGACAATGTGAAGTATGAGTGTTGTTATTATTTTGACCTTATTAGGAAGAATAGAGGAATCCATAAAAGTGTGCTTCAGTGTTTTCTTTTGAAGATACATCTTAAAGGACTTGGAAGAAGTCTATCAGTTCTAAGTTCCACTGGGTATTATATTACCCTGAATTATTTATTCAGTGTAAGTGGTAAGAAGAAGTATCGTTGGCGTCTTTTAAGAACCACAGGGTGAGAACAAGGGGTCTGTGTAAAAGGAGAGTTTGACTTCCTAGAAAAGAAGCTGTTAGAAAGAGGAAGGAATGGCTTGATGCCTTTTAAACTTATTTATATTCCCACGTCGTTCCAGAAAGATTTCAGGCCGAATTCTTGATAATGACGGAATTTTCAAGCTCTTAAATCTACAGTAATATTCGTTACCGAGCAACGTGTGGCGAAGAATTCTTGCAGCCTGTGATCAGGCTAGGGCTTCAGATTCTGGTAGCACAGTGCAGAACAATGGCGCTCTGTATATCTCTGCTACATAACAGTTCATTCGTGCGGGTAGATGAACTAGTCAGATAGTTTACTTGGCTTTTAATTATCTTAGTTAATTATTTTAATTGTTTATTGTGTTATCTTCCATTTAGGAGAGTTAGGAATAATCTCAAATGTACCCGTTAGGATTTTTTTCTACTGCAAATTACAGAAACCCCACTACAAACTGGTGTAAGGAGAAAAACAAAACAGGGATGGAGAAGAGGATTTCCTGGATCTCGTGGCTAAGAAGCCCCAGTGGAGAGCAGACGCGAAACGTGGCTGGATCCTGGGCTAAAAAAAAAAGTTCTTTCATTGTCATATGCTCCACATGGCAAGATGGCAGCAGAATTAAAGGAACCTGCTTTTCTAGTAGCTGGAATGAGTCACGTGCCAATCCCGACCCAGTCACGCTTGTCGAGGGACTGTGGGGCTCTGAGAGGTTTGGCTAGGTCACAAGCCACCCCCAGACTCCCCCTCAACCAGATGGACAGAGAGGAAGACTAGATTCCCAAACAAAACCCGGAATTGTGACTGGAGGTGGACTGAACGGGTGTTAGTCAGCCAAGAACAAACGTCTTTCACACACGTTCCTCGTATTTGAATATTTCAGTGAAACTCTCCGTTTAGGACGGTTGCGCTGCAGTCTGTGCTTCCTGCTTATGTGGTGTGAAACTCCTCGGATTCAAACTTTGTTCAGCAAAGTGGAGTCCCAACGGCCAGTGTCAACTGCCAGGCTAGTTGTTCTAAAGCGTCGGGTGCCGGACCGTGAGTGCGTCCGTATGGTGAGCTAAGAGCTGTTCCTTTAGATGAGGACTTAGATTTTTGTTTGTTTAATTTTTATTGTATATTGAAGCATAGGTGATTAACAATGTTGTGTTAGTAAGACAAACATACGATATCGATACGCGGAATCTAAAAAGAAAAATGCTACAAATGAACTTGTTTACAAAACAGGAAGAGACTCACAGAATTAGAGAATGAATTTAAGGACTTGCCTTGTAACATCACGGAAACCTTCGCTGGCACGGAGTAGCTGCTGGAGACGAGAGGCCCTGGGGCAGCACCTGCCCACCTCCAGGCAGACCCCCCAGAGTCGGACACTGAAGGCTCTTGGCTGGAGGACCCAACCAGACACTGCGGAATGTCCAGGCGCTGCCCGAGGCCCTGTCCCAGACGAGGGCGAGTCCCACCCACAGATGTCCTGAAACCATCAGCAACCAGGGACCCTGCTGGCGCTGAGCTGCCTCCTCCCGGACTTCTCCTTGGCGAGGTCGGTACCCCTTCTCTGTTTTCCCTACTCTTACTAAGCTGTGCTGTGTGCTGATCACATGCACTAAATCCTATGATTCCTGAACTGAATACTGGCTCCGTTCTGCGTGTCTCCACTCCCGTGACCCTTACGCAGCCTCACCGCTGGGCCTGGTGACAAAACCAGGACACGCTGTCATTATGCTATGTGGTCGCATAGCTTCAATTTACAGTCATCGTGGCAGAGATGCCAAGAGCCCCCCACGCTGCCTCTTCCCTCCTTCCAGAGCAGGGAAAGTTCTACCCCGGCACCTGGGTTGCCAGACACACACTACCTCCCCCAGCTCCCTGACAGCAGGTGCAGCCACGTGGCAACGCTCCAGCCAATGAGCTGTGAGGACAAGTGATGTGTACAGTCGCTAGGTCTTGTCCTAAAAGTGAGTGTGGGTTAGGCTACCCTTTTCTAATAATATACATATATATTTTAATATAATATACATGTAATTTCTTATATATAATTTATACTTCATTATTTATTATATTTTTAAAAATATATAAACCTGTATTACCAATATTTCAAAGAGCAAGCAATGTTTACCCTGGGGAAGAGAAAACTTAAAGAGAGTGGTTTTAGAACCACTTTCAGGGACTTCCCTGGTGGTCCAGTGGTTAAGACTTCGCCTTCCAACGCAGGGGCTGTGGGTTCAATCCCACACCCCCCTGCACTGGGGGAGCTAAGCTCCCACATGCCTCGTGGCCAAAAAACCAAAACATAAAACAGAAGCAATATTGTAACAAATTCAATAAAGACTTTAAAAATGGTCCACGTCAAAACCAAAAAATCTTAAAAAAAATAAAATAAAACCATTTTTAAAGATTTTAGTGTGTGTTCTCGCTTTCTAACCACTGAAATCAATTTCTAACCTCAGCAGGGCATCACGGCGTCTAAGGAAAAGCCCCCAGCTGCTAACCTTGGCTGTTCCAAGGAGCTGATATTGTCCAATAGGATGGCTGTCCCCTCACATTCCCTAGACTCCAGGTAGGAATCACTGACTCGGGGTGGGGATGAGAACACCGTCTCTAAGACTCGAAGTGCTGTCCTGGGAAATGGGGCAGACTGGCTCCTGGTGAGACAACAGTGAAGCTTCATAAAATGTGGCCGAGATTTCCTGCCATTGGAGGTGTTTATAGAGAGTGGATGGTTACCTACCAGGGATGCTGTCGAAGGACCTCACACCTTGCCTTTCCACCTTCACTTGGATTTCACCTTAATTTGAAAAGTGACCCCGTGGCACAGGGCCCTGGGAGACCAGGAGACGGTCTTGCTGCTTTGGAGTCAAAACTGCACCAAAGGGCTTCACTGGTTGGTTTGAAATATTTGGTCTTCTGAACTCTCGTTCATTCCTATTAAGACATACAGAAAAAAAAAAAAATTCCGAAGACAAAACAAACAAGAAATCAGAACTTCGCCAGGCCTGCTCCAACCCCCTTGACCAGCGTATCACTTGCGGTCGACTCTGAAGAGTCGAATGTGTAAAGACCAGGGAGCTCAGTCCACTCATGAAGTCGGTGACTTTTAGAAAAATCATCACTGACGTCAGATGTTTCACTGACGCCCGCCCTTGGGAAACAAGCTCAGGAACTCAGCGGTCTAAGAATCTGTGACTGAGGAGGTTTGATGTGCTGACTTGTGAAGGGTGTGAGCTCTGGACAAGAAGGTTGAACTAAAAGGCACACCTCCTTAATTACAGGATTTAAGCCAAGAAAAGTCAAAGACAGTAGGTGGGGTTTGTGACCCTGTCTCTGCCTTTAGTAGAGAAAGCCTTCTTGGTAGCTCTTGAATGTTTTTCTTTCTTAACGACCAGTTTGTTTAAGTTAAGAGCCAAATAAGGGTCACGTGTTACATTCGGTTTCTATGTCTCTTCTAAGCCATGGGTTCCTCCTCTGTTTCAGTCAGGCTCACTTCCTTTCTTTTCCTTGAAATGTATTTGTCATTTTTTCCTGTAAGTTTTTCCACAGTCTGAATCTTGCTAATTGCATGGCACTGATGTTGTTTAAAAGCCTCCTCTGTCTCTTATATTTTCTGTAAATTCATACATCTAGAGGCTCAATCAGATTTAGGTTCAATTTCTTTGGCGTGAATGCTGTGTAAGTGGTTTTGCGTACTTCCATCGGGAAGCACGGAATATCTGTCTGTTTCTGTGACGCTGGGATTGTTCAGAGGGCTCAGGCCCTGCCAGGCTGACTCATAACACTGTAAAGTTCTGTCCTTTTTTTCACCTAATGCTTTTAGCAGCCGTTGGTGATCCTTGCTTACACCCGCTCTTTCACTGGAGGCTGCAGCCCTGTGATATTTCTGGATCTATGAGGCCTGCTTCGCTTCTTAGCTGGAATCTCTCTACAAAGGGAAACCATTTCATCAACTAGTGGTTACCCTCAGGTACAGTTTGTACAGGAAGGCCAGACAAGTGTTTGATTCTTTCTCTTTATTTATAAGTTGTTAGAATGATAGGTTGGTTCCTAAAAGAAAACTAGGACTATTTCTTCTACTCACAAAACTTCTGAGGCCAGATGTGTGGGATTCTCTGTCCCATTAAGCAATTCTGACACTAACTACCCAGAGTTAGTGCAGACGGGCTAGAGGCACAGCCCCACAAGACCATCCCCCACTTGAGATGCTAGCTGCAAATCCCGGGTGCCTGTACTTCTGACCAACCAGCTATAAATCAGAGATCCCCACAACCCTCACCTCAGCTTGATCATTTGCTCACAGAAGTTAGGAAAGCACTTACTGTCTGTCACCCATTTATTAGAAAGGATACAACTCAGGAACAGCCAGAGGGACAAGATGCACAGGTATGGGGGGAGGGGTGGGGCATCCATGCCCACCACTCCAAGCACTTTGACGTGTTCACCAACCCAGATGCTCTCCAAAACCTGTTGTTTAGGGTTTTTACGGAGGCTTCATTTCTTAGGCGTCATCGATTAAATCATTGGCCATTGGTGATTAAGTCCATCTCCAGCCCCTCGCCCCTCCCCCGAGGTCAGTGGGTGGGGCTGAAAGGTCTGACCCTCTAATCAACCCAGCCTCCCTTCAGTCCCATCCTTAGGGTCTTTTCTAAGTCACCTCATTAACGTAAACTCAGGTGTGGTTGAAAGAGGCTAGTTATAAATAAGCAAAGAGGCCTCATTTTACCCGATCACTCAAGAAATTCCAAGTGTTTCAGGAGCTCCGTGCCAGGAAGCCAGTGTAGACACCAAATACATATTTCTTATTATGTCACAGTTCCCTGTGGGTGACTCATGGTTCCTTCTTTTCTTGTCTTCTTTTTTTTTGTCATTATGAAATCTATCTACATAAAAGATAAACATAAGAAAGGCTAAGTAAAATGATTTATTACATTCATTTTCCAATTTTTTACGTTGTAAAAGGAAATCGATTCCACATCCTACTGTATAACATATTTAAGCTACTACGGTGTCTTAAATCTGTTCCAGATGCTCTACCAAAGTACCACAGACTGTCATTCTGTAAACAAAAGAAATTTATTTCTCATAATTCTGGAGGCTGGGAAGTCCAAGGTCAACACCGTGCCAGCAATTCGGTGTCTGGCAAGGGTCCAGTTCCTTATTCATAGATGGTGCCTTCTCACCGTGTCCTCACACGATGGAAGGGGCGAGGAAGCTCTGTGCGGTCTCTTTTATGAGAACACTAATCGCACTCATGAGGGCTCCACCTTTATGACCTAAGCATCTCCTCAAAGTCTCACCTCCTAAGACTATAATGTTGGGAGTTAAGATTTCAACAGATCAATTTTGGGACGACACAAACATTCAGATTATAGCATATGGTTGTTTTAAAAGTAATTGCAAGGTAAACTAAATACTGATATTTTTACTCACAAGATGAAAATTATAATTATAGACATACAAATTGATACTTGGCTATTTACAGAAAGCAAGTGAGGTAAAGTTGCAGCAGCCATATTCATAGGGAAATCTTATTTGATTTAGGAAATGTAGCATCTTCACGTTTCTCAAAGTTGAATCCTAATCCAGAAATATTTGTAATGCTTTTTAGGAATAATCCAAGTGGCATACTTATCTAAATCTATTACCGTTCAGAGAAACAAGCTAACCAAGTTTGTGGTACAAGCTTTTGTACGACCCACTCTTATAAAGAGGAGATACTGGGACTTCCCTAGTCGTGCAGTGGATAAGAATCTGCCTGCCAATGCAGGGGACACGGGTTCAATCTCTGCTCCGGGAAGACCCCACAGGCCGCGGAGCAACTAAGCCCGGGCGCCACAACTACTGAGCCTGCGCTCTAGAGCCCGCGAGCCACAATTACTGAGCCCTCGTGCCACAACTACTGAAGCCCACACGCCTAGAGCCCGTGCTCCGCAACAAGAGGAGCCACCACAGTGAGAAGCCCCAATGAGGCAACGAAGAGTAGCCCCCGCTTGCCACAACTAGAGAAAGCCCGTGCGCAGCAACGAAGACCCAACGCAGCCAAAAATAAATAAATAAATAAAAATTTTAAAATGAATAAAAAGGAGATACTCTAGGTGTAGGAACAAGAATGTTTAAGGTGGAGAACATTAGGGGCCAGGAACTCCCTTTGGCTGTTATCTTACCCAATGAGAATCTGCAAACAGCTCCTGTTAGCAGCTCTCTCTACTCTGAGAGTCACCAATTACCTTAAACTGGAAAATAAATTCTTATCGTTTAGTTGGTAACTTGGTAGATTATTACATCCTTGTAAATCATTCAAATATTTTTGATGTGCCAGGGCTTACAAAGGTGTTGGTGACAAAAAGGGGAAAATTCAGGGTCTCTACCCTCAAGGAATTACAGCAGGTGAGGCAGACAGGAGACAGGCAGGCAATCTTAGCAAAGGGCTCTGATAAAGCCTCAGTGTGATTCTTTTTCCTCCAAAATAAGTATTACATAATAATCCTGAGTGGAACCGTGTATCTTGTACTTGACAGCATTTCTCCGACGCACCACCCTCTGGTCTTTTGCTTAAGCAAAGTCTCCAAGGGGTACACACACAACTGCATCCTCCGCTCTTTGACACAAATCTGGGCTGTTATGTAGCAAACACTTCTGACAGCGGGTTCTAGCCCAGCTGCGGGTCTGCCTGCATCGCCATATAAGGGCTTTCCCTTTTCCACCTTAGAATTCAGGGGCAGGTCACAACTGCAAAGATGTAAACGTTTATACGTAAGTGGTCACTGAAAAACCAGCGTTGGTTTCCAAGCTTTTTTCCCTTTTTTTTTTTAAGCTCCAGACCGAGTATTTAAATGAAATCACCCCTTGGTAGAAAACTGAAGGCTGCTACCCACATTCCCAATTTCCAGGCGCCTCTGCAGAACTCCGGCTGGTTTTCAGAACACTGACTTCAAGGATAAAAATTCAAAAACATAAGCAAAAACCTTCAACTTGAAATTTCTTGCAAAGGCTTATGTTCATGCTCTTTAAGAACATATATCTTCTTGCTTCACATAATAGTAATAATAATAATTTCTATTTTATACTGCTTTTAACTTTCGGAAGTGTTTTTCTATGAATTATAGCAGATTTTGTGGTCTGGTCCCCCCTCCCCCTTTTTAATGTAGTTATTTCTAATTTCATGGCCTATGTCTAAGAAGAAAATTTGATATTATTACCTATTCATGGATTTTTCTCACTGTTTAAGCAATGTAGCCTTTTGACTAAGTAGATCTCTTTTAAGCAAGTATGACTTGAAAGTTATTTTCCTTAAGCGCAGTTATCATCTGATACTGATTGATCCACCCACCTGCAAAAAAAGAATTAATCAACATATTAACATAGGCTATAATAAAGAGAAAATCTCCAATTCTTTAAAATACTTTTATATAATCTTTCTGACTATTTATAATCTATTTTAACACAGTCATTTTAATTCCCACAGTATATTATTATACTGTCAAATTGAAATTTAAGTTTTGGTTTTTTTTTTGCAAAACACTGTTGCTTGTATTTATCACTGTGAAGGGATTACCACCAAATGCTAACCAGTCATGGGGTAAGGGAAGGACGTGTTATAGTGGATTAAAGTATTAAACCCAATTTGTGAAACCACACTGAATATATTACCATTGCAAATTAAGATTTTTAAAGTGCAGAGGTTCTTGGGACGCAGCAAACAATGAAAAGTCAAAAATGGAAAGGCATTCAGCCTGGAATGAATCACCACACAAGACGAGAAAAGTAGAAACACCCACCAGGTATCATTATTTGATGGAAAAAGAAAACAAAAACGTTCCTCTATTTTACAGTAGAGGACAGTTAGAAGATGTAGGAATGGCTTGGGAGAATGGAGCAGTTTACTTCTGAAGACAGTGATTTAACTTAAGAATGGTCTTGGGGCTTCCTTGGTGGCGCAGTGGTTGAGAGTCTGCCTGCCGATGCAGGGGGCACGGGTTCGTGTCCCGGTCCGGGAAGATCCTACGTGCCGCGGAGCGGCTGGGCCCGTGAGCCATGGCCGCTGAGCCTGCGCGTCCGGAGCCTGTGCTCCGCAACGGGAGAGGCCACAGCGGTGAGAGGCCCGCGTACGGCAAAAAAAAAAAGAATGGTCTTAAACCCAAGAACTTCTATACTTAATTCTAAGAAGTTACCTCGCTGAGACAAACCATTGAAACGAATAATTTTCTTTTTTCTTACAACTAGAAACGCTTGTTCACTGCAGGGGATACAGATGAACAAAAAGATAAAAACCAGCATAAGCTCACCTTCCAGGAAGAGCTACTATTAACACTTTAGAAAGCTTTCTTGAGATTCACATACCGTACAATTCACCCATTTTAAGTGTACAGTTAAATATTTTAAAATATGTGTACTGGGTTGTACAACCATCACCACAATATAATTTTAGAACATTCCATTACCCCAAAAAGAAACCCGTTAGCCATCACTTCCCATTTTTCCCTACCACACAGCGCCCCCTACTCAGCCCTAGACAACCACTGATCTGCTTCCTGTCTCTGTAAATTTGCTTATTCTGGACCTTTAATATAAGTGGAATCACAATATGTGGTCTTTTGTGACTGACCTCTTTCGCTTCGCTTAATGTTTCCAAGATTCATGCAAATTGTAGCATGTATCGGTACTTAATTTTTTATTGCTGAATAATATTCCAATGTATGGATATGCCACTTTTAAAAAATCCATTTATAACGCACACTGGATTGTTTCCAGGTTTTGATGGTCGGGAATAATGCCGCTATGAATATTCCTGTACAAGTTTTTGTTTGAACACCTGTTTTTGAGTCTCTTGGAGTGTAGGAGTAGAATTTCTGGGTTACGTGGTGACTCTACGCTTAACATTTTGAGCAACTGCTAGACTGCTTTCCAGAATGGTTGTGTACCACTTTACACTCCCATCACCAATGTAAGAAGGTTCCAGTTTCTCCATATAACACTTTTTAGTGTCTGTCATTTTTCTCTTTTAAATAGCAATCCTAGTTGGTGTGAAGTGGTACCTCCTTGTGGTTTTGATTTGTATTTCCCTAATAAATAATGGTGTCGAGCGTTTTTTTCTTATGTTTATTGGCTATTTGTATATCTTCTATGGAGAAATGTCTATTCAAACTGTTTGCCCTTTTAAAAATTGGGTTACTTTTCTTTTTATTGTTGGGCTGTCAGACTTCTTTATATACTCTGGATATAAGCCTCTTATCAGATATGTGAATTACAAATCATTTCTCCCAATCTGTGAGCTGTCTTTTCACTTTCTTGACATCATTTCTAGCACAAAAGTTTTAAACTGATCTATTTTTTTCTTTTGTCCCTTGTGCTTTTGGTGTCATATCTAAGAAGGTTTTGCCTAACCCAAGGTCATGAAGATCACTCCTATGTTTTCTTCTAGGAGTTTTAACATCTTAGCTCTTACATTTGAGTCTATCCATTTTGAGTGAATTTTTGTGTATAGTGTGAGGCAGGGACCCACCTTCATTTTTTGCATGTGGATATCTGGTCCCACCACCATTTACTGAAAAGACTATTCTTCCCCCTATTGAATTTTCTTGGCACTCTTATTGAAAAACAGTTGACCATAAATGTAAGGATTTATTTCTGGACTTTCAATTTTATTCCACTGATCTAAATGTCTACTATTAATATTTGCCACAACTCCTCCCTCTTTTTTTCTGGGTATTTATTAATATTTTTCAAAATAATTGGATCATACTAAATACAGTTTTTAACTTTTTTTTAAAGAAATCACTAACATCCTCTCATGTCATTAAGTATTCAACATAAGTTTTAATGGCTGCCTTTTAGTCCATTGTACAGATATACAATATTAATTTAATTCCCTTTTGGTGAATATTTAGGCTGTTACCACAACAACATTATCATCAAATGACGTAAAAAGAAATACACCCAAAATATACCTTATGTGTATCAGTAATTAGTTTATAAGGAAAAAACCTAGAGTGGGAATTGCTATGTAAGAATATTTTTAAGACCTTGATACATATAAGAGCTTAAGCGTCCCTCAGTATAGACGGAGATTACTGTTTTGAAATCTTGACTAATTCTAAATTCACATTTTATCATAGACTTACACAAAGAGGTACATCTCAAAACTAATAGTTTTTTTTTTTTTTAAACTAATAGTTTTTGATAGCTTGACTTAAAGTCAAATAACCAACCCTTCCCCCGTCTTAAAAATCTCAGTTTGATATTATTTTCTTCTCCTATATGAAGTACTGATTTGTTTTGCTGCACTAGGTAAACTGTCACTGAAAGTGAACATTTCCAATGAAGCAACTGAACGAAACCACCAAGGTTTGTGGCAGGTGTGCCGAAGTCAACCCCACAGTACAGAATCTAAGTTGGATACGATGGGAAAGGAAGACAGAAGATGGCATCCATGTTGGGAGAAAATAGAGAAATTAGTAGACTAGTGGTCCCAGTGTGGTTGAAAAATGATCACGGCAGGAAAAGTAGGGCAGGGAAAGCTGGGAGGAAGGAAGATTATTGCCAGATAAAAGAATATCTGAGTTGCCGCTCTCAATTTGTCCACTGCTGAGAAATTTAGAGTTGCCTTGGAAAAACTTAAGATCTCTTGAGGGGACTTAGCTGGTGGTCCAGTGGTTAAGAACCTGCCTGCCAATGCAGGGGACGTGGGTTCGATCTCTGGTCCGGGAAGATCTGACATGCCGCGGAGCCACCAAGCCTGTGCGCCACAACTACTGAGCCCACATGCCGCAAGTACTTAAGTCTGTGCGCCCTAGAGCCCGTGTGCCACAACTACTGAGCCTGCATGCTGAAACTACTGAAGCTCGCGTGCCTAGAGCCCATGCTCCGCAACAAGAGAAGCCACAATGAGAAGCCCGCGCACCGCAATGAAGAGTAGGCCCTGCTCGCTGCAACTAGAGAAAGCCCGCGCACAGCAGTGAAGACTCAACACAGCCAAAAAAATATATATATATATTTAAAAAAGAAAAAAAAAGATCTCTTGAGAATATAATGTCCCAGAAACAGGCCTAATCTTGAAAGGGACAGTCCACACAGCATCTTTCCCTCTGGAAAATGGACGCACACTGGCAGATTTCTAAGTGTTCCAACGGGCACGGCTCTTGTATGACGTCTTCAGAGTATACCAGCTTTGCAGTGTTTAATCTAATGAAAACTGTATGTACCTCCCTTCGCTAAGGTCTACATATGCAGACTTTATAGTGTAGGGGACCAAAATTTCCACCCCAAAATGTCTCTTTGGGATATGGATTATTTTGAGCTGAAAACAATCAAGGCCAAAAGACGCAGGGAGAAACTCTGACCTTCCCCCAGCTGCCTAAAAGAATTTCGATAGAGGGCCTGTTCCCAAAATAGAGCTATCACCAGAGATCTCTGCAAAGAATACGGGCCTGGCCGGTGTGGTGGGGAAGTCGGCAGGGCCTGGAGACCGGAGTCCACTCTGTCCCATTGTATCTGCTGGCTCAGCAAACTCCCTCACCAAGCATTTGCTTTTCCATCTCCGTGTAAATGGCCTTCCTCCCCTCTGAGGTCCCAAACCACTACCTGCAACTTCCTCTTTTGTCTTTAGTTGAAGACGGTATTTAAGGTGAGGGTTTTGGCCGTTTGGGGGACTTACTCAGTTTTTGTGGATCTCTCCCATGAAGACATGTTATGAAACTTTGCGTGATTTTCTCCTGTTAATGTTTCATGTCAATTTAATTCTTAGACTATCCAGAAGAACCTAGAAGGGTAGACGGAAATTTCTTCCTCCCTGACAATCGCTCAGTACCAGTCTACTTTTTCTAACCATCCAATGACTTTGTAAGTTCGAGGGTTTTTTTTTTTTTTTTTTAACATCTTTATTGGGGTATAATTGCTTTACAATGATGTGTTAGTTTCTGCTTTATAACAAAGTGAATCAGCTATACATATCGAGGGTTTTTTTAAGATTTTTTTTTGATGTGGACCATTTTTAAAGTCTTTATTGAATTTGTTACAATATTGCTTCTGTTTTGTGTTTTGGTTTTTTGGCCGCTGGGCATGTGGGATCTTGGCTCCCTGACCAGGGATAGAACCCGCACCCCCTGCACTGGAAGGCGAAATCTTAACCACTGGACCACCAGGGAAGTCCCATAAGTTCAAGTTTTAGGATCAAGTTTTAGATTTGTAACACACACCTAGTTTTAACTAGACACCTCCTAATTTGGCATCCCAGAAGCCTCACTGCCAAGACTTACGTAGTTCTGTGAATATATCTGTGCCAGGAGTTTGGGCAGAAGGAATATGATTACCAAGATCATCAACTCTATGATGTGTTCAAGATTAGTAGGAAGACGTTTCTAAAATTATTAACAATAAAATACTTATCATGCTATTGGGTGTATTAAATTCATCTCTATAAAAGCTTTAATCTTCCTGCTCTGCTCCGTGGTTAGAATAAAGCAACTCGAGTGTCAACCATGGTTCCTTTCTTTCACCCTCCACATCCAGTCAACCAGGGAGAGCTAGTAACTCTACTTCTTACGCATCTCTTGATTCCGTCCACTCCTCTGTATCCCCATGGCCTCTACCTGAGTTCAGGCCACCGTCTGCTCCAGCCTGAATTATTACCTCAGCTTCCTCCCTCAGTTTTACGCCCAACAATCTTTTCTCCACACTGCAGCAGGAATGAGAAATAAACCATTGTTGTTGTTGTGTGTCACTGAGACTTGGGGTCACTTGTTACTGCAGCAGAACCTGGCCTAAGCAGATGATACCTAACTTCTTTCAGTTCCTTGGATGTGCCATACTCTCACTTTGGGCCTTTCCCTCCTCCTCTTTTTCCTGTTTCAATTGTCCCAATTTATCTTTGGCCTTTCAGATCTCGGCTTAGGTGTCATTTCCTCTGGAAGGCCTTCTCTTTTTCCCCATGTCCGGTTTGTGTTGCCATCCTACACACTCCTCCAACATTCTGTGCGTCCCCTGTCACAGCACTTACTGTGTAACTATCGCCCCACCTCTACTGTAAGGCAGAGACTATGCCTTTCTTGTTCATCATTGTATTCCTATGCTCGCCATGTGGTAGATGCCAGAAATCCCTTGAATGAGTAAATCAACTTTTAGAACTTGAAGACTTTGTCACAGTGTTTATCGGGAAAAGTCACCGACAGCAGAAAGTAGTTGAGTCCAAGTTGTGGTCCGATTCATTGTGATGATACAAGTGAAAAAAGGATCCACGGCAGCCAAATGCTATCAACCTGTGCTTTCCTGTCTTCCCCTCGATGTAAGTTATACGGGTTTCCAAGCCTCCCATACTAAAGGAATAAGGAGTAATATATATATTTATAACTGAAACACTTTGCTGTACACCCGAAACTAACACAACATTTTAAATCAACTATACCCCAATTAAAAAAAAAAAAAAAAAAAAGGAGTAGCTATAAACGAATAGGTGTGAGACTGAAGGTCCCCGGAATCAAAGAACGATAGGCATTATTATTTCTGTACATGTCTGAACAGCGCGTGAGGATAACATACAGGTCGGCTCACATTCTTGCAGCGTTTCCGGTTCTAAGACACAGCCTAAGGCCAACGCTTAGCATGGTTATGCAGGATGTACGCATTCCACAACTCCTGTCTAACTGAGTCACCCTGGAGAGTTTCCTGCCCCTCCCTGCCATAAAGCATAATGCACAACAACGCATTCATCATGCCATCTGTGATCCCCATGTGAACTACCATGGGTAAGGCTTCCCGTGGTCCCACAATTAAAAGACCGTCTGAAAACCATGTCGGCGAAGACGTTTTGTGCAGAAAGCAGGAGTCGCAGCTTAGGTTAATTAGACTGTGCTCTGGTGAGACCTAGGAGGAAATCTGACTCTGAGCTCATTACTAAAGAGCATACGGTGGGGTAGAGCCACACGTGAGGCCTGAGTGGTTCTGAGGTTGACTTATTAACACCAAAAGATGAAGGGCCTGATGTTTAATAGTAGGCTTCATGTAGCATGCCTAACTCACGTGCAGAAATGAGTTTAACTCACTAGGCTATATATTAAGAATGAAACATCCCACATGTAAAAATTGCCTAGTTTTTGAAATAGAAAAAACAGAAGAAAAAGACTAACTGGTTTTCTTAAAGTCATAGTAAGAAGAGGCATGTATACAGCAAGGGTCCAAATCTTCTATGAGAAACCTGATGAGCGTCAGGCAGGGCAGGGCTATGCAACACGTATTAGCTTGAACTATTTCTGAGGTTTCCAAAGGATTAGAAAGTGCTGGGAATGCTAGAAACGATGGTTAGAACCAGGTCCCTTGATTGAAAGTTAAGGGCACACAGTTTTAGGCCCAACGTAAAGCAGCACTTGTGTGGGCTTCCCTGGTGGCGCAGTGGTTGAGAGTCCGCCTGCCGATGCAGGGGACATGGGTTCATGCCCCGGTCCGGGAAGATCCTACGTGCCACGGAGCGGCTGGGCTTGTGAGCCATGGCCACTGAGCCTGCGCGTCCAGAGCCTGTGCTCCGCAACGGGAGAGGCCACAACAGTGAGAGGCCCGCGTACCGCAAAAAAAAAAAAAAAAAAAGAAAGAAAAAGAAACACTTGTGAATGTTACCTGTTTCTTCATTAGTGCAATTCGGATAAAATACCTACTTTATAAGATTGTACTGAGAATTAAACAGAATGTTTGTAAAATGCTTTGCATAATGCTGGCTAATTAAATGGTAATTATAATCAAGCAGAGATCTCCAATGAAGAACTGGGCTTCCCTGTAAGGTAAGAAGTTCACTGCCTCTAAAAGTACTTGATAAGTCAACTGGTCATGTGCAGTAATACAACTCCTCCTGTTTGGGTACGGAGAGTGGCAGGGGCTATGATTGGACTCTGGTAAATGTATTCAAATCTAAGACTCTAAGACATACTGATGCTTAAATTTCTTTGTACACACTGATTCTAAAATAAAATGGCCCCCAAATACACAAAACTAAAATTGCTGGAACTACAGGGAAAAATGGACAGATCCACCATTTTAATAAGAGATTGACTGACCTATTTTATCTATTCATGGGTGATAGATAGGCATACTGATAGGCAAATCTGAACATGAGCGTTAGTAAAGGTGTAAAACGTCTGAACTACCAAGCTTGCTTTATTTGATACACATCCCTACACCTATCTACCTGCTGGTGAAATCAACATCTTCTTTGGTTTAGACTATTTCTAAAAATTGACCATGGACCAGCCCATACAGCAAGCCTCAAGGATCTTTGATTCTCTGGCCACAGTGCCACAAATTTATATGAACAAAACATAAATATATTTTGAATTAAAAAGTCCTGGGCTTCCCTGGTGGCGCAGTGGTTGAGAGTCTGCCTGCTAATGCAGGGGACACGGGTTCGAGCCCTGGTCTGGGGGGATCCCACATGCCGCGGAGCGACTAGGCCCGTGAGCCACAGCTGCTGAGCCTGCGCGTCTGGAGCCTGTGCTCTGCAACAAGAGAGGCCACGACAGTGAGAGGCCCGCACACCGTGATGAAGAGTGGCCCCCGCTTGCCACAACTAGAGAAAGCCCTTGCACAGAAACGAAGACCCGACACAGCCAAAAATAAAAATAAATAAAAGTCCTTAAATAACTCATGGTTTAAAGAAGAAATAACAATGGACATTTTAATATACCAGAACTGAATAAAAATACTATGTATCAAAACTTGTGGGATGCAGAAAAAGCAGTATTTGAGGAAAACTTATAGACTTAGATGCTTATATTAGAAAAACAGAAAGATTAAAGATGAATATGCTAAACTCATTAACTGAAAAATAGAATAATCTGAAGACAGTAGTAGAGAGAGAAAAAACATAAAGCAGTGAAATGGAAAACAAACTTGCAATAAAGAGGATCAACAAGGTCAAAAGTTAATTCTTGGAAAACGTACAATGAGACAAACTTTTTGGTGAGATGGAATAAGAAAAAAAAATGAGAGAAACATCAAGTCAGTATTAATGAAAAAGAGACATAATATTATATATAAAATACATTTTAAAAAGATAAAATGAAGAACTTTCTGAAAGTAAATATGAAACAGTTGAAAAGAACATTAAAACACATATAACTTAGCAACACTGACCCAAGAATTCCTTAAGAAAGGCTGAACAGTTCTATGACTGTGAAAAACAATAAATCTAAAGGTAAAAATCTTTCTACCCACACAAAAAAAACTCGACACCCAGATAATTTATAGGGAGCTCTGCCAAACTTTCAGCAGACAGGTCATTTCCATATTATATAATTTATGCCAGAGAATAATGGAGGAAAAAAAAGAAATATTCCCCAATTCATTCTTTGATGCCTGTAAAACCATGGATAGTGTGAGAAAGGAAAATTACAGATCAATTTTACTTATAAACATAAACTTAAAAAGCCTAAACAAAATGTTAACATAAAATATCAGATATATAAAATATATTATGGACAAATTAGGCTTATTTCAGGAACATAAAGGTGTTTAACATTTGAAAAACCTTTAAATTATAAATATAATTCTTCATATTGCTAGATAAGGGGGAAATGCTTTTGCTGATCTCAACAGATTAAAAAAGGAAAAAAGCATTTGATAAAATCCAGTACTCTTTCATGGTGAAACTTTTAGCAAATTCACAATGAGACAGAACATCCTTAACTTGATAAAGGGTATTTGAAAAAACTGCAACACACATCATTCCTAATGAGGAAACGTGTGAATTAAAGTATTTTAAAACCAGGAACTAGACAAGAATGTCTGCTATCATCACATGTAGTCAACCCCGTGCTGGAGATGGTAGCCAGCATGATAAGGTAAGAGAAAGAAAAGGAAAGGAAAAACAAAACTGTCATTACTTAAGATGTGACCCTCTAAATAGAAAACTAAAAATAATCTACATATTATTGGAAATATGAAGAGCATTTAGCAAGGTGGCTAAAATATCAATATGTGAAAATCAATTTCATTTTTATAAACCAGCAAATAATTCAAAAACATAAGTTTAAGGACTTCCGTGGTGGCGCAGTGGTTGAGAATCCGCCTGCCAAAGCAGGGGACAGGGGTTTGATCCCTGGTCCGGGAAGATCTCACATGCTGCAGAGCAACTAAGCCCATGCGCCACAACTACTGAGCCCGCACTCTAGGGCCTTCGTGCCACCACTACTGAGTCCATGTGCCACTACTACTGAACCCCGCACGCCTAGAGCCCATGCTCTGCAACGAGAAGCCACTGCAATAACTAAGAGTAGCCTCCACTCGTCACAACTAGAGAAAGCCCGCACACAGCAACAAAGACCCAACGCAGCCAAAAAAATAAACAAAAAGTCACCAAAAAGTCTTATTAAAAACAAAAACATAAGTTTAAGACACATTTATGATAATAATATAAACTGTAATGAATGTAGAATAAATCTGACCAAAGATGAGCAAGTATCTCTAGAGAAAAGTAGAAATTCTATAGAAATCATTAAAGAAAACCTAAATAACTAGAGATATATAGCAAAATCTTACTATAGGAATTTCAATTCTCCCCCTAAATTGACCTACAGAATTAATGCATTTCCAATCATAATCACATCAGGACCTTTGTGTGGAAATTGACAAGTGGATCCTAAAATGTATATGCACGGAAAAAGGGCCAAGAATAGCCAAGCCAATCCTGAAGCAAACCTGCTCAACCAGACAGCAAAATGTATAAAGCTATAGTAATTCAGGCAGAAGGGTACTGGCACAGCGACAGAAAACTAGGAAGAGAAGAGTGAGTCCAGAAACAGACGTTCACACTTTGCGGCCTTGATATATGACCAGAGATGGTACCGCAGGTCACTGGAGAAAGGATTCTAGTCAATATATGGTGTCTGGACAGTTGGCTGGCTATCTGGAAAACAGGAAAGGAAAGGAAATGGATCCCTACTTCATACCAGACAAAACCCAATTCCCTATGGATTAATGATTTAAATGTAGAAGGCAAAACTTTAAAATTTTCCCCCAAATTCTAAGAAATACCTTTCAGATAGCAGGGTGGACAAGGATATTTTTTTCTCTTTGATAGACTTTATTTTCTAGAGCAGCTTTAGGTTCACAGCAAAACTGAGAAGGTACAGAGATGCCCCGTCTACCTGCTGCCCCTACACAGGCCCAGCCCCGCCATTATCAACGCACCCCCCCCACCAGATGGCACGTTTGCTTCAACGAACCTACAGACATGCATCACCATCACCCAGAGTCCATGGTTCACATTAGGGTTCACTCCACTTGTACACTCCACGGGTTTGGACCAAGGTATAATGACATGTGTACCCCATGACAGTGTCACACAGAATAGTTTCACTGCCCTAAATATTCCCTGAGCTTTTCCCATTCATCCCTCCCTCCCCTCAACCCCTGGCAAGACCAGGATTTTTTTAAGACATCAAAGTTTGCTAATTACAAAGGAAAGGATAGACATATTTAACTACGCTAAACTTAATTTTTATCTAAAGATAGTATAGAAACAAAGAAAGTGAAAAGATCTTGGACTGGACCCTGGCCTGGGGGTGTGGGGGATTGCTCTAAATCATTGGTCCCCAACCTTTTTGGCACCAGGGACCGGTTTCATGCAAGACAATTTTTCCACGGACGGGGGTTGGGGGGGGTAGTGGGGAGATATGGTTCAGGCAGTAATGTCAGCCATGGAGAGCGCAGATGCTGCTTTGCTGGCTCACCCACCGCTTACCTCCTGCTGTGTAGCCCGGGGAGGGGGGGGGTGGTTGGAGACTCCTGGTGTAAATGACATTATTGGAACAACTGATGAAATTTCAATGTGGACTGTATATTAGACGTATCATATCAGTGCTAAATTACCTACATTTGAAAACTGTTCTCTGCCAACATAAGGAAACATCATTGTTTTCAAAGGTGCACGCTGTAACTTACTCTCAAATGGTTCAGCAAAAATAATTTATATATTGTCTCTCTTACACACAAATACAGCAAACTGTGAATCTATGTGAAGGGTATACAGGAGTTTGTTGTATTAGTCCTGAAACTTTTCTGTAAGTTTGATATTTTTTTTTCAAAATCAGAAGTCAAAATTTTAAAAAAGTATTTGAAAACACATGCTATAAACAGGGAGAAAATATTTGCAACACATACAATTGACAGAAGATTGGTATCCGCTTAGAAGAGGAAAAGAAACATGAATGAACAATCAGCACATGAAAAAATGTTCGACATTATCAGTAATTAGAGAATGCAAATTAAGACCATAATCTTGTACCAATTTACTCTCAGTAGACTAGCAAAAATTAAGAAGTTTGACCAAAACAATGATTGGAAAGAATGTGGAATAACAGGAAAGGGCTGATCCGTGCTCCTGGCAGTATAGATTGGTACCAGCACTTTGAAAACATTTTGGCATCATCGTGTAAAGCTGTCTACCCCACCCCTCTGACCCAGTCCTGTTACTCCTAGGTTCAAATGAGACAAGTGCAAGAGGTGTGCACAGGAAGGCCCTTGCCAGCCTTGTGAGTATCACGCAGGCAGGCTCAGGTTTTGTCGGGCATGAGCTTACGTAATTGGAGAAAAATCACAACAAATTGTAAATGTGACAAAACCCAGGAAAGTACCATATTAGTTTTTAAGTTAACCGTCTCACACACCTCTATACCCTTTTCCTTCATTCTTTTGGCTGCATAGGTTTAATCCCCTCTTTATATGACAATGATTTCCATAATATCATTTTCCATAGAGAAAATGAGAAGATTGCCCTTCTTCTAACATAGTTCACTGAACATTATTATTAATATTTGGGAAGTAGAAAACATGTGTCTTCACATCCAGGCAGACTCACTGTAGTTCTGTTATAGGGTTATGACCTACAAACTCAGAGAATCTGACAAATCTTACTTTGCGTGATTCTCATCATTAAAGAAAACATGTAAAGTGCATTTATAAACATAGCGTGATCAGAACTGGATCCTCCACTTACAATTTTACACACCTGAGCTTTTTCAGATTCGCTTCCAGCTCCCTACATTTCCAACTAGGTTTCTGCCCCAACACACACATAGGTCAGGTGCTGGATGTTGTGGGACATTCCTATTCTGATACGACCATCTGTTCATGCACCTTCCTACCCTGGGGTGAAAAGCAACAGCCTGACATTAAAGACTGCAAACCTCACACATGCTCTCCACTGAACTCAAACGCATCCCCGATGCAACCCACCTTGGCTCAACCCCAAATGCCTGCAGCCGTGTATCACCCAAGCTGAAAAGGGCTGAAGGAGGGGGCGCAGGAATGTAAAGAGAAAGTGGCCCTCTTCCATCGTGGTTCAAAGGTCTTCCTTCTGTAAATTTTACAAAAACATATGACCATGGGAACACACTGCCAAGGCTCCTCTTTCGGGTCGATGGGCGAGACCCATGGGAGGGGCCCTGAAACTCCAATTTCATTAGCTTCATGGTCAGTTTGCCTCCAATAATAACAAAATACTGGAGACAAGTGTCCACAGAAAAATGGATAAACAACTGGACATAAACGACTTCACAGAAACGCAATGTTACGGCAGTGAAAATAAATGTTCTACAGCTTGCTTACACTTAACAGCTTGGGTGAATCAAAGAAACGTTCAACGATAAAAGCAAATCCCACAAGACTGTGTATCATTTGTATAAAGCTCAAAAAGAGAAAAGTCAAACAATATATCCTTTGGGAATGCCTCCACCTATAATCAAATGACTAAGAATGTCAAGGAGAGACAAAGTTCAGGACAGGGGTGGTCGAGGGAAGAAGCAAGGGGTAGCTACAACCCGGGAAGCGCCCGTATATTTGCTCCACGTGGATAATGTGGAGACACAGGCTTCCGTTTTCTCAGTGTGCTTTAAAACTTACATATTTGCTCAACATGTGATTTCGTGTGCATCCAGTGTTAGCCTGAAAGCGCTGGAAGTCCTGGAGCCCCGCGTCCCTCCTTCCGGTCCCGCGCTTTCCCCGTCACTTCACTGCCAGCGGCTCGGGGACCAGCTCCAGCGAAGTGCGACCCCCGGGACCCACCCGGCACGTGACTGTGTGACTATCCCCGCAGTCGGGTGGGGCGGGTGGAAAGGTCCAGAGTATCTCACGTGCACACTAAACCTGCTCCGTTAATTCCAGTTATTCGCCGGCTAGCAGCAGATAAGGGTTCGAGGCCCACGGGGCCTCACCCACTGCCCGCAACACCCCCCGTCCCCCCGCCTCCAACCTTGCCGACCCCCCCCCACTCCCACCCCCGTCCCCGCCCCCGCCCCTTTCCCGGCGCCTTGACTCTTTTCCTCCAGCCCCGCCCACTAGATTACGCGAATTTTTCCAGGAGGATCCCCACATCCGCCCCTCCCCACGGAACCCGCCCGCTTCAACCAGTCTCCGGGATTTACAACCAGCCGGAAGCCGGGAAAGGGGCGTGGAAAACGGGCGGAACTGCCCGCCCCCGCCCCCCCCTTCCGGCCTCTCCGTCGGGCCCCGCCTTCCCCGCGCGCAGCGGCGCATCCCAAAAGTCGGAAAAGTGGAATCTGCGCTCCGCACGGTTCCCCAGCTGCAGGGTGGCCGCGTGGCCGGGCTCATCGGCCGGAAGCCCGGCCCAGCGCCTCAAGGGGGAGCCGCCCCGAGAGGGAGTGGACGCGGCCGCAGTCCGCGCGGGTGAGCGTGCCCCCGGCCCCACGGCTCGGGCCTGCCTCCCGTCCTACTCCTCTTGTGCGGGACCCGGGCGCCGAGCCGCGGCGGCGGGACGGGCCCCTGCGCAGTCCCCTCCCCCACTCCCTGTCACTGTCACCGCCCCCACCTCCGGCCTCGTGCCCGGCGCGCTCCGCCCGGGCCATGGCAGCGCCGTGACGTCACGCGCCTCTGCGTGCGGAGCCGCGGTGGAGCGGGCGACGCACGAGGGGGTTGACGTCGGGGGGAGGGACGACGCCCAGGGGGAGGGGAGGGGCGTTGGCGCGAACTGGAGCAACGCGTCTGCAGCCCCCCCAGCTCCGCCTCTGTTCCGTCGCGGGGACCTGCGTTTCGAGCTGCTCCCTCTCGAGTGCAGCCGCCCCCCACCCCCACCCCCTTGACCTTTTCGGGGACTTGAGGTGGTAACCCTAGACCTTCACTTGTAATTTCGTTGGAATTTTTCTGGAAAAATGGAATCTGGCAATGTATCCTGAGAATTTTTGTTTTGAGAAAAATGTTTCTTAGCGTATTTGGCAGCCCCCCAAATTAGGTTAAAGCCTGTTTACCAAACGCTGTCATTTTGCAAAAACCTGTTTGGTTGTAAATGGGAAGCGCTGTGGTTGGAGGCTTGCACACGCTGAGAAGGTGTGAGCTTCAAGTCCCTCAGCCTCCAGGTGCTGAGTCCCCCGTGAGAACTGACCCCACGTAAGAGAACACGCGCGTGTACTTCGCGCCCAGCTCTGACCTTGGAACCTAATAACTGCTGCACACGTATTACTAGTGATCTTGTGGCTTCGTTTTAAAGACTCCAGTTGTGAAGTAGACCTTTTTCTTTTTGTGTTTTCGTTTGTGAACGTGTAACAGAAGGGTTTACCCCAGAATTTCTGTGATGTCTGGTATGTCAAAGTGCAGGTCAGTCCACAGACGGAGGTCAGTGGTGTGAAGCCGTGTGCGGTGTATGCAGACAGAACCGTCCTCACCCGGCGGACTCGGGCGGGGGCGGGAGGGAAGCTTGACGGGAGCATCGCCTTCTTTGTTCTTTTGAAGCAAAACCTGGGGACATGATGAACTTAGGGTTCTTTATCTGTGACTTTATTGAGGGTAAAATAAATCTCAGTGTATAATTTCTTCCACAGAATATTGAAGGATGTTTGTTCCAAGATCCCTGAAAGTCAGGCGGAATGCTAACGATGATGGTAGAAGTTGTACAGCCAAGAAAGTCAAACCAGAAGCAGAAGACCCCCAGCTGGGTGCGGGCGGGGATGGTCCAGCCGATGATGCCTCGGGTACCAAAGAAGCTGCGCTAGCGGCGCATCACGGCGCCCAGCCGTGCCCTCTCCCCGGGCCTGCCAGCCAGGTGCCTGAGGGGGGTCTGGCTGGACCTGGGCAACGGGCGCAGGACAGCGATCTCCTCGAAGAGCCGGTGAAGTCCTTCTCCAAAACGCAGCGCCAGGCCGAGCCCGGGGAGCCGGTGTGCGTGGTATGCGGGCGCTACGGAGAGTACATCTGCAATGAGACGGATGAAGACGTGTGTAGCCTGGAGTGTAAAGCAAAACACCTTCTGCAGGTGCGTGGAGCGGAGGCGCCGTTAGCGCCGGGCGGTCCACAGAAAGCGGGTTCTGAGCCAGCGGCTCCACATCCTGCTTCGTATGTCTACACCGAGCACGCCTTCATCTCGAACCTTCGGGAGGACCAGATTGAAAACCTCAGACGGCAGCTGGGAATCGTGGTTCAGGGGCCAGGCGTCCCCAGGCCCATCATTGACTTTGAGCATTGTGGCTTCCCTGAGGCCTTAAACCTCAACCTGAAGACCTCGGGCTACGAGGTCCCCACCCCCATCCAGATGCAGATGGTCCCCCTGGGGCTTCTGGGCCGAGACGTGCTGGCCAGCGCGGACACCGGCTCTGGGAAGACGGCCGCCTTCCTGCTTCCCGTCATCATGCGAGCTCTGTTTCAGGTAAGGTAGAGCTCACCTGTATGAGCCTCAAGAACAGTCAAGGTGTTTACCAAGTGTCATCCTCAACTACGTTAAAATTGCAAGCTGAAACCAAGTACTTAGATCTTTAGTCACTGGAACTAAATTTTATTATACTGAACCAGTCTCTTCATTGAAGGTCTAAAATACTGCTTTCCTTACGAAGTGTTGTCTTTTTAACACATTTTCTATTCAAGGAACAGGCTTTGGGTTTGGGGCGAAAATCCTGCTGACCAGGTGAGCTGTGATTTTTGTGTCAATCTAGCCTGCTTCGATTTTGTGTTTTGAAAAACCTGATACCAAAGTCAGAACACTATTGTAGAGTTTCAAAATATACCGCTAAGCGTGACCTGCGTTTCATCTTAAAATGATACCACCTTGCCTTACTCATTGCTTTATAAGCACTCCTGCACATAATTAGTTTAACAGACGTTTTGAGTAATTATTTGCCAAGTACTAGGGAGTTTGTGAGGTTTGGAGGACGGCAAGGGGGGAAAGGAGTGAGAAATGTAGGCGAAGGGAGAAGAGATAGAGGAAATTTTGGAACGCTAAAGCGTAGTAGAAGATAACGTGAGAAAAAAATAAAAGACTAGATTTTCAAAATATAGACGAAACTCACCGGAAGACCAAAATAGAATGTTTGTATAAGTAAGGTCTCCTGACAAAGAAAGAAGTGAATCTGCAAGAGCGCTGAGGGGAAATCGAGGGTAGGATGCCAGCCTTCACCCAGATCTTCAGGGCAACCAGCAGGTTTCTCTTCCGAGGAGGCTGGCTGGAGGTCGCACAGGCCAGTCGATGGGAAGCCAAGCTTCAGTTTTCCCGCCTTGATTGAAGCAGACGCCTCTCCCTGGTCCTGCTGGTGGGGTCTTTCATTGTCTGTCTGTGTTATGTGAGAAACGGGTGCAGTTTATGCTGGTTTTGGAGAATTCTGTGGTTGAGCAGAAGGCCGGTGGGCTGATGGGACCACTTTGAAAGAAAAGTGCTCCTGGGGCTGCCTCGAGGCTTGCGTCCACAGCAGCAGAGCTCACTGCCGGTGTGTTTCACATCTCTGCAGAGCAAGATGCCGTCCGCGCTCATCCTCACGCCCACGCGGGAGCTGGCCATCCAGATAGAGCGCCAGGCCAAGGAACTGGTGAGCGGCCTGCCCCGCATGAGGACCGCGCTCCTGGTGGGGGGCCTGCCCGCCCCCCCGCAGCTCCATCGCTTGCGCCAGCGCGTTCAGGTGGGCTCCCTGGACCGAACGCCTTTGCAGAGGACCTAAGCAATGCAGGAACTAAGGGTTTTCGCCCCCTGAGGAACTTCAGAGTGTGATTTTAGGTGGCCTTTAAAGTCTTGCCACGTGAGCCTTAATTTTAAAGTTCGTTTTCTGTGGGGAAGGCCAGGAGCACAGGTTAGGGAGGTGCCTTTTGTTTTCCCAACGCTGTTGGATGTTCTCACAGCCCTTACCACCTTTAATCATTGCGTTTGCTCTGGGAGGTGGGGTGGCGTACCCCCTCTTTCACGGCTGAGAAGGTGACTCTCCGAAAGGTGGGCCTTACCTCAGGATCGTGGCTGATACACTTCAGAGCGTGATTCCTACAAACAAGGACGTTGTCCTTCATCATCACAATCCAGTCATAGACCCAGGAAATTCACGCTGGTCTGTTGGGATGCATTAACGTTGGTGTCACGGCTTCCGACCCCACTCAGGTTTTGCTAGTTGTCCCGTCAGCTTTTTTCCGTCAAGTTCAGAGTCTTTCGTTGCTTGTAGCTGTCGTGTCTCTCTCAGTGTCTTCAGTTTGGAACCGATCTTTCCTTTTTTCTCGGGATCTTGGCCCTGTTTAAGGATTGTAAGCCGCTTACTTGGAAGAACAGCCCTGAACTCATTAGATTCAGGTTATGGGTCTTGAATTTAGTTCTCTAACAGAACATCACAGAAGAGATGCTTTTCTTTTCATTATATCCTTTTAGATGGCACACAGTTTCAGTTTGTCCTTTTACTGGTGCTTTTATCTGTCAAGTTAAAACTGTAGAGTTTGTTTGTACCCTTTGTGTTGAATAAGTATTTTAAGGGGAGTACTTTCAGGTTGTAAATTTATTGAGCTTCCCCAAACTTTCCACTTATTTACTTTTTTATATCAGTACGGACTCATGGTTCCCTGTTTTTTTTACAGGGGTATATAATCTGTTTGACCAGTGGAAGCACCTTCCAGTCGGTTTCTGTGTCCTTTTATCATATCCTTATCATTCTTTGACTACTTTCTTACTTTCCATCTAAAGAAGATGTTCCGTACTTACCTCGTTCTATCCTGGCCTCGGCCCTGGAACTCTCTCCACGGAGCCCTGGCTCCTTTGGTGTGGAGAACAGTCTTCAGAAACCGAGACCTGGGCTCTACCTGGGCTCCTTGCTGTTGGACTGTCATTGCTTCTGGGACCTCAGCCTATCCGAGACCATGAGTTCATGTTGATATTTCCAGTTCTCATTCATCACAAGGTTCCTTTTACGTTTTCTGTTTCCACGTTGGTAGCTCTGACGATGAGAAACCTGCCATCCCTTTTCCTTTATGTAGTTATTTATCTGCCCCATCCCCCGGCATGTCACCAGTGTCCCTCCCTCACAGCGATGCCTTCCTCCCTGGACTCTGCCCTACACGGCCTCACCCCTCCTCGCCCGGCTGCCGCACCCCCTGCCGCCCGGGCCAGGACTCACAGACACCTACCCTCTGGGAGGAGAAGCAGCTGAAGCGTCTGTGTGCTCGGCAGAGCTATATTTCAAGAGTAAGGACAAGACGAAGGCCTACTCAGATAAACAAAACCGAGAGTGTATTGCCAGTGGACCATCTAAAGGAACTTCTGGAGGAAGCCCTCTGCCGATAAAGAAGATTCCAGAGAGGAAGGTGGGGGGTGGAAGGAAGCTGGTGCAAAGTCGGCAGTAAGTGTGTGGCCGAAGCTAAACAAACACAGGCCAAGCGAACAGTGACCAGGCACAAGCCGTGATTTCAAAATAATGGGGTGAATACCATCCCACAGCGTGTAAGGGCAGGCGAGATGCGATCGCGGTAAAGCAGCGCCCTGGATCTTTCAAGAACAAGCTAAAAGTGCCGGTTAACTTTATATTAAGTTATAGATTTGTCGACATTCAAGGTGAAGCACTCAAAGAATGAAAAAAAGTTGATAACTTCCAAACCGTCGGAGGGGAAAATGGAAGAGAAGGAGTGAACTCAAGTCAAAGTAATTAAAATTGACTTGATATCTGTGGATGTCTGAAGTACCCACGCCAAACCCTGTGTTCTGGGGATACAGACCTTTTATCATCCGCGGCGATGTTACCACCGTGCGGGTGTGGACTGGAAAAGTGGGTACAGCTGAACGTAGGAGGTCATCTGTAACTCCACCAGAGTTATCCCGACACTGTCTCATATAATCCCCATGATACTTTTTAGCATTTCCATCTTACGACGGGAGAACAGAGACTCACACCGTTATTAAATGCTGGAGCCACGGTTCCTGCTGAAGTTTCACTAAGCCCCTACTTTTAACCACAACTTCAGCTAATATATGATAAAACTGTTAAGACCCTTGAGTGACCTTAGAGTTCATTGTACCCAGCCTCGTAATTTAAAAGTGGAATAGCAGGCCCAGAGAGGGCAAGGAGTTTGCACTTGTTCATGGAGCCAGATAGCGGTGAGCGTGCTCGTAAGGCCCTCCCAGCGTGGGCCCTGCCAGGTTCTCAGGCCTCAGCCGCCTTCTCCCCCCTCCACCCACGCCAGCCTCCCCGCCTCCGAGCTCACCGGTCACGATGCCCTTCCCTCTCCCTGGACCTGCCGGTCGTGCTCACTCCCACTACTCCCGTGGGTGTTGGCTTGTGTTTTAGCAGCACTGAGTACATCCCTCCACTGACAACACCCTGTCGTGATTCTCGCGAGCACGTGTTGGCTCTGTTTCTTCCTTAGTGTCATGACTTTCACGAGAGCAGAGACCAAGTCTGACTTACTCATCATCGAGTTCCGAGTACTTACACCAGAGTCTGGCATGCGTTGGCCACTCAGTAAGTGTAGAATGAAGGAGTACGTGAGTGAATGAATGTGATCGAACTTTCTAATTTGCCTTTTCTCTTTCGTTCAGGTTATCATAGCAACTCCTGGGCGACTTCTGGATATAATAAAGCAGGGCGCTGTAGAACTTGGCGGTATAAAAATTGTAGTAGTGGATGAAGTAAGTAGTGGTGTTTAAAAACGGAGTTTTATATAATCTGTGAAAAGCACATTATGGCTATATAATTGCATTGTATATTTTCAGGCATTTTCTCTCCCAAAGGAAAACAATTCAGGGATTTTTTTTTTAATTTGCAATAGTGGTTCTTAAGCTGATTCTTGTGTAGCACTGCAGCTACACTAAAATTAAACCACCACTGTCTTGTCCTAATTGATTGAAAACGTAAACTTAACAGGTATACTGTATTCTCAAGTGTTAAGTTTTTTTAAACATGCTGGGTGTCATTTGTCTACAAAAAAAGAAAGAAATCAGTGGCAAATAACTCTCAATGGGAATTTTGGAAGTAGCTAATGATGCCTAGTTGGAGGAGCTTATTTTTTTCTATGTGGACGCAGGTGTCTGTGGTTGTGATTTTCTGTGTTGCATAGAGCAAATAGGCATTTTTATACTTTGGGCTTGCTTAATAAGTAAATGTGTTATTATTTGATGGTAATCCATCACGTACCAACCGGACGGGTGGGGGGTGGGGCACGGCTGTCCTGCCTGCGCGCTCGTTCCGCTGGCTGTGACGAGGCAGAGGCTTGGGCCTACCCAGCAGTGATCAGTGCTGACCAGTGACAGCAACCTGGCCTGCGTCTGTGGCACCAGGGAGTAGCCTCGGGACAGCAGAGGGTGTGGCCGCAACACAGCCAAGACCCAGAAGACGGGGGTTTGAGCCTGTACTGCGCCTGCCGTGAGACCTTGGGCAAGTCATTTCATTTTCCAGAGTCGTGGCAAGGAAGAGTAGTGGTTGTGAAAACGTCTCGCACTGAAAAGTCCCGTATAAATGTAAAATAATATCCAGTCCTTTAGAAAGTGCTGCTAAGTCAGCGTTTTCCTGGCCCGGCCTTTGGGGGACCTGACGTGTTGCATTGGATTCTCGTCCTTACCGCCACCCTGAGCGTGTGGCTGGGTTTCCCCTGTGGATAAGCTCGCGTCCTTAGGTTTCCCCTCCCCGAGGGTGATCCTTGTAGAGAATTTATTCATGCCCCCCTCTCTTCAGAGCATTTTCGTTTTCTTACATTAACAAGGTTTCCGGGGCACCCCAGGGCTGCGCTCGAGGTGATGGTGCCCGAGGAGTGCTGTCCGGCAGAAGTGCACCGAGGCCCAGCTCCTCGGTGACTGGGGACGTGGCTCCTGTGTGGTCAGGGAGAGGAGCCGGTCAACAGCATAATCAGTCACATACTGAAACTGAAGTCAGTACAGAGGGGCCCTTTGGGTGCAGGGGACGAGCCCTGGGTGAGATGGGTGGCGTCACAAAGAAGCCACAAACACCCTCCAAGCCTACAAGGTGCCCTGTTCACAAGAGCAGGCGAAGGTCTGAATTCGTCCCGAGAGCCGAGGTTTGCCCTCCCCCGATGCAAGCTGTCAGTAGGACCGTGTATGTGCTCAGGGTTCAGGAGGAGAAATGAGGGTTGGCGCGTTGGCTTCTCAGAGGTCACGGGACTTGACCTGAGCCTCGGAAGAGGGAAAAGGATTTAGAAGATTAGAGGATGCATCCAGCGTCCCAGGTGAAGAGGCTAAGGCGAGCAGACTCCGTCGGGTCGGTCAGTGCACGGGTCGGGCAGTGCACGTGTGCGGGGCCGGCGGGAGAGACGGGCGGGTGTGCCACGTGGGAAGTGGTGGCTTACGAGGTATGCTGCCCATGCTGGGGAATTAGAGGAGGAAGAAGAAAGCCAGCCATCGGCCCAGAAGAGGGGGGAGGGTCGGGGACGGACTGGAGGCAGGCGTCGGGGTTCGCCTGAGGGTCACAGTGAATCACTTACGGGTCCTGTGATGACCGGACACGCAGGAGGACGAAGGTGGGTGGGGTGTGCCTTGATTTAGGGCCCACGGGGACGGGCTGGGGCCTGGTAGACACACTCGAGTTGGTTTTGGAGATGTGGAATCTCACGTGGGTGCTGGATGAAGGGGCAGGTACCAGACCCATGCGTGAGAGTCCACGGGACATGCTGGCTTCTCCGAGGAGGAAGTTGAGAGAGACGAGCAGTGGGCTGAGGCTCTGCCTTCTGCAGCTGAAGACAAGTCAGCGAACAGAGAGGTGGTCTGAGAGCCCAGAGGGAACCGGGAACAAATGATGTCCTTGGGGAGAGGGGCCACTGTTCGGGGGCGGGGGGAGGGGGCCGGACACAGGAATGGTCAGGCCGGAAGTCTGACAGTCCTTCAGGATTAGGAAAATCTGCTGCCACCCTCCGCGTCCCCCGTGTCCCGAGGATTCTCTCCCACCCCCTCCGCCTGCTCTTCCTTCATTCCGTGTCCGTGACTCAGAACCTTCCCTCTGGAGCCGCCCTGCAGACCTCAGGCCCCCTCGTCTCTGCTCCGGGGACCCGTGCGCAGACCGTCCTTCTCCTGCAGTGTGTTCCCTGCCCCACCCCGCGACCAGGCACACTGTTTGCCGTTTCCCCAGTGGCTGAGATGGAGAACCGGAGCTCGTGCTTGGATGCTCTGGTTCCGTGGGTCTGGGGTGGAGTCCGGGAATGTTTGCACTGCTTACCTTTAGGGAGGCTTGGGGCGTACGGACCGGACCGGACTACCTGCTGACGCACGGTGCTGAGAATGATGAATGCTTATCTATCAAATCCATTAGGGCTCTTCCCGTGCTAGCCTTTGTTCTTGGTTGTGAGGGTGTGATGGAAAGTGAGGTGAGCTGTGACACAGGCGTGTACACAAGGTGACGGGACAGAGGCGCCCGAGGAGAGGGGGCCCCTCAGGTGGGAGGGGCCTCTGGGGGGCTGAAGAGCAGCAGCTGCCACGCGGAGATCCGTCTGGAGGAAGGACTCCAAGCGGGGGAAGGGCCGCCGGCCACAGGGGGACAGGTGAGGACAAGTGGCGAGTGGGGCAGGTCCGGGGAGGGAGACGGGCTTGCGGGAGGGGCGAGGGGGAGGCGGGGCCGGGGTGGGCGCCCTCCTGGAGTGATGGGAGGTCTCGGGAGGCTTGGGCCAAGGAGGAGCACCTGTGACACGTCCTCGGGCATCTGTCTCATTGCCTGAGGTGAGCGGGTTCTGGTCGGCCGAGGCGGGAGTCAGGGGTCCGCACGGACGTCAGCGGAGTCTGCGGGGCTGCTGATGGATCGGAGGTGGGGTGATGATGAGAGACGAAACAGAGGTGCCTGACGGTGCCGTCTCCCGAGATGCTGCTGGAGTAGGACTGGGTCTGGCAGTGGGAGAGACGGTCTGTTTTGAACATGTTAAATTTCAGGGGCCTTGAGGTCCAGCAGGGGCCACGGAGTGGGCAGTGAGTCTCCACCACTTGAGTCCAGGGAGGCGGTTATGGCCCCGAGTGAGGTTTGGGGCGTCTTTGACGTGTCCGTGGTGCTCAGAGCCCTGGAACTTGTTGAGCTTCCTGGAGAGAGAGAGGGTGGGTTGAGACGGAGGGAGCCTGGGACGCAGCCCACCGGCTCATTGATGTACAGAAATTGTCTGAAAAAGGAGAGCCAGGGAGGGAAGGAAGACCAGGGCTTGAGGGAGTGCTGGTCAGGATGTGCCGTGCTGTCATTTAACTGTATCGTGTTTCAAGGATACGAACATAGTAAGTTTCCCTTCTGGACCATCAATTCTGGAAAGGTACGGTCTCCTTCCGTTTCCTCACCGTCGAGCACACAGCATTGAGCTTGGTGTTCATGACGTAGGTTTGGAGCCAGTGGTCCCCAGTCCACACCCCAGCTCCACCACGTTGTAGGGCACTGTGTCATGTGCCTCAGTTTCCACATCTGTAAAGCGGGGTCGCGATGGTGCCCACCTCCCACCATGCTCCCTTGAAAGGTGCCCAGCGTCCAGTAAATGCCCGTCGAATGGGGACTGTCAGTCACCGTTGGCTACGAGTTAAGGTTTGCTGAGTGGAGTGAATGTTTAGCCTGGGGACCCTCAGGAGTGAAGTTTTGGTGGCAGAGATGGAAGTCAGATTGTCTGGGATTAAGGACATCACGAGCAGTGAAGAAATGCAGGTAACACCAAGAACAGTCCCCAGAAAATTAGGCCAGGTTTGCTGTTTAATTAGGGGACACCTATGTTCACCTCTTACCTTATTAATGCTTATTCTGTATCCAAGTGCCGTCTCCCCCCCGGGGACTCTGAGATTTTCAGAGTAGCCTTGTGTTCATTGTGAGTGGCTCTACTATTTGAATCACCTTAAATTTAAGTAGTGCTTTTAATTCTAAGAGGTTTTTTAAAGTACATGTTCCCCCACATTTTAATCTGTTAACATCCCTCTAAGGTAGGTAGGAAAATAGATTTATAAATGGAAACTGAGGTGTAGAAAGAGTAAGATTTTCCCAAGGTCTGATTGATAATGGCTTTCAAAAAATACAGTTTAGATGGGAACCAGTCATGAATATTGTTTAGGTAGGGGCGTGTGTGTGTGTGTGTGTGTGCGTGTGTGTGTGTGTGTGTGTGTAAATAGAACTTTCATGAAACAATACTTACCCTTGTGACTTCTCTATTCTCATATGTTTTATTCTGTCCTATTTTGTGGTTTCAAAAAATGCTCTTCATGGCCCATTCTGCAGTTTGAATAACAACTGTATTCTATGAGGAATCCACGTACATTAAAGAGAAGTTAGAAACAGGAGGAAAAACACCCATATTCCCATTGAAATAACCATAAATAACCATAGTCATTGTATTTCTTTGTCATTTTCCCCTGGCCTTGAGAATTCAGACATTATTCTGTAGACGCTGGGAAACGTTAAAGGATTTTAAGCCTGAGTGTATTATACTCAGACAGCTGGTTCCCAGGAGGGAGGGGGGAGGGCTTGAGTCAGGGTGGTGGCTGTAGGGAGGCAGGGGAGGGTTTCCAGACACAGTTAGGACATGGATAGTAAGTGTGGCGGTGCTGGTGTCTGGGTAGTGGGATGATGGGCGAGTTTGGTTTTCTCTACTTTGTTTTGTTTACCAGGTTTTCTACAGTGAGCACGTTATTACTTCTAGTATTTAAAAATAATAATAGGGCTGCCCTGGTGGCGCGGTGGTTGAGAATCTGCCTGCCAATGCACGGGACACAGGTTCGAGCCCTGGTCCGGGAAGATCCCACATGCCGCGGAGCAACTAGGCCCGTGAGCCACAACTACTGAGCCTGCGCATCTGGAGCCTGTGCTCCGCAACAAGAGAGGCCGCGATAGTGAGAGGCCCGCGCATCGCGATGAAGAGTGGCCCCTGCTTGCCGCAACTAGAGAAAGCCCTCGCACAGAAACGAAGACGCAACACAGCCAAAAATAAATAATAAATAATTTTTTAAAAAAAGAAAGCAGTATACTCTTTAAATAAAATAATAATAATAATTGCATCTTAAAAAGAGTTAGACAAAGACTTAAAAATGGCTATTGAATGTGGCACCTGGGGAGTGATTGAAGACCTGAAGGAGCCGGTGAGGGGCGGGAGGTGAGCCCTGGACCGGACAGTGGCGGGAGGGCGGGGAGGCGGGGGAGGGAGACCGCAGGCCTGGAGGACTCTTCCAGGAAGTTTGGGTGAGAAGAGAAACTGAAGGAGTTTATTTCTCATGGTCTTATTTTTTCTGAACCAGGAGAAGCAAGGCCATCTACTGAGATGAATGGGGCTTAGTGGGATTACTGAGGCACGTGGGGATGTTTGCAGACACACTGTGGGTGTGTGTTCTCTCTGTCTGCTAGTTAGTTGAAACACTGAGAAGGACCTTGCTGGTACTTTATATACTTTATCTCATTAATCCTCATCACAGCCCCAGGAGGTAGTTACTATTATCCTTTCCATTTATGAAGGGAAAAACTAAGGCTTAAAGCTCTTCATTAACTTGCTTGAGATCATAGGTAGAGCCAGGATCAAACCCAGGATCAAACCCCATCATGATAATTTCATATTTTTTAAATGTCATAGAGTGAATAATATTAAAACAAGTGATCAAGCTTCAGTCTAACTGACAGCACATTAGTGGACACTAAAACAAGTCAATGTCTTATTTTCCAAAATTATAGGCACCCAGATTATATTTGAAAATCAAGATAGCCTTAACTTTTCTTTATTTTAAAATTAAAAACTTAAAAATTTTTTTTCTCTTTTTTTCAGCAATACATTCATTGTTTTTATTTATTTTATTTTATTTTATTTTTTTCCGGTACGCGGGCCTCTCACTGTTGTGGCCTCTCCCGTTGCGGAGCACAGGCTCCGGACTCGCAGGCTCAGCGGCCATGGCTCACGGGCCCAGCCGCTCCGCGGCATGTGGGATCTTCCCGGACCAGGGCACGAACCCGTGTCCTCTGCATCGGCAGGCGGACTCTCAACCACTGCGCCACCAGGGAAGCCCCTGTTTTTATTTCTTTTTAATGTTTATTTATTTTTGGCTGTGTTGGGTCTTAGTTGCGGCACGCAGGATCTTTCGTGGTAGCGCACAGGCTTCTCTCTAGTTGTGGCACACAGGCTCCAGAGCGTGTGGGCTCCATAGTTGTGGTGTGCGGGCTCCAGAACACGTGGGCTCTGTAGTTGCGGCTCACGGGCTCAGTAGTTGCGGCACGCGGGCCCCCGTGGCATTTGGGATCTTAGTTCCCAAACCAGGGATTGAACCCTCGTTCCCTGTGTTGGAAGGCGGATTCTTAACCACTGGAAGTCCCTCATTGTTTTTAGAAACCAGCAATGCAGAGGTATATACAGAAGTGAAAACCCCCAAATTAAATTTTTTTTGTTTATTTAAAATCATATTTTATTATAAATATATGTTCATGGTAAAAAAAAAAAAAAATTCAAGAACTTCCCTGGCGGTCCAGTGGTTAAAACTCTGCGCTTCTGATGCAGGGGGTGCAGGTTCAGTCCCTGGCTGGGGAACTGGGATCCCACATGCTGCACGGTGTGGCCAAAAAAAAGAAAAAAAAGATCAAACTTTGCGAAAAGCTATAAAATGAAGAATAAAACTGTTCCCCCCCTGCAGCTCACAGGTCTTCTCTCCAGAGTTAGCAATTAACTTTCCTGAGTATATACACAAATGGTCTCATGTTATACATAGTGTTCTCTACTTTGCTTCTTTCCTCCTAGCAGGGATAAAGAGCTTTCTGGTCATTTTTCATGTTAGCACCGTGTTGTATGGTATGGATCTACCATAATTTACTTACCAAGTCTCCTCCTGTTGGATATTTAGGCTGTATATGGTGGGGGGGGTTTTGGCCACTATTACTAATGCCATAATAAAAATCTTTGTATATCATTATAAACATAGTTACACAATATGTAGTTTTATGTAAATATATTTTTTTCTCAGTTAATCCTTTGGCTTTTGACATTGTGGTGTATTTTTCCATGTAAAGAGTTTTAAGTTTTTTACGTTCTTAATTGTATCTGTTTTTTTTCTAGGGTGGCCCTGGGTTTTCATGTAGGACTAACTTCACAATGATTTTGTTTAGGCTGATACCATGTTAAAGATGGGCTTTCAACAGCAAGTGCTTGACGTTTTGGAGAATGTACCTCATGACTGTCAGACCCTTTTGGCTTCAGCCACGATTCCAGCCAGCATAGAGCAGCTCGCCAGCCAGCTTCTGCGCGACCCTGTGAGAATCATCACTGGGGAGAAGAACCTGCCCTGCTCCAACGTGCGCCAGATTGTGTTATGGGTGGAAGAACCAGCCAAAAAGAAGAAACTGTTTGAAATCTTGAATGTGAGTGGCAAAGCGGTCAGCCCTGCTTTGTAGATTGCACTTGCATTTTTCACAGTTTTTTGGTTTTTTCCCTTTTTTTGGCCACACGGCTTGTGGGATCTTAGTTCCCCAACCAGGGATTGAACCCGGGCCTTCCGCAGTGAAAGCATGGAGTCCTAACCACTGGACCACCAGGGAAGTCTCCACAGTTCTTTTTTTTTTTTTTAGTAACTTTATTTATTATTTTATTTATTTATTTTTGGCTGTGTTGGGTCTTCATTGCTGTGCGCAGGCTTTCCCTAGTTGTGGCGAGCGGGGGCTACTCTTTGTTGCGGTGCTCAAGCGTCTCATGGCAGCGGCTTCTCTTGTTGGAGCACGGGCTCTAGGTGAGCGGGCTTCAGTAGTTGTGGCACACAGACTCAGTAGTTGTGGCTCGCAGGCTTTAGAGCGCAGGCTCAGTAGTTGTGGCGCATGGGTTTAGTTGCTCCGCGGCATGTGGGATCTTCCCGGACCGGGGCTCGAACCCGTGTCCCCTGCCTTGGCAGGTGTATTCTTAACCACTGGGCCACCAGGGAAGCAGTCTGCACAGATCTCGAGAGAGTGCTTTTTAGATGCAGCTTCAGGGGAACCTGCTGTAGGTGTTTAATCATAAATTGCTTTGCTTACTTCAGAATTCTTTAGGGTTCAAGTAAGTTTTTATTTGTGAAAACATGCAGTATAGACGCGAGGTTGGTTTTTTCCGCATTATTATAGAAAGATATTTAAATATCAAGGTTATTCCCAAAGAATATTCTTTTTGTTTCAAAAATTTTTAGTAGTTTTATATATAAGGTAAAGACAAGTTCTTTCTTGGCTGTTCTGTCCTTGAGAAATAGGATTTTTTTAACAGTAACTGGTTGAAGCAGAAATTTGTTAAGTGGGTGGTACGTACAAGCGTAGTTGTTAAAAATACAGTATTAACTTAAATACGGTTTATTTTGACTTACGAACAATTTTGGAAATTTTAAATTGCACTTAAAATCGTTTCTGCAGTTTTCATGAGGTGATGCAGAAGCGTGAAGGACGTACGCTGTTTGCCTTCTGTTTGTGCATATTTTAAAGAAAACACTCATTTTAACAGAATGTGCCTTTTTTCCTTCTTAGCAGTGTTGGTAAACCTATTGATAACTAGCTTATACTAATGCTCTCAGAAAAACGTCCCATTGTAAATTATGTTATAGCAATAATTTTAAATATGTGTTTTTAATGTTTCAGGATAAGAAACTCTTTAAGCCTCCAGTGTTAGTATTTGTGGACTGCAAACTAGGAGCAGATCTGTTGAGCGAGGCCGTTCAGAAAATCACAGGTCTGAAAAGCACCTCTGTGCACTCGGAAAAGTCCCAGCCGGAAAGGAAGAACATACTGAAGGTGACACCCAGCGTTCTGTTTTCTTCTCTTTCCTGTAAATCTGTTTTGCCTCATTTTCAAGAGATACCATATTATCTGCTGCTTTTTAAAGCAGACCTTTGTTTTTTAATGACCCTGAGAACTTCAGACACGCAGCGGTGTGAAGTTAATTGTTTCTCTCCCTCAGCCTTCTGTGTTTTGGGAGCAATAAGCTTGTCCCCTAGGGATTGTCCACTAAATAGATTAATCATTCAGAATCCGCCGTCTCTGAAATCAGGTCACTTTGGACTGAGGCAAAGAGTAGTTCACCTTTGGAAAAGGTTTGCCTGAATAAATGATTGGAAAAAATTGGGGGTTGGGGTCGGAAGGCCTTTAAGCTACATATGTCTCTCAGATGTACTAAGACCTATACTTACTGTGAAGGTATCGCGACACCAGTGTTGGAGAAAGTGTTGAGAAAAGAAAGGATAATCTGAACGACAGAAAAACCACTCAAGAAAAATCCTCAATAATGAATTTTGTTGCTGTTTTGGAAAGGGTTTACTTGAAGGAGACTATGAGGTTGTCGTGAGCACGGGGGTCCTAGGAAGAGGCCTGGACTTGGTCAGCGTCAAGCTGGTTGTCAATTTCGACATGCCTCCCAGCATGGATGAGTACGTGCATCAGGTAGAGATTTTATACGTTACCACCGTTCTGCTCTTGAATTTTCTTATGCAAGGCATTGTCGTTATAATGGGAAGTTAAAAGAAAGCAGGGCGTAAAACTGCATGTATTTTTGCTTTTAAAATATATAAACTAAATTATGTTTTTCACAACTGTATGGATGCGTAGAATGCATTAAAAATCAGTTGGAAATAAAAAACTAAAACATTTATTTAAAAAATTTAAGTGATTAGCTTTTGGTGTAGTTTAATTTTCTTTATATTTTTGTTTTCTTAGTGAGTATATTAAATGGCTTTTATAAGCAGAAAAAGAGGGCTTTGTTTAAAAAGGTTGTTTTAAGTTGCTGCATCTGGCCAAAATAAAGTCGATCTGCTGAAGTGTTTGTTTTTTTAGGAATCATGTCTTCATCTCCTCTTCATACCCTTATTCGCTCTAGACTTTCACCTTTCAGAGTTTGGTTCCTTTCCTTTGCTGCCAGAGATAACAGCAGCTCTTCTTTCTCTCAGAAATAAAGCCTCTCTGAGCTCCACGTTATCTCACTGACCGCTACCTGTCTTCCTTCTCCGGCATCACTTACAGACTCTTCAAGTAGAGCCTTTCTCTGATGTTCTTAGAATCACCTCTGAATGTCACATTTACTGAAGTTGCCCACTGAAATGACTGTAGCGCCCTTACTGAGTTGTTGCTTTATTTTTCATAAGACTTAATAATCTAGCAGTCTGCTCTCTCTCTCCCTCCTTCTCGCTCTCTCTCTCTTTTTCCCTTTCTTTCTTTTCTTTTTTTTTTTTTTGGTACCACCTCATTTACCCGTGCCTCAGGGATTTGACTATTCCACAGGAGCTGACTGTTCATGTAACTAAACTTTATTTTCTTCCAAACTTTCAATTTTTTTTTTTGCGGTACGTGGGCCTCTCACTGCTGTGGCCTCTCCCGTTGCGGAGCACAGGCTCCGGACGCACAGGCTCAGCGGCCATGGCTCACGGGCCCAGCCGCTCCACGGCATGTGGGATCTTCCCGGACCGGGGCACGAACCCGTGTCCCCTGCATCGGCAGGCGGACTCTCAACCACTGCGCCACCAGGGAAGCCCCAAACTTTCAATTTAATGATTTTTGGATGGGACTTCCCAGGTGGTGCAGTGGTTAAGAATCCGCCTGCCGGTGCAGGGGACTCGGGTTAGAGCCCTGGTCTGGGAAGATCCCACGTGCTGCGAAGCAACTAAGCCCGCGAGCCACAACTACTGAGCCTGTGCTCTGCAACAAGAGAAGACACCGCAGTGAGAAGCCTGCACACCTCAACGAAGAGTAGCCCCCCTCGCTGCAACTAGAGAAAGCCTGCATGCAGCAACGAAGACCCGACGCAGCCAAAAATTAATTAATTAATTAATTAAAAAGAAAAAAATAATAATTTCGGCTAGAAATCTGTCTAGAGTATTAAAATACTTAAGAAGCTTCTTTGCTTGTTACATGGAACATGCTGGTTATACCTATGTACCCGTCTCTTGCACTCCCCAGGCCAGCCCTGTGGCTGGCAGTTATCAGGCTGCACCCACTGTAATACAGGCAGCGTGCCTCGGGGATGCTGACAGGTGCAGAGCTGCGTGCCTCTCCTCAGAGGGGCCACAGGTTCTTCTGCTTTTGTAGTTCTGTATTTGGGTGTTTTTTGTTTGTTTCAATCATCAAAGTACACATACACACGATAACAAAGCACGCAAATAACGAAAGATATAAAGTGAAAGGTAAGTCTTTTCAAGGAAGCCCTCCTACCTTTGAGTGGTTCCCCCAGTTAACACTGCAGAAACGGTAAATGCATGCGTGTGTGCATATATACAGATGTGATGTGCATGCCCTGTCACACCTTCCACATAAATGGGACCATCTTATACCCTCTATTCTGTGCCTTCTTTCTTTCTTTTTTTTTAACGAGGAAATATATTTGTTTTATTGAAGTTTAGTTGATTAACAATATCATGTTAGTTTAGGTCTACAGCACAGCGATTCAGCTCTGTGTGTGTGTGTGTGTGTGTGTGTGTGTGTGTGTGTGTGTAAATAATATATTCTTCAGATTGTTTTCCCTTACAGTTTATTACCTAATATTGATTAGAGTTCTGTGTGCTATATAGTAGGTCCTTGTTTTTTATTTATTTTATATATAGTAGTGAGTATCTGTTAATCCCAAACTCCTAATTTATCCCTCATCCCACTCCCCCTTTCCCCTTTAGTAACCATAAGTTTGTTTTCTATGTCTGTGAGTCTCTCTGTTTTGGAAATAAATTCCTTTGTATTTTTTTGTTTTGTTTTTTTTTAGATTCCACATACGAGTGACATCATATGACATTTGTCTTTCTCTGTCTGACTCACTTAGTATGATCATCTCTCTAGGTCCATCCACGTTGCTGCAAATGGCACAATTTCATTCTTTTTTATGGCTGAGGAGTATTCCGTTGTGTATTTGTACCACATCTTTATGCCTTCGTCTGTCTGTGCCTTCTTTCTTTATTAAAGAGACCTTAGACAGTTTTCCTTATCAGCACACACACAAGGTGCCATCGAATAAGTGTTGATACGTATTGAGTGCTGAGCCTAATGCCAGGCACTGTTCTGGGCTCTTTAGATGTTTTTCCTTGTGGAATCTGGCTCGTTCTATTTTCCTGGCTGCATGGGAATGTGTTATATGGATGTCCTGTAATTTCGTTAACAAATCCTTCACTGCTGGACAATCCGACGTTTCCAGTGTTTTGTTATTAATGCTGCAGTGAACACCTGTATACACAGCTCCCTGGGCCTCTCCTGCAAGTGCATCTGTAAGAGAAATTCCTAGTGGGAGAACGGCTGGGTTAAATGATACGGGTATTTAAAATTATAGTCAGTATTCCCACGTGTCTGATTTTTAATTTCAGGGGTGGTAAGCTTCTGGAGAAATAATCCTGTATTGTTAGCATTAGCTGTCTTTGGCCGGGCTGCGTGGCTTTGTGGGATCTTAGCTCCCCGACCGGGGATTGAACCCAGGCCCACAGCAGTGAGAGCGCCGGGTCCTAACCACTGGACCGCCAGGGAACTTCCTAGATATCTTTTAGAATTTGGAGACCGTTGCAGTTAATTTTTAACTGCTTTTTATCTCAGTATAACTGTATCTAGTATAAATTACATCTCAGATGTAATCCACGTGCTATACAATTCGCCAATTTCAAGTGTACAGTTCATTGGTTTTTAGTATATCCACAGAGTGGTGCAGCCATCCGTATAATTGATTTTAGAAAATTTTCATCGCCCCCAAAAGAAACCCCTCACCCCTCCGCAGTCACCCCAGTTCCTCATCACATGCACAAACCCTCATTCTCAGGCAACCGCGACTGTACTCGGTAGATTTATGTCTTCTGGACATTTCATGTAAATGGAATCATACGGTATGTGGTCTTTTGTGACTTGCTTCTTTCACTTAGCATAATGTTTTCAAGGTCCACACATTGTTGTAGTATTTTATTGACAAATAATATCCCATTGTAAGGATATACCGTATTTGTCCATCCATTCATCGGTTGCTAGACGTTTAGGTTGTTTCCACTTTCTGGCTACTATGAATAATGCTGTGAACGCCCAAGGCCATGTTTTTGTGTGGACATGTGTTTTCATCTCTGTTGGACATAAACGTAGGAATGGAATTGCTGGGTCCATGTTGAACACCTTGGGGAACCACCAGACTGTTTTCCCATGTAGCTTCATATTTTACATTCCCACCAGCAAAGTATAAGTGTTCCCTTTTCTCCATATTCTCATCGACTTTTACGTTCTTTTTTTTATTATAGCCAGGTTCATGGATATGAAGTGTTTTGGATTTGCCTTTCCCTAATGACTAATGACGTTGCACATCATTTCATGTACTCATTGGCCACTTGTATACCTTTGGAGGAATGTCTGCTTAAATCCTTTGCTTTTAAATTGGGTTGTCCGTTTGAGTTGTAAAAGTTCTTTATATGTTCTAGAGACCCTTATCAGAAACATGATTTGTGGATATTTTCTCCCATTCTGTGAGTTGCAGGTATTAATTTTTAGTTTTATTGAAACAACTCAGTAAGGTAAATAAATCAGGTAAAAACAAAAGCTGATACGGAAAAACAGCATCTCCCCCTTATTTCTCCCCAGTCTCATTCTCTGCAGGCCACACCCCTTCCAGCTTTTTTAGAAGTTTCTTCTTTTACGGCGTTAAGAACGTTCTGTCTATTGGCGGGAACTATCCACTCATTTAGATAATCTGAGTATACTTTAAGTTCTCAGTTTCAATTAAGGAGCAGAAATTGACCATGATTGTGTATTTCCCTCCCTTCTGAAGAGTGTCTCAGTATATTTGGAGACATGTTTTGTTCCTTCTCACGGGTCTCCACGAATTTGTGTCTGTTTAACTCTGTCAAAATGAGAAATAACTTTATGCAAAAACGGACTTGCTTCAGTCTCACATTTCAAGGCACTTAAGTACTATAAAGGAGATACAGTCCTTTTGCTCTTAATGCAATAGCTTTCAAAACGTTTCTACCTTAACCCACTCACAATAAGAAATATCTTTGCCTCCTTACCCCCTACACGTACATACAAACGTGCACACATACGCACACACGCGCATAACTGGAACACAGGTTTCACAAACAATACTCACTTTTCTATTTTTATTCTCTTACTTTCTATTTGGGTTGTTTCCTTAACACTACGCCAGTGGCAGCCCACTAAATTGATCTCACAAGTATATTGAGGTGAACAGCCCAAAAAATGCTCTCTGAGCAAATGTTCATCTTAGTGAAGCTTCTGTAAATATTAGCCATTGTTTTCTTTCAAGAGACATCCAGATTCTATGTGAACATTTTGAAAACATCCTTTGCGTTTCATTTCAGGTTGGAAGAGTGGGGAGATTAGGTCAGAATGGAACAGCGATTACTTTCATCAATAACAACTCGAAAAGACTCTTCTGGGATATTGCAAAACGAGTGAAACCCACAGGGTCCCTTCTCCCCCCCCAGTTGTTAAATTCCCCTTACCTTCACGACCAGAGGAGAAAGGAGCAGCAGAAGGATAAACAGATGCAGAATGATCTGGTTACGGGGGCTAATCTCATGGACATTATTAGAAAACATGATAAAAGTAATTCTCAAAAATGATTTATGATACCACGTTGAATAATTTTTTTTGCATATTGTCAGTGAAATTTCTGTACATTATTCCTGGATGGTTCGATGAATGTGACATGCACATGAAACAAAAAGTTAACATGATGTAAAAAGTTTTAATAGACTATCAAATTTATACAGCAATATTGTATTTATTTTCCTTTTTAATTTTCATAAATTAAAAACAACCACCGAAAGTGAATTACTAAATGGAGTAAAAATTTCTTCTCTCTGGAAAAAGTCCTTTTTTTTCAATAAAGATTCCTCGTAGCTATCATCAGAACCAGAAACCCACACATCGTGACTCAGATGGTGATTCTTCTGTTTTATATCCACTGTGCTGCGTGCACGTTGGCACCTGGATTATTGTTGAATCAATGAATATTGGAGAAAAGTAAATGATAAAAAATGGAAGAAATGGTCAGTGCCCCCTTTGAAAGAAATGTTAAATATCTGTTTTCTCTCTCCGTTTTCCTTTCGGCTAGATAAACGTAAATTTATTTTACATCTGATGTGGGCTGCTCATCAATGTCGAGTTTCGTGACTGTTGCATTGCAATATATAGTTTTATGTTAACGCCACTTGGCTAATTCAGTTGATTTATTTAAAAAATAAATGTAAAAAGTGTATTATTGTACTCCACACATCTTTCCTGAGCTCACACTATGTTCTGGACGTTTGTTCAGTGCTCAGGACACAAGTGGACGTTGCGCCTGCCCTCAGAGCTTACAGACTGCATAATAAACCAACTTTAAAGTCTGGGAAATTTAACAGAACCAAGATGTATTTCTCACTTATGGCAGGACTGGCAGCTTCTCCTCTGGGTCTGAGTTCTTCCATCTCTTGGTGGCACCGGCTTAAACACGTGGCCTGAGAAACACATGCAGGTGCTGGCCCATCTGGGCTCAGGCTTCCAAACCTCTCAGCTGATGATTTTAAACGCTGGGAGGAAGGATGGGCATTTTGCTTTGATGCAGCAATACTTTCATTTCTTTAAAAACCATTAGTATTGGTTTAGCTGGGTTAGTTAGAAAGTATGTTATGTAAGTGTTGACACTTAAACAAGCATTGTACCCTCAGCATCCTCCCCGGGGGTGAGGGACCAATGCAGGTAACTAAACCCTAGCGTTTGTGGTCGCCACCCAATGGGAACAGCGGGGTCAGAGTCTCCCCAGAGTGCGCGAAACCTCAGGACTCCCTCTCGTCCCATTTCTGTCTGCCGACTGTTGAGCGGTATTTCAAGGGACCGGGCTGCGGCAACCCTTAAGGCCCAGGGCGCTGTCAGAGGTGCAGTGACCACAAGTCTGCACACACACCAGGCGCTGTCGACGTGTTGGTAATACTCACCAAAGAAAGGGCAGCTTTTCAGGAGACTCAGACGTGATTATAGATAAAAGCAGTATGACCAGAAACGCAAGAAAGCTTTGCAAATCAGCATTTGCAGGGGAACGTATTTAGTAAGCAAAACCAAGTACTGTTGGTCTGTAACATCACCTCCCTGGTCAGCTTAACGCGCGGGTACCCTGGCTTCTGCTCCCACCGCTGGGCACACGATCCTGTGTCTCTGTTCACCTTCTTCCAGCCACGCGTGCCGCGTGCTCTCCGTTCCGGGTTTTGTGTTGCGTGGGACATGTGGACCACGCTCTTGGAGACTCATTTCTCAAGGCAGCAGGTGGAGGAGACAGCGGTGGGGAGGGAGCCCTGACTCACAGGCTTGTTATGCGGACCAGACCTCAGTGCTGTGCAGAGCGCGGCGGCCTCAGCGGCCGGTAGAGGGAAGGGGGAAGAGGGAAGGCACCAGTGCCCTGCCCTCCCTCCTCGTCCCCCACCATCCCCCCACTCCTATTTCTGGTCCTTCCTGCTTCTCCATATCTCAGCCTCTCACTCCTTGAGATCTTGGCAACACCTTCCACCTCTCCCATCTCCCCTCCTGTTGGGGACAGGTGGCTGCAAGGCAGTGGTTTCCTCACTTAATATATCAATAATTTACAGACCAGAAATTAAAACTTGTTTTCAGTGGTCCCAGTGTTGCTAATATTTTTTTCCCAATTAAAGATGTTATTTTTTTAAAAAGCTACCTTATTTCATGAAAGAAAGAACGTGAGATCTAGAACAAGAAGGAGGGACATACTCTCTGAATGAGAGCCACTTCTTCCCAAGAAGGGAGAGATGGCAACCTTACACCGATGAGCCATATGATAAAATTTTAAGTAATAGATGTTTGTGACGAATTACTATACAGTTTGAAATTTTAATTAGCTGAAATAACTAGTCATGTATGCTCTCAGACATTTGTTTTGCTCTTCTGCTAATTGTGTTACGTGACAGAGGTACAGAATTCACTTTTTAATTGCTTTATTGCCAGATGGAAGCAGACATCTTTTGTATGTCAAACACCTTAATGAAATTAAGCAGCTTTTAGACTCTGCAGTATGCAGTGCCATTTTATAAGATACTTTCAATGGCATTCTATTCATATTTCTAATACCAAGCACATTGTTAAATCAAAATTTTTTTCCCAAAAGCCCAAGTTTGTGTGTGTGTGTGTGGTTTCATAACATCTTTATGAAGAACATTGCCACATACTTAAACTGTGACTCACACTGATGAATTGAATAAATCTAAGTTGGCTCCATGAACTGTCATATTTTCTGATGTTTATTTTCTGATAAAACAATACTATTGGGACTTCCCTGGTGGCGCAGTGGTTGGGAGTCCGCCTGCCGATGCAGGGGACACGGGTTCGTGCGCCGGTCCGGGAAGATCCCACATGCCGGGGAGCGGCTGGGCCCGTGAGCCATGGCCGCTGAGCCTGCGCGTCCGGAGCCTGTGCTCCGCAACGGGAGAGGCCACAGCAGTGAGAGGCCCGCGTACCGCAAAAAAAAAAAAAAAAAAAAAAAAAAATACTATTTTCTGTTGGCAGGCTGAGTGTTGTTCGGGGTGTGCCCTTCTTTGGAATTAATATACTATTTTCTGTCGGCAGGCTGAGTGTTGTTCGGGGTGTGCCCTTCTTTGGAATTAATACCCGCACAGGCCTTACTGCCTTGTTATATTTCCTGCTTAACACAGTCAACACAAATTTCGCTCCATAAACTAGGTAGGTATCCAGAGGTGACAGGTCATTCAAGGTGACTTTCCTGGAAGACACATGTAAAATGACTCCGGGCAGATAGGACTCTTTCGGTGTCTCCCAGGCGCACTCAGAGTGACCCCAGAGGCACTAGGGCCACAGTGTGAAAACCAACCAATGATAATTAAGGAAACACACTTCTTTTGTTCTGCTGTGGGTGGGAGGACCAATTTTATAACGGCACATGTGGTGTTATTGGACAGAATTGCAAATAAAGTCAGTATAAGACAAATGTTTACTTTTTGGGTGTGTTGACAGTCATTTGTAAAATGTTTACAAACAGTGATGTAAATTTTTGAATTTTAGCTTTCCAAAAAGTTTGCATATCCTTCTTTTTCTCACTTCATCTCAGAAAGATGAAAACTTCGCAAAGCCTTTTGCAAATTTTTTTCATTAGAGGAAATTAATTCTATCTCTAATCTTTAGCTTTTCTCATCTGTAAGATGAGAAAAGGATTGCTTTAAACTTCTCTGAGGTCTTCCCAAACCTACATGTTCTGTGCTTCCTGCTTTTAAATCTCTCCCTGTCTGGAATATGCTTCAGAATCACACACGGTGGAGGAGTCTGGAGGAAACTCGTTTGGCCAGGAATTGATCATTATTGAAGCCAGTGCTGGGGGCGTGGAAATTCATTATTATTTGGTCTACATCTGATGTGTCTGAAACACTATATTCCATAAAAAAAGCATACAGGGCTTCCCTGGTGGCGCAGTGGTTGGGAGTCCGCCTGCCGATGCAGGGGACACGGGTTCGTGCCCCGGTCCGGGAAGATCCCACATGCCGCGGAGCGTCTGGGCCCGTGAGCCATGGCCGCTGAGCCTGCGCGTCCGGAGTCTGTGCTCCGCAACAGGAGAGGCCACAACAGTGAGAGGCCCGCGTACCGCCAAAAAAAAAAAAAAAAAAAAAAAAAAATAGCATACATTTATGTATATATATAATCTGCAATCCTATCCTTTTATTTGCGCCCTAGTTACAGATCTTCAATTCTCCACTGAGCCTTTGGCTCAAATTGGACCCGTCTAGAGCCAAACTGACCAGCTTCCTTGCAAAAAGCCAGTTTCTCTCTTTCCAATTTCCCCGTTGCCTGTGGTGCAGCTGCTTCCTATGCTCAAGATCAGGGAACCATCCATAGAGAACAGACTTGTGGTTGCCAAGGGGGCAGGGGTGGGGGAGGGACGGACCGGGAGTTTGGGGTTAGCAGATGCAAACTATTACATATAGAATGGATGGACAACAGGTCCTACTGTATAGCATATGGAACTATATTCAATATCCTGGAATAAACCATATTGGAAAAGAATATAAAAAAGAATGTATATATGTAACTGAGTCACTTTACTGTACAACAGAAACTAACACAACATTGCAAATCAACTCTACTCCAATAAAAAATTTTTAAAAAAGAATACAAACTACTAGATATAAAATAAGTTACAAGGAAGTAATGTACAGCAAATGGAATATAGCCAATATTTTATAGTAACTTTTTAAAAAAATTTTATTTATTTATTTTATTTATTTATTTATTTTTGGCCGTGTTGGGTCTTCGTTTCTGTGCGAGGGCTTTCTCTAGTTGCGGCGAGCGGGGGCCACTCTTCATCGCGGTGCGCGGGCCTCTCACTATCGCGGCCTCTGTTGTTGCGGAGCACAGGCTCCAGACGCGCAGGCTCAGTAGTGGTGGCTCACGGGCCTAGTTGCTCCGCGGCATGTGGGGTCTTCCCAGACCAGGGCTCGAACCCGCGTCCCCTGCATTGGCAGGCGGATTCTCAATGACTGCGCCACCAGGGAAGCCCTATAGTAACTTTATATGGAGTATAATCTATAAAATATCGAATCACTATGTTGTACACCTGAAACTATTGATAATATGATGTTGTAAGTTAACTATACTTGAATTTAAAAAATTAGTGTTCAAAAAAATAAAATCATGCCCAGATTTCATATTTATTTATGGGTAAATGGTTACTAGATGTCCTTTTAATTCTTTCAGATTTGGAGGTGGAGGGGAATTGTGGAGTTTGTGTGTTTGTAAGTAGCAGACCTGGCTGCTGTGGTTAAACACGGAACAGGTTTGGGCGGGACGGGAGGTGGTTAAAGCTGAGCGCAGGGCACGGAGTGGGGCAGAGCATCAGCCCAGGGCCCCCAGACCGGAAGGCAGCCCCACTGGGTCAAAATCTGTGCTGATGGATCATTAAAGCCGGGGTGGGGTAGAGGGAGGCACCTGCAGGGAGTTGCGGGGGACAGTGCAGAGAAAGGGAACCCCCCTCCACTGCCTAGTTTATTTCTCAAGGAAAAACCTCTCCCCTCCTAGAAATGGAAGCAGAAATGAAATGTTAGCTGGAGCCGAGGGTGGCAGCAGGGCAGGGAGCCTGGCACTGAGAGAAAACTCCGTGTATGAATGTGGTATCCATCTCCCCTCCTTCCACCTCAAAGTTGCAGGACGGGGAGAGAGAGAAGCACAGCCCGGAGGGTCCAGGCCAGGCACCCACACTCAGACTGGCGCCCACCACCCTGGCAAGGCAGGGCCCTGTGCCATCCTGATGACCCCGTGCTGGGTACCTGTCCCACAAAGGGAGAATTGAGTTCATGGTGTCCTCAGGTAAGAAGGTGAGTTTACAGCTGAGCCAGCGAGGAAGGAGTATCAGTTGCCACATTCCAGGAATGGGCCAGATTACTAAAGATTCAAACAGTTTAGGGAAACGGGCAGAAACGAGGCTAATGAAATTCAGTCTCACAAAGCTGGAAGGTCAGCCATTCAAGCAGAATCCATAATACATTTAAATGGAGCCTTAACGGGGAGCACTGCTGAAAATAATGAGGAAAGAGCCCGAGGGCAAGATATATCATCCACAGTCTAGTTGCCAATGGGATTTCCTTCCAGAGCAGCCCAGGCACTGGGGGCTCTCCATAAAGGCACCTCTCACACCTCATTTAGAATCTGGGGGGCAACCCTGGGCTTGCAGCTACTCAGAAAAGGGCTTAACACAAGGCGGAGTCTTGTGTTAAAAGGGGAACGGGAGAAACGAGAGGGAAGGCTGGCCTACAGCTCAGGAACCTGCATTTTCACCCTCTTCCCGAGCTGAGCACAGAACCTTTACCCTTTAGCTCAGGTGTCGCGAGTTTCTGAGAGGGGTTCCCCCAATTCTTTTGATGATTTTGTCCTCACTCTTTTGCTGACTTGGTTCTTCTCTCTGTTGTGCGTTTTTGCAGCAGAGCTTCTAAATCAATTGCAGGGAGAGAGCTGGGGATTTGAACCAAGAAAAAGGAAATGGAATGATTTTGAAATTAGCATTAATTGAACAGAGTCAGGTACCTAAGACTGTGAACAAGCTATGGATACAAATTCATGAAATCTGAAACAGCCTCAGACTACAGACCTGCCGGCAGCAGGCCCAACAAAAGCCCCGACAGATGAGGTGAGAGACCTCATGGAGCGTGCAGCCTGAGATCGGAGCTGTGGAACTCTGTTCCCTTCGCCCAGCTAGAATGCCATTACCCTGTGATTGACGAAATACATTTTGAACCCACGTCCTAAGACCCTGCTCTGTTATTCCTATATGCAATGAGAAAGAGAGAGAGAGAGAGAGAGAGAGAGAGAGAGAGAGAGAGAGGGAGGGAGGGAGGGAGAGGGAGGGAGATCCCCTACACCTGCACTGTCCAATATTATGGCTCTTAGGCACTTAAAATGCAGTTGGTCCTGGAAGTGTAAGGTACACACTTGGGTTCTGAATAAAAAACATAAAATCTCTTATTAATCATTTTTATGTTGTCCATCGACAGATGAATGGATAAGGAAGACGTGGTACATATACGTATATACACACAATGGAATATTACTCAACCATGAAAAAGAATGAAATTTTGCCATTTGCAGCAACATGAATGGACTTGGAGGGCATTATGCTAAGTGAGACAGAGAAAGACAAATAGTGTATGATACCACTTATATGTGGAATCTAAAAAATACAACGAACTAGCGAATATAACAAAAAAGAAACAGACCCCACAGATATAGAGAACAAACGAGTGATTACCAGTGGAGAGAGGGAAGGGGCAGGGGCAAGATGGAGGTAGGGGATTAAGAGGTCAAAGTATGTATAACTATGTTTATACAAACTATGTATAAAATAAATAAGCTACAAGGATGTATTGGATAGCACAGGGGGTGTAGCCAATATTTTATAGCAACAATAAATGGAGAGTGATCCTTAAAAACTGTGAGTCACTACGTTGTACACCTGAAATGTATATAATATTGTGAACCAACTCTACCTCAGTTTCATAAATTTATGTTGATTATGTATTGAAATGATATTTCTGATATGTTGGGTTACATAAAATATATTCTTAAAATGAATTAACCTTTTCCTTTCCTTTTCTTAAATGGCTACTACGGGATTTAAAGTTCTCACGTGGCTGACATATTGGACAGCCCTCCTTTAGACCTTCAAATAGTGGAACAGATTCCTAGGGCTGCAGTTTGCACTCCCCCTTGTTAAATTCAGGAGACTGGGCGCAAACCGATCAGCCAGAAGTTTGTTTTCACTTTCTTTTCTCAGGAAAATGATCTCAAACTGCTCAGGCCTGATTGTTGTCAATTGGAGTGGACGTTTGGGGCCAATGAACAGTTGCGGTACAGAAATTTAATTAATAATATTGAAGACATGCAGCTGGGAGAAATAAAGGACACAGTGGAGAAGACTAATTCTGTGAGTATTATTTCATATCATTTCATATGAATTAAACCCATAAAGTGCACACAAACCTTCACCATGGCTTGGGGGAAACACTGTTATCACAGAGGACAGAAAATCCCATCATTATTCATCTCTGTGCTGCAGGAAACTGAGAAACATTAATCCAAACAGAACACTACACTCTCTGTTGAGCCCCAGACCATTAGATCCGAAAAAAAAAAAAATGCAGAACTCTTTCTGATGGCGGATTTCTTTTTTTCCTGAGTGAGTCAGAGAACAGACTGTGGTTTAAACCAAAGAAAAAAAAATGAAGCCTTCTGTAAACGGGTAAAGGCATGTGGACGGGTATGGAATGATTCATGAAGCTGTGAGACTGACAAGCCCGCCTTTTCTCCCCCACTGAAAAGCCTGGCATGATGTATAATTCTTGCCATCCAGGTGGCCTCTTATTTGACAGCTGCCCTTTGAAAACCACAGATAAGAGAAGCAGTCACTCGACACAACCTTTTTTATGCTGTTTTTTAAATGAGAAAACCCATTTATATGAACACACACTGAAAAGGAGTTATAAAAACAGCTAAATTTGTATCAGTTTAGATAATTGTAGATACTCCTAGTGTTACAATTTAACAATAAAAGCTATGTGATTCTAAACTATTTTGGGCTTAAGATGGACCACTGAGTGATTTATACACATTCAACATCCTTCCTGAGGTCATCTTTTTAAACTTGTTGAAAGTTAAGTGACACAAAATCTTTCATTCTCCACTTTGGAAAAATAGCTCCAATTCTACTTAGAAGAGTCAGCGCCATTTTTAACAGGATGTCAAAGGTGACCTTGGGTCATGTTGGCAAAGCACAGAGGGGAGAAGACACCTGATCGAAGGTCAAACTTGGCCTGTTTTAAAAAAAAAAATGTTCTTCCTAAGTGAGCCCCAGAGCTCCCTTTATGTAGAAATAGGTTACCCGGTAGACTTTGGGGTTGACAACTGTTCTAAATTTTACTAATCTTCTCTGGAATGAAACCAGCAGGATTCAAAGAGAAAAGAGTGGTTGGACTAATCCCTGAGTTCTTTTCGTATTAAAAAAAAAAAGGATTACTCACTTAATGTCATTGTTTCTTTTAAAATTCCTGGCAGTGTTGCTAAATGTATTTAGCTTATGAAACTGATCATAAAGGTTTTCATCAGCTTCATCAAAACATACAAGCCTGCTATATGCCTGCTTCCAAGACTGTTGCTCTAACATGCACTAGAATTTAGAGAGAAAATAGAAAATATGACAGATTTAAAACTACCCTTACGTTTGTTTAACTCTTGTGCTTATCACAGTGCCACAGAAATGTGAGAATTGGGAACAATCTTAGCAAAAACAACAGGTCAGGGTAGTGATGCGGGACACCAGCAACGGCGCCCCATTTCCTGAGTTCTGAACTTGGCTCTGTGACTTAATAGGCTAATAAGATCAGGCAAGTTATTTAACAACTTGGAAACTCAGTTTACCTCATCTGTAAAACAGCAATAATCACAATAATAGTACCTGCCTTACAGGGTTATGGAAATTAAATGAGATAATGTACGCATCTTACATAAAGAAGAGACTCGGGAATTGCTGGTTTACTGGATAATTTAATCCAGTCATTGAGCTTCACAGGTGAGGAAACTACACACGGAGACCCCGCCTCAGTTCCCTCCACTGAGCCTCGACGGAGCTCAGCATTGATCATTTCTCCTCCACTTCCCATCTGGGCTTTAAAATTAATCCCCATAGTCCTGTTTGGTTATGGACCCCAAAATGCAGCCAGTTACAAACACCTACACACCCAGAAAATAATCCTCAGTTTAATAATTTAAAAATTATGAAATTGGGTAAATTGTAATAGATCTGTATCCTAAGAGACCATTAATTAGCATGAGTTAATCATTTTTCTTTAAATCTTAACATAATAGAAGGCTTCAGATGTGCTTGCTTTACTTCTGAACACTTTCTACATGTTTTCTTTTGGTTTGTCTCCCTCTGGTGGATTAAAAAAATACTTCCTTTCATTTTCAGAATAACCATGGATTTTTTGGAACAGGTTTTGCTCAAGTTAAGAGTTTGTCTGAAAAAAAAAAAAAAAAAAGAGTTTGTCTGTTGTCAGCCTGGTTCACGTTGTGGAACTTCTAGAAAACTATCTTTCCTGGATGGGAATCGCTGCAGAGGCTCAGATTCAGGGAGGGCATCTGCTCCCTGACACTAAGAAGCTCGTGCAAAGACACAGAGGAGTAGTCAGAGAATGATGTGTGGTTTGAATGGCTGAGAATAAAGTACCAGAGATTAGGGGTGAAGGACGATGGTAAGAGATGAAGTAGAAGGCCTTTGTCCTCATGGCTCAAAATAGCTGTCGGAGCTCCAGCCGTCACTTGCATTTATCCAGTTGGACATCTACATTGGCATTTCAATCTCAACTTTCCCAGAAAATACGCTGATTCCTACCCTCAAACCAGTTCTTCTGTTTTGTTCTTTAGCTTCCCATTTCACTAGAGGAAAGAGCAGTGAAATGAGGCTGAGAGGGAGGTGCAGAGACTCTGAAGCTAAGGAGAGAGAGTTCAGAAAACAGCAGAAGAGTGATTTAAAGGGGAGCAGTGACCAGTCATCTAAATGCTGCACAGAGCTCAAGTTGCACGTGCTCTGCAGGTTGACTTTTATTAGAGGTGCCAGTGAGGCTGGTGACCTTGGTGATGATGTGTCTGCACTTGTTTTGCAGAGCAGAGCCCTGTTCAGTGTTGAAGCTTGTGGCAGCCCTGACCAATGCGGCCTCCATCACATGAACCCAATGTGCGGATCCCCCCTGCCCAACACCTACTCACCGCCCCCGTAAGGTAACCTAGACATGAAGAGATAGAACAGCAGCCAGAGGCCTCCAAGAGGAGGGCTGGGGGTATCTTCAAAAAATTTCTTTTTCTTATGAGAGAGATGCTGAAGGTAGAGGGAAGTCGGGGATGTGCTGCAGGGAGGTCCCTGGGGAGATGTGGAAGCTGCGTCCAGGATACAGGTGTGGCACTGGCCCTAAGCAGCAGGAAGGACACCTGTTTCTCTGAGGCCAAGACCTAAACAAGGGCTGAAATGAAGAAATGTTTGCAGCTGGTGGCATATGAGGTCACAAACTAAGACAAAAATATTACCAGTAGAGCTACCTTAGATGACAAAAGCCACAGCTGCTTCTTAGTTCCCGTTTATGGAGGCCTTTTGTTCCATGCAATGTGTGTGCAATTTTCATACACATTATCTTTTTTTTTCTTTTTGGCCTCGTGGCTTGTGGGATCTTAGTTCTCTGACCAGGGATCGAACCTGGGCCCACGGCAGTGAAAGCGCCGGGTCCTAACCACTGGACCGCCAGGGAATTCCCCGCATTATCTATTTTAATTCTCACAAATATCTCAGTTAACTATATACAGTCAAAACATATATCAGGGGGCTTCCCTAGTGGTGCAGTGGTTGAGAGTCCGCCTGCCGATGCAGTGGACGCGGGTTCGTGCCCCGGTCCGGGAAGATCCCACATGCCGCGGAGCGGCTGGGCCCGTGAGCCATGGCCGCTGAGCCTGCGCGTCCGGAGCCTGTGCTCCGCAACGGGAGAGGCCACAACAGTGAGAGGCCCGTGTACCACAAAAACAAAAACGAAAATCATATACCAATTAAAATTTACATGCAGTAATGTGTCTCATGTTTCAGATGGTTTCGCGTGCATTATCTAGTTTGATTTTTCTAGCTATTGTTGACGATATCCCCTCATTTTACAGGTCAAGAAGCCAAGGGTCAGAGAGGTAAAGTAATCTGGCATTTTTTTTTTTTTTTTATTCGGTACGCGGGCCTCTTACTGTTGTGGCCTCTCCCATTGCGGCGCACAGGCTCCGGACGCGCAGGCTCAGCGGCCATGACTCACGGGCCCAGCCGCTCCGTGTCATGTGGGATCTTCCCGGACCGGGGCACGAACCTGTGTCCCCTGCATTGGCAGGCGGACTCTCAACCACTGCGCCACCAGGGAAGCCCTATAGGGCATTTTTAACAGCTGCTGTGTCACCAGTGAGGAAGCATTCCCTCTGCCTGAACTGGAGGGCAGAGCTCTGACACCACCAGTGTCGTGTGGCTGTAGGAAGGGCTGCACGTCCTCAAAGTCAGGCAGCAGGCCAGGACTAGAGGCCCCGAGATTTCATTTCACTTCATTGCATTTGCGGAGAAATGAGATTCCTTCAGGGTGCTCGCCCTGGAATCTTGTGTGACTGAATCTGAACTTTCTACATTCCTTTTTTTTTTTTTTTTTTAGTTCAATAGTATTTTATTTTTATTTTTTTAAGTTGAAGTTTAGTGGATTTGCAATATCATGTTAGTTTCAGGTGTACAGATTCCTTTTTCTTGTCTTCCATCAAAAAGCACAGACGATCTGAAGTTCTAAAAAATTTTCATCATATTAAAGCAAAATGGAGATTAGTTCTGCTTCCCCTTGGAGACCATTTGTCACTGCTTTCTCCTGATTTTTCATAGACTCCAGTGAGTCCAGTACAAAAGGACTCGCTGTTTCATCTTGTGGTTATTTCTAGGGATTAAATCATAATCCTCAGCCTTCATAAAGTAAGATGTGTCATTACAGAGAGCCTGTAAATGTACGATCGCGGTTTGTCAACACTGGCCAGGGCCCTGCAGCGTTTTGGAGAGTGGTTTTAGGCGATTCAATTTACTAGCTTACATTTATGGAACGTAATCCTGTACCCGGCTCGATGCTAAGCGCTTCGCATGCACTATCTAATTTAATCCTCATGACAACTCTTTAGGGTAGGTGGCATTAATATCTGCAATTCCCAGATGAGGAAGCTGAGGGCCCCAGAAGTGACTTTGCCTGCTGGTCAGCTGTGGGCAGGATCTGAAGAGGGAAGCACCGTGTCAGTGTAATATATAAAAGACCCCAATCCCTCTTGTGTAACCCGGAGGTGGCTCACAGGTGGCCCTTGATTCTGTGGAGTATTATCCCTGTGGCTGGAACTGAATCGGGAGCTTCGTACAGAGCAAGAAGAAAAGGGAAGTGTGGCTAGCGACCTGTGAAGGTTCTCTGTGCCAGGCACTGGGGAGACAGGGTGACATAGACGAGGCCCCTCTCCATCTTGGACTCACAGTCTGGGGTGATGTCTGGTCTTTAGGCCACACACTGTCTGCTTCTAGTTAATTCGTAATTGTAACTCTAATGACACTTAATTGTTGTAATAGAATTTATTATTTTTTTCTTCATTTTTAACCATTTAAAGCATTCTCTCATGGTTGGCCATTGAGAGCTTTTCCAGGTTGGGGCCTACAAACTTTTAGGATGCCACTGAGATATTTTCTAAGAATAAAGTTTTGTAGTGCAGTAACTAGGTCTAAGAATATGAATCTCTTTACGGTTCTTTCAATACATTATCATATCGCTTTCTTTGATATTCACTCGACAAATATTTATTAAGCGTCTTTTATATATTAGGCCTTACACTGAGCAGTAGGGATACACTGTGAATGGGTGTGGTCCTTGCCCTCAAGAAGCTTACCAGTTGCTGTCACTAGAAATGTGTACTTTTAATTCTGATGCAAAATCACTAGCACCAAAATTAAAAAAACATTTTTTTCGCTTGTACCTCTTTTTTTTTTTTACACTTGCATTTAATGGCTGGGTTTTACATTCTATTTTTATCTGAATTATTTTTGTGTGTATATGAATTCTTTATTGCGTGAAGTCCCTTTGCCCATTTTTACATTTTATTTATTTTCTTATTCCATTTATAAACTTATTTGCCTTGTAACATTGAAAGAGATCTTTACATCTTGTCACACTTAATGTATTTTTCTAGTTAGTTTACTACATTTTATTTTTGTTATTTCGAACGATACTTAAGCTTAAATTTTTTATGTATTTGTCAGTCTTCCTTTGCCATATCTTCTTTTGCTTCTAGACTTGATCATTTCCCATATATCTGATAAATAAAATATTCTTTTTTTCTGATAGTTGCTCTATAACTTAATTTTAATAAACTGTAGCATGTTTTTTTTAGCATGATTTTTAAAGTGAGCTTTAGAATGAGTACTTTATCATCCACTCAATTTTTCTTTATAGTTGGAATCCATTTCTGTTTCTCTAGCCTACTGAATACATTTCCATTATCTGCGTTTTTTGCTGTTTAAAAAATATAGTTGCTTTATAATATTTGCTGGACTAGAGTCCCTCTCACAGATCTGGTTACTTTTCAGCATGTATTTTTATTGTTTTTTCATGCTTCAAAATCTTATTGTAATATTTATAGAAAGTAAGTTATATCTCACGACGTGGGCTTCGGAATTCTAGTTACACCGCCTGCTACTTGTCCGATTTTTCACAAGTTTAACTCTAAACCTCAGTCCCTCATCTGTAAACTGGGGAATCATATTAATATTTACCTCGTAAGATATACAGGATTAACTGAAAAAATTCCATGTGAGACATTTAGCGCACTTCCCATCACCAGTCTTTGCACAGGAAATCCTAGAAAACTGTGAATGATTCTGGTTCACTTGGGGGCAAACAGCCATTTCTGCACCGAGAAGTCCTGCTGTGAGGCGGACGGACCGTACTCACTGTGCACCGAGGCTGTACAAGCGCGCTGCTGTCCGCTTCCTAGTCCAAGCCCACCCGAGGGCGGGCGCCCCGGCCGCCCAGAGCCCGCGCCCCTGCGCGGTTATGGCCGCGCCCAGCTCAGTGCGCGCAGCCCGGAGGGCGGGCCCGTTGCCTAGGAGATGCGAGCTCGGATCCGCGCTACGGGAGCGCGCTTCCGGGAGGACGTGCTTGCGCGGCGCCCGGCAGCCAATCAGAGGGCGGGGCGCGCGTTCAAACCGCTGGCCGGCGGCGGAGGCGTGAGCGGCGCGGGAAGGCCTGGGGCCTGCTAGGTGGGGTACGCGAGGTAGGTGTTGCGGCCTGGGGGCGGCGCGTCGGTGCGGGCGGCGGCGGGGGGCGGCCGACCGGCTCGGGAGTCCGGGCGGGGCGGGGCAGGGGTCCTCCACGGGGACGGGGCGGGGGGTCCCCAGGAGGGACAGGGGCGGGACCGGGCCTCGCCCTTCGCGCCGCTGCCCCCGCCGGGGCCGCCTTCGGGGCGCGTCGCTGTCTCGGTCCCGGCGTGACCGCTGAGAACCGGTCCCGGGGTCTGGGCCCCTCTTCCCTCCGGTCTCACAGCGACCCCCCCCTCCCCCCCAAAAAAACCCCAAAGAGCCATCTCGTTCCGTGTAAGTAACACCGGGTTTTCAGCTGCGGTTGAAGGTCCGCAATCTCTTCTTGCCTTTGTATTTGCTTCCGTAACACGAAGATTCCCTGCTTTTAGTTAAAAGGTGACGGGAGATGCTTAGGTCCTGCTGAAGTTTCCGGTAATGATTGTTAGTGATTTAGAACTTTCAAAAGCTTGCTTGAAAGTGAACCTCTGTTATTTTGTTCCTCCAGAGCTGTAATCTCTGGGGTCGACTTTAAAAATACAACAGCCAGTTGCTGGATTAGCAGGAAGAGTCCGTGTGGGAGCAGCAGAGAACTGCAGCTCAGGGCGAGCTCGCTGGAGCAGAAAGGGTGGACCAGTCCAGAGCAGAGGAGAGGGGCTTGTCTGTCCCGGCACCTCCCAGGTAGTGTGGGCTCCGTGAGACCACCCATGGAGTCACAGGAATGTTTTGTTTCATATAAAAGTTATATTTGTGCTATACTGCAGCCTATGAAGTGTGCAATAGTATTGTGTCTAAAAAAACAATGTATATACCTCCATTTAAAACACTTTAATGGTAAAAATGCTAACCATCATCAGAGCCTTCAGTGCGTCCTAGTAGTAACATCAAAGACCGCTGATCACACATCACCATAACAAGTAGGGGGCTAATGAAAAAGTTTGAAATATTGTGAGAATTACCAAAACGTGACGCAGACATGAGGTGAGCCGATGCAGCTGGGAAAATGGCTCTGACTTGCTGACGCAGGGTTGCCACAAACCTTTAGTTTGTAAAAAGCGCAGTGTCTGTATGGGGCAGCAAAGCGCCTAAGACAGGTCTGCCTGTGTGAAGAAAAGGAGGGAATTGAACGACAGTCGGGGTGGTGATCACCTCCTAGTGGCTGAGCTGAGCATCTTCTCCTTGGCTGGGCGGTTGCTATAGGCGACGAGGAAACCTTTCTTCCTCTTTGCTCTGGGATGTGAAGTAGCTTCTTCCTGTAGAGTCTGTAAAACATGGCAAGGGATAAAGCGTGAGAGCTGCTCTTTAGATCCCCCAGTTCTATTTTAAATGAGGTTTCCTTTATTTACTTTCACAATGAAATATGTGTCAATGATCAGGTGTCATTTTACAAGTTCGAATCAGGCATGCAAATGTAAAGACTTGTTTACGTCAATATAACCAGTTTGATTCAGCGTTGACTAGAACCCAGACCTCTTAGCTGTTACTGCAGTTCTCTTTTCTCTTGAACGTGAATGCTGGATCGCTACTGTTGACACATAGTTAAATACATTCCTGTCTACTTTGTTGTCTAACTGCTAGAGGGCAGGCTGTCTACTTAACTAATCTTGCATAATTTTTCTCAGCACAAGCAATTAATTTACAGCACTTATATTTATTGTCTCTGCTACTTATTTGGGAATAATCTGTCTGTGACACCTCTCAAACTCATCTCTCTGAGGCATTCTTGCATGTAACGTGCATTCAGCTGATGTAGAAGTGCTTCACTCCGGTCTTTAACTTTGGTGCTGGAGTGTCCCCGTTAGTCCCCCTCCCTGCTCCCCAAGCTGGGGGTACTTAAAAAAAAAAAACCTTTGCTGACATGTTCTCTTTTCTAACATGTACCATCTTAACCGTTTTTAAGTGTACATCCTTAAATATATTCATATTGTTGTGCGGTCGTCACTACCGTCCATACCCATAACTCTGGTCATCTCGTAAATCTGAAGCTCTATACCTGTTAAACACTAACTCTCTGTTCTCCCCTCCCGCAGATCCCCCAGGCAGCTCTCTGTCTATGGTTTTAACTACTGTATGTACTTGATACAAGTGACGTCATGTGTTCTTTGTCTTTTTGTGACTGGCTTATTTCACTTAGCATAACGTCCTCGAGGTTCATCCATATTGTAGCATATTGCAGAATGTCCTTACTTTTAAAAGATGAATAATATTTCATCGTATGAATATACCACGTTTTGGTAAGCCGTTCATTGGTCAGTGGACACTTGGGTTGCTTCCCCATTTTAGCTGTTGTGGATAATGCTGCTGTGGACATGAGCATAAGGACATCTCTTCGAGACCCTGCTTTCATTTCTTTTGGGTCTATACCCAGAAGTGGAATTGCTAGGTCACGTGGTAATTTCAATTTTTTGAGGACTGTCCATACTGTTTTCCATAGTGGCTGTACCATTTTGCATCAGCAGTACACAAGGGTACCAGTTTCTTCACATCCTTGTCAACACTTGTTTTTTTTGATAGTAGCCATTCTAATGAGCTGGGGATGTGGCATCTCATTATGGTTTTGATTTGCTTTTCCCTAACCATTAGTGATGTTGAGCATCTTTTTATGTGCTTGTTGGCCATTCTTATGTCTTTGACATGTGCTTTTTTTTCTTTTTTCTTTTTTTGGCTGTGCCACACAGCATGCGGGATCTTCGTTCCCTGACCAGGGATCGAACCCGTGCCCCCTGCAGTGGAAGTGCGAAGTCTTAACCACTGGACCACCAGGGAAGCCCCCGACATGTGCTTTTTACATCTTTAAAGTCCCCTGGTACATTTGGCCTGATAGAAGTGTTATCTGTGCATTCCTTCTAGACTAAGGAAATGAAAACAGGGGTCTTGCCTTTGAAAATCCATAGTATCCATCAGAGGGCCTGGTACCTCATGGGAGCTCAGCTGAGTAATGATTGTAAGTAATGACTGTAAGCTCTTTGAGGTCAGAGGTTTGTCTGAAGCTGCATGGGAACAATATCTGAGCTGGAGATCATGACCTACTCTGATGTATTGCTCTGCGCAGTTACTTTCACCATAGAAGGTTCTCATGTTTTTACGGCCTATTCGTAGTCTGTGCCATCTAAATTTTATTTATTTAATTTTAGCAGATAGTTTTGGAAACTGATGCAGAAGGAATGGCCAGAAGTTAAATGAACGTCCGAAGAAGAGCTTAAAGTTTCTTCAGCAACATCCTTTCTAAAAATAACTTGTTGCCACAATGTCAGTTTACACTGTACAGAGTAGAAATGACAGCAATATCCTTGGTATCCCTTCTTCCCCAAAGAGTTCATCGCTGCCTCTTCTCCCCCACGGTAGCAGGCTGAAGCAGCATTCAAAGTCGGATATGTCGGAATGTGAAAATGATGATCCGTTATTGCTATCCGCAAGTAAAACCAGAGACATAAATAGCACTTATGTTATCTCTGCCTGTAAAAAAACGGAAGATACACCCCTTCCCCCTAACCCTGTGGGTAGGTTAACACTTCAGAGGAGAGTGACAAGGAGCAAAGAATCCTCTCTGCTTGGTGAGTTGGGAGACACAACTGCGAAAACAGCAGAAACATGTCTTGCGTTACAACGTCGGGCTAAGACAGATTCTGTGGAAAAGTGGAAAGCAGCGCAGAATGTGGGAGGTAAAGGAGAAAACAATTGTGCTTCACCAGAAACTAGTATAAATGTAAAGACTGTGAATAATGATAGAAACTTTCTTGTCATACCTTCTGTACCTTTTGCTGCAGAGCCAAAAGACCCTGAAGTGAAGGCTGGTGGAAAATACAAAGAAACGCTTTCCGCTGTCGGTGGGGCAGACGAAAATGTTGCCCTTAAGTCCCTAAGTGATAGACCACCCGCTGGTTCCCAGAGTCAGACTGAAGCTGTTAGATCAGGACGCTTGGCAACAAAACCTATTCAGAGCAAGTTGGATATCAGAGTGTCAGGAACAGGAAGTTTACATCACAGAAGTGCTGGGAAGGATGGTGCGAAACTTGCACCTAAATTTGAAAGCTTAGAGAAAAGAACACCTTCGAAGTGTGTTACAGAGCACAGATCGACACCAAAGCATGGCACTCCTCAGTTTAAGAGTCCAGCTGCGTCAGTTCTGAAAAGCAGGATGCCTACCCTTCAAGTTAAACAAAGGCCGAAAAGTTCTCTTCTCGCAAACAAAAGGGAACGGTCACGAGAAAACATATTCCTTCTTGAAGAAGAAACTGCACTTCGGAGAACCTCTACAGAAACAGACCCCCTAAAAGTGGAAAACAGTCAAGTGACGGTGGCAGTCAGAGTCAGGCCTTTCAGCACGCGGTACGTTCCCCTTTCGGTCTAAGGCCAGGCTGGTGGCGTGGGGCGCGTCCAGTTCCTCTCTGCCTTTGGGAAGTCATTGTGTTCATGCATTTTCAAACTGGCTGGTGATTCTTTTATATAGATAGAACTTCTCGGTTCAGTGGTAGTATGTGGATTATTTTTGATGATTGGCTGTAAAATTAAAGAATCGAAATCACCGTATTTTGCAGACGTGAGTTTCCCTGGCTATACTGCTTTTTAAAAGTCTGAATGACTTCAGTCTAACTCGGTCTGCTCTCAGATCTGTAATGTACGGTGGGATCTCTACCTTTCCCTTGAAAAGAGCCACAGCAGGTCACTCGTTCCCCAAAGAGGTCCTTCCAAAACCCTTTCCAGAGTGGTGGTCACCCCCTCATCATCTCTGCTATGTGGTGGTTATACGCTCATTTATTAGATTAGATTTTTTAAAAAAGTAAATTTATTTATTTATTTTGGGCTGTGTTGGGTTTTCGTTTCTGTGCGCGGGCTTTCTCTAGTTGTGGCAAGCGGGGTCTACTCTTCATCGCGGTGTGCGGGCTTCTCATTGTAGTGGCTTCTCTTGTTGTGGAGCACAGGCTCTAGACGTGCAGGCTCAGTAGTTGTGCCTCACGGGCTTAGTTGCTCCGTGGCATGTGGGATCTTCCCAGACCAGGGCTCGAACCCGTGTCCCCTACATTGGCAGGCAGATTCTCAACCACTGCACCACCAGGGAAGCCCTAGATTTGATTTTGATGGCAAAAAAAAATCCCTCCCCAAAAGTGGTTGTGGGTGAGACACTCACAGATTGCGGGTTGTGCTGAAAAAGATGACCCGCCCAGTGTGAATGTGGCATCTGGTTACCTTTACATTCTTGGAGAGATGACTGTGAAGACTTCACAGAGTCAGTAGTTTTTAACTCTGTTGTGGACCTAAGTGAGCTAGAGGAGGGTATGGTGACCCGGCAGTGCAGACAGACCTCTGGTTTGAACCTAAATGGCCAGCAGTTAAGGCAAGTTCCAGAGGGCTGTGGGCCTTTTAGCTGAAAATGTGGGGTCAGGGATAAGGGAAGAGAGCTCAGTACCAAAGAGCCTCAAGACTGTGCGGGGAAGAGGGGCAGAAGGGACAAGCCCGGGATGGGTGGCTGCCCTGGAGAGGATGGAGCGAGGGACCACGTGCTGATTCCAGACCCAGCAGGCACACCTGTAGCAGGCCCGCGGGGGAGGATGAGGGAGGTGGTTTCCGCAGTAGTTTCTGATCGAAAGCAGAGTTGGGGCAGAAGGAGAGACCTGGGGCCGGACAAGGACTGAGATTGTTTTTCTGCAGCTCTGGAGCCAGTGAAAGATTTCCTACTAAGTCTTAGATGGAAGAAGGATGGACCCAAAGAGATAATTTAAAGGAGGAGGGACCTTTGGATTCATAGAAATGTAACTGGTAGCCCAAAGACGCTTATCGTTCAGACTTGTATCTAACTGAGTTTGTTGAAACTGTGTTTCTTACCAGCTTTATATAGATTTGTACCTCCAAAATGTCTTTATAATATATTCAAACAAGTTTCCAGGTTTGAACTGCTGAGACAGGTAGATTGTAGTAGGCAGGATGAGAAAAGGGAGAGCTTAAGAGAAAAAGGAAAAAGATGGAAAATCCTGTAAAAGTAGGGGGCATTTTTCCAGACAAGCAATCTGGAACTCCATTTTCCCTTTGAGCAGTGGCACTGGAGCTGCAGGAAATAGATTTTGGAAACGCACTATCATTACGTGTGCTGGTCTGGAGTAATGCTGTATTTAACTAGTTTGAGGTCCTTATTACATTCTGTGGGAATAATACTCAGAATGTTTATAGTAACGATATTTTTCTCTGTGCCGCTTTTTAAAGAGAGAAGAGTGAAGAAACATCCCAGGTGGTCTTCCTGAACGGGGAAGAAATAGCTGTGGAACATCCCAGCATGAGACAGGTGTACAGTTTTGTTTACGACCTTTCCTTCTGGTCCGTTGATGAGTGTCATCCCCGCTTCGCGAACCAGACGGCCGTGTACGAGGCACTGGCAGCGCCGCTCCTGGAACAGGCCTTTGAAGGCTTCAACACCTGTCTCTTTGCTTACGGTCAGACTGGCTCTGGAAAGTCCTATACGTAAGTTGTATCGTAAGTCCGATGGTCCAGAAATGCTTACATGTTTTGTGCGAGGCAGCATAGTTTAATAGCAACTGCACAGGCCTGGGCGCAAATCTCACCGTTTTACATACCGGTTCTGCAAACTTGGGCAAGTTACTTTGTCTCTGGGTTTCTGTTTATGCCTGAGATACTGTTTCGTTGGCCCCATTTTACTATAAACTCTTTCTCGTGTAAACTGAAGCCCAGAGAGGTTAATTGGAAGTATTGTTGTGAGAATTACAAGCAAGTCATCTGATCAACGGTATGGTAATAATACCTGTCCTAGAAGGAAATACTCAAATTTTAATAGTAGCTAGCACTTATTAAGTTTTTACTGTCTTTCAGGCCCTGTGCTAAAGGCTCTCAATTAGATAGTTTTTATTTATTCCCATTTTACAGAAGAGGAAATTGAGGTTTAATTTCTCCCCAAAGAACTTAAAAACCTAATTAGTTTTACTTCCTCCCTCTTCATAATGTATTTTCCAGGATGATGGGATTTAGTGAAGAACCAGGAATAATTCCAAGATTCTGTGAAGGTCTTTTTGCTGAAATAGCCAGAAAACAAACCCAGGAGGTATGTTCTCATAGTATCCGTAAGCCTTCTTATTAGACTAGAAAACGGTCAAACCAGTTAAAGTCGGAGTTGTGGCCGCTGAGGAAATGCTCAGCAGAAGATGTTGTAACTTCTGGTCGCTCTCCTTTCGGACAGTGGTTTGGGGGACGGGGGCTCCAGACTCAGAGGCGGTTCCTCCTGCTGGACAGGGATGCAGGGTCCTCTCTTCCGCCTTCTCTGCCCAATCACCTCCATGGGTGTGGGGTGCATGTGGCGGTGGTTACGCCCCGTCGTGTGTGTCTGCAGTGGGGCGGCGGCCCGGCCTTCCCTAAGGACGGCAGGCGTCGGCATTAGGACGGCGGCAGTAGGAGAGAGGGGAGTGACGTGCAGATTCAGCCGGGAGTGGAGGTCACAGCCTCGCTCGTGCCCCGCACTGCCCCAGTGCTGGGTGCCCACGCCCCCTCACCCGGTCCTAGTGCGGCCAGCTGTTTGCCGGGCAGCCAGTTAGACCAGTTTTTCCGAAACTCTCTTGAGGATAAGAGCGCCTAGGAATGTGTGTGTGGGTGTACTTTCTGAAAAGCTTCTGGAGATTCTGGTTCAGTTGGTTTAGAGGGTAGCCTGGGAATTTATAATTTTCATACTTTTCCTCTAGTGATTCTTATGATAAGGGGACTTGGGAAAATGTTGTGCTGTACTTGGGAGCACGGAGTGGAAAGACCCGGTGCCTGTAGTGAAGAGAGTGTGATGGAGAAACGGGCCAGTACACAGTCGAGTACAGTCACTGAGATGCTAAATAAAGTGAAGTAAATACTAGGTTAGGATGAGGGCGGCGGCTATGGGAACAGGTAAGCTGGGGGCACGGGGTCCTTAGGGGAGGCGTGGCCCGTGGGTTAGGCCCCTCTGTTTAGCATCTGTTTTGTTTAGAGGTGGTGGAAGCCAGGGAGGGAGAGCAGGCGAAGGCGAGGGGTCTCTGGAGTGATCATGGGTCCGGGGGGGCTCCAGTTGTGGGGAGCGACTTTGTCAGTGAGAGGAACACATGAGACGGTTCAGAGCGTGGACTTTGGAGATGGCTTGAGCTGGAGTCCAGGTTCCACACTTCCATGCTGGAAGTGTGACCTCGAGCAATGTGCTTACCTTCTCTGAGTGCCTCAGCATGGAGCCTGGGGACGAGGAGGACGTTCTCCTAGGTTTGCTGTGTGAAATGCGTTCTGTGTGAAAGGTTTTGAACAGTGCCTGCCACATAGAGAGCCCAGCGAAGTGACCGTGGTTTTCTCAGTTTGGGATTATTCAGGGTGGTAGAAGATAACAACGTGCGGGTAGGGGTCTCGGAGGTGGGTGTAGCCACAGATGCCAGGCGCCTCGAAGGAGCAGACAAAGCATGATCGTCTGCGACGTGACCTCCCCACCTTTCGCGGCTCCCCTCCCACAGCGTGTTCCTCTCCAAGGCCCCCTGGAAGCCCCATAACGCAGTACACTGTTTTATATATAATAGACGTTAATGCGTGTTGAATTCTGAGCCCCAATACCTGTATCCACAGCCCTTGTAAATAACCTGTAATTGCATGGGTTCACCTGTACCTGATCTCTATCCGGAAGTGCTTTGTTCCTCTCCCGGGACGCTAACTGTATCCTTCTGTCTGTGTTACTCAAGTGCTGTGTTGCGTCTCCAATTAGACTGTGAGTTCTCTGAGGATGAAGCCTGTCCAGTTCACCTCAGGTTCTCCCACGGTACCTAGAAGAGTGCTGTGTGCCTGGTAGGCCTAATAAATATTTGGCGAATTGAACCTACATCTCTTTGATCTCCCTTGAAGCTTGTAGTTTCGTTAGCGCTGGGTGTTTGCTGACTCACTTTGGGCCTGTAGGTGAAATTTATTTCTCCAACAAGGGAACATGCCCTAACTCAAAAAAGCTACATGGAAGCAAATTTTCCCTTTTTGGCTTTTATACCTTGTCTTTCAGAGTCAAAAGGAGGAGGAGCTCAGCTCTACTGAGTCTGGTGATTGTTTTCTGCGGCAATCAGGAATCACAATCTGATTTAAGATCTGCACTTAGCAGATCGAGTGTTCGCCCACAGGGTCCAGCTCGCTGCGTTCCTCATGCCTCACAGCCTTTTCTCCTCCTTCCCCAGCCTCTCTGGCACCCGCATCTCCCCTTTCTGATTGGCCGTTTTATCTATGGTCATGATTTCTCATTTTGGTTCTTAATTTTCTATTGCTCTGTCTTATCTGTTGGAGGGTATGTTATGTTTCTCTGAGATGGAAACTCGTGGGCGAGAACCTTGCCACATACTTCTGTATATCCTTCTCATATAGTCATGTGCATATAGCCATGCACATACTAAGTTAAATTGAATTAGGTGAATTTCCTAGGAGTTAGTAAGAAATGCAAGGACTTTTGTTGTTGAAATTTTCCTATATTAAGATAAAATTCACATAACATAAAATTGACCATCTTAAAATATAAAACTCAGTGGCATTTAGTACATTTATAATGTTGTGCAACCACCACCTCTGTCTGGGTCTAAAAAAATTTTCATCACCGTCAGAGACCATCCACGTACCATTAAGTAGTTACAACCCATTTCCCTCCCCTCAGCCCCTACTCTCTGTCTCTGTGGCTTTACCTGTTCTGGACGTTTCCTGTAAGTGGAATATCATGCAGCCTGAGGTTCGTCGGTGTCACAGCATGTATCGACACTTCGTTCCTTTTTATGGCTGAGTAACATGCCATTGCATATATGCGCCACGTCTTCCTTATAAGTTGATGGGCATTTAGGCTGTTTCCATCTTTTGGCTTTTGTAATACTGTTGCTATTACAATACACAGTTGTACAGTTGTGTACAATTTTTATTTGAGTAATTTTTAAAAATATTTATTTATTTGGCTATGTCGGGTCTTAGTTGCGGCACGCAGGATCTTTCCTCGCGGCGCGTGGACTCTCTGTCGTGCGCACGGGCTTCTCTCTCGGTGTGGCATGTGGGCTCCAGAGCGCGCGGGCTCCGTAGTTGCAGCGTTTGCTTAGTTGCCCCGTGGCAACTAAGTGGGATCTTAGTTCCCCGACCAGGGATCGAACCCATGTCCCCTGCATTGGAAGGCGGATTTTTAACCACTGGACCACCAGGGAAGTCCCTATTTGAGTAATTTTTAATTTGAATTTATTTGTAATTCTTTTGGGTAGATAGGAGTGAAATTGCTGGGTTATACAGTAATTCTGTGCTTAACCTTTTGAGGAACTGCCCACTGTTTTCCACGACATTTGCACCATTTAACACTCCCACCAGCAACACTGGAGGGCTGGAGGGTTCTGATTTCTCCACATCCTCATCAGCATTTGTTGTTTTCCGTTTCCTTGATTACAGCCATCCTAGTGGGTGTGAAGTGGTTTCTTACCATGGCTTTGATTTGCATTTCCCTACTGACTTGTGATGTTGGACACCTTTCCCTGTGCTTGTTGACTATTTGTGTATCTTTTTTGCAGAAATGTCTGTTCAGTCCTTTGCCTATCTTTTAATTGGTTGTTTGTCTTTCTGTTGTTGAATTGTAAGAGTTCTTTATATATTCTGGTTACTAGACTGTTATCAGATATGATTTGTAAAAAGTGCAAGAACTTTTCAAATAAATTGTATGCTGTGTTTCTGTTCCTGCTAGGTCAGCTATCACCTTGAAATGAGCTTCTTTGAAGTATATAATGAAAAAATTCACGACCTTCTGGTTTGTAAAGGTGAAAATGGGCAGAGAAAGCAAACAGTAAGATTTAAAAACTTATTTGTTTTTAATTTCTGTTTTTATTGACGCATATAATTATATTGGTTCTCAAGATGATACATAGCTTAATTACTAAAATGCATGATAGCAAATGCTTGAGATCTAGTCTAACTACATTGCTATTTACTAAATAAGCTGAACATTATTGTTAATGGACATTAAACTAGTTATGAACTCTAACCTCATTTTACTTAAGCAAGTATTGTGTAGAAGTTAAAGATAAAACATTCTAAGATTTAGTTGGACCACTTATGTCAAATACCAAATTCCTAAGAGTCTGCAAAGCCAAAAAAGAATAAAAGTTTAGAAAACTGTATTGTTATTGTAGAGTATGTATTTCACTCGATTATTTAGCAAATTGATATCTCATAGCTCATATTTTCTGTGAAGTAGAAAGTTTCACAAAGGCATAAACTTTTTAAACAACCGCTATTAGAATTAAAAACTTCTGACTTTGGAAAGGGCTGTGGAGAGCGAGAAGCTAACATCTGAAGAGGTCACTTGACTCGCTCAAGGTCGTGCAGTCTGCTTTTGGCAGCATCAAGAGACTCACACAAAACTTGGCGTTTCCTTCTCTGACCTCTACGTGTTCTTAAATTTCTGCTCACAAAGTTTAAAATGTATAATGTAAAACGGAAAAAAATGTTAGCTGTCTGAAATTTATTGTACGTATTTTAGAAAGCTATTTAAAAGCATATAAACAATAGCTACGGCAGGACTTAGGAATTAAAAAACTAGTAAGATACTTGATGTTATGGTATGTTGTCAGATACTGTGCAGATGTGAACAGTTTGTGGTCTTGAGGCAGTTTCCTAGTGCCTTACAGATGTGTTTCTGTGAGGACCTTTATATTTATTTCTGGGTAGAGACAGATCTCTTTACCGTAGACTCGAAATATAGAAAAAGAAGGTCATGTGAAATTCTCTTTTATATGAAGTATTTGCCTTGCTGTTAACGTGCCTCGTGTTTGCCCACAGCTGAGAGTGCGGGAGCACCCGGCCTCCGGCCCCTACGTCGAGGGCCTGTCCACGTGAGTGTGTGCAGCCAGGGCGCGTGACCGCTGTGCTCTCGGCAGCCTCCCCAGCCGTGAAACGCTGCGTCACTCCTTACTCTTCTCCCCTTAATATTATCCAGTTAAATGTTCCTCCTCTTTCCAAATAGAGTGTTAGCCGCTTGTTGTTATATTTGTTTATATCTCTCACAGCACCTGTGAAGTGCCTCGCATAGAGCATTAATTATACCATGTAGGAAGTATTTGACTTTCCTCCCTTTCCCCTGCTAACCCATTAAGTTAAGCCTTCCCTCTCGAGCCACTTTTTTTATGTTACTTTAAGCTGTGGAGGTGAGAAAGTGCTGAGCTCAATGTTTAGAGTTAGAAATATGCTGAGAGTCATTTATTTGCTTTTCAACTCCAAGTGCTCTCTTTTTATATGTATACATATATATATTTTTTATAAATTTGTTTATTTTACTTATTTATTTTTGGCTGCGTTGAGTCTTCGTTGCTGAGCGCGGGCTTTCTCTAGTTGCGGCGAGCGGGGGCTACTCTTCGTTGCGGTGCGTGGGCTTCTCATTGCGGTGGCCTCTCTTGTTGCGGAGCACGGGCCCTAGGAGCAGCAGGCTTCAGTAGTTGTGGCACGTGGGCTTCAGAAGTTGCGGCACGTGAGCTCAGTAGCTGTGGCGCACGGGCTTAGTTGCTCCGCGGCATGTAGGATCTTCCCGGACCAGGGCTCGAAACCGTGTCCCCTGCGTTGGCAGGCGGATTCTTAACTATTGCGCCACCAGGGAAGTCCCAAATGCTTTCTTAAAGGAAAAGAAAAGTGGCTAGAAAAAATTCAGCTCCATTTAGTAAATCTGGGACTGTGCTGAGACCCATACACACCCACACTACCACACCCATATATATGTGTACCTATACATATACCTGTACCTCTACCTACGCCTAACCACACCCACATATACAGGTACCTATACCTATGCCTTTGCCTGTACATATGGGTTAAAGTTTATCTTTTGGTCTCATGATTAAGACTTGGATAGTACAATGTTAAGATTCTATAAGGTGCTTCATTATATTAAGAAAAATCATACTTTTTAAAATTTGTTAAAATGAAAACATTATTTTATTACCTCCCTTTTACAATGGAGAAAATGAAAGATTCTGTAAGAATCAATATAGTAATAGCTATGGATTATTCCACTGTGGTATTCGTGGAGTGATTATGTGGTTGAAAGGTGGCTGATGTTTTATAAGGATGGGAGTGTGATCATGAGTAAAACTGACTTTGTCCTTTGCTTTTGTGAAATAGGAATGTTGTCAGCTCTTACTCTGATATCCAGGTAAGGTCCATTGTAATTGATCTTCTCTCCACTAGATAGAAAGATCAGTCATAAATATTCATAAGAATATTTCCCCTTATTTGCTGTTTGCATAAATAAAAGGTTAATTTATAAGGAACTGATTTTGTTTGTGTAAACTTTAAGCAGAAGAATTACTCTTATAAACGAAAAATTTAAACCGATCATCATGTCAGTTTAGAGTTATAGAAATAGCCTGTTAAAGGTATTATTTCCTCATTCAAATTTCTATGACAGAAAAAAAATAGACAGTGGGAATGCAAATTCTTAAATAAGCATGTATTAATATTTTTATTTTATAAGCTGATTATAAATGTGTGTATATATGTGCTCACTCTACTCTGCTGTTCGTTACTTTGCTCCGGTGAGCCCCTGTCTGCAGGCCTGACCTCCTTCTCTCCTTTCTCACTAGATTTGGCTGGAACTGGGAAATAAGAGGAAGGCAACTGCGGCCACTGGCATGAATGACAAAAGCTCCCGCTCGCACTCAGTGTTCACCCTGGTGATGACCCAGACCAAGGTACTGTGTTGTTGATTCATTTCTTAGGTAAGATAGCCACTATATTCAAGTTTCATGTTTTCCTTATTTTCTCCTTTATTTTTTTATTTTTATCATCTTTATTGGAGTATAATTGCTTTACAATGGTATGTTAGTTTCTGCTGTATAACAAAGTGAATCAGCTATACGTACACATTTTTCCCCATATCCCCTCCCTCTTGCGTCTCCCTCCCACCCTCCCTATGCCACCCCTCTAGGCGGTCACAAAGCACTGAGATGATCTCCCTGTGCTACGCGGCTGCCTCCCACTAGCTATCTGTTTTACGTTTGGTAGTGTATATATGTCCATGCCTCTCTGTTACTTCTTTGAATCAAAGGTAAAAGTCCAATCGTATAAATATATAACATAACTGGATTTTAGGACATATACACAGTAACGCTGAGTGGCATATATAGGAGTATGTTTTTCTCACTGTTTTAAAAATCAATAAAGTGATTATTGACTTATGATATTGATATTGTCATATCAATACGTGATAATATATTATCAACAATACACGATAATTGTACAGTATTTGAAAAAACATATCAGAAAGTAAAAGATCTTAAATAATTCAGCCGTAGGGTTCCACTGCTCAAATGAAACCCCTCTAAAGAGTTTGGTATATAATCTTTCAGTTGTTTTACAATCACATGTAAACAAATTTACAAAATCTGCAACAATTTTATACTGTTAAAACTACTTGCAAAACATTATTATTCACAGCTACATAATTTCCCTTTGACTGTTAAAATTCCTCAGATTTTTCTCTGCTGTTGGACATTTATGTTGTTTTTAAATGCTTTGCTACTTCAGGGCTGGGATGAACAGCACCTTTGTACATTAAGCCTTTTTTCTGTCTGTGGCCGTTTCCTTAATATAATTGCGTAGTTATGGGTTTAGCCCTTTAAAGTCATTCCTTTTATTTTGCGTGGTCTGAGCACTGCTCAATATGTTCTTATAAATTGTCACAGATTCAAGAAGGGATAGCTTCAAAAGTAAGTGAGTGGTTTGTAATCTTGTCTAACTTTCTGTTTTGCAGACTTATATTGATGGCAAGTCGTAAAAGAACTTATGATGTGTTATTTTACCGTGTTTTTTTTAGTTTTTTTTTTTTTTTTTTTTTTGGCGGTACGCGGGCCTCTCACTGTTGTGGCCTCTCCCGTTGCGGAGCACAGACTCTGGACGCGCAGGCTCAGCGGCCATGGCTCACGGGCCCAGCCGCTCCGCGGCATGTGGGATCCTCCTGGACCGGGGCACGAACCCGCGACCCCTGCATCGGCAGGCGGACTCTCAACCACTGCGCCACCAGGGAAGCCCATGATGTGTTATTTTAATGTCCTTTTGTCCCAGACAGAATTTGTGGAAGGGGAAGAGCTGGATCACAGAATTCGGAGCCGTATAAACCTGGTGGACCTGGCGGGCAGTGAGCGCTGTTCCGAGACCCAGACAAGCGGGGAACGGCTGAAGGTAAGGGTGAGCCCTCACGCTGGGGAGCTCAGTCCTGGCCACTGTTTTTAGGAGATTACTGGCTAAGCACGTAATCTTTTTTTTTTTAATATAAATTTATTTATTTATTTATGGCTGCGTTGGGTCTTTGTTGCCGCGCGTGGGCTTTCTCTAGTTGCGGCGAGCGGGGGCCACTCTTCGTTGCGGTGTACGGGCTTCTCACTGCGGTGGCTTCTCTTGTTGCAGAGCATGGGCTCTAGAGCACAGGCTCAGTAGTTGGGGCATGCAGCCTCTGTAGTTGTGGCTCGTGGGCTCTAGAGTGCAGGCTTAGTAGTTGTGGCTCGTGGGCTCTAGAGTGCAGGCTCAGTAGTTGTGGCACACGGACTCAGTTGTTCCGCAGCACGTGGGATCTTCCCGGACCAGGGCTTGGACTCATGTTCCCTGCACTGGCAGGCGGTATTCCTAACCACTGCACCACCAGGGAAGTCCCTAAGTGTGTAATCTTAACCAAGAATAACCTCTCTGTCCCTGCACTTTATATATAGACTGTGTTGCTGAGACTTAAAGAGGAACCCGTAGTTCTTGGTTATGATTGCTTCTCAGAGTCAGTTAGTAAATTTTGAGTCTGAAGAAAGTTGGTAGTTTATGGAAGAAAGTATTTCCTCAGTAGTTATATGAAGGAAGAAATATATTTTGTTATTGCTGAGCAGTTCCTTTCAATGAAAATGTTTGATCTTGTCCCCAGGAAGGCGTGAGTATTAACAAGTCCCTGCTGACCCTGGGAAAGGTCATATCTGCGCTCTCCGAGCAGGCCAGCGGGAAGAGAACATTCATTCCTTACCGCGAGTCTGTCCTCACATGGCAAGTAGCTTTTGGAGTATAAGGAATTGTACAAAATAGAGTGAGTACTGTGGAGGAAAAGGGCATAGACTGACTTCATGTGACTCTGGGACAGAGCAGTGGTGAGCGGTATGGATTCCAGAGCCAGGCTACCTGGCTGTGCTTCCTACAAACTGTGTGACTTTGGGCAAATCACTTAATAGTCCTCCAGCCTGTTTCCTCATCTGTAAAATGGGGATAATATCAATACCTGTCTTTTAGGGTTGTAATGAGGGTTAAATGATGAATGAACTGTTATTAGTGCCAGATGTTTGAGCATATATGGTATCACCAAACATATTACTATGTGTGTGAAGTGAAGTTTAGCACACACTGGCTGGCGTGTAAGTGTTCAAAAAGTATTTTCATTAATGAACATGTATTTAACTTCAGATATATTACATTCAGATTACATCTGTATTGATTTAATACCCAACTCTGATACGGACTGCATCACTGTTGACAGCAGTGTATCGTTATATTTGACTTATTATATTATAATTGCCACCTCAAAACCTGTAAGGGAACAATGATTTTTTTAATGCCTTTTGAAAATTAAGAATAACTTTTGAAAGTTAGGAATAATTCACTCTGCATTAATAAATACAGAGCTTTTAGTCTCATGATCTTTTTCCTTCTAAAATAAGGCTTTTGCATGTAATAGAAAACAAAATTTGTGTTTATATGTTCATCCATCATTTTCTGCACTTTTGAGCAGCTGCTTTGAAGGGCTCTGGTGACCCTGGAAATGCAAGGGTGACCAGACACATGGTCCCGCCCCTAAAGTAGCTCACAGTCTAGTATGGGGAGGGGTTTTACTAAATATTGGAGAGTTAACCATATTTTAAAATCTTTGCACAGACTATCGCTTCACAGAACAATATAAAAAGTGTGAGATGAGGGACTTTCCCTGGCGGTCCAGTGGTTAGGACTCTGCGCTCTCACTGCCGAGGGCCTGGGTTCAATCCCTGGTCAGAGAACTAGAATTCTACAAGCTGTGCGGCCAGAATAAATAAATGAGAATTGTGAGATGAAATAAAGTGCGCTGAGATCTAAAAATAGCTACAAATACCAAACAGTTCTAACCGGCGTCTGAGTGAGGAGCGTAGCACTGCGTCACGTGTCCCGGTGGTCTGCCTTGTGCTCTCTAGGTAGTTGTCATGAGGTCGTTGCAGAAGCAAAGTCTAATTGTGACTGTTTTCCTTGAAGGCTGCTGAAGGAAAGTCTGAGCGGAAATTCCAAAACGTCGATGATCGCCACGGTCAGCCCGGCGGCCAGCAGCGTGGAGGAGACCCTGAGCACGCTGAGATACGCCACCCAGGCCCGGATGATAGTCAACGCCGCCAGGGTCAACGAGGACGTGAGCGCCAAGTTGATCAGAGGTCAGCAGTTCCCTACAGACTTAAAGATTATCTTGCAAGAGTTTAGTCTCAAATATTCATCTCGGTGATGAAAATACGCAGTTTAAGGAAGTTAAAGATTTTTCTCTCGTATCTGTGTAATAGCTGCTAGCCATCATTCCACACTGATGAGGAAGGCGGATGGAAGGACGGCGGGAAGGAGAGTAACGGAGAAAGTCAAAAAGCTGGGAAATGGGGTGGGTGAAGGGGAAGGAGCCAGCGTAGGAAACCCTCTATGGACTGAGTCGTGCTCCTGTACAGCACAGGGGCGACAACGTCCTTTACTTTTCCTCCCGTGGCCTTGCCGCCGTTGTCTGTCTCTCACCTCTGCTTCCGCTTGGTTCATTGACCCAAACGCCGCTTGGCCCTGGGCCTCCAGCACGGGCCGCCCTTCGCCAGCGCCGAGTGTCCGCCTTTTCTCGCTCACCTGCTCGGGGACCTTGCAGAAGGCGCATAGGTCCCTCAGAGGTGTGGGCTGGAGGAGGATGGATTTGCCGTCTCGTGCTCTCTTTTCCTGTTTGGAGCCCCTCGCGTTTACAAATGGGACCATTTTCATTAAAGATAAGTATTCTGAATTCCAGCCTGGCAAATCTGTCATCTTTATCTAACGTGTCCTTATGAGTACGGTTTGCCTGGGGCAGTCCCGGGTCATGGCTGTCATGCCAGTGTGATGAGTGGTGCCCCCGGTCCTTCTCAAAGGTGTCCCTTTTGGACGATACATTACGTGGCCATACTGCTTATGAGGGAAGGAAATTCATGAAGAGGGGAGCAGTTTTTCAGGTAAAGGTTAGGTAGAGATTTGTAGGTAAAGTAAAATTTCTGCAAGTATTCTGTTTTACTTAGTATTTAAAACTTCAAATAAAATAGAAGATTGGAGGGTTATGCCTAGTGTGGCAATTACTATATATCAAATGTTATTGATCATGCCTCTTTCTACAAATATTTAGACTTGAAAGCAGAAATTGAAAAGTTAAAAGCTGCTCAAAGAAACAGTCAGAACATTGACCCTGAGCGATATAGGCTCTGTCGGCAAGAAATAACATCCTTGAGAATGAAGCTGTATCAGCAGGAGAGAGACATGGCAGAAATGCAAAGGTGGGCTCTGGTCACTGCCTTCGATGCTGTGGGTGTTGCCTGGAATCGCTGGACTGGCTTGGGGCGAGGGTCGGGAGAGGGGGCGGGGGGTGGAGGTGGGGACGGGAGGCTGAGGAGGTACCAGAGTCTGCCTTTATCCCTGCCTTCCCTGTGAACAGAGCAGCTTATCCCCAGACCATTACGTTTTAAGTATTCCCTAGTGGTTTCCTCATCTCAGTCGATTGTCTCTTGATTCTCAGTCTTATAAACCTGGATATTTTTAACTCTTTTAAACTCTCGTTTGTCTTTGGTAAGAATGTGGAAAGAAAAACTTGAACAAGCTGAAAACAGGAAACTTCAAGTAACAAAGGAGTTACAGGTATCGTTTCAACTCTCTAAACTGATTTGAAAATTTGTAAAGAAATATGACAGTAAATATACAGATGTACTTTCTCAAATTCCAGGCCAAGGAATTTGTTTTATCCTGTGGAAAGTGGGAAATCATTGAAAGTGTTTGACCAGGGAATCGACATTTTGAGAATTAGTTCAGAATTACTTTGGTGTAGGGTGTAAGCAGGACTGAAGCCAAGAGGGACTGTTGGCAGGGCGGGCAGAAGGCTGCCTCAGTGGTTCAGGCGGGAGGTGCTACGGGTCTGAACCAAGGTGATGGCAGTGGAGACGCAGCGGCAGGACCTGACCTGCTGTAGACGTCGGTGGGTGAGATCAGGCACATCTGGTGATGCTGGGTTGAGCCGTGAGTAGGCTGAGGATGGTGCCAGGACAGAGGGTCAGCATCTTCCTGGGAGTCTAAGAAGTATGGTGGTCACACTTACGGGGAAGTCGTGAGGAGAGGGTCTAAGAGACCGTTAATTAACTGAGTCCCACATACCGCGACTTAAATGTTTAATGTTTTAGGTGGATCTAACAGTTTCATGCTTGTGATTAAAGTTAATTTTTTTTCTGACTTCTACTAGAAAGCAGGAATTACATTTCAAATGGACAACCATTTGCCAAACCTGGTCAATCTCAACGAAGACCCTCAGCTGTCGGAGATACTGTTATATATGATAAAAGAGGGAACAACTACAGTCGGAAAGTATAAACCAAACTCGAGCCGTGACATCCAGTTGTCGGGGGTGCTGATCGCCGACGAGCACTGGTGCGTTCCTGCCAAGTACTTTTCCAGATCTTGATGACTGTGGCTTTCTTCACATGAGGCATTCACTCACACTGATTCTTTGGTATAAGTCTTCGAACGCATCTTTTAGCCAGGAAAAACAGGCAGTCTGAGTGTTTTGTAAGGATGGCAGGTCAGTTACTCTCAGTAGGAGATACGATGTAGTATCGCTCTATCAGAAGTTATCCCTCAGCCAATAGATCTAAACTTCTATCCATCATCTATGGCAGGATTTTTGATTGGGTTGACAAATTTTAAAATTTGTTCACATGAATTGAACAAATTTTAAAATTCATTCATATGAATTGAATGATACTATGTTGTTAGGGTGATAGTACATGTAAACTGTTGTAGCTCCACAGTGTATTTTCATGATTTGTCCATGTTGATGCTCTCTCATTTTTCTGCTGTAAAGTGTCCTGTTGTATGAGTCTACCTGTCTACTTGGTTGGTGGGCACTTGGGTGGTGTCTCATGTTTTGCTCCCCCAGTACTGCTGTGGGCGCTCTTGGATGCGTCTCCTGGTACAGACGGGCAGAGCTTCTGTGGGGCGAGTTTCATACCCTGAGTTAGGGCCCTCGGGGCAGCCGCTGGGAACCCGGGCGGCCAGGCCCTCCTGTCCGCCCCGCTGCGCTGCGTGAGTCTCTCATGATCTTCCTGTTACCCTCCCTATACGGTGATCATTGTGAAGTTCGGGAAGATCGCTCCTAAGTGGTGTGTCCGGCAGCAGAGATACCAGGCTGCAGCATATGTGCATAGCCACCTTTATGAGGTAATTTCAGATTGTTTTCCAGAATGGCTGCACTCTGCCGCCCTTGGCGCTGAGGTCCCTGTGGCCCCGCATCCTTGCCGACCCTTAGCTGTCAGGTGGATGTGAAATGGCGTCTCGTGGGGGATGCGTGTTGCATTCCCTTGACTGATCCTGTTCACCTGTTCTTGGGCCATTTTTGTTTGCTCTTCTGTAACCTGCTTGTTCGTGGCTTTTGTCCATTTTTCGATTGTGTTGGGTTTTTTCATAATTTTTAGGAGTTTTTTAATATATTTTGGTGGCCCAGCTTTTGTGAGTTTCCTGTGTTGTAAATGTGTTTTCTCCAGCGTGTGGCTCGTTTCACCCTCTTATGGTGCCTTTTGATGGATCAGAGTTCTTGGTTAGTGTAGTACATAAGTCAGTCTTTTCCTTTATGGTTGTCAGTGTTTGTGTCTTGTTTAAGAAATCATTTCTACACTGAGGTCATAGAGACAGTCACCTAAATTATCTTCTAAATGTTTTGAAGTTTTGCCTTCACATTTAAGTCCTTAAGTCGTATGGAATTTTTTGTTTGGTATGAAGTAGGGATCTAAATTCATTTATTTTCCACGTGAATAACCAACTCTACCAGTGCCGTATATTAAATAACATATGGCTGTTTTTGTGACCTGCAGCGTTCATACAAAAAATCTCCAAAAATCCAGTGTGTTTTCTCACCAATATTGCACGGCCTGAGGTCCTCGAGCCCGCGTTGTCTTTGTACCCGGCGTGGCACGGCTTCTTGATCCTCAGATCCTCTTTCTCTTCCATTAATTAACCATTTTCTATAACAGATAAACCCAGAATTATTTATGCTTGTAGCAAAGATACAGAACATGCCCCCAAAGAGTTGAGAGTCCAGGGGGACCAGGAAGTCCGCCACTCGCCTGGCACTTGGTGTTTCCCCTTTTAGTACACGGATAGGTGTTTGTCTCACTCTCTGGACCGTGAACTTCACGAGAGCAGGTTTCGTGTCTGTCTTCACTGATGACATACCTGGCACGTGGGGCTCAGTGGACAAAGGAGCGCCAGTACCCATCAGTTTATATTAACATTAGGTGGATCTTAGCTACTTAGTGCTTAAAAGTAAAGAAAGAGAAGGAAAGTTCACCTCTAGCTTTGAGCCCTAAAGAGAAGCTGCTTAGAGGACTCTGGCCTTGACGAGTGATGGAGATAAGGGAGAGGATGTCTTATGTCGACGGAGCGATTCAGGTAAAGGAGAGAAGCTGATGTTAAGGCAAATCCAGGTGGGGTTCTTATGGAAAATAGTGGTGGATCAGGGGGTTGGTGGTTGAAGCTGGATGGGGGGTGGGAGGGGGCAGAATGCTAAATGGCCAAGGGCTTTTGATGGCAGAGCAGATAGAACTGGGAGAGAGGAGGCGTCAGAACAAGCAGACCTTGTTTAAACCTTTATGGGGTTAGGACACTAGGCTGGCGGGAGGGTGGGCTGTTCTTCCCAAGTCCTCTCCTCTAGGTGCTCAAGTTCAACTGTCATTCTTTAACTGGAGATCTCGGAGCCTTGTCTGGAGCTGGAGGTTTTGTTTGGGGCTCAGCTTTTGCTACAGTTTTCTCTTTCTTTCTGTCCAGTTAATCCAAAGATAATTGGATTTTGGAGTTTCTTTCCTATTTTCTGAATAAAAAGACTCAAAAGGATATATAGCATTTATAGTTGAGTTTCAACAGTATCATCTTATCGTCAGAGTTCAGTTAATTAGACGTCCAAGGAGTGTGCTTTTATCTCCATGCTTTTCCTTCCTCTGTATTACCCCTCTTTTCATGGGAGGAAAATGTTGTTTGTCCCATTATTAAAACTCATAAATGAAACCAGAAAGTTAGAAAAGTAAAACATAAAAATACTTAAAACTCTTCCATTCATAAAGAAACCACTGTCAGTATTTTAGTGTATTTTCCTTTAATGTTTGTGTTTTTTTTTTTTTTTTCCATTTCTGGGGAAGAGGGGCTGGTATTTTTTTTAAGTAGTTTTAATCAAAATACATAGGATGAAAATTTTTCCCACCACTGGTGGATAGAATTGCTAGAGAAGCCAGGCTTTTTCACCAAACCTTCAAAATCTAATTGAAGGAAAATAAGAGAGTTCTAAGTCATTATGGTCACAAATTGATATGAACCTTGACACTAAGGGAATAACTCAAGGAGGATTATCTGTATTGCCTTTTTCTTACTTGTTAGTCTGTCCTGTAGTTGTAACAATGTGCATCCTGTCTTCACAGCACCATCAACAATTTCGATGGGACCGTGAGTATCATCCCAGCTGGGGAAGCAAAGACATATGTAAATGGAAGACTTATTTTGGAACCCACGGTATTACATCATGTAAGTTGGCTGCTGCTAAGATGTGACAAATTGTTTGACTTTGGGCAAGTGATCTAGTTTTTCTGAGCCGGGTTCTGTCCTCTGTAAGATCAGTAGTGAACGGGATGAAGGACTTTCTGGTTCTAACGTTCTCTTACTTCACGAATTGCCTGCCTTTGCGCAGAGACCACAGTTCTGTTATGGTGGGTGGACCAGCCCCCAAGGAGCTGTCCACCAGCAGCAGCACTATGTGTCCCGGGAAGAGCTGGGCTTTGGAATCAGGCCAGACAGGGTCGAAGCCCTGGCCCTGCCACTTGCCATATGACCTTTGAAAAGTTATTAAGCTCGGGGTGATTGCCTGTCACCCATGACAGGACACTTTTGAGAGCATTTCAATAATTATATTAGGAGAACAGGCATGAACTATTCTGTTGAAGGCAAAGCAAGACGTATGGTCACTTGGTAAATATCCTGTCTTTCAGGAGGGATAAGGGAGGAGTAGGTGAAAGAATTCATGCATAGTTCTTAATACAGTGTCTGCAGACAGCTCAGTGTGCGCTTATCACTGTTACCGTTAAGCTCTGTGCTCTGTTAGTTTCCTCATTCCTAAAGTCGGGATAGTAACATGCATAGTTGTGAGACATCAGTGAGATGATGTATGTGTAGAGTGCCAGATGCGGTTCTTGGCCTGTAGGAAGCATTTCATAAATGTTAGCTGCCGTGATTTTTATGTTTATCATTAGTGATACTAGACTATTGAATTGTTGAACATAAGGGTTTGTCCCACGGAATTTTTTGCTTCAGACTCACCTCAAGGAGTAAATTTCTTGTGTGCTTTAGGGTGATCGGGTGATTCTTGGTGGCGATCATTATTTTAGATTTAATCATCCAGTAGAAGTCCAGAAAGGGGAAAGACCGCCCAGTAGAGATACTCTTGTGAGTGAGGGTCCAAGAGACTTCGAATCTGCAAAAAATGACTTGCTCTTGGCACAGAGATTACAGTAAGTATTTTTGTTGGTATGAAACAGTAAGTATACGGGAGAGGGCTATGGAGAGCCTTAATCAGGTTGTCCTGACTGCACTCGTTAACTCTTTGGGTGCCGATTTCTAGCGATGTGATCTTTCCTCTTCTGTGTGCATTCATTCAACAAACAAACTTAGCTCCTACGCTGGAGGAATTTGTCTTCTTATGGGGCTGACGGACAGACAGAGTGCCCTGACAGAGCCCTGCACCGTGTGGAGCTCCTGGGGTGACTCCTGCCCCGACCAGGGGTCAGCGAAGGTCTCGTGAGAAGATGTCCCCTGGGAGGGAGTCGGCCAGGGGAAGCCTGGGGAGTGGACCCTTATTTACTTTTCTTCTTTTGCCCCAGTTTTAGCTGAGGCAATATTGTAGGAGTTCTGATTTCAGCAGGATCCCTGTAAAATAAATGGCAAGTAACAGAAATAAAATGCTAAAGCATTTGGACTTTATCTTAAAGGTTATGGGGTCATAAGAGAATTTTAAGGAGACATGAGACAGACATGATGGGGATCACATTGCAGAAGGGTGGCTGTGGCCCAGGTCTGGAGGGTGGAGGGCGGTGGAGCCGGGTCCCGGGCTGCAGTGCAGTGGAGGCTGGGGGGTGAGACGGGCATCTCGGGCTCACGGGGAGAGAAGTATCCGCACAGAGGATGGAGGCGGGGGCTGGGAAGGATGACCGGGGTGGGCCACACGAACCCTGCTTTGTCACCTTGTCAAAAGTCTGAGCTTGCTGTGCCCTCTTTTTTTTTTAAAAGTTGTGGTACAACGCACATAGCGTAAAATTCACCTCTTTAGCCATTTTCAAGTGTGCCGCTCCGTGGTGTCAAGTAATGCACAGTGCTGTGCAGCCTCAACCACGTTCTGTCTCCAGAACTTTCTCATCACCCAGCTGGGGCTCTGTACCCACTAAGCAACGGCTACCCCCTCCCCCCAGGCCCTGGTAGCCATTAGGTCCTCTTTCTTTTGACATTCTTATTCTTTTTTTTTTTTGGCTGCCTTGGGTCTTCATTGCTGTGCGCAGGCTTTCTCTAGCCGCGGGGAGCAGGGAGCAGGGGCCACTCTTCTCTGTGCTGTGCGGGCTTCTCACTGCAGTGGCCTCTCCTGTTGCGGAACACGGGCTCTAGGCGCACGGGCTTCAGTAGTTGTGGCTCACGGGCTCAGTCGTTGTGGCTTGTGGTCTCCAGAGTGCAGGCTCAGTGGTTGTGGTGCACGGGCTTAGTGGCTCCGCGGCATGTGGGATCCTCCCGGACTAGGGCTCGAACCCGTGTCCCCTGCCTTGGCAGGCGGATTCTCAACCATTGCACCACCAGGGAAGCCCTGACATTCTTATTCTAATTCAGTAAAATTGGGTATGGAAATTTTATGCAGTACAGTTGTTAAAGCGTCGGGTTTTGTTGAGAAGAAAGAAACTTTTGGTTTTCTGTAATCACCAATCCTTTTCCCCCCATACAGTGAAAGGTAATTTAATATTTTGACTTCTCAAAATGTCTAAGTGTTACCTGAAAACTGGGTTCACCTCTTGGTGGGTGTCGAGCCAAAAGACACAGCCAGGCCAAAGATCAGGAGAAGGAAGGATGCATTACCTGCGTCAAGTAAGGAGAACATGGGAACTTTCCCAAAGCCGTGCTTCCCCAGCAGTAAGACTGGGGAGGTTTTAAGCTAAGGGTACATGCGTGTTCGTGAAGGGGCCCGAGCAGGGGAGAAGTCAGCATAGAATCAGGGCAGGGATCGACAGAGTCCAGGCTTCAGTTGACTGAAGCCATGGGGGTCACAGAAGGTCAGCATCTCCATCCCTGAGGTTCCCGTTGACCTGGTGGCTGAGCTTCAGGCTAGCCTTCACCATTGACTCAGAGCTGCCAGTCTTCACAACGGGTGTCTTATCTTTGCTGTTGTTGTTTCTCTTGCCTGATATCAGTCGTTCTTTTTTTTCCCTCGAGATCATTGGTTTCTGAGGCCTGTTCAAGGGCAAGCGCTGTGTCCAGGCTCAGATCGCAAAACAGCTCAGGCCAAACGTGGCTTCTCTTGTGTCAAGAAAGCCCCACCTGGTTTTCTCTCTGGGGGACCCCCCACCCTGTCTGCTTACAAAGTTATTATAGATGATTGGAAAAATATGGTACAGTCTCTGCTTTATCGGCTCATGTATCATGCTCTTAGAGGCATTTCAATATATTCCTAATCTGTGACCTAAACATGAATTGAAAGATAATGATATGAAATAATTTTTGCCCTAACCATTGTTAGTTTAACATAAGATGCCCATATTTTGTGTTTACTACAATGTTAACTGTAATATTTACTCCAGTGTTCACTGTAGCATAATTATGTTATAAATATATATTTTATGTTTTTATGTAAGTTAAAACATTTCTATATAGCTTAAGCATTAGAAAAACATTTGCTTAAATATCGAGCATCTGCAATGGTAATTAAGTTAGAAATGAGCACATTTTCAACCTTTAATGTTTTGTTTGTGTAAACAGTTCTAGAGCTAATAAACATTTCAGAATGCTGCTGACAGAATGTCAGAAATGAAGTTTTGAGATTTGAACTTTTGTTTAATTCAACATCTTAATATGATTATGAACTATTATAGCATATGAAGAATTCTTGACAGAGTACCCTGTAACTATTGAGTATTTTGCTACTTGTAGACTTGAAGCAGAAATAAAGGAGGCGCAGCTGAAAGCAAAGGAAGAAATGATGCAGGGAATCCAGATCGTGAAAGAAATGGCTCAGCAAGAGCTTTCCTCTCAAAAAGCTGTGTACGAAAGCAAAATAAAAGTCCTGGAAGCAGAACTGGTAAGAGGCAGAACTGTTTTCTTTCTCTGCCGCTGCAGGGCCCCGGGGGAGCGTCAGAGGGGAGATCAAGGCTGCTGGGCAGGGGGGAGGAGAAGCAGACAGGCTCTGTCCCCCAGCCCTCGGGCAGCCCTGCCTCCCAGAAGCCCATCTGGAGGGCAGCGCTCTGAAAGGTTTGACTAGTGATGGCTATTTTCGGTTGGGTTAGTCAACCTGGATGGGGTGGAGAAGCATTGGGGCACCTTTTCTATCTGTGAGTCAATTTCCTGTGCACTGACTTTTACAAAGGGACTTTTGTACCATTTTGGTATCATTTTTGAAGAATTGCTCTATATCTTTGCCCTATTTATTTTTTATTATTGTATGTCAAAGAAAGAAGAATGTCAAAGAAAGAAGATACAGGAAATAAATAACCAAAAGGCTAATTACAAAATCGAGGAACTAGAAAAGGCAAAGCAGCGTTTTGAACAGGAAATATATGTCAACAAAAAGCGGTTAGAAATGGAGACTTTGGCTGCGAAACAGGTAATTTCATTTTATAGCTAGTCTGAGCTATCTTGAGGAAAAGCTGGATTTTTCTTTTTTTTTTAAAGAGCTTATGGTCTCTTGATGGGCGATGGCCAAATCCAGGTCTGCAGGGGAGAAGGGGCTTCCTGCCTGAAAGCCTCTGTCCTCACGATGTGCTCACACAGATCTTTTCAAAGGGACAGAGCTGTTGTTTCCAGCGAGTTCCAGTCGAGTGTTCTCTTTCCCTGGTCCACAGCGACCCTGTGGTCAGTCACGCCGAACGATGTAAGGAGTGAGGTGATACTAGGGCGTGGTATATAGAAGGGGGGACGGCTCAGCTCCTGGACCGGTTACATCCCGGTGCCAGGGTGGAAAGAGCAGCGAGCAGGCCGTGTGCCTGCCTGAGTCCTCAGGGAACTACCTCAGCCTTGGGAGCTCAGGTGCTGACTTCCCTCATCTCTCTGAGCACAGAGGCATCTTTCAAGGGCAGCTCACGGTGGCTCTCCAGGTGCTGGACCAGCAGCCTCAGCATCGCCTGGAGACGTGCAGATCTCGGTCCATCCAGAACTGCCGAATCACATCCTCTGGGGTGGGGCCGGAATCCCTTCTAACCAGCCCTGGAGGGGGGCCCTGAATCCCGAAGGGGGAGCCCCTGCTTTCGTCTCTGCTGCGACTTCCTACATCTTCAAGTTTTACTCTCAAACGGCAGTTTTCCTTCTTTCCTTCCTAAGTTTATGGTGGGGTTGGGGGTAGAGGAAGATACTCGCAGTAACCCCAGAGTACCAGTACTATAAAATGGTGAGAATACATATATTAGCCGATTCCAGAGCACGGAGGGGCTTGGTGAACCACCCAGGAGAGTTTTAAGAGAAGAACAGATGTGTTTAAATCTTGAAAACAATTATCATTAGTGGGCTGTTATAAGGCTTATTTGTATCAAGTGAGGTTTTTTTGTGTGTGTGTGGTACGCGGGCCTCTCACCGCCGTGGCCTCTCCCATTGCGGAGCACAGGCTCCGGACGCGCAGGCTCAGCGGCCATGGCTCACGGGCCCAGCCGCTCCGCGGCATGTGGAATCCTCCCAGACCGGGGCACGAACCCGCGTCCCCTGCATCGGCAGGTGGACTCCCAACCACTGCACCACCAGGGAAGCCCTCAAGTGAGGTTTTTAGGTGTATTTTTAATTCAACTTTTTAATTTAGTCAACAAACTCTTGAGTAGTTTTTTTCCTTTTTTTCTGAAGGTTTTTATGTTCCTGTCAATGGGGAGAAAAAGATTAATCTATGTTATAAAAATTCCTAATGATTTTGTTGTGGGGAAAAAAATCATTTTATAAAGATACTTTATAAATCATTTTTTAAAAGCCTTTATGCTTAATAAAACACGTACTGTGAAATGAGAATTATGTAGTGCATTACCATCGTCAGTCTGGTTTTCTAATTTCTCTCTTTGCATGTTCTCGTGTACGGCTCCACATGAATGAATATCAATTAGGCTTTAGAAGACCACAGGATCCGCCATGCAAGAATTCTGGAAGCTTTAGAAACTGAGAAACAAAGGATTGCTAAGGAAGTACAAGTTCTACAGCAAAATCAGAGTAACAGGGATAAAACTTTCACAAGTGAGTACAGGACGATTGTAGCAGGTATTTTCTTAAGTTACGTATGTTATTTCATACAATTAGTAAAATGTTCATATTCTTTGTATATTCAAACATTTTTTTCTGGATGTTGCTGACTTCTCTGGATCTAGATAAATTTGTATGAATGATTATTTTTAGGATATTCACTTTTTAGAATATTTAGTTATATAAGCAAATAGTAAACAGAGTTCCAAGTATTCTTTTAATGTGTATTATGCTTTTTAAAATGTCTTACTCTAATCCTTAATTCTTACTTTATAAGAATTATTAATCTGAGTTGTGCTTTATCATTGCATACTTCATTTTCTTTCTCACTTGAAAGTTGTTATTTTTTTTGTACGTTTCTACATTCCTGCGTAGAGCACAGCATTTTTTTTCAAATATTTATATATTTATTTGGCCGCGCCTGTGCGATCTTAGTTCACGACCAGGGATCAAACCCAGGCCCCGGCAGTGAGAGCACAGTGTCCTAACCACTGGACTGCCAGGGAAGTCCCCAAACACAGGCTGTTTAATGTAAACTTTCTTTTTTTAATTATAGAAAGTTTCAAATAAACTATGAAAGCAGAGAGATTACTACAGTAAACTCTTCCATACTTATCATCCATCTTCAACAGTTACCCACACATGTTCAGTTTTGTTCCAGCCGTGCTCAATCCCCCTGCTCCCCTGGACTATTCTGAAGCAACTCCCAGACATCCTATCACCTGATCTGTAAATACTTCACTATGTATCTCCAAGTTAGATAAGAACTCTCTTTTCTCTCTTTCCCTGTCACTCTTTGAAGCATAACTCTGATATTATTATTACACCTAAAAATATTAATAATAATTTCTTACACATTAAATATATAGTCCCTATTCAAATTTTGTGGACTTTGTCATAATTTTTAAAACCTATTCGGTTTGTTTGAATCAGGATACAAATGTGGTCGTCCACACCCTGTGTTTGCTAGATGTGCCTTTTTTTTTTTTTTTTTTTTTTTGCGGTACACGGGCCTCTCACTGCTGTGGCCTCTCCCATTGTGGAGCACAGGCTCCGGACGCCACCAGGGAAGCCCTAGATGTGCCTTTTAAGTCTCTTTTAATCTGTCAGCTGGCTCTTCCTTCCCCTCTCTCTGTCCCCTTGTAATTCATGTATTGAAGAAGCCAGGTTCTCTACCTGTAGAGCTTCACAGATTCTGGGTTTGCTGACTGTAGGTCCAGGCTGTTGCTTATGCCTCTACATACCCTGCAAAGAACCCGTCATCCAGGTTCAGTGTTTTAGCAACAATACTTGGTAGTTGTGCCATATACTTTCCATAACTTCTGTTTTTAAATTACCTTGAAACAGTTACATCTGTTGTGAGAGATAAGAACATTGTATTAATACATGTTTTTATTCCTCTTAGGTCCTAAAACAGTACCATGCAATGAATACTTGATTTTTTTTATCCACATGAACAATGAATTTCACTCTTCCAAAGTAATGTTTTTAATGGAATGCTGGTTATAAGTTTGACTGAACAATATAGAAAATGTTTATGATAAAATCTTAAATTTGAATTAGGAACGTGGAATTGTGGACTGAAAGTGTTTTTATGTCCTAACATATCTCTGTTTCTGTCTTTATCTATCTTATTTTTTAAATTTCAGGCAAAATAAAAAAGAACTGTGGTTCTACTTAAGTTAAGGCTGTAGTATACTTTACCTAATACTTTAAATAAATTAGAAGTTAGGAAAAAAAGAAATTAGAAAAAAAAATCTTTAAAAATATTAGAAGGAAAAACAGCATCTTTGGCATTTCCTTGTTTACAAAACTCGTATCCTCTCTCTGTGAACTTCAGTTTTCTTCCATGCCTCCACAGGTGAAAGACCTCATTTTGTATGAAGAATATTTTATTTCACCAGTGAGGCTTGAAGAAAAGTTACTGAGTTATCACCTTCACCTTCTGTGATGTATCGTTAGAACTATTCGTTTGAAGTCAGTTTTTTTCAGGACGTGTTGTGCCTGGTGGCGTGTTAGTGCTCACATACGTGTTCTGAGTCTTCTCCGTGTGCTCTCTGCTAGTTCAGCCCAGTTGGAGCTCCATGAAACTCTCCATGATGATTCAGGAAGCCAATACCATCAGCAACAAGTTAAAAAAGAATTATGTTTTTGGCAGGTGAGTGATTATCTTATTTGTAAAGTAATTCGTTGTTTTAAACTAGTCACACTTCACGCTTCATGTGATTTTTTTCTGTTTTAGTTTCTCTAAGGACATGGTATCCTACATGCCTGTCCAGGAGCAAGCGGGTGTCATAATCCCCAGGGGCACTTCCAGATTCCCCTCTCAGAGCTCACTTTGGAGTGAAAAAGGCTTTCAGCAATTAACATACTCGTATATTTTATAAACAATAATTTTAGATGTTTTAGGAATTCACTAATTTTCTTTTGAGTTGAGAATTTATAAGTATTCCACATTTTAAAAGGAATATACAATATTAGAACTTTTCGGAAATTATTATATAAGAAGTTATTTTAATATAGTATATACTAGACACGATTATTAGTATAACAAAAATACTTAACTATGGAGAGATTTAATCAGTGGTCTGAATTTTTATGGGAGTCATTCTAATTCGGAAAACTCTAGGTTATGTATGTTTTAGGAGAAGCATTTTTTTTCTTTGGTTTTTCTTTCAGACATGTTGTATCAGATAAAGGAAGTAGTTCTGACACTTGTATTCAGGTTCGTAACCTGCAACTAGGGGTCTCAACTGTCTGGAGTCTGGAAAAGTTTGAGTCTAAGCTTGCGGCAATGAAAGAACTTTACGAGGTTTGGAATATTATTAAAATCTCTATAAACTTTTTGAAATAAAAATATTATATGTAAAAACTTACAGGATTCTGCCAGATTATAGCCTTAATGCTTGAATTGTGTAGTGGAAAAATGAAAATAAACTAGTTAACTCAATCTAGAAAAGAATAAACCTAAACCAAAGGAGAGTAAATGAAGGAATCATTAAAAATAAAAGGAATAGTTGACAAATTAGAATTAATAAACTCAGGCTTCGGCTCTTTGAAAAGAAGAACATGTGATTTTAGGAATGGACGTAGCATTTAAATAAAGATCTCAAGCATTTTAAGATTATTTTACATTTTTATGTAAATAAGTTTAATAAGTAAGCTAATAAGTTTAATAATTTTCTAGAAAGTAAAGATTTTTCTAGAAAAAGAGAAATTATGAAAGTTGATTTAATAGGTGACTAACCGAGCAAATAAATTGAAAAGTTTGTCAGTGGATTAGCCTGAAAAAAAAAAAAAAGATGCTGGGCTTCCCTGGTGGTGCAGTGGTTGAGGGTCCGCCTGCCGATGCAGGGAACACAGGTTCGTGCCCCGGTCCAGGAGGATCCCACGTGCCGCGGAGCGGCTGGGCCCTGAGCCATGGCCGCTGAGCCTGTGCGTCCGGAGCTTGTGCTCCGCAGCGGGAGAGACCACAGCAGTGAGAGGCCCGCGTACCGCAAAAAAAAAAAAAACATTAAAAAAAAAAAAAAAGATGCTGATCCCAGTCAATTTCATAGGTAAGCACTTTTGAACCTCCAAAAAACAGACAAATCCTGTTACATTTAAACTATTCTAGAACGTAGCAAAGAATAGAAGGTATCACAGTTACGATGCTAGAATAACTGATTACAATCAAAACAAACAAAACCCACAAAACCTGAAAAGATGATTCAAAAGAGAATTACAAACTAATCTTAATATGAACACAGCTATAAAAATCCTGAAAGAAATGTTAATAAGTCAAACCCAAGGTTGTATTTAGAGAATACTTATACCATGATTAAGTAGGGTTAATTCCAGGAATGGAATGCAAGGTGTATTCACAATAGAAAATACAGAAAGGCTGAAGGGAATCATACAAAAGCACTGACAGTTTACCTCTAAATGATGGGTTTGCAGATGGTTAAAATTTTTTCTTTGTGTTATATGTATTAATAATTTCCAGATTTTCCACAATGAATGTGAATTGCTTGTGTAATTAAAAAAACAAAAAACTGTATTGAGGTCATTTGAGAATTCTTGCCTTGACATATACATTAAAATCTGATGGGTGAGTTACCTTACATTCCTACTTTCAACCGTTTGTTGCAATATTCTTTACTTATTTTTCCATTTAGTTATACTATTCTTGAATCAATCTCTATATTTATTTTGCTAGCACTTCAATTGGTATTGCTTTAAATATTTAAATTAAAATATAGATTATCATGATCAATATATTCAACCAGGAAGTGATTGAATCTTTTTTATTAGAAATAATTCATAATAATTTATTCCAAAGTTAATATTGACCAGATATTGCTTTAAGCATTTTATAGTTATTGGTTAATGTATTCATTTCCAAAAATACTGATTCATTAAATTAATATTCTGTGTCAAAGCTAATTCAAATTTGTCTTTGTTTTTGTTTTTACTATCTTTACTGGAGTATAATTGCTTTACAATGGTGTGTTAGTTTCTGCTATATAACAAAGTGAATCAGCTATACATATACATATATCCCCATATCTCTTCCCTCTTGTGTCTCCCTCCCTCCCACCCTCCCTATCCCACCCCTCTAGGTGGTCACAAAGCACCAAGCTGATCTCCCTGTGCTATGTGGCTGCTTCCCACTAGCTATCGATTTTATATTTGGTAGTGTATATATGTCCATGCCACTGTCTCACTTTGTCCCAGTTTACCCTTCTCCCTCCCCGTGTCCTCAAGTCCATTCCCTAGTAGGTCTGCGTCTTTATTCCCGTCTGCGTCTTTATTCCCGTCCTGCCCCTCGGTTCTTCATGACCATTTTTTTTTTTTTAAGATTCCATATATATGTGTTAGCATACGGTATTTTTTCTTTCTGACTTACTTTGTATGACAGACTCTAGGTCCATCCACCTCACGACAAATAACTCAATTTTGTTTCTTTTTGTGGCTGAGTAATATTCCATTGTATACATGTGCCATATCTTCTTTATCCATTCATCTGTCGATGGACACTTAGGTTGCTTCCATGTCCTGGCTATTGTAAATAGAGCTGCAATGAACATTGTGGTACATTGACTGTTTTTGAATTATGGTTTTCTCAGGGTATATGCCCAGTAGTGGGATTGCTGGGTCATATGGTAGTTCTATTTTTAGCTTTTTAAGGAACCTCCATACTGTTCTCCATAGTGGTTGTACCAATTTACATTCCCAGCAGCAGTGCAAGAGTTTTCCCTTCTCTCCACACCCTCTCCAGCATTTATTGTTTGTAGCCTTTTTGATGACGGCCATTCTGAGCGCTGTGATGTGACAGCTCACTGTAGCTTTGATTTGCATCTCTCTAATTATCGGCGATGTGGAGCCTCCTTCCCTGTGTTTGCTGGCTGTCTGTGTGTCGTCTGTGGAGGAGTGTCTGTTCAGGTCCCCTTGACATTGTCAGATTATTCTTTTCTTTTTCTCCTGAGGACGCTATCGTTTTTGTTTTCTCTATGTTTTCTAAATCACGTTTATTATTTCTGAATTATTTAATGATTTCTGTTGCTTTTATTAGTAGATCTCTTTTAATATAATTCCTAGTGTCATGTGATTTTTAAAAATTTTATCAGAAATGCGATTTTTTTACCTTTAACATTATCTAGATAGTCTATAATTTTGCAGATTTTATAAATGTGACAAAGTAAACATTTTTCCCTTAGTTGCTAAACATTTTTAACCCATAATTACTAGAAACTATATATTTAATTTTCTTAGAGCCATTGTAGTAACAAGGGTGAAGATGTGTTTTGTGACCCTGAAGATGAATGGGAACCCGACATCACAGATGTTCCAGTGTCTTCATTTTCCAGAAGGAGGTGAGGACATTTGTGTTACTGGCTTTCCTCCTTCTCAAAAGAACTATCTGTTGTCGTGGTGGATATCTGGGAAGGAACCCAGTAGGTCACTGATCAAATTACAGCACTTAGGGCATTAGATCGTTTATATTCAGTTAGAATACGAAGAAACAGCCTCAGTATTTTGCCATATAAGTTTTAAGAGCAACTTAGACTGGCATAAACCTAATTTCCTATAAAGATGAACAGTGTTTATGACTTTACCCTTTCTCAAAAACCTGGCATATTCTATGATATTTTATTGTAAGTCACCGAGTTTGAAATGCCGTTAAGTTAGTATGAGCACCTCAGAACGCTAAACCGCGGTGACGAGGACCTCTGTACGTGACAAATGTTGCTTATTAACTACAACGTACAAGACTCAGCGCCAGAGGACGCTGCCCCTGCACACGCCCCCGTGCTTGGGTTACAGAGAGGCGAACGCTGTAGTAGGACGGCCTTCGTCCTGGGACTCGGTTAGCCCCTTGGTCTGATCTTTGAACAGGACTGCTGGCTGCCATGTCCTGAGGATACGGGGATAAGTACAGAATATTCCCTGCCCTCCAAGACCTGGTGTGGAGGAAAGTCGGGGCGGGGCAAGTTGATGAAGACCTGACCCGAGGCTGGGCAGGGGCTGCAGAGGAGGGTAGGTCTACGGGCATCCGTGAGGCAGGATCACAGGCCTCGGTGGCTGGTGTGGGGTGACAGTGATGCGGGGCTGCAGGCGGGTCCTGGCCGAGCGACTAGGGGAGGGTGGGGTTCCCTGAGGTGGACGGTAGGGAGGCTTTTTTGGACGCGGTGAGTTTGAGGTTCCTGGGGGTCATCCAGGTGTACACTGAGGTCTAAGACTTTGTAGCAGGGATTCGGGAACTTTCAGGATGTAAAGGTCAGTGGCGTTTCATCCAGCAGAAGCATCACCATAGATAGAACATGTACTGATTGCATGCTGAGCAGAGTCTCATTCCCCGCAGAACTGCTGCTGTCCTTACCCCCATCTTACAGGCGCAGTAACTAAGGACTTAAAGAGAGAAGGACCTTGTCCAGAGTCACCAGCCTCTCTGTTGCAGAGGGAAGCACAGCGAGTTTCGGGTTAAATGTAGTCTCAACTTCATCGCCTTCAGCGCCGCTCAGAGTCCGTTTGGGGTTCTAAACCTTTTTAGGCCTCTCTTGGTTTTGACCATGCTTATTTTAAACTCATTTGCATAAACTCTCCTCAAAGAGGTGGAACTGCTTAATTACCTGTGACTTTTGCTTTATTTCCTGCATTCTAGCTGCTAAGCTAGAGTAAGAAATAGCCAGGACGTCGCGTTCATGTTTATGTTAGGTACGTGGCAGCTCGAATCTCAGGCTGAAGGAAACACAGAGCGTGTGCTTGAAACAGACTCTGGGCTCCTTGAGTGCATTCGCTGCAGGCCCGTGCTGTGCAGAGTCACAGGTCCCACCGAGTCCTGAGTCCTCATCCTGGCCCCGTGTGGCCGGGGGCCCAGGGCAGGACGTCTCGAGGCTTCAGTTTTCTCATCTGTGAGCTGGAGACAGGACAGGGTCATCCGTGAGGAGCAGCTGCTTCTCCGGTGACCACCGTGGTCTCTGACACGGGACCGATGACGCGGATGATGCGGTGTTGCTGGGAGGGTTTGAGATCCAACCTTGTCCGTGGCTGTTCTGTAAATGGCAGTTCTTGCTCTCAGGCACCCAATATGTATTGAATGACATGATACAGAGAGGATATGATTTCTGATCCAATTCCAGTGAAAAGACAAGTGATATCTTCAGGTGATTTGTCCCGAGGACTTCAAAACCGAGGTGGGCTCTGGCACTGAAATGAGCTAACTCGTCCTGGAGTGGAATTGGGCCGATGGGGCCTGGGACACTTACACTAGCCCAGAGTGGGTGGCATAAGCCTCCCAGAATTCAAAGCAGACCTACAGATTCTTGAGAGTGTGGTTTATAAATTCCTTTAGATTTAAAAATTACTGATTTCTTATTGTTTTATTATAAACAGGTATAAGTTTTGTGTACTTAGACGTGTGGATCAAATACGAACATTAAGAATTAACATTAAAATTTTATCCTATTGAAGGTTAGTAATTTACATCTTCAGTCCCGCTGACTTAATAATAAGGGAATAATTAGGGAATCAACAGAAACTTAAATTGTCACTGAAAAATCAAAGCAACATTTTCTAAGATTTCGAAATCAGGTGTTTTCATTTGGCAGAGATGTTTTTGAAAACTTCTATAATTTAAAATTATCGTTTTTTTTTAAAACATGGATTGCTCTTGGTCAGGAGCCTTGTGTATGAAGTTTCAGCCTTGTAAGAATGTTTATGACAGAATTGCAGGCTCTGAGAATGCCTGAAGGTAATGGACTCTTAATTATGGAGCTTCTAGGCAGTGATGTGTCATGTTTGTTCTGCGGTGAAATAGACCGCTTTGGTGGCCTATAAATTTTGATATGTGCTGTTGACAGTTTAAAGTAAAATTTCCCCCGATGTTAAGTAAAGATTCTTTGAAAGGAATGTGACAAGCATTTTTTAATTTGAGTTTAAACATTGTTTAACTACAGTCGTGTTGAAAGAATAAGTTTTCCTAGTTCGGACTTAATGGGATAATGTACGCTTTTCTTTCGCTACTAAGTAAAAAAACTGTAACCTGTGAGAATTGATATTTTCTCTCCCTGTTGTCAGTCATAATTCTGTGTTTCGCTCGTAGGAATTCATGGGGAGATTTTATATTTGAAACATTTAGGCGACTACAGATAGAATGCTTTTGTTTAGCCGTCTTTTCAACAAATAGCGTTTTTCTGTGAGTGGCCACCAGTAGAGAGGGTCCTGTTAAGGAGAAGACTTCAAAGGTCCCGCTGGACTGAGGTCTGATGTCTAGGGGCTGGAGCTGGGCTTCGGAAAGTTGGTCCACGGGTGGTGATACGGAAGCAGGCGCTCCTTCCGTCACACCCCCGGGGGAGACGTGAGTGTTTTTACCCTCGGCTGAGGGGAGAGGCAGCAGGAAGAGCCCTGAAGGTCGAATTTTGGGGTCGCCTCCTGCCTTGTGCCGCTGCTACGCTTCCCGGTGCCGTGCTCTTCGCCCTGTGCAGCCAATATTTACGTGAATTTATTGACCTGGATCATTTCCCTGCTCAAAACCCTTCCCAGGATAGCTTGCTCAGGTCAATCCACGCTCCCTTAGCTGGCATCCGAGGTCGGCCCCAGGCTCGCTCCGGGGGCCCTCCCGGCTCTGGGGCCGAGCCCTTCCCTCCGAGCGTCTCCGCAGCCCTCCGTGCCCTCATGACGTCTGTGGACCCTGAGTTCCGTGAGCCCAGAAGCCCTGTTTGCTGTGTCTTAACCACAGTATCCGGAGCCTGTGAATGAATAGTAGGACAGCTGACCCTCGAACAGCACGGGTTTTCAGTAGTAAACACGACAGGATTGGGGTTGGCTGAGCCTGCGGGTGTGGAGGAACCTCGTGTGCCGAGGGCTGACTGTGCGCCCCTAATCCCCGCCTCGTTCACGGGTCAGCTGTACACTTGTTCTATTCAGTTCATTAACTGTAGGGTTAGACTAGTACCTGAAAATAGTAAATTCCTGTTCGATAAACCGAATTGATTTAACCCTTGATGAAAATATTTCCATGGAAAACATCCTCGTGGATGTCCATTCTCTTGGGAGAATTTAAAACTGTGTCCTTCGCATTTTCCCACGTGGAGTGTCACTGCCAGCCTTACGGTTTCTGTTTTTCCAGGAGCAGGACTCTGATGAAGAACAGGAGGATTTCCAGCTGCCTGCATGGCATAGCGGCCCCCGCGGCCCAGGATTTGCACTCTTCACATTCATCAGGTACCTTTCTCTTCAGACTTTGTTGTTTACTGGGAATAGCTCCAAGTCTTGTCTCTGCCACTGTCCTGTTTCCGGTTCTTGTGCAAATCATTTCATCTCCTGGAAGCTTCCATCTCCTCTGTAAACAGGGTAGAACGGAGACCCCTCCCACTTCTGAAACTCTGTGCTCTGAGATGTATTCCAAGCCTTTAGTTGAGTGACTAGTTCAAATGTGGAAGACGTGTGTTTGTTCAAAAATGTATGAGGATGTTGTTTTCTTCTAAGTGAAAAAAAGGCAAAGTGTAGAAGATTATGGATTACAGGATATCGTATGTGTGAGGAGGAGAAAAAAGATGTATACGAACATGCTTATAAATGAATATGCTCTCCCTGAAAGCGCTGGTTTGTCCAGGGCACTTGGGGGATGGGACGGGACAGGAAGGAAGACGTCCTTTTCACAGCATATCCTTCGTTTTCTTCTGAAGTTTATATAATATGCATGATTTGTCTAAAGCTGCTTTAATTTTTAAAAGTTTAAAAGAAAAAGTTATAGGAATTATTCCACTGAATAATTATTTCATGCCAATATTGACTATGTTAATTTTCATAAGAAGAGGGGATACACTGGAATTTATATGTGTAAGTACCTGTAATAATTAAAATTACTGCCTGGTAACAGCAGACTACTGCACAGCAATAGAAAAGAACCACTGATTTCGTAGAACAACCCAGATGAATCCCAAAACACGAGGCTGAGTGAAAGAGACTAGATGATAACGAGTACATTCCATATGATTCTATTTATAGGACGTTCAAAAATAGGCAACACTAATCTATCGTGACAGAAGCCGAGTACTTCAGGTAGAATGGTGGGTCACGAGGGAGCCTGCTGGAAAGCGGCGATGGGCGTGTTGCACGTGCCGATCTGAGCGGGGGTTGCGTGGGGTACGCGTGTGTAAAGACAAGCCGCACACTTGAGATGTGCACAGCTTACACTTTACAGAATGTCACTTGTGCCTGAGTGAATGGAGTTTTAAAATGACTCCGTAATGTAGTCGTCTATTTCGATACAGGTGTCAGTGGAACATGAGTAGCCACGAAGGAAACTGTGTCTCATCTTTGCCTTTAAAATAAAGACACTGGGGGGCTTCCCTGGTGGTGCAGTGGTTCAGAGTCCGCCTGCAGATGCAGGGGACGCGGGTTCGTGCCCCGGTCGGGGAAGATCCCACGTCCTGCGGAGCGGCTGGGCCCGTGAGCCATGGCCGCTGAGCCTGCGCGTCCGGAGCCTGTGCTCCCCAACGGGAGAGGCCACAACAGTGAGAGGCCCGCGTACCGCAAAAAAAATAAATAAATAAAGACACTGGGGTTTCTTTTTCTTTTTTAATCATAAAATTATCTTTTAGGAGGATAATTATTATCCTACTACTTGTTTAATATAGACTTTATGTTTACCAGCAAAATAAAAGTTTCTGTATCTGTGGTAGCAACTTATTTATTCAGTATTATTTGAGAGTAAGATGTTTTACAAAGGTACCTTTTCCAGATAACTAAACCTATTTTGAGGGTCGTTTTTGTTTTTTTGGTTTTTTTTCATTGAAGTATAGTTGATTTACATCATTGTGTTAGTTTCAGGTGTTCAAGGGTCATTTTTTTTTTTTTTTTTTTTTTTTTTTTTTGCGGTACGCGGGCCTCTCACCTCTGTGGCCTCTCCCATTGCGGAGCACAGGCTCCAGACGCGCAGGCCCAGCGGCCATGGCTCACGGGCTCAGCCGCTCCGCGGCATGTGGGATCCTCCCGGACCGGGGCACGAACCCGTGTCCCCTGCATCGGCAGGCAGACTCCCAACCACTGTGCCACCAGGGAAGCCCTCAAGGGTCATTTTTTAAGGTCCCTTTTTAAAGGTTAAGATACAAGGGGAAGTCAGACATATAAGAGGTCTTTGCTTGTCTGCAGTTTTCAGAGAGGGAGCTGGAAACCCACGTGTGCATTTAGTGCGAACCTGCCTGGGGGGCTGCGAGGTGTGGGAGGACAGGCCTGCCAGCTTCGGAAAGTCGAGCCAGTGTCTGAACCTCTCACCTTAGGGGCCGTATTTCGAAACCAGACTTTTACAAGTCTTTCTGACACGCTGATGCTGGACTTGGGGCTGCATTCACACTGGTATCTCACTAAGCAGGCGTTACATGGTTAACTGTCCGTGGTGACGGGAGGAGCGTCGCTGTCATCGTCACCCTGTAGTAACAGAGCTTTGGGCTGGCAGCTGTTTTCTCCTCCCAAATCCATCTCCTATCTCGGCTCTCGACTCTTAATAGTCCCCACCTGGTGCCTTTATTTCACTCTGCTTTTTAGTTTGCTGTTTCTAATGGCTTATGGAGTAGAGCAGAAAACTAATCGTGCATATTAAATGAGAACCCTACTCACGCGTTAGCATTCTGGGATAAAGTTATTTCCAGAGGCGCCAAATGAGCTCTTACAAGTTTTTCCGTTTACCTCTGGTTTGGACGGTGCTTCGAAAATTATGCTGACAGTCTGTCTCCTCAAGATGTAATAGATTAACTGTAGACAGCTGTTTGGCTTTTACCTCTTTTGGTTGTAGGATACCTAGAGCAGGGGCTGTTACAGGAAGAGCTGCCGAGAGGTCTTCCTTCTAATGTCGTTTGCTCTATTACTGCCTGCTTTTCCAGCTTATAAATTAATTAAGCTTATTTTACTTATATTTAACGTGTTTATATTATTTTGTGCAACTGCCATTGTTTTCACAGTTCCTTAGGTGTTACCAAAAAGTAAATAAAGAAGAAGGTTAAGCCAGTGGTTATGTGGGATGTTTGGATTCCCTGTCATCTGTGTCTGTAGCTGCTAAGCTATGGATGGATGCTGTTGAGAGGTTGATTGATTCTTCTGTGGAATTGTGTTTTCCGCTTGGTGTATGGAAGTAAGGTGTCCTGAAGTAGGAATAGCCTACTTGGAACGTGTGGCCAGTGTTCTGTGGCCGCTTGCACTGATGGGTTTGTTTGCAAGTATCGTCCCTGGAAGCGAGGCTTGAGGTGGCTGTTTTCTGTCGACACAGGCTTAGCGGGGAAATCAAGCCCCGTGTACCCAGATTCAGCAGAATCCTTTCTTCCCGGAGTTTGCAAGGAATTGATTGGCTCATCGTTAGAGCTTCTTGGACAGAGTGATGATGAAGAAAACACTGTCGCGGACAACTTGATTAGTAATTTCCTTAAAATCCACGACGGGATACTCGCCGTGTCCAGAGCTCATGAAGAACAGGACGAAGACAGTCAGAGTAGCGGTGAGCAGCCCTGCCGCCCGCTCACGAGCACCGCGGTTCCCTGCTCCGTTGTGCGTGGCTCTTGTCACCTCTGTCGTGCGGTGCCCGGCGTTACAGTGTCTCCATGCAGATCAGACGTGAGCTCTCGTACTTGGGGGTCACTTCTTCTCATCACTTTTCTTCTTCTTCCGAAGTGTTCTCCGATCGAGCAAACCAGTCGCTCGCTGTGCAGGTGGCGAGCGCCTTCGAGCGGCTCGTGGTGCTGACGAGACACTGGCTGAGCGGCGTCCCCGCCAGGCCCGGCACGGGGGCTTCGCCGGCCGAGCTGAGACGGGAAGTGAGGAAGCTGGGAGGCTGCTTACAATTGTTCCTGCAGGTAAGTGATCTCGGCTTATCGCTAGGAGAGCTCATCTGTTCAGCGAGTGTTTATCGACGCTCTCCTGTTCGCATCTTGCCCAAAATTCGACCCTTAGGATTTTCAGAAGCGCTTTCTGTGTTGAAATCCCGACTGTGGATGTTGGATGATTGATTGATGGCACCGAGACTTCCCAGGGCTGTCCGCGCCCTGGGCACTACAAATGTTAACTCCTTCAGTCCTCACCGCAGCCCCGGACGTGGGCACTGGTGTTGTCACCCTTTATCAGTGAGGAAGTGGAGGCCGGGAGGGTGTGTCAACTGTTCACAACTAGTAGGTCGTAGACTTGGGCCCAGGTCGCAGTGGACCCAGCGAGTGCTCCTACCTCCGCCCCCCCACCCCCACCCCGGGCCGTACTGCCTTCCGCAGGGGCTGCCGGGAAGGGGGTCGGGGTCTCGCTCTGGTTACGGGCGGGGCTTCAGCGCGGGGTGAGTTAGTCACAAGCCTGCTGGTACAGGGGCAAGGAAAGTAATCTTGTTTCCCTGTTTACCTTAAGTCAGATAAGATGAGGCTTGGCTGTAGGAAGAGGTAAGGTGAAAGCTTCCTTCCTCTTATAAAATCTGGAGGCTGCCTCGGGACCCTGGTTCCTTCCGTGCAGCTCTCGGCTGGGCCCCGAGCGTGGCCCCAGGCTCTGTGTCTACCGCGTCCAGGGCTCCAGGGAAGGTCAGTGCACGGGATGGAAGAAGGGGCCTTCTAAGGAGGTTTCTGGAAATCGCCACATGACATTCCTATTTATGTATCTTTGGCCAGAACCTCCTCACATGACCACACGTAGCTGCAGGTGTCCCTGGGAAGTGCATTTTTATTCTGGCAGCCGTGTGACCAGGGCGGACTGGAGGAGAGGGACATGGGGGCTGGTGCTGGAGAGACCTCGCGTCTGCTGATGCCCACACCTCCTCTGAGGGGCTCCGCACGTACGAGGGGCCAAGGCAGAAACCCAGAGGGACAGGCTTTGTAGCGAATGTTCTAGATGCTTGGACAGACCCTGTAGAGCCTCCCAAGACTTCCCGGTCCTTCTGCTCTAGTGGATGCTCAGTTGGCGTCAGGTGCCTCCTGGGAGGCTGTCTTTCTGACTGAACTTACGGGTCCAGTGTTGAAACTAGACGTGTGGTTTCCATTGTCCATTATTCTCCCCTAGGAGGTCTTTGTGGGGCTCCCTGAGACCTGGCCACACATCCCTCCTATTAGTTCCTCTGATAATAACCCTGTACGTTACCCGTTGTGCCGTTTAATGCACTGTGTCGGTGTGGGCAGTGAGCTCCCGGCAGGTGGACGGAATGTGGTGTCCTTTCTCACGAGGGCTCGTTGTGTGATCAGTGCTCTGTTGGGTCCTTGTTATTGAATTAATTATAAACTGACATTGGATGAAGGGTCACTTTGGATATAGGTCACGAGGAAACAGAGTGACCGTCACAAGGAGGATGGGCCGCAGACCGGTGAGGACGGGGGACAGAGGCAGGAGGGCTCGGACAGCGCAGACCCTGAGAGCGCGGGCCGCAGGGTCACCCCCGGCCGCCTGGGCTCCAGCCGTGTGGTCGCGGGAGGGCTGGGTGACTCGGTCAGCCTCAGATCCTGGAGGCGGTGCAGGATAGGGAAAACCCAACCCAACCCGCCGCGGGCGTTTGGAAGTCCGGTGTGTGAACCGGGGCTGGATTAGGTGTGCGTGTGTCCTTGCACAGACTTTGTGAGTCTCCTGTTGCCCACCTAGAAAGTGAAGCGGCAGTGCCAACCTGGCGAGGCTGCTGTGACGGCCAGTTAGTTGGCTGGTGTTACAAGAAAGGACCGCAGGGGACCTAGGGTGGAGCGTTCTCCCGTTTTTTCCGTCTCGAGGAAAAGCACTTTGACCATAACTTAGGGCTGTGGCCTGTTGCCCTGTGAGAAATGCTTTCCATAAGGAATCAGGGCAGAGAGGACGGGTGACCTGGAGGGAGGTCAGCTGAGCTCAGGAGACGCTGAAGTTCAGCCGGCAAAACTGGATTTAGGAACTAGGCTCTGCTTAAGCGTAGCCTGAGCATCCTTACCTTGCAGTGATACAGGCAGCATTTTCCAGGAGGCAGACCCGGGAGGGGTGCCTGAGCCGCCCTCCCCGCTCCTCTGGGGGATGTGGGGGAGCCTTTCATCTGCAGGGTTTCAGGTCTTCCCTCCCTTTTCCCTTCCCCTCCCCACCCCCCATAGTAGGAAGCGTCCTGGTTACCCATCCGTTAGACGGCCCCGGCACAGGGAGCGCTCGGCCGCCGTCTCACGTCTGGCTGCTGCCTGCTCCCCTTCCGTCTCCTGTTAGTGCAGAAGCTCTCTGAGGGCAGCCTGTATCCTAGTCGTGTCATCACCGTCAGAAGCTATGGGATCGCACGTTGTCTGGTTCCGATCAGACTTTGATGAAGCACGGTCACCGTATCGATGAATGCAGAATCCATTTTCTTCACCCTGGTCTTGTTCTTACCTCCCCTGGTAATCTCACGTATCTGATACCCTGGTCCATTTTTATCTCACAGGGATGCTCTTCAGATATTTCATCAATGGTGAAAGAGGCTCAAAAGCAGGTGATCCAGATTGTACACCAAGCCATCAAGTACGCGGGGCAGTTAGCAGCTCTCAGCGGGGACCAGCTGCGCTCCCTGGAGAGCAGCGACTGCGGGGCTGCCGGCCTCCAGGTAACTCGGCAGCGTTCGTGGTGGAAGCCTTCATCTCAGGGAACAGTAGAGGCTTCTGATAGTGGTGTCACTAAGCAGGATATGTGTTTGTTTTTCGAAGCGGCACATACGTTACTAGTTTAGCAGGAGATTGAAAGCTGTTCCAGTCTAAGTGGTTAAATGTACCTGATGGTTTGGGATCCTCGCCGTGCCTTCCGGATCTTTGGCTTGAAGGTCTGCCATCTGCTCTGGAGGGTGGGTGCTCAGCCGGCCAACATGTGAAGAATGTAATTACGTCTGCATGTCATTCTAGAAGATGTGTATTTGCTTGCTTTAATTATTCATGCTACTGAAAACATAATATTTTATTAAAACGTTCTAGCAACGTGGTGTCCTGTCTAAGAGGATGAACATTCTTTAACATATAATATGTGGGATACAAAATTACAGACTGGCTAATTTTTTTTCCTTATGCACCGTTAGTTCTTATTCTAGCTTTTGTTGAATTAATCAACTTGGAATGTATTACAGTCCTAAAATAAGCAGAAAATATAACTTAATTATTTGGTAATTTAAAAAGAATATAGAACTTGAATTTGCCAGTTAACGCTTAAAAACTTTTCCTAGGATGATTTCATGGGTGCTATTTGTGATGGTGTAGGCTTGGGAATGGAGAGTCTCCTAGATTCTGGACTAGAAAAAGCAAAAGAACTCGAGCGTGCACTCCGAAGGCAGAGTCCCCGAGATGAGGTAAGACGAACAAGGGGATGTCCTGTACAGTACCAGCCAGTATGTAAAGTTGGTTTTTAAACATAGTTTAACTCAGTCAGTGACTGAGGTTTTTATAAATCTATGTATTTTAGCTTGTGTTGGATTGTTTTCTACTGAAAAGGCTGTTGACGTCATCACTCATGGTGACATTTCCCAGGTTACACCTGAGTCACCGCAGCCCCTTTTGTGGTTCGTGCTTTGCCGGTCCTGCCAGGGCTGCCTGGGGATAAACTGAGCGGACGGAGTGTGTCAGCGACCCCTAGTGGCCACTTTCCGCTTCTCTTTTTCTTCCTCCTCTTTGTTCAGGACTCTGCCCTTCCACTTGAGAATGGAAACTACCATTTATCGATCCACTGTCTTGAACAAGGGGAGTTCACATCAGTTGTCTCGTATCAAGATATAGGACCAAAGGAGATGTGGGTGGCCTCCTGGGACAGGCCTGCCCCCACCTCCTCCAGCTAATTCATGTCACAGTACAAAGCCAGTGCTGGCTCCCAGGGGGGCTGTGGGGACCGGCTGGATCTTGCCATTGGAGGACCTGCATGTGTGACCCGGCTCCGTCACCTTCCAGCAGTTGTTTACCGAGTCACTCAGTGTTCTGACCGTGTTTCTTCACCTGTCATGTGTGATAACACCCGTGGCACAGGTTGTGAGCCGTTTACTTATTAAGTGACTCCTGGTAGCAGGTACTGGACCAGGTGTTTACACGGAGTAGAGGCGACCCTCACTCACCACCTTGCGGGGGGCGGTGGTTACTGCCGGTCCCGTGGCTTCACTGAGCCGGGGCACCTAGTCTCCCTGAGTCGGGGTCTTACGTTCTACCTGCTTGACTCCCAAAGTCAGCCTGCCACGTGGAAGTCACTGATCACGCACCAGTCTTCTCTGTTGAGAGTTTTTATTAGTGAGTCGGGGATTCGGAAGGTAGAAGTTCAAACCTTGTGACGGTGGATTTCAGGTTGGTCTGTTCTAGAGTCTTGTTGTAACACCTGTTGTTAGAACCACATCTGAAGGAGCTCCCCGGGGACACTCGGGTTCCTGAGGTCACCCGCGTGGGTGAAGATTTACGTACGTGTTGGTGATCTGGGGAAGGCAGGTGCGTGGAGGGCTGTCTGTTCCCACCCCTCTGGAGGGTTGTTTACAGGAAGGCAGGGTAAGTGAGAGTTCTTTCTTCCTCTTAGGGAAACCTTTGCATTGGTGTATTTCTAGCTCCCTTAGCTGAGGGGAAGCTTCTCGTGTGAGCCAGAGGGGCTCCCCGTCCTTCCGTCAGATGATGGGGCTTTATCTCTGCCCAGGGCAGCTCAGAGCTAGGAGACGCTGAACGCTGAGTTGCTTCCCCAGGTCCCGTGTAGCCTTGAGCAGCTGCCTGAGCCTTGGCTGTACGATTTACAAGGTGAGGACGGACCATGCTCACTTCCTAAAGCTGCTCTGAGCATCCTACAAGATTAAGAACAACGTACAGGAAATCCTAACCGTAGACACTCTGCTTGCACTTTCCTATCTCACTTTGTGTCTTGTTTTGTTTTTAAAATAAACACATTCCAAAGGAGCTCACATTGTCACTGCCTCAAGGTCTGTGGGTCTAATTGTGTCCAGGGGACACGAGGCTGACTTGGGTTCCTTGATGCGGCTCTGCAGGCAGGGCGCTCCGCCAGCGCAGCTGACGCCGGAGCCTGGCTGTGCCCTGCAGCAGTGGCAGTGACATTCATCACTAACACTTTACTTATCGCTGTTTACAAAGTAGAATTTCCACTGGCAAGGAGTGCAGAAGGGTGCGGAGTAAGTTAATGAACAGTGCGGGTGGAATGGTGCGTGTGGGTGTGTTTAGCGGGTGCTAAAGCAGGTGCAGGTGTTGACGCTGGTCTTTTTTTTCTGAATTGTATTTTATTTATTTTTGTATACAGCAGGTTCGTATTAGTCATCGGTTTTATACACATCAGTGTATACATGTCAATCCCAATCGCCCAATTCATCCCACCATCACCACCACCCCCCGCTGCGGCTTTCCCCCCTTGGTGTCCATACGTTTGTTCTCCACATCTGCGTCTCAATTTCTGCCCTGCAAACCGGTTCATCTATACCATTTTTCTAGATGTCACATATATGCGTTAATATACGATATTTGTTTTTCTCTTTCTGAGTGACTTCACTCTGTATGACAGTCTTTAGGTCCATCCATGTCTCAACAAATGACCCAAATTCGTTCCTTTTTATGGCTGAGTAATATTCCATTGTGTATATGTACCACATCTTCTGTATCCATTCGTCTGTTGATTGGGATGCTGGTCTTGTTTTGAGGAAATAAACGGCTAAAGGGTCAGGCCCCTCGTCACAGAATTGATGGGATCTGCATTTCCATGTGGACCTCTGCTCCCACCCCATCCTCTCCTTTCCTCTCTGCAGAAGGCCACAGCAGTGTGCTCACGGCGGGGGTTTAGTTTATCGTATTCTTAAAAGTTAAACTCATAAGAACCCGCAGAAGGAGAACAAAATATCTGAAGAAATACAAAATTGGCTCAGACATAAGGCATTGGAGTTGTATTTTCAAGCTGGAGTCAAGAGGGAAAAAACAGAATTTGGGTGCTCTTTTTTTTTTTTTTTTTTTTAAACCACAGAGAGGAAATTTGAGTTAGACCCAGGGAAGGGCTCTGTGGGAAAAGCCAGTTACATGCTTCAGCAGCTCGCGTGGCGGAAGTGCTGCGGACACAACCAAGCAGCACAAGCAGCAGCTTAGAATGGGGGGAGGGGGGGTCCCAGAGGGGTCCCACCGGGTTCTGACCTAGGCCTCGGGGTCTGGTTCCATGTTGTGAAGTGAGGACAGGTGCGTCTGCAGCACGGGGCCGTGGTGGAGAATCAACTGAGCAGCAGGTGGTAAAGCACGTGAAAGTGAACTGGCTCAGACAAAGGCACGTGCTGCGTGAGCTCGTGTGTGTGTAGAATCTAGAAAACCCAAGCTCACTGAAACAGGTGGGTGGAGCGGGGAGCGGGGAGAGTGGGCCGGGGGGCAGGAGGTGCAGACTTGCAGCTGTAAGATAAACGAGTCCCGGGGCTGTGACGTGCACGGTGGTGGTTGACAGTACTGTGGTTTATGTTTGAACGCTGCTGAGAGAACAGATCCTGAAAGTTCTCAAAAAACAAAATCGTGTAACTGTGAGGCGACAGATATTAACTAGACTTGGGGTGATCATTTTACAGTACATACAGGTATTGAATCATGCTGTACACCTGGAACCAATACAGTGTCTCTGTCGGTTTATCTCAGGGGGACTGGTGAATGCATGTAAAGTTCTGAGGGTGTGATCTTTTTCTGGACACGTTAGTTATCTCACCCCCTTCTAAAGGAGGCTTTGGAAATTTCTTTTCTATAAATATTTAAGTAGGCAAATGCTGTTACTACAGCAAACATCAGAGGGTATCCACATTTAATGTAGAATCTGTGTGTGATTTCTTTAGAAAGAAATTCCACTTGTGTGATTTAGACACTCCAGTCTCATGACTACTAGACGAGAACTCTTTTCCCTGGCAGATCCCGTGGAGTTCCAGGGTTTTTATACTTCTAAATAGTATTTGTATAACAAAATATTTTAACTTTCTCTATAGGTTACCAAGCAGATGAAAGCTAATGCCATAGGATTGATTGAATCCCTTGAAAACCTCTTTGCTGAGTGGAAAACAGTAAGAAAAGCATTAACTTGTTTTTAGGTTTAATTTTGTTCTGTGTACTTCCTTTGGTTCCAGCGTGGGTGTGTGTGTTTCAGTTTCTGTCTTTAGCCAGTGCTTCCTGAGCACGTTTAGTAGAAGCAGGGCCAACAGCTCTCAGGCTTCCTCCTCTTGGCGTCCTAGCGTCCTAGGTTTAGCGATGGATAAAATAGTGTGCAGAAATCGCGTAGTAGTCATGTATTTTATGTTTCTTCCTGCTACTGGTTTAGTAACTGTCAGCTTCTACTTGAATAGTCAGCATAGACTAAAAAATTGTGTTTAATAATCAATATGCTCAAAGATTTTAAAATACAGGCAAATTAGATAAATTATTTTATTCCCATGTCACAGGTAAATAGAAAAATATTATAAGCTAAGTATATAATCAATGTGTTACAAAGGAGAGAAATTTCTGTGGCTTGAAAGTGTTTGTTTAAATAAAATAAACGGGAGATACAAAGTTGAACTCTTAAAAATTAAATAAATTTATCTTTTATGATGTTGGATAATAAATGGTAGGTACTGCTGTTTTATTTCATTTTCATGTAATAGGTTATTGGACTTTGATTTTAAATTATTTTCAAAATTTTATTTCTTTTGAAAACAGTAATTGTTAATATTGTATTGTGGTCTTGCTTGTATCAGTAGAAGCGAAACACTGGTGAGGAAACTAAACTCATTGTCTTTCTTGAAGATAAAATTCTGGCAATTAAAATCATTTTGAATAAGCCTCACTGCCATGTGGCCTATTGTGTATTTTTTAAACTATGAACTTTATTTACACAGAAAGGCTTCAGAGCTCAAGTGCAAGAAGAAAACTCTGGATACCAAGATGTGAAGAAGATGCTGAACTTCGCCCCAGAATTCTTGAAGTTAAAGCATTGCTTAGAGCAGACTATTCAAATGATTATTTCTGCACTGAGAGGTATATACTGCAAATGGAATTTATGGTTAATCAGAATTTGACAGTTTGAGGAATCTCAGACATCTTCTCGTTTCTAGTCCGGTTCATTCACTGGGGCCTGCTCAACGCTCCTTCACTGACATTAATTACCTGTAGGAACTTGTGGGATTGAATTCCCACTTAGCATCTGTAAGTTCCTCTGCCTCAATTACTAGATCCTAAGAGGCAGGTTGCTTATTTAGCAGATAAACTGAATAATCTTAAGGGGTTTGAAATTGCCTTGAGGGGTCACTTTGGCTTAAGGGGCGTCTCGAGTCCATCACAGCGCTCACTACCTGGTGAGGAACGCCGAGGGTGACCGCCTTTCCCTTCTCCTTGCACAGGGCACCGCGGCCACGTAGCACTCCTCCAGGACTGTGTCCAGAGTCTCTGCAGCTCGGCCAGGGGTCTTCATGGCGACCGAGCCCGCCACAGGGAGCTGGAATCTCGAGCTACCTCACTCCTCTTGGGTTTTGAATTTGAAGAAAGACCTGGTTTCTTGGGACCCTGGGAAGCTTGTGATGGGGATCCCACAGCAGCAAGACGAGAGCAGCCTGAGGCAGACAGGCCCGGCCCCCGGAGGACCCGAGGTGTACCCAAGCGGGTGTATGAGCTCCCGCGCCCGGCCCCGGGGGGCTCAGAGCAGGGCGTGCTGCCCACCCAGGAGGGCGCTGCTTGGGGGTCTCCCACCGCCGGAGAGCAGAGTGACCACTTCACAGACATCTAGTCTGTGGGTGGCCTCCTGTTGGGTGTGGACATATAAACGGAGTGGATCCTGATTTCAGATGCCTGTGTGTGCACCCAGAGGTTTCCCGGCGGACAGTTTAAAACAGGTATTTACTATGTTGGAACTTTGTGGCAGTAGGATGGAATTAGGAGTTCAAAGCCGAGTGAGCAGCCCTTCCTCTGGTTTTCCATCGCCTTGAATTGTCCGTGTTCATCTTTGACGCTGACGAGCAGGCTCTGGTTGGCTCACTAGCCCGTCGGTAAAGGGTTTTTGTGGTGATTGTGGTGATTGTGAGTTATTTTCCTGCGAGTGGAAACTTTTGTGCCTGTATCTGCGCTCCCCTGCAAATAGCAACGATGAGTTTTATGGTGAAACTGCTAAAACAAGTCTAGCCAGAGCAGCTTAACCTGCACCGGTAAATCTAAAGCTCTTTTCTTGAAGGGTTAACGGGCTGCTGTTCTGAGTCGTGTGTTCAGGACACAGTTTCCTGTTTCTTTCCAGATTATAAGGAGCTTCCTAAGTATAGTATAGTTTACATTAACAGTGCGGCTTGCTGGCATACTAGTTTACTCGTTGTCTGTTGGGGGTCATATTAGGGGCTGTGCGAGTATCATTTACAGCCAATTAAATACTGCCAGAAGCAGACTTGACGGTTGGATGAGGTTGGGAGACCAGAGGCTGGGTCGTTTCTTGATAATCCTTGTTTGGTAAACGAGCAATGAGAGTTTGTATGTGATTTGACGACGATTAAAGGTCCTCACTGTGTCTCACAGCTTTATCTACAGTCAGGTAATAAAGATGACATTGTTACTTCAGGCGTCTTCCATTGAGGAAATAGTTTGACATTTCTGACGGCAGAAACGTTTGTAAATTGAAGAGATACACAGTGACCTTGCTTGGGTGATGTCAAGCATTTCTTGGAGAAGAACTGTTTTAACTAACCAGGCCTTTCCCTCTGCCCTTGTCCCTCGCAGACACACTGCGTGCCTGGCACGGCTGCTGGGAGCCGGCTCTTGGCGCCAGGGCTGAGCGTGATGATTTTCTCGTTAGACAGAGCTTGTTCTGACACAGCGACCAGTACTTACTTACGGTGTTAATGAACCATGTGTTTTCAGGTGCTTTAAAATGGTGCAGTGTAAGGAATGTGCTTTTGTTTTCTTTTTTCTTTTATTTTTGGCATTTGAGCTTGTATTCCTTCTGAGGTTCCGTACGTATCTGTCATAGCTGATGCTCTACCAAGTGGCACTTTGATACGAAGTTTTACGAAGAGTAGGTGTGCAGACAGGGATCCTCTCTGAAGACCTTAAAGTATTAGTGTGGTGGGTTTTATCTTAATTTTCAGTATTTAATCTTTACTTTTGCTTTCTAAACTCATGGTTCATTGGTCAGAAACCTTTTTTTATTGTCTTTGTAAGATTTTGTATATACAGATATTTATACTCCGGACCGTTACATGATATTTGAACCAAGGGTGGAGAACATATTTGCCATTAGAATCATGTGCGCTAATAAGACATGTTATAATAAAGGAAATGCCTTCAACAGGCCTCGCCTTGTGGTCTCAGTTCTCGCTCCTGTTTGTAAAGTTAGTGTCTGTCGTCCTTTCCCTTCACCAGTCACAAGACCATTGTCATTGTGCCCACAAGGCCGCCCTCGGGGGGCACCTGCCATGTGTGGATGGTCACCATTTCAGAGACAGTCTCACTCCTCGCCTGCCTTCCCCACGCCTCCGTCACCTGGCCGGACGCTGGCTCCACTGCCCTTTCTCCGTGCAGTCCCCCGTCGGCACCTTCCTCTCCATCCCCGAGGGCGAAGCTCGGCTGGGAGGCCGCTCGTGACCCACGTCACTCCCCGGGCCCCCTGCTCCGTGTGCCCAGCGCCCACGTCCAGGAGACTCTTCTTCGGCCTCTGAGCTTATCTCCTCGAGTCCTTCTCCCCAAGGACAAGCGATGCCCAGATACAGCACGCGGCGTTCAGTCCTGTAAACACCTCCCAATGCGCCACCCGCTCCCGGCCGCCCAGGGTGCCCGTGCGCCCCGCCTCCGGGCCTTGGCCGACTCGGAAAGCATCCCTCCTCCTCTCCACCTTGTCTAGTCCTGCCCGCCTCTCAGATTCTGGAAGTCTCTCCGTCATATTAACTGTAACGCTGGGGACGTGACGGGCGGGGCCCTGAGATGCTGAGGAGACAGTGGCAGAGGACCTTCAGAAGGGGGACGACGGGTCACTGCAGTGGTGACACGGTGTGGCCGGTGCCCCGATGCGGCGGGCAGGAGGCTCCCCACCCGAAGGCCGAGACGAGCAAGGTCGAACCCGGGACAGGGCGGCAGCAGGGGGAACCGCGTGTGCAAGCCTGCAGGACGGCGGGGTTGGGGCGTGACCAGTGGGGCTGGGCTGCTGCGGGGGGCTGAGGGGGGGGGTGGGGGCTAGGCCGGGAGCGTCCTCACAAGGACATCAGGAGAGGCCTGGCCCCATAGCAAGGCCTTTGAATCGTCGTAAGCTGGGAAGTGATCTCAAATTTGGATTCTAGGAGCATCCCTCTGTGTGTGTGGGGGGTAGAGCGTGGGTTGGAACGGCTGGGAAGTGATCTCCAGGACGCCTGGACCAGGGTCACGGATGCAGCTGGAGACAGTGAGAGGGTCCTAGAAACGTTCACGGGGCGGGGGGGGTGGGAAACGGACCAGACTTGGTGACCTGGCGAAGGGAGGACCAGGGAGCGGAGGGAAAAGCCTGCTGTCCAGACGTCCGGCCTGAGCAGCCTGGTGGGGTGGGTACCATTGACCGGGCTAGGAGACTCCAGAGGAGGGGGCGTGGGGAGGTGGGCTCGTTCACCACAGCTGCTGTGACAGGTACCACAGCCGGCAGCTGAAACAGCGGGAACTTAGTGTCTCCCAGTCTGGTGGCCAGAGTCCAAGTTCAGGTGTCAGCGGGGTTGCTTCCTTCTGAGGCTGAAAGGGAGGATCTGGTCCAGGGCCCCTGCGCCCCCCTCCCCTCCCCAGGCTTGTGCATGTCTGTCTCCAAATTTCTCCCTTTTATCAGGACAACAGTCATATTGGATTGGGGCCTCCCTTAATCCTCTCATTTTAACTTGATTATCTCTGTAGGGACCCCCTCTCCAAACAGGGTCACATTCTCAGGTGCTGGAGGTTAGGATTTCAACATATAAATTTCGGCGGGGGGACACAGCTCAACCCATAAGAGGAGCTGTAATGAACCTAGTTTTAGATCTGTTGATCTGAGTTCTCTGGGCACATCCAAGGCGTGGTGTCCAATAGGAAGCTGAAAATATGAGTCTGAAGCGTGAGAGGGTTTATGGGTCTTTTATATTTTCATACTGTGGTGTGTCTTTCCCTTTTTCATATAAACCTCATTGCTCCAATCGGTAGGTATGTTGCCCGATGAGAGTTTAGTGAATCATTTAATTCTTACAGTGGCTTTATCATGTAAACATAAGCACTCAGCCCCATTTTACAGAAAAATGAACAAAAATTTTTGAGAAGTTGAACTATTTGTCCAAAATCACACAGGTAGAAATAATTAGAATTAGGCCTCAGATACAAGTTTATAAACTCCAAATATCACACTTCTTTGTAAATCTCAGTAGATGGAGGGGTAGAGGGAGGAAGAGAGGATTGGATGATGAATAGAAGGACGAGTGGATGGATGGATGGATGGATGGACGGATGGATGGATGGATGGATGGACGGGTGGATGGACAAGTGGATGGGTGGGTGGATGGATGGACAAGTGGATGGATGGATGGATGGGTGAATGGGTGGGTGGGTGGGTGGATGGATGGATGGATGGGTGAATGGGTGGGTGGGTGGGTGGATGGATGGATGGGTGGATGGATGGATGGATGGACAAGTGGATGGATGGATGGATGGACAAGTGGATAGATGGACGGGTGGATGGATAGATGGACGGACAAGTGGATGGACGGATGGATGGGTGGGTGGATGGATGGATGGACAAGTGGATGGATGGGTGAGTGGGTGGGTAGGTGGGTGGGTAGGTGGGTGGATGGATGGATGGACAAGTGGATGGATGGGTGAGTGGGTGGGTAGGTGGGTGGGTAGGTGGGTGGATGGATGGATGGACAAGTGGATGGATGGATGGGTGAGTGGGTGGGTGGGTAGGTGGATGGATGGATGGATGGGTGGATGGATGGATGGATGGATGGACGGACGGATAGATGGACAAGTGGATGGATGGATGGATGGATGGGTGGATGGATGGGTGAGTGGGTGGGTGGGTGGATGGATGGATGGATGGATGGACGGATGGATGGACAAGTGGATGGATGGATGGATGGGTGAGTGGGTGGGTGGGTGGATGGATGGATGGATGCGTGGATGGATGAATGGATGGACAAGTGGATGGATGGATGGATGGGTGAGTGGGTGGGTGGGTGGGTGGATGGATGGACGGATGGATGGACAAGTGGATGGATGGATGGACGGGTGGGTGGATGGGTGAGTGGATGGGTGGGTGGATGGATGGATGGGTGGGTGGATGGATGGATGGATGGATGGACGGGTGGATGGACAAGTGGATAGGTGGGTGGATGGATGGACAAGTGGATGGATGGATGGATGGGTGAATGGGTGGGTGGTTGGGTGGATGGATGGATGGATGGGTGAATGGGTGGGTGGGTGGATGGATGGATGGATGGATGGACAAGTGGATGGATGGACGGGTGTATGGATAGATGGATGGACAAGTGGATGGACGGATGGATGGGTGGGTGGATGGATGACAAGTGGATGGGTGGGTGGATGGATGGACAAGTGGATGTATGGGTGAGTGGGTGGGTAGGTGGGTGGGTAGGTGGGTGGATGGATGGATGGACAAGTGGATGGATGGATGGGTGAGTGGGTGGGTGGGTAGGTGGATGGATGGGTGGATGGATGGATGGATGGACGGATAGATGGACAAGTGGATGGATGGATGGATGGGTGAGTGGGTGGGTGGGTAGGTGGATGGATGGATGGACGGACGGATAGATGGACAAGTGGATGGATGGATGGATGGATGGGTGGATGGACAAGTGGATGGATGGATGGACGGGTGGATGGATGGGTGAGTGGGTGGGTGGGTGGATGGATGGATGAATGCGTGGATGGATGAATGGATGGACAAGTGGATGGATGGATGGATGGGTGAGTGGGTGGGTGGGTGGGTGGATGGATGGATGGACAAGTGGATGGATGGATGGGTGAGTGGATGAGTGGGTGGGTGGGTGGATGGACGGATGGATGGACAAGTGGATGGATGGATGGACGGGTGGGTGGATGGGTGAGTGGATGGGTGGGTGGATGGATGGATGGGTGGGTGGATGGATGGATGGGTGGATGGATGCGTGGATGGATGGATGGGTGGATGGATGGGTGAGTGGGTGGGTGGGTCGGTGGGTGGATGGATGGATGGGTAGATGGATGCGTGGATGGATGGATGATGACAAGAGCTCACATTTGTTGAGAATTTACTGTGGGCAGTTACTAAACTAAAGCAGTGTACATGCAGCTGCTCATGTAATCATCAGACAACTCTACGAGGGAGATGCTGTTGTTATCCTTACAAGCCAAGATGAAGGAAGTGAGGCTTGGGGTGGGGGGTGATTCTCCTGGGGTTATAGGGTTAGGAAGTGGGTGGAGCCTAGTTTAGAACCCAAGCCTGTTTCAGAATTTTTAGTCTCTCTGCTAATTAATGCAGTTCTCTGAGAGAGTAGATGCCACTGCAACATTCAGGTCCTCCCTGGTTTCATTTGATTCTATAATTAGTAAGCATTTTTTTTTAAGACTGTAGGTGGGCAGGATGACACCTACTCGCTGTGGGAAGCCCCTTCCTTTCTTTGCCCCTCTGAGAGTTGTCTTGCTGCCATTCTGGGTACCATAATGAGGGCCATAAACTTTAAGGCATTCATGTTTTAAATGTCTTCTCATTTTTTATCCGCCCTAGCCGTGACATCCTCCCTGGCAAGCTCAGTTTTTTTCAGATCAACTTTTTAAGTGAAGCATGACAGATACATAAAATGCACAAATCACGTGTCCTACAAGAACTTTCAGTATGTGAAGACATCAGTGTAGCCACGACCTAGGTAAAGGAACAGAATATTACAGACACCCAGTGGCCCTCCTCATGCCCACTCTTGTCATTGCCCCTGAAAGGTGACCCCCTGCCCTACTTATGACACCATCATTAGTTGTGCCTGTTTGAGCCTCATACAGGTGGCGTTACACCTGTGAGTTCCTTAGTGTCTGACTTCTGCTCGGTGTTATGTTTGTGACTAGCAGCCGGCCATCCATTTTCACTGCTGTATAGTATTCCCCTATGTGACCATATCACAACATATGTGTGGGTAAGTTGCAAGCTGCCCACCCACCCCCTCCCACCCGTCTGCCATACCCTTGGGCCTGTAACCTTTCAGTGCCTTCCCCCTGCCATGGCTTTAGCTGTCTGACTGGCTAAGAGGACATTAGCAGGAGTGATACACAGTCTTGGAAAAGTGCTTTGAAGTTGGGGCTTAGTAGCTCTTGTACTGCCGCTGTCACCACGAGACAGGTACATGCAGCCTGGTCCTAGGAGAAGGATGAGAGGCGTGTGATGCAGAGGCTCCAACCCCCAGAATCCAGCCTAGACCAGCTCATAGATTCGTAAGCTAAAAGCAAGCGCTTGTGCTGATGCCATGGAGCCTGTGTGGGCGCCGTGCTCAGCTGACATTGCATTCCTCTGCCCCATGCTGTGTCTCGTTGATAGACATCTTATCCCCTGGCTTTGGTTGTTACAATAGTGGTGACATGGACATTTTTTAAAAAAAATTTATTTTATTCATTTATTTGGTTGCTCTGGGTTCTTAGTTGTGGCTTGAGGGCTTCTTAGTTGTGGCATGTGCACTCTTAGTTGCGGCATGCATGTGGGATCTAGTTTCCTAACCAGGGATCGAACCCGGGCCCCCTGCATTGGGAGCACGGAGTCTCAACCACTGCGCCACCAGGGAAGTCCCAGACATGAACATTCTTGAACTGTCTTTTGGTGCACACATCTACAGTTTCCTGAATGGCTCAATATTTTAAAATTGAGGACTTCCCTGGTGGCGCAGTGGTTAAGAATCCACCTGCCAATGCAGGGGACACAGGTCTGAACCCTGGTCCAGGAAGATCCCACATGCCGCGGAGCAACTGAGCTCGTGAGCCACAACTACTGGGCCTGTGCTCTAGAGCCCGCGAGCCACAACTACTGAGCCCGTACACCTAGAGCCCATGCTCCGCAACAAGAGAAGCCACCGCAGTGAGAAGCCCGCGCACTGCCACGAAGAGTAGCCCCTGCTCGCCGCAACTAGAGAAATCCCGTGTGCAGTAGCGAAGACCTAACGCAGCCAAACATAAATAAATAAAATAAATAAATATAAATTGAAAAGAAGGAAGGTCCTCATGCAATTTCCTTGAACAATTTTGTTATGAAAATATACTATATTCCCCCAAGTAAAAGTAGCATCTGTATGCCTTTGGTTTCATTCAAGCCTCTAGAAAGATGAATGTTAACTGCAGACACACAGACAATCCCAACAGAGGTGGTTAAGCATGGGCTCCTTACCTGTGTGTGCGGCTGCCCGCTCTGCTGCAGACGGGAGGCCTGGTGAGGCTGGTGGGAACAGGGTCCCCTGGAGTCCAAGTGGGGCTTCTCTTAGCCCCCTACAGGCTCCACCAAGCTCACCTGGACTTGTGCTCTCCGGGGGAAGCCGTCCAGCACCAGCGCGGTCCCCTGACGAGCCTCCAACTCCCTCCTCCTGGGAGCGGGGGCCTCCCTGAAGCACCGCTCTTACAGATCGGCAGGGGGAGCTGCGGCCCCATCATCTATTGGTGTAATACACCATCGGGGCGAGGCGCACAGAGGGCCCAGCTGGTCCATCTGAGAGCTGTGGGATCCAGGAGTTCAGAGTGTAACGCAGATTTCAGGCTGGATTGATGTGGCTGGGAGTGGTATTTTATGATACAAAGTTTACCTCTGATTTAGAAAGTAATTTAATGTGGCTGACAGCTCAGGTTCAGGCTGAGAGGTGGCTGCAGTAGATATCCATACCTCTTGGAAGATGTATTTCAGGAATAAATTACTGTTCTTGATACTTTTATTTCATTTTGCAATATGTCATCAGGGGCACCAGAAGATTGGCCTGCGAGGAAAGTTTTGCACATAAAGCAAAATGGGCTTATTCTGCTGCTCGCCAGGTAAATAGATGTGGGGCAAGCGTGGCCTCTGGAAGGCTCCGTCCGTCACCATCTGTTTTGGGTGGCTGGAGCTGCGTCCTCAGAGAGCCTTGCTCTTGACCTCATGTTTAGATAACAAAGCAGCGATTGCAATGCATAAATTGTTAACAGTTTCTATAAGACTTTGGACTTCAGGAGAACTGTCGTGTTTAGGCAGAGGAATAGGGTACAGGAAGTCCAACGACAGGAACCAATAAATGGTTCAAATAAATCAGGAACCCAAATCAGGGGATGTGTAGCTACCTTTGTTGCTCAGGAGAGAAGAGGCTCTGTTCTGTCCCATGGACGTCCCCGAACTGCTTCTGACTAGACACGGAAAGAATTTTCTGGTGGCTCTCAAAAAGTCGTCCACAATGATCAGTACTTAGTATATACTCATCCATTATCTCACATATAGTTCTCACAACAGCCTTATGAGTTAGGCTATTATT